>NC_064619.1:250515698-251258198 GCF_023898315.1 Schistocerca nitens | reverse complement strand
TGTCACACAATCGCCTCTGAGCCTTCCACATTAGGTGTCGCATCATCTGCTACTGCTGGTTCTCCACTCCCGCGCGGGCAAGGGCATCTGTCCTCAGTGGCCGAATCAGCAGTTCCTCTATTGCTTCCAACACCACTGCCAGGGATTCCGCATCACCCATTCCTAAGCGACTACTGATACCAGTATCATCAGAACCACGAGCACCGTCATCAGAGCTGATGTCCGACGCCGACTTGGAAACAGCCCTGCTGTCACTGGTGTGGGTATATGGTCTGACACGGAAAGATGGGTGTAGAAGGTGTCCATGCCTGAAGCCCTCCAACCATACATTCCCATTGCAGCACACCACCTTAACCAGAGCCCAGCAGGCAGTTCACTCTGTGCTCTTGTATGTGCAAGTGCTGAATAAACCTTCGTTAAGTGAAGTTAGTGTTCGTCATTCATCTAATTACACTTCCTTCTACGAGACATTATTCTGGTGGAGGCGCCGGGTATTGGAACTTGTGATAGCGTACATTATCGACGACACAGTGGCTCCCATCATCATGCCACGACAGAGCCGCCGTTTACGTGGCGAGAAACCCGAGTTCGAGCCATATTCAGCAGTTCGCAATCTACCGGAGACAGAAGAAGAAGAGGACGTTACGATGACAGCAACTGTGTGCCACCATATGAGACATCCTTCCGGGTTCTCTCGTGATGATGGCCAAGATCCAAACAAGTGGCTGAAGGTATATGAGCGTATAGCCAAATTTAACAAATGGGATAACACCGTGTGTTTGGCAAACGTATTTTTCTACTTGTAGGGCACTGCCAAGCAATGGTATGAGAACAACGAGGAGAAGTCCACAAGCTGAGAAGTATTCTAGGCGACACACAATGACAGAAGTCAAGGCTGGAGATAAAATAAAGTGCAGTGCACAGTGTCCAGGAGATACTGCAGCATCCTACATTCAAACGTCTTGGAGCTGTGTAAAATAATAGATCCTAAAATGAAGGAGGAAGATAAGGTTGCACATCTCACGAAGGGTGTTGCTGAGGACTTGTATCAAGCCCTACTCCTGAAGGAGGTTTCGACAGCAGACGACTTCATAAAATAGTGTCAGTATATGGAGACAATGCATCAAAAAATAATTACACGCAAGAAGTTTGAACAGCTTCCAAACGTCGTATCGATGTCTGTGATGGGGGAAGCAACTGATTTCACAAGTGTTCTTCGTCAGGTAGTGAGAGAGGAAGTTCAGAAGGCACTTGCAGTTCACGGCGAGCAAAAAACGGAGACGCTTCAAGAGAACATTAGGGAGGAAGTGGAACAGACATTGAACCCAATCTCTCGTCCTTCATTTCCCTTTAAAATGGTGAAAAAGTCGAGACCAAGGCGGAGTTACGTTCCTACAATGCCGCATGAGGAACCTGTTTGGGCACCAAGGAAGACTGACGTCTGGAGGACCCAGGATAACCAACCAGTATGTTTCCAATGCGGACGACCGGGGCATGTGGTGCATTATTGTCGAGAAAGGCGGCGGATATTTGATGACGCCCGCGCCAGAAGACAGCAGACTGATCTTAGCCGACGCCAACTCCGGGACGACGAAGATGAACAAGAAGATGTGGGTACAGGACGACGTAAGTCACCATCGCTGCAAGCTAGCCGCTGGAGAGGACGCTCCCCAACACGCCGATCAAGGTCGTCTCGTTTAAGAATTCGGTGAATTGTGGATAGTTAACTGTCGCCGAGAACCGCAGATCCTTCCAAGACGCATATGCGTAGCAAATGCTGAGCCGTTAATTGCAGAACAGCTAAGCGTCATAGAAACCTCCCATGCCGAGTCTGTGGGCGAAATTAGCGCTACCACTACGAGACAAGATCTTCTAGCTCGCCATCACCAGATCTCACTAAGGAACAACAGAAGAAGCTACTTGCCATTCTTCAAGAATGCTTCGATCCACAGCTGAAGAGCAAATTAATTAGATAAATCGACGATGAAGCATCGGATTAGCACTGGAGACCATCAACAACTAAACCAGAGAGCATACCGTGTGTCAGCAACGGAACGTCGAATAATTCGCGACGAGGTAGAGAAAATGATGAAGAATGACGTCATTCAGCCTTTGCAGAGCCCATGGTCGTCACCAGCGGTTCTCGTAAGGAAGAAGGATGGCAGTTGGCGCTTTTGTGTTGATTACAGCAAGCTTAATAAGATAATTAAAAAGGATGTTTACCCTCTTCCACAAATTGACGATACACTAGATTGTCTGAAGGGGGCTACGATTTTCTCAACCATGGACATGTACTCGGGATACTGAAAAATCGAAGTAGATGAGGCTGATCGTGAGAAAACTGCATTCATCACCCCTGAGGGCCTGTATGAGTTTAAGGTAATGCATTTTGGTTTGTGTAATGCACCAGAAACTTTTGAACGGATGACGGATAATCTTCTACGTCACTTGAAGTGGACGATGTGTCTTTGTTATTTAGGTGTCATTATAGTGTTCTCAGAGACATTTGAAGAATATATAAAAAGACTGAGGGCCGTTCTTAAGTGTCTCCAACAAAGCGGACTGAAACTTAATCCAAGAAAGTGTCTCTTTGGAGCAAAATACTTGGACACCTTGTGTCAGACGAAGGTGTGCGGCAAGACCCAGAAATGTGATATCTGTAACTGAATTCCCTATTCCTAAAAGTATTAGCGATGTGAGAAGCTTCCTCGGATTATGTCCTTATTACCGTCGTTTTATCAAAGACTTCTGTATCAAAGCCAGGCCACTCCAAGAGTTGTTAAAAGGTGATGTTAAATTTATCTGGGGTGGTGCTCAACAAGATTCTTTCGATGTGCTGCGAAAAGCTCTGACGACTGACCATGTACTTGGTCTGTATGATGAGAGAGCACCTACAGAACTACACACAGATGCCAGTGGGTATGGGATTGGTGCTGTTCTGGTGCAAATTTCGGATGGGAAAGAGAAGGTTACAGCCTATGCTTCTAGGACACTTACAAAAGCCGAGAGAAACTACTCAACTACAGAAAGAGAATGTCTTTCTGTGATCTGGGCCTTGTGCAAATTTCGACAGTATCTCTACGGAAGGCCATTCACAGTTGTTACAGACCATCATTCACTTTGTTGGTTGACAGGTCTTAAGGATTCAATAGGACGACTCGCCATGTGGGTAGTACGTCTTCAAGAGTATGACATTACCATAGTGTACAAAAGTGGAAGAAAACACCAAGATGCCGACTGTCTATCAAGAAACCCTGTGCAAGACCATCAAGACTTTGATAAAGATAGTGACTGTTTCGCAGCACTCCAAGTTCTCTCTACTGAGCAGAAGAAGGACGCCAAGATATCTCAAATTATGCTTGCTTTAAACGGTCAGAGGATGTGAAAGGACAATTTATGGTAGTCAATCGATTACTTTGCAAGAAAAATTTGATCCGTTTGGAAAGAGATGGCTACCAGTGATTCCTAAACACATGTTCTACAGAAATTCCATGACACACCTGAGGCCGGAAATTTAGGATTTATTAAGACCTACGATAGAATCCGCAAGAGATTTTTCTGGCCAGATTTATTTAGGAGTGTCCGTCACTATGTGTCGCACTGTATAGAGTGCCAGAGGTGAAAGGCAGTTGCTCAGAAACCACCTGGCCGACTCATACCAATTCCACCAGACGAAACGCCTTTCCAGCGTGTTGGGATTGACCTCCTCGGACAATTTCCAACGTCTGCTAGTGGCAATAGTTGGATTATTGTTTGCACTGATTATCTGACACGCTATGCCATTACAAAAGCCGTGAAAACACAGCCGAAGGATCCGAAGTTGCCGAATTCATCGGGGAAGACATCGTATTAAAACGCGGTGCCCCAAGGTCGTTAATTACGGATCGAGGGAAAGTTTTTCAATCGAATCTTGTGACAGAGATAAACCGTCGGTGCAACATTACTCATCACACGACGACTGCCTACCATCCGAAAACTAACGGGCTTACTGAACGCCTTAATAAGACCTTGGCCGACATGCTATCAATTTTCGTCAATGTTGAGCAGTGCGACTGGGATGAGGTGCTACCTTTCGTGACGTTTTCCCACAACATCGCCAAACAAGACATCACAGGATTTACGCCATTTTTCCTGGTGCATGGGCGTGAGGTGACTACGACCATGGACACTGTGTTTCCGTTACATCCTGATGACGTGGACTACGACTACATCGGCCAGGTGGCAACCAGAGCTGAGGAAGCTCGGCAGTTAGCTCAACTCCGCACGCTGCAGGCTCAAGAAAAAGGTCGCCGAAGGTATGACGCGAGCCACCGCCCTGTTGTCTACCGGCCTGGTGACCTCGTCAGGATCTTCACTCCTGTTCGGAAAGATTGGTCTCTCTGAGTAGCTCCTCAGGCGCTACTTTGGACCTTATAAGGTTGTAAGACAGTTGTCTGATGTTACTTATGAAGTTGAAGATTTCGGCCCCGACGCAAGACGACGAAAGATCAGAGATACGGTCCACGTCCTTCGAATGATGCCCTACAACGATCCTGCCACCCAGGGTAAATTCGAAGCTCCAGCAACAGGCAACAAGCGGAAAGGTGACGAAGAGCGTAGCGGCAAAAGAAGTTCTAAGAAGATCACCGCCAGGGCGAACATCAGTCATCGGGAGTCGGAGTGTGCAGGACGGATGACTCATTTCCAGATTAGGACGACGTAACATCGAGACGCTGTTCTCTTAAGGAGGGAGCAATGTCGCAAAGAAGCTGAGTAGCACCGTGGTGTTGTGGTTATGATACTACACTGCTGCATGGAGGGTTGTAAGTTCAAAACTCACCTGGACTGTACAATTTTAAGAGATCAGTGATACGGTTCGAGTACATTCTAGAAGTATTCACAACTGACAAGAATCATTGTACTCTTATGTTCTGTAGCAGTATATACACTGTATGTGTTCTGGCCGGAGGCAGTTCTCTCCGCGCTCTTGTAAGTGCTAGTGCTGAATAAACCTTCGTTAAGTGAAGTTTGTGTTCGTCATTCATCTAATTACACCTTCTATGTGACAATATACATAAAATGTCATCATGGGCCCAGTCAATTTAAGGCTAGCCGAGCTACACTTGGCCTCGGTTCCCTGTGTATTGCTACAGCTCTTTGTGTATGTAAATCGTTCCAGCTAAATGTTACTTATATACTGTGTTCGCCAGCCGCGGTGGCCCAGCGGTTCTAGGCGCTTCAGTCCGGAACCTCGCGACTGCTACGGTCGCAGGTTCGAATCCTGCCTCGGGCATGGATGTGTGTGACGTCCTTAGGTTAGTTAGGTTTAAGTAGTTCTAAGTTCTAGGGGACTGATGACCTCAGATGTCAAGTCCCATAGTGCTCAGAGCCATTTGAACCATACTGTGTTCAAGTTGAAACTTCTTGGCAGATTAAAACTGTGTGCCCGACCGAGACTCGAACTCGGGACCTTTGCCTTTCGCGGGCAAGTGCTCTACCAACTGAGCTACCGAAGCACGACTCACGCCCCGTACTCACAGCTTTACTTCTGCCAGTATCTCGTCTCCTACCTTCCAAACTTTACAGAAGCTCTCCTGCGAACCTTGCAGAACTAGCACTCCTGAAAGAAAGGATATAGCGGAGACATGGCTTAGCCACAGCCTGGGGGATGTTTCCAGAATGAGATTTTCACTCTGCAGCGGAGTGTGCGCTGATATGAAACTTCCTGGCAGATTAAAACTGTGTGCCCGACCGAGACTCGAACTCGGGACCTTTGCCTTTCGCGGGCAAGGTCCCGAGTTCGAGTCTCGGTCGGGCACACAGTTTTAATCTGCCAGGAAGTTTCATATCAGCGCACACTCCGCTGAAGAGTGAAAATCTCATTTTGTGTTCAAGTTGTTAATCCTCCATGGAATAACGTTGTGTTCAATATAATGGTCGTCTTTTACTTACGCCTAATTACAACACTGGCGTGCATTATTTCTCAGTTACAATGCACAAGTTTCGCTTTTTAACAATAGATTGGAGGAGTTTACAATACTTTTGGTAAGGGAGATTGAACTCTACACCATAGTTTGTTGTCTTTATTAGATAACACCCTCTCTTCCTAGCACAAGATACTTTATTCTCTGGAATTATCCTTCCCTTATCCTTACTTCTGTTTTATTTTACCCTTATTTGTTCAGAATCATGTGACAATCAATCATAGTAATTCTAATCGCAACATGTTTGTGTGGAAATTTGTTTGGTGTATGAACAAAGTGTCACCGAGATGACTTAATGCATGCCCCTTGTTTGTAAAGAGAACCCCATTGGCTACAGAACATACAATAGATAAACCAATGATAGCAACCCATGAGAGAAAGATAGAGTCTGAAGCTGTGAGAGAGCTATTTGGAAAGGTGTTTGGCTGGAGTCTTTGAAAACACTCAGGGACACGGTTTTGCTATGCTGGAGTCTTTTAAAAGTCAAGATACCTCACTATCTGCAAACGCTACTGTTCTGAGATGGTTGCTCTGCCAGTGTGGGCCTCAGCCAGCTGTTCCACCCACTGTCACTGACAGTACTGAGAGTGAGAGTCTTCCCATCCCGATGGTATCAGATACTGGTGATGAGTGCTAGCCATCTTCAGGCAGCCATTACCTGCCCCCACGTTTTTTTTTTTAGCCCAGTCCCACTACAGAAAAGAACTTGTAACCCTACATAACGTGCTTCAAGTGACAACCAGGCAAAGTGTCTCTGAGCAGCTGGTAAATATTTGTTTGTCTCAGTCAGTTATTTCTATGTAAAGATTTTCCCCACTTTTCTCATGCTCATTTTCAATAGTTCAGTACACTTCCTTTACAATATTAATGTGTCAACTGCCTGATACTTCCCTTTCACCTTCCCACATTTTCTCTTTCACGTTTGAATACTCACTGTGGAACAATTTAATTGGCATGGTTCAGCCAGCCTGGCACTAAGATCAATGATTAAATGAAGTCTGTACCATAAAATAGTTAAGTTCTGTGTTCTGGCCCTAGACAGGCCAACTGAGCCTGATAGACCGCCACGGCATCCTCTGACAATGGCATCACTGGATGCGGTATGGAGGTGCATGTGGGTCAGTACACCACACTCCCCATCGTTTCTTGACTTTGGAACCGCTTCTAGTTGGTTGAATAGCTCCGACGTTCGCTTTGCCAAGCTGCGTGCACCCCAGACCAGTCCTCTCATGGAGGGAAAATTCCTGGTAGTACCATAAATCAATTCCAGATCTTCTGTGTGGCACCAGCCGCACTGATCACTCAGCTATGGAGGCAGACTGTATCATAAAGTGACCCCATACTAATTATTTGATCTTTAAATTCAAGCCTCAACGTCCAGTTTATGAAATTAGACATTACATTGTGGTGCCCAGCTTGAGGCAAGAGATAACAATCTGCTCCATAACATCAGAAGCATTACATTTACCTTTTTCATGTCTTTTCCTTTTAGTTCTAATTTTTTTCCGTTTTTGTTATTCTGATAATATAGATGTTGATTGTTAAATTTCACCAGCTGTCCCAAACAGCCTCACATATTTTGTATGGGATTAAGATATCATGATTAAGTGGGCCAATCAAAGCACAGTGGGGGCCTGAGTGTTTATCAAAGCAGGAAACATAGGCATCCACAAGAGCGAGGGAGGTGATACAGGGAACTTGCCCTTCCTGGCCTGGAATATGGGGTACAGAGCCAATACAGAATTCCCATCACTATAGACAACCATGAAATTCTGTGGGATATAATAAGTTTTTTGTATCAGCTATAAAATTTAGCTCTTGTGTAATGACATATCTTGAAACTGACCACCCCCGCCCCCCCAACCCCACCCCCCACTTCTCGGGATAAATTTCAGGAGAGCCATGCCAGGAACATATGAGTGCCATTCCTGTGAACCAGCTGTCGTCACTGTCATCTTGCAAGTAGGGGTATCTCTACCATAGCCATCACAAAGATGTAGATGAGAGGGCAACAGTTGGTCACCAAGAGTGCTGAAATGAACATCCTGGTTCAAGCTCACAGTAACATGGATTATTAGGCCCTTCTGATGGTATGAATAATGACACTAATCGTCACAGAATCACTTCCTAATTGAAGTATGCCTATGACACAGCGCCTGTAAACCACCGCATCCAGCTGTCAAAACACTCAACACGTTACGTCATTTGAAAAGAGAGAAAATCACGACTCATAGGATCATGCTACTCGTCTCCAATCAGCTATTGTTCCATTTCTGTATTTTTTAGCCCACAGAGGACATGCAGCTTTATGCCCTACTGTGAGCAATGGCCTTTTACAGGGTGCCCAACTCCAAATGTTCACTGCGTGTAGTTCCTTTCACAATGTTTGTTCAAAAACTGGTTGAGCAATTTCTGTCGACCTTGAAACAGATTGTCACTGACAAGATGTGAAACTTGTTTCCAGACCCTGTCGGTTAGGATTTTTTTATAACCACTGTACATAAGCAGTGCTACATGGTTGTGAGGGATGCATCATTCCTTGTAGACACATTCGACAGCCCGTGTTAACAGACCAACAAATGAGATGCCTTCATTCACGGTGTGGACATGGAAACGACCAAACATGATAGCTCATTTCTACCACTTCTCTACTATGACCCATTTTATGGCGCTGATTTCATGCAACTGATCTGCACACACACTGAGGTCACAAAAGGTATATGGCGGTAGTATCACGTACAAGAGGTATAGAAGGGCAGTGCATTGGTGGAGCTGTCTTAATTCATGTTAAAATTTTTCTGACGTGATATGGTTGCACGACAGGAACTAACAGACACTGAATGTGGAATAGTAGTTGGCGCTAAACCACAGTACATTACATTTCAGGAATCGTTAGGGAATTCAATGTTCCCAGATCCACAGTGGCATGACCATGCTGAGAATACCAAAATTCAGACATTCCATCTCACCACGAACAAAGCAGTGGCCAACAGCCTTCACTTAACGACCGAGAGCAGTGGCGTTACTGCAGAGTTGTCAGTGCTAACAGACAAACAACACTGTATGAAATCATCGCAGCAATCAATGTGGGGTGTATTACAAACGTATCCGTTAGGACAATCCAGTGAAATTTGGCATAATGAGCTATGGCAGCACATGACCGATGCGAATGTCTTTGCTAACAGCACGACATCATCTGCGGAGAACTTACTGGGCTTGTGACCATATCGGTTAGACCACAGATAACTGGAAAACTGTGGCCTGATCAGACAAGTCCCGATTTCAGTTGGTCAGTTGATTCGAGTGTGGCGCAGACCCCATGAATCCATAGGCCCAGTTTGTCAACAAGGCATTGAGCAAGCTTGTGGTGGCTTCAGAATAGTGCACGCTCTGTTTACATGGAATGGACTGGGTCCACTGGTTGTGTGTGTGTGTGTGTGAATTCCTAAGGGACGAAACTGCTTAGGTCATCGGTCCCTAGACATACACACTACTTAAACTACCTCCGGCGAGAGGGGCCACGCAGTCCGTGACATGACGCCTCAAACCGCGCGGCCATTCCGCTCGGCAGGGTCCTCTGGTTCAACTGAGTCGATCATTGACTAGAAATGGTTACGTTCGGCAACTTGGAGACCATTTTCTGCCATTCGTCAACTTCATGTTCGCAAACAAGGATGTAACTGTTATGGATGACAATGTGCCATGTCACTGGACCACAATTGTTCGCAAGTGGGTTTAAGAATTTTGTGGACAACTCTAGCAAATGAGTTGGCTACCCAGGTCGTCCGGCATGAATGTCATTGAACATTTATGGGACATAATCGAGAGGTCAGTTCATGCACAAAATCCGGCACTGGCAACATTTCCGCGGTTATGGACGGCTATAGAGGCAGCATGGCTCAATATTTCTGCTGGTGACTTTCAACGACTCGTTGAATCCATGTCACTACGCTGGGCAAAACGAGGTCTGACAAGATATTAGGAGGTATCCCATGACTTTCGTCACCTCAGTGTACACATCACATCTCTGCTACGGCTTACGTCACTGGTACAGGATCCTTGGTAAAAGAGAGCGTAAAGGTGATGATCTGGCTGGCTAAAAACAGAAAAGAAACGAATAAATAAAGAGTCAGGTTGGCATAACGCGGATATAGAGCTCCATTCCTTCCTAATACGTGCGTATGTCACTGCGGTCGACAGCAGTGGCGAGCGATGCGCGTCAAGCAGTGCCACAAAACACAACCTCCACTCTCTTCCGCGCACTAGCGCTGCCTGCTGTCAGAGGCCATCGGCTTACGTGTCTCCGGGGAGCTCATTAGCAGCGGTCAGCTTAACAAAGCAGCCTAATGCGGACTCGCAGCGCTGACGGCTCAGGCATAGCCCACTTGGCAAAGGCTCTAGGCACGGCACGTTCACAGTTGTGGATCTAAACAACACCGCGGTCCAAACACTCGGGGATTGCTGTCACAAGGGCGCTGCGCTTAAGAGTTGAACACCTTAGATACAGATAATATGATACAATATTCACGATGTTGCAGTGCCTGTGTTGTTCAGAAATACGATGCACTGTTCCTTCGGACATGCACGCATGTGTCCCTTGAACGAGAAAATATACAATGGATGTACGAGTGCAGGTCGTAGACACACGGTTGACGACATGTGGGAGTTTGGATCTGGCGGTAGAGTGTACTCGGATAATCTAACGGCAATGCGACCGCTCGCGATAAGCGGGAAATCCGGGGTTCGAGTTCGGTCCGGGAAGGACGTAGCCATGATTTTGGCAGAGGGGGGGGGGGGGGAGGCTCCAATTTCTTAGAGACACCCTAAAAAGACTCATGTTTTTCATTTATTCGGTAATGATCTCGGAGTTTTCAGCAAGAGGAGATATAATCTCGTTTCTTACGAGTGCTAAATTTTGGCATAACACTAACAAGCAGTCATGCTCCAATCTTCCTTCACTCTCCAAGGTCATTTTACACTCTTCTTCTTTCAGTCTGGAATTTAGCTGAAGGATTGATCAGGAACGGAATTGCGCTAATTTCTTGGGACACCGTGATTATTACCGGCAGAGCTTTTGGAATAAAAAGATCTCTGTTCGAAAGAGAAGTTAGAACAATTTTTGGTGGTGAAAATGTAAAGTATCCGTAATTATTCAACATTACACTTTCTCAAATTCCCTCATTTAACTATGGATCTCTGACTTCTTGCAACGTTAGGAAGATCATTTCCTGCATTAAAGAATGTCCAGGCAGGCAAATGTACTGAACCTAAATGACCAGAATTTGGATTATTATTTATTTATCATATGGCTTTTAGCCCTGGGAGTCTACAAAGAGATGATCGGCTCGCCTTCGATGTAGTTCTTTTCGTTTAAGCTGCGTCTTTAAGGGAAATGGAATCTGTCAGGAAAGAAAGGTATTCGGAAGGAATAGGCTGTCGCCTATAGTAAGGGACCAACCCTGGTACGTACGTAAACTGAAAGTGGGAAACCACAGAAAATCTTTTTCAAACGACCTCGCATACCGAATCTAGGGACTGGTAGCTCAGCGGCCCAACACGCAGAGCTACCCAAGTCGGTGGAGAATTTGGAAGGACCGGTTGTTCTACATTGTTTTAAATAGAATAAAATGCATCACAACAAAAGATGGAATTCCACATGTTTTTCCTTTTATCGTGGATGTTCAATCATTTGATAGTGCATGAATGCATGCATAATTTAAAATTTTATTTTGCATGGAATTCCTGGATTCAGGTATTACAGAACTACAAGAGTGTATATAGATTTTGGCGAAAGGGGGAGGACTGACTGGATTCAGAGCGCAGTCGGCTCGGACGAATTCAAGCAGCCCGCTGAAAAAATTCTTTAAGAAACGAACGAACTACAGAATGTGCTGTCATTACATACCCCTTCCGCTCTCTACAAACCCTCCCCCATCGTTCCGTATCGGAACTAATTTTCACAACTGAGTACCGCCCACGTGACCAGATTGGGCGATATTTTGTAATTCGGACTTCGAATGGTAGAATATTGAGCAAATTTTTTAAATAAATGAAACCATCGCCGTTTTATTAATAGTTTTGTTGATCAATACGTTTTTGGGGCGACACGGACAAATCCAAGAGTATTTTCATGCAGTGATTTTACTTTAATGTAAATTGTAATGACATTTAACGTTCCGCTGCGAAGTGAAATACTGAAATATTGCAGTCCCAAACTTCTACCAGCCCCCAAATAACGAACCCAGGGCTAAAGTTAAACTGCAGTACATACGCAATTAGGATATCGTACTGCTTGCCTCCTGGAGCAGGCACATGTGCGATGAACTTTTGTGAAAGTGAACTTTATTTACCACGAAAAACTTCATTGCGAATTATGTATAGTGTCAAAAAGTTATAAGGACGAACTTTTTTTTGTAAAGAAATTACGAAAAATATTAAATGTGTCATGACCTACAAAGAATTGTTATACGGGAAACTAATATCTACGCTCATTGCCATTCTTAGAACAAATGCTCTACTGATCCTTTTGTTCTCACTTCTTCTTCTTCGATTTCTGATGTTGTATCTTGAGCGTGCTGGAGGCCAGACGTGACTGCTGAAGTGTAAGTTGGTTATTTCAAGCAACAGATGAAATTTTACCTAATTTTGTACTCTCTTATTGTAGTATTTGCTAATCCCACCAGCCTACACTTTAAGAAGCGTCTGTGAATAACGTAGATAACGCGCGAGACGCGCAGATGCTATTCATATTGTTGTCGGCCATCTTAAGACCGATAACGTTATTTCACTCAATTTCTGAACTGTTCAATAATTTTCAACTCAGGCTTGTTTAAAAAATAATACTAATAATACTCCTTCAAATGGATAGGTATTTTGCTTAATTTCAAGGAATTTTACGTAAAAACTTCATGCTTTTGTGTGCTGATAGAATCTGTGGCAAAGACGATGTTTTATCAATACTTAGATAAAGCAAGTATTTATCGAGAGAAGTTTCAAATATTACGAGTTGGTACAGACGGTTGTTCATGCTAGGACGTAACCCATGGTAAGAACTATATTTGGTATTTATTAAATAGATAGCCCTGAGAGCTTACTAGCCGGAACCTATGGCTCAACCCACCAAAGACAGTTTAACACCGTGCGTGTACGTGAGATGTATTTTTCTGATAAAGCAGATGAAAAGTTAATAGAATCTTACTACCGAAGAGAATGGCTATTACGTATGTTCGTGCTGCTTCAACTTAAAGGAAGTTCCAGAGATAAAGTTAGCTACTTGCATTTTAATACATTCAAGATCCTCGCAGATTCATTCATATAGACAGACATTCTGCACGCCACGACACGGTACATACCACACTATTATTGTAGTGCACATATACATTTGTAACTTACCATAACGCTAGCGAATGAATCAAAATCGATTTTCCTTTTCTTTCTCGTTACAAACGAAACTATCACAATAGCACAAAAAAAAAATAAACGGTAGGAACTTACATTAAATTCAACTTAGCTGAAACAAGACCAACAATTAGTCTTGGCTAAAATAGGGATGGGCAATAGCCGATAGTACTATGAATGTATAGATAGCTTAAAACTGTCGGTGACCTTGCTGACAACCGATACTACGTCTTCCTTCTTCGCCGTACGATTGAAAATAAAAAATCTTACACTTTCGCTACAAGGCAACTGGATAGTGTGTAATTTCATTTAAGTGATTTGGAGGGGGGGGGGGTCCAGAGCCCCTGGAGCCCCCACCCCCCACCCTCTCTGGCTACGGCCTTAGATCCAGTATAAATTTTAGTTGTCATTCCATTATACGCCGATGGTTGTTCCTATTCGCAACTGCGAATACATTCATGTATTTCATAACGGCCGTAGTCGCCGCAGTGCCTGTTCCTTCGGGACATGCATGCATGACCGAAGGAACATTACATCACCTACTTCTGAACTGCAAAAAAAATGGTTCAAATGGCTCTGAGCACTATGGGACTTAACATCTATTGTCTTCAGTCCCCTAGAACTTAGAACTACTTAAACCTAACTAACCTAAGGACATCACACAACACCCAGTCATCACGAGGCAGAGAAAATCCCTGACCCCGCCGGGAATCTAACCCGGGAACGCACGACCACGAGCTGCGTACTCTGTGAACTGCACGGCCACTGCAATATCGTATTTATCAGCCGACACCGGGCAAGCGACTTTCAATTAAAATGTTTCTCCTGTACTGGAATATACATAACAGATGTACGAGTGCAGGTTGTGGGCACTTGGTTGACGACATGTGGAAGTTTGGATCAGGCCGTGGTGCGTGGTCGGATATCCCAATTATTAGGCGACCGCTCGCAATAAGCGGGAAATCCAGGTTCGAGAACCCGGTCCAGCACAAAATTCCATTTTCGTCATACCATTATACAGCTGACGGTTGTCCATATTCGCAACTGCGAATACATTTCATGTATAGATATATAGACCGCGCACGGCCCTACATCTGCCGTGTGTTCGAAACCAGCATCGAGTCAAAAGCCGAGTTTCTGTCTATGCGTACTGTGGGAAGTGGAGCCCACAGTTACAGTTTTTCTCGTTAATAGCTAAATCAAGCATCGATTTTAACAACTGAACGACTTGTTGCGTTAGTATGGCACATTTAACCGTATTTCTCCGAATTTCCCAATGTTCATGCGGTGGTCAACGTCTTTACATTCGGCCAGATGAAAGGGTAAGAATACTTTACTGAGAGTTCTTTCGTTTTACAAGCGATACAATTACAGTTATTCATTGAATCCCCTGTATTTGTTGCACTGTGAGTGATCTAGTTCGCCAGAATGGTAGATATCATTTTGGTAGGAAAGATTTAGTTTTCTGGCGATTCCTCAATACATGTGAAATGCTTTATTGTGCTTTTACAAGAAATGACATCCGCTTTCATCCACAATGTCCAGTTTTTATCTAAAATAACATTTTAGGTTTTATTTCTTGCTTATTCCAGCACAGATACCGAAACAATATCCAGATAAGGACAATCATGTATTAGAAAACGCTGCCTGTAGAGAAAACTGGCTGCAGTGCCTGGCGTTTCCCAGGGTGTTTAATATCTGCCACAAAAAGTGACTGGACCTTGTTGACACTCGTGCCGAATTCAAGCCAGATAAGAAACTGCAATCGCTTTAAATCGAAGGACATATTTGAACCACTTGGTGTCAACGGAATACGACGAATGAATACGTCTTCGCCGGCGGTTTTCATAAAAATTAGGTTCTAGGCTCCCCGTTCTGACTTTTGTAAATATATAATTTCAAATCAACATTCAGTAAAAACAATTACTTCATAAACTATGCTTGATTCATTCTTAAATTACAAATTAAAGTATTATATGTTTAATGCATAATGTTCCTGCAATCTAACTGTAAAATACATACTTTCGTTATGTCGATTCTGCAAGCAATATTTTGACTTCAAAAATTGGTGCATATACTGAATGAACAAATATTTCACATATTTATTAATATCTTGTACAATTTAAATACGTATTTACAGTTATCAGGGATGAAAACACCCAAGTTACTTAAAAAGAAATACTGTTTTAGCAGTTTCTACTTTGCAAGTTGCGGAACTTTCCTTTCACGAAAACATTTAAGTAAATCGGCCAGGAACTTTTAGAGATTTTTGGTAACAACCTTTCCTCTTTATATATTACATACATATATGTTTCAAGTCAGATTACGAAATCTTATGTACACAGTGATCTTCCTCTTGTCTTGAAGGTAAAGTGTGCAAAATTTCACCAAGATAGGAATACAACTGTAGATTTGCACGAATTACAAACGAACCGACACTCTATATAGATAGATTCTTGTAGTGAGTTACATATTTACATTCTGTCGTCTCAAAATCGTCATTCATTGAGTTTTATGTGTGAGGGCCAACGTATTATTACGATATACATACACTCCTGGAAATGGAAAAAAGAACACATTGACACCGGTGTGTCAGACCCACCATACTTGCTCCGGACACTGCGAGAGGGCTGTACAAGCAATGATCACACGCACGGCACAGCGGACACACCAGGAACCGCGGTGTTGGCCGTCGAATGGCGCTAGCTGCGCAGCATTTGTGCACCGCCGCCGTCAGTGTCAGCCAGTTTGCCGTGGCATACGGAGCTCCATCGCAGTCTTTAACACTGGTAGCATGCCGCGACAGCGTGGACGTGAACCGTATGTGCAGTTGACGGACTTTGAGCGAGGGCGTATAGTGGGCATGCGGGAGGCCGGATGGACGTACCGCCGAATTGCTCAACACGTGCGGCGTGAGGTCTCCACAGTACATCGATGTTGTCGCCAGTGGTCGGTGGAAGGTGCACGTGCCCGTCGACCTGGGACCGGACCGCAGCGACGCACGGATGCACGCCAAGACCGTAGGATCCTACGCAGTGCCGTAGGGGACCGCACCGCCACTTCCCAGCAAATTAGGGACACTGTTGCTCCTGGGGTATCGGCGAGGACCATTCGCAACCGTCTCCATGAAGCTGGGCTACGGTCCCGCACACCGTTAGGCCGTCTTCCGCTCACGCCCCAACATCGTGCAGCCCGCCTCCAGTGGTGTCGCGACAGGCGTGAATGGAGGGACGAATGGAGACGTGTCGTCTTCAGCGATGAGAGTCGCTTCTGCCTTGGTGCCAATGATGGTCGTATGCGTGTTTGGCGCCGTGCAGGTGAGCGCCACAATCAGGACTGCATACGACCGAGGCACACAGGGCCAACACCCGGCATCATGGTGTGGGGAGCGATCTCCTACACTGGCCGTACACCACTGGTGATCGTCGAGGGGACACTGAATAGTGCACGGTACATCCAAACCGTCATCGAACCCATCGTTCTACCATTCCTAGACCGGCAAGGGAACTTGCTGTTCCAACAGGACAATGCACGTCCGCATGTATCCCGTGCCACCCAACGTGCTCTAGAAGGTGTAAGTCAACTACCCTGGCCAGCAAGATCTCCGGATCTGTCCCCCATTGAGCATGTTTGGGACTGGATGAAGCGTCGTCTCACGCGGTCTGCACGTCCAGCACGAACGCTGGTCCAACTGAGGCGCCAGGTGGAAATGGCATGGCAAGCCGTTCCACAGGACTACATCCAGCATCTCTACGATCGTCTCCATGGGAGAATAGCAGCCTGCATTGCTGCGAAAGGTGGATATACACTGTACTAGTGCCGACATTGTGCATACTCTGTTGCCTGTGTCTATGTGCCTGTGGTTCTGTCAGTGTGATCATGTGATGTATCTGACCCCAGGAATGTGTCAATAAAGTTTCCCCTTCCTGGGACAATGAATTCACGGTGTTCTTATTTCAATTTCCAGGAGTGTATATCGGGCGTCCTTGTTAGGAGTGGCCAGGCGCTTGTAGCTGGAGTCAGTCCAAACAAATACTGTTCATCACGTCTTCTTCCATGCGGCGCCACGACGGAAAGAGGTTTTTTCTCGTTACAAATAAATAAATAAATAAATAAAAAGATTTTAAAGTGGAATTTTACCTGCCCACTTGATGGAGCGGTCCCAAATTAGTCTAGTGCGATATCTATTTTATCGTTATATATTAACAGGGACAGTAAAACAGGAGGTATAACCATTTCTCCAACGGCGACAGGGCCTTTCACTGCTGGAGCACTTGTTCTTCGCCTTTTACTGTCCCTGTTAATACATATTGATAAAACGAATATCGTACTTGAACTAGACTAATTTGAGACCGCTCTATCGAATGGGCAGGTGAAATTCCACTTTAAAATCACTGTGTTTGTAACGGCAAAAAACAGACACTTCTCGTCGACAATAGGTGTCGCAAGAAAGACGTGATGAACAGTATTTGGTTGGGCTGGCTCCGGCGACACATTGCAAAAACGAAATTGCAAATATCTGCTGAAGCATTAGGGAAAATGCGCCCGACGACTCTTAGGTGGTAAATCTCCTACAACGACCTTTATCATTCAATTCGAAATATTCGGATAGAAATAAATACTCTCAAACAGAAGACTGTTCGCATCCTGTTGGTAACGATATTGCTCATCAGCTTCGGCATTTAAATTGACTGAGTTAGTCTCGTATATAAATGTTCGCAAATTTTTGTGTTTCTTAAAACAATGAAATACTACTTCCTTTCACATATGTTTCGGTGCATCCAAACGCTGCACATTATTTAACCATTGAAACTTTTACGGAAATACTACATATTAAAATGGTTCAAATGGCTCTGAGCACTATGGGACTTAACTTCTGAGGTCATCAGTCCCCTAGAACTTAGAAATACTTAAACCTAACTAACATAAGGACATCACACACATACATGCCCGAGGCAGGATTCGAACCTGTAACCGTAGCGGTCACGCGGTTCTAGACTGAAGCGCCTAGAACCGCTCGGCCACCCCGGCCGGCTACGTCCGAGAAGAATTCGGCGAACGCTACGGTTGCCAACTGATTCGGATGAATCAGATGAAGAATACAGTGCACAGTGGTCAGACTTTGATTTACCGAGGACCAATATTAAATTTAAAGGACCTCCGGGTCCAAACATATTTCCCAAAGATACACAGAGCGTCGAGGATATCTTAGAATTATATATTGGGAAAGATCTATTTAAATATATTAGCAACGAAACTAACAAGTACTACAGTCAAAATTGCAATAGAAGGAAACTGATTAAAAAATGCCAAATTTGTCGACGTTACAGAACTCGAACTTAGAAAATGTTTTGAGCTTGTTATTCTTATGGGAATTGTAAAAAAAAAGCAAGGATCGGTGATTATTGGACAACGAATCCGTTGATAGACACACTGATATTTCGCAAAACGATGTCCCGCAACCGATTCAGACAAATATTGTTATTTTTACATTTTTCCGACAACAACAATAAGCCGGGTAATGCCGATCGGCTTTTCAAAGTGCAATTCGTAATTGATTATTTTTTCAAAAAGTTTAAAGAAACGTTAAATCTAAGTCAAAACATCTCAACTGATGAAGGAATGATACCGTGGCGTGGATTGTTAAATTTTAAAGTTAAAAATCCGTCGAAAATTTCGAAATATGGCATACTCACTCGGATGCTGCGTGATTCGAGTACGGGATACATTTCCTCATTCAAAATATATTCCGGCGCTGGACAGCCTTCAGCAAAAACAGTGATGGAACTATTGGCACGTTCTTATAGAAAGTGGCATCACCTCTACATGGATAATTATTATAACAGTTTAGAACTTGCACAGAAGTTACTTGAAAAGAAAAATCGAGTTTGTGGAACTATACGGCAAAATGGAGGATTTCCGGAAAAATTAAAGCGCGCAAAAGTCAATGTATTTGAAGCTTGTCATCAACGGAAAGGTGACAAGCAGCCGGCGACAAGCCAAGTAATCCGAATTTGCGCTGCCGACGTCATGCGAATAAATTTGTACGAGACGTGCGAATGGCAAAGTGTTAACTTGAAAGAGAGATTAGAGTTTAACAAACCGTCGATATCATGATCATTAGGGATGGTACACAAGCTAGGAAGGAAAGAAATAGCCCATGTCGTGCTCAAAGGAACCATCCGGGCATTCACATCATTCGATTTAGGAAAGTTACGAAACACACGAGTAGGGATTGCTGGACGGAATTTTAACCCCGCTTCATTGTGTTCACCACTGATCTAGCGAGGCAGCACAGTGGTCAGCACGCTGGACTTTCATGCAGATGGGGCGGCGTTCAAAACCCAGTGAGGGCATCTAGATTTAGGATTTATGTTGTTTCTCTAATGCGCTTTAAGTGAATGCCGGGGGTCGTTGCCTTGGAAGGTGACGCGGCCGATTCCCATCCTTCCAATCTTTAATGACCATGTCGTCGACGGGACGTTAAATCTAAGATTATTTCCTTCTCAAACCCTTCAACGCGCATGTCAAAAAGATCCAGAAGTTGTAGCAGCTACACCAGAGCAGCAACAGGAATCATACTCATAGGGCCCTTCTCCCGATGATAAACTACCACCAACTCCAAGCATTATTAGCTTTTGTCTTATAACAAAGTGGTGTGCTCGAATACAGCTATCGCTACGACCTAATTTCCTTAGGAAACAGTTTTTCATAAATGATTGATGATAAAAAGTGCGGAGGACTAACAGGCAATTATGGACGCTATATTACACGGTTGGCCAAATTACAGTTCTAGGACTCCTGAAGGAACGAACACGCTTAGTACTGCCCGCTAACGATGCGGGAAGATATGCTTTTCCTTAGGAAGCGCCGAATTTTACAGATGAAGTACTGGAAATTCCAAAATAAGATATTTCCGACATAATGAACGGTTTCCAAAACATTGGTTGACTCGAAAAAAAGCTTTACAAAGGATAGGAACACCAGTCCAGGAAACGACCACACCTAATTATATCTTGTTGCCTGTCCACAGGTGCAAAGAAAATCGATATCTACGACTTTTGAGTTAAAGAAACCCTGGGTTGAGTGCTCCAGAACTGAAATTGATGTTAGTAGAGGCTACAAGACGTCACATATTGCATCACTCTGTTAGGAGACGATTGCTTGATGCAAACGTCCATTCCCACCCAGAATGGCGAAAACCACGCCTTACAGCACAACACAAGAACTCTGTTACAGATGGGCAAGAAATCACGCAGAATGGATGCCCCAGGGATGGCGTCGGGTGTTGTTTATGGACGAATCTCGGAACTGTTTGAACTCTGATAATCGCAGACAACGTGTTAGGAGACAACCTGGTAATATCGAACGCCTCCAACACTGTGTATCACATGTGCAACAAGGTGGTGGTGGAGGGATGTTTTGGGGTGGCATTACATGAGGGACATCTCTTGTGGCTGTTTAGAACAGTCTCATTATTCTAAGGTACAGTGACAATATTCTTCAGCCAACAGTGGGACCATGTCACCAAAATTTTGGTAATAATTTCATCTTGATGGATAATAACGCGCTTCTCATTGCCTTGTTCTCGTAAATATGTTCCTTCAGCATGTTAAGATGACGAAAATGGAGCTGTCTGATCGTTCCCGGGACATAAACCCACCTGAACATGTTTGTGATCGATTAAAATAAGCTGTTTTTGGACGTCGCGAAAGACAACATACTCTACGCTATTTAGCAAAATCGCCATCGCTCATCGATGGTATGCCACGATGTATTCAAGCTGCATCCAACCAAGAAGACGTTCCACCATGTAATGATTTTGCTCAGGAGTTCTGTGAATAACTCACCACGAGAAACAGACAATTCTGTCGTTACACAATTTTTTTTCCCATTCGCTGATCTGGGCAGATTGCAAACGAATATATATGCATGCCACAGAGCCATTTTTCGTACTTTGTCCCGTGAATTTAGAAATCAAAAGGGTGACGCAAAAAAACTGATGTTGTATGTAACAGTGGCAGTAACGGTCTTATCGCACTTCCCTGAAACACACACGAACTTATTTCCGTGCGTTGATTCTCTCAACATGTTTCAGAATATAGTAGTGTTGCAGATGGACGAAAATTACTGTACTTCCCAGGATGACAGGGAAATACAGGGTGTATCAAAAAGAATCATCCGGTTTGGCACGTCTATATTTCTGATACTAATAAACATATACAATGAATTTTGTTTTCTGATGAACGGGAAAACCCAAACAGTTTTTTTTTTCATACCTTTTCACTGTTCAATATGCCCACCTTGGGATGCACGGCATACGTCAATGTGGTATTCAGATTGTTCCCACACTGAAGCGAGCATGTCTTGAGTTACAGCTTCCACAGCTGCTGTTATGCGATGTCTCAGTTCATTCATTGTTGTTGGTGACGGAGGCACATAAAGAAGAGTCTTTTATAAACCCCCACAAGAAATAACCACATATAGTCAGCTCCGGTGACCTTTGAGGCCAGTAATGTAAGGCTGAATCATTTGGTCCAGTGCGACCGATCCATCGTTCAGTAATCATTTGATTTAAAAGTTCCCGCACTTCCAGATGCCAGTGCGGCGGTGCCACGCCATGTTGGACAATGAAGTCTTTCGAATCATTCTCCAACTGTGGGAAAAGAAAGTTCTCAAGCATATCTAGATATATGCTTCCTGTAACAGTGTTCTCGGCAAAGAAAAATGGACCTTACACCTTTTTCCGTGAAACTGCAAAAAACACATTACATTTTGGAGAGTCCCTGTCAAGTTGCACAACTTCATGTGATTGTTCCGTACCCCATATTCTCACATTATGACGGTTCACCTTTCCATTTAAATAGAATGTTGCCTCGTTACTAAACGATAAGCTTGGAAGAAAAGTGTCATCCTCCATCTTGCACATAACGAAATTACAGAACTCCACACGTTGCTGTTTGTCACCTTCACGAAGAGCTTGCAGTAGCTGGATTTTTTATGTTTTCATGTGTAAACGTCGACGCAACACACTCAAGACGGACATCGGGGGCATGATGAGCTGTCGAGTTGCACGGCGAACGGATTTCTTCGGAGTCCTTGTGAAACTATGGCGGACGCGTTTGACGTCTGTGTCAGACTCCTTGGGACGGCCCGGCGATTTGCCTTTACACAAACAACCTGTTTCTCGGAATTGTTCATGCCATCGTCTAATGTTCGAAAGTCACGCTGAATAGTTATTACTGACCCGCACTGCGCAAAACGCAGAACACAAAACACTTTCTGTTGTCCCGACACCATTTTTACTAGAAAAAGGCGCACGCTGCTGCTACCTAGCGGGAACACGTGAAACTCGAGAGTTTGCGCTGTCCGATTGTACGTAGTTCACGCAGGTATCTCAGATAACACAATAGTTATGATTTTTTTTTAAATCGGATGATTCTTTTTTATACACCGTTCGGATGTACTCGAAAATATGGTGGCTGATGACCGGGAACAAAAATTACTTTAATTAGGTTGAGGCACGTGGCCTGTATTAACGAGACAAAATGAGGAAAGTGCTCTTCAGCTATAACGAGGCTAACGCCAGCGACGGCTCTGGACAGACGTATCCGCGTCCGCGGTCACTGACCCCGTGTCACCGCAGACTCGCTACGGAACTGTGATCTGCTTTTTCCGCTGGGAGTACTGCCTCACCTGACTAGCGCGGCTTACGTAACAGTCAGGCGGGAAAACATCAGACAGCTGAAGAGCGCACACCGTTTCAAGTAGTACTGTACATAGAAGAGCTATTGAGATACTGTACAGGAGCAGCCAAGAGTGGAGACTGTATACAAGGGGCGGACAAACGTTTAGGTAATCTTGACGGTTTTTTTACACAGGCGCGACTGTGCAGTCAAGTGCCAACGTTTGGATAATAAATCTGCTCAGGTGTGTACATATGCGCAGGTGAAATCACAGTACGTACGCACTGTCGATAAGCAACGGGACGGCGTAGCGAAGTTATAAAGGGTGCACCGCGATGTGACAAGTTAAATGCAAATATATCGCGATCGCGAGACGATACAAGTGGCGTATTAGAAATTAACAGACAAAACGGAAGGATATAGAACCTACTGCGAACAAACACTGTGGATCCAAAAATAATAATTATCAGTAGCAACTGAAAATAAGAAGGAATGACAAAAAAGTAAGAAGCAGTTGGGCTGAAATATATGAACCAAAACAATTATGCTTCAAGATGCTAAGGTTCTTGAAGGATCGTGTTGTTCCACGAATGTTATGCTAAAATATCAAAAGCTATGTAGATAGTACTGAGACTGGATCCGAGACATCTGAAATGAAATAATTTGTGCCCTTAGCTTTCTGTTCACCTACATCCTTATGACAGATTACTTCACCAATTGAGTGCTTCATTGTCTCTCGCCTTTAAGTAGGATTGAGTATGATACTTCCGATGCTTCATGTAACCGAATCTTTCTTTGAATTTCACTTGTTAGAGGAACTTAAGTGTAACACCAAGGCCTGTCACGATAAAGGTCGCCCTACACCCATAACTGAGATACAGCTGACGAAGTGAGTGGAAGTTTCCTTACGAGCCCGTAGAAATCAGTGCGGAGTGACAAGCAAGAGTTACAGTTACTAGTGCCAACAGCGAGAGAATTTTTACAGAAGTAATTACAGTGAGTTCGTCAAAACCACAGCGTAAGGGTCACTACTTGTGAGAATTCCACGATCGTTACATGGAATCGCGTCTGAACTCAATGTGGAGGAGATGGGACAGCAGTTAACCACTACGATTCCCTTACACAGACGGGACATCTGTGCTACTAAACAGCAATCTCTGCAGCAAATATCATTGCGGGCTGCGTATCTAACGGCTTCCAGGGGCAACAAAAATTTGTTTTTTCGCGTAATTATTGATCGTATTTAAAAAAAAATTAAAATGTTTTCATAATCTCCTCATTAATAGGTATAACCTTCTCCTAAAAGTTTAACACAATAAGAGAAGTATTACACTTATTGTTAGAAACTGTATGTTTATCCTGAGGCAGCGTAATTGACGAGGCGCAAATACTCTGACTATATTCACCCATTATTTGAGGATGAGCGTACTTAAAGACTTCCAATAAATTTTACCCATAATTTCAAATCCTTACGAAACGTTTTCTCGCTGACACAGCCCACAAAATGGCACAAGGAAAAAAGTTTATCCCTTACTACAATTGCCGGCCGGAGTGGCCAAGCGGTTCTAGGCGCTACAGTCCGGAACCGCGCGACCGCTGCGGTCGCGGGTTCGAATCCTGCCTCGGGCATGGATGTGTGTGATGTCCTTAGGTTAGTTAGGTTTAAGTAGTTCTAAGTTCTAGGGGACTTATGACCTCAGCAGTTGAGTCCCATAGTGCTCAGAGCCATTTGAGCCTTACTACAATTTCGCTGTTCATTTCGTAAAACGGCAGCATCAGGCGTGACGTTTTAATTTAGTTCTGCTTTACTAGTAACTCTATTCGCAAAACAGTTGGCAGACAGTATCCACATATACCACTGAATGTATGCGCAAGATTATATCATTTTACGGCACATAGTTCGGGAGATATGACGTTGCACACATTGAAATGCGTCAAATACTTGGTTTCTCTTAAAATGGAGTGCCGTTTACCCACACTATGTTCAGCCAGTAGTTCATAATGAGAGCACTTAACACTTCCGATAAACTTTAAGCCTAATTTTAAACCTTTCATAAACTTTTTCTTGTTTACATGCTTAAAGTCATGTATTTAACACATTACCTCATTAGTAAAGTAATCACTATGGTGTCAGTGTTGTCCTTAGCGTTAAGTTAGTTTAAGTAGTGTGTAAGTCTAGGGACCGATGACCTCAGCAGTTTGATCCCTTAGGAATTCACACACATTTGAACATTTTTGAAATGCAAAATTCGGACAGTTTTGTTGTTGAATAAATCATCACGGGCGACGAAACTTGGTGTTAGCAATACGAATCTACCGCATAACGACAAAGCACAGAAATTCATACAAAGGGTAATCGCTTTGAGGTCATAACCGACATTGAAGCCAGTGTGACGCGTGAGTTGAACAGCTTCCCAAACAAGGAATTTTATAACGGGTTCACATGGTTGTATGAACGTCCTGCGCGTGGAGGGAGGCTACGTAGAACATCTGAATCATTAAAACCGCCATCGTATCTTTTCTTAATTTTTTTTTATTGGTCCAGTCTTGTAACTGGTTATTTTAAGAATCGGGGGCTTACTGGTACTGAGAAAGTGGGACAATGTCACTGTTTTCTAACGAAATTCTTTTATTATGTTTTTCAGCCGTGGGTCACACATGTGGAGTCGTTACCGGTTTCGACTTCTTAGCAAGCCATCGTCAGACGGCCTGTTTAAAAAGAAAGAAAAAGGGGGATTTTACAAGACTACGAAATCGACTTACAAATCAAACTTCTGTACATGACTATACTTGCTGCAGCCTAGGGACTGCACTAGAAAAATTTAAAATAACAGAAAAAAAGACAACTCTGTTTCAATACTACGTTGTGAGCCTTCTTATAATCGCAAAATCGTCGACATAACTATTGTGGTTGGGCTTATTCGGCTGAATTTTTCAGGTGGCAGGTGACATGAACCACAGTAGTTCAGTAGTAAGTACTCAAACCCCGCGCTCCCCCCCGACAAATCCCGAATGGCTGCATATATTTCAGCCAAATCAGGACCTACTTTTTTTTTACTTTCTGTCACCAGACGCAAGTTCATGACCTCCTGAAGTTAGGGAAACCATTTTCAGGTAATGGTATTCGTTAACGAGGTATTGTGGGAAACGTACAATATTTCTAAAGACAGATGGTTGACTCGTGACGTCACATCACGAACCCTGCGAGCGTTTCAGACGGAAGTTTAGAACTTAAATAAATAAACGCGTATTCTTTTTTAAAATACGCATACATAATTTTTGTCGTTATAACTACTGAACTACTAATTGTATACAGGGTGATTTTGTTAAACGATAGCCGAGCGGTCTAAGGCGCTGCAGTCATGAACTGTGCGGCTGGTCGCGGCGGAAGTTCGAGTACTCCCTCGGGCATGAGTGTGTGTGTTTGTCCTTAGGATAATTTAGGTTAAGTAGTGTGTAAGCTTAGGGACTGATGACCTTAGCAGTTAAGTCCCATAATATTTCACACACATGTGAACATGTTCTAAACGAGCTCAAATTGCAGAACGGTCCCTGAGAGTATATGGACATCCATGGGCGGAAATGCTTTACAAGGGAGGTACAGCCACTTACAGGCGGAGATAAAAGACCTTTGATTGTGTAGGTTTCAATGACTGAAAGCACATACGAGAACACACCAAACAAGTAGTCCTGTTGTCTTTGTACTAGTGCAGTGGTAGCAAACATTTGCTCCAGAGTCAATACTGACAATGTGGGGTGCCACTTCGGGCCGCATATGTAGCTTATCATATTATTGATTGGTAACATACATAAATTAGAATGTTGTAAGCCTCCAGCAGACTGGCTATAGTAAGGGCGCAGCCCTCTGAGTACCGGTCATTAATAGTCGCGACCATTCGGAACAATTCGTGTCGATTGTTCTCTGCTTCAGACTCCCGTTAACTCTCAGCGACTCCAAAGCTGTGTCACGGCAACTACACGTCGCAGTGCTGTTGTGTTGTCCCCGTGAGCTGATGATTAACAGAAACTGTACTTACATTTACACTGGAGAGCCAAAGAAACAGGTACAAGTGCCTAATATCCACATCATACCTAGTGCGAAAGTCACGCTGAACAGTTATTACTGACCTGTAGTGGGCAAAACGTAGAACACAAAACGCTTTATGTTGTCCCGACACCATTTTTACTAGAACTAAAGTGGGCGCACACTGCTGCTACCTAGCGGGAACAATGTAAAACTCGAGGGTGTGCTCTTTGGTCCAAATGGCTCTGAGCACTATGAGACTTAACTTCTGAGGTCATCAGTCCCCTAGAACTTAGAACTACTTAAACCTAACTAACCTAAGGACATCACACACATCCATGTCCGAGGCAGGATTCGAACCTGCGACCGTAGCGGTCGCGCGGCTCCAGACTGTAGCGCCTACTACCGCTCGGCCACTCCGGCCGGCGGTGTGCTCTTTCCAACAGTACATTGTTCACGCACATCTCGCAGATAACATAACAGTTATGATTTTTTAAATATCGGATGATACTTTTTGATACACCCTGTATATCTGTTTTGCTGAATTTATTTGAAGCTGTACAGAACGTCTGTAATTTTGCCTTTAGTGGCACCACGAATCACCTCGTGTATGTGCACTACTGGCCATTAAAATTGCTACACCACGAAGATGTGCTACAGGCGCGAAAGTTAACCGACACGAAGAAGATGCTGTGAATTGCAAATGGTTAGCTTTTCAGAGCATTCACACAAGGTTGGCGCCGGCAGCGACACCTACAACGTGCTGACATGAGGAAAGTTTCCAACCGATTTCTCATACACAAACAGCAGTTGACCGGCGTTGCCTGGTGAAACGTTGTTGTGATGCCTCGTGTAAGGAGGAGAAATGCGTACCATCACGTTTCCGACTTTGATAAAGGTCGGATTGTAGCCTATCGCTATTGCGGTTTATGGTATCGTGACATTGCTGCTCGCGTTGGTCGAGATCAAATGACTGTTAGCAGAATATGGAATCGGTGAGTTCAGGAGGGTAATACAGAACGCCGTGCTGGATCCCAACGCCTTCGTATCACTAGCAGTCGAGATAACAGGCATCTTATCCGCATGGCTGTAACGGATCGTGCAGCCACGTCTCGATCCCTGAGTCAACAGATGGGGACGTTTGCAAGACAACAACCATCTGCACGAACAGTTTGACGACGTTTGCAGCAGCATGGACTATCAGCTCGGAGACCATGGCTCCAGTTACCCTTGACGCTGCATCACAGACAGGAGCGCCTGCGATGGTGTACTCAACGACGAACCTGGGTGCACGAATGACAAAACGTCATTTTTTCGGTTGAATACAGGTTCTGTTTACAGCATCATGATGGTCGCATCCGTGTTTGGCGACATCGCGGTGAACGCACATTGGAAGCGTGTATTCGTCATCGCCATACTGTCGTATTACCCGGCGTGATGGTATGGGGTGCCACTGGTTACACGTCTCGGTCATCTCTTCTTCTCACTGACGGCACTTTGAACATTGGACGTTACATTTCAGATGTGTTACGACCCGTGGCTCTACCCTTCATTCGATCCCTGCGAAACCGTACATTTCAGCAGGATAATGCACGACTGCATGTTGCAGGTCCTGTACGGGCCTTTCTGGATACACGAAATGTTCGACTGCTGCCCTGGACAGCGCATTCTCCAGGTCTCTCACGAACTGAAAACGTCTGGTCAATGGTGGCGGAGCAACTGGCTCGTCACAATACGCCAGTCACTACTCTTGATGACCTGTGGTACCGTGTTGAAGCTGCATGGGCAGCTGTACCTGTACACGCTATCCAAGCCCTGTTTAACTCAATGCCCAGGCGTATCAAGACCGTTATTACGGCCAGAGGTGGTTGTTCTGGGTACTGATTTCTCAGGATCTATGCACCCAAATTGCGTGAAAATGTAATCACATGTCAGTTCAAGTATAACACATTTGTCCAATGAATACCCGTTTATCATCTGCATTTAATGGCCAGTGGTGTAATAGTAAGTTTCCTCCTTGATCCTGCTAAAAACTGTCGAAGGAGATCGGACGCACTGTTACCAAGCTATCGGCCGATGTTACCGGGCGACCTCTGGCACGACTTGGGGCCTACGTTGTCGGTGCCCCTATCCGTATCGCTAAAGGTGCGTTTACACCGACCTGTACGCCTTGCGGCTCCAGTTTGCCTCACACAGAAGCACAGGCGCCCAATGTGAACATAGGTGTGAAAGGAGTCACTCGCACGTACATTGTCTAGAAAGAGGCATGCATCTCGACTCGCGTGCCTCTACCTGCGTGTGGGGCAAGCACAGTAGCGTGGCGACTAGGCGCAAGGCGCACAGGTGTAAACGCACCTTCCGGAGAATGTTCCGCACTGTCGTCAGGCTTACGTCATGGTGGCGACCCACCTGCCAGGTACTCTTGCGGTGTCATCCTCTACAGCGTTAAACACCTTTTATCTCCACTTTCAAGCGCATTTCCGGCCATAAGTCAATTTGATCTGTTTTCATCCTTTAACAGGATCAGTTTTCTGAAGTTTGACCCCAATTAGGAAAAACTGAAAAACGTGCAGTTACAATTATTAAAACTGTAATATTGTTTTTTTACGTGGATATGAATCTCAAATATTTGTTCTCCTTTAAAAAATATAGTTATTCGCAGCAATGTTAATAAATCGTGTTGAATACCTTAATCACCAATTCTGTAAGTTCTTTTAACCCCATCAATTCATTAAGTCATAAAACTGTATAATTCAGTTCAATATTCCCCATTTACATGCTGTACTGTAGGCTGATTGGTTAAATAAGAAAATTTCCTCTAGCTGTGTCCGCACCGAAGGTTTACAATAGTCATTCCAAAAAGTTACGAGACTGGGCCAATAAAAAAAATTAAGAAAAGTTACGATGTCGGTTTTAATGATTCAGATGTTCTACATAGCCTCCCTCCACTTGAGGGCAACGCACAGGACGTTCATACAATCATGTGAAACCGTCATGAAATTCCTTGTTTGGGAAGTTGTACAACTCGCGCGTCACACTGGCTTCAATGTCGGTTATGACCTCAAAGCGATTACCCTTTGTATGAATTTCTGTGCTTTGTCGTTATGCGGTAGATTCGTATTGATAGCACCAAGTGTCGTCGCCCGTGATGATTTACTCAACAACAAAAGTGTCCGCATTTTGCGTTTCAAAAATGTTCAAATGTGTGTGAATTCCTAAGGGACCAAACTGCTGAGGTCATCGGTCCCTCGACTTACACACTACTTATACTAACTTAACGCTAAGGACAACACTCACATCAACGCCCGAGGGAAGATTCGAACCTCCGGCGGGAGGGGCCGCACAATTAGTGACAGGGTGCCTCTAACCGCGTGGCCACTACGCGCGGCCCATTTCAATCAAGTCGCTGCAAGCACTGAAACGTCATTATCCTTGTTCGGGAGTTAAGGTGTGCGGCAAAAACGTTTTGTGCACACGTCTGTCAGCTTCAAAATATTTGGGAGAATGTTTTGAACTCTTGATTTAGAGATGTTGCTCCACTGCGATTTGTGACACAACACGAGAGGCACACTACGGACGCACGTTCACTGCTCAGGACTGCCTGCTCACACTAGTTGAATGCACACCTGTTGTTTACAGTTGTTCTTTCAAGCTGCCGTTGTAGCTACTGCGCTGACGTCGCTTATAACGCCAGAAATAAAATCAGTCTCGGAATTTTTTGGACGGACGGTGTAGATTTTAAATATGGCCCAGTTTATTACACGCACACTCGAAAACGTTCCAGCAATTAGACAGTAGACATGTGTAGGCCTCTACTGCGCTGTTCAGTCTATGTGTTGATATCTAATGTGTTCAAGTGCGTAAAGTTGAGTGTAGAAGTAAATCTGATTTATAATTTAGTTTCATAGTATTGTACAATCCCCCATCGCAGATCATGTCATGATGACATGCTACGAAGTCAAACGAGTAGCGTAACCAGAAGCTGAAAAATACAACAATGGAACTTCTGCTGGTGGGAAAAAAGCTTCACTCTAAAATCATCTAACCGACGTTGACCCAAATAAAGCACATTATCACAAATGGATATCCATAATGTTACACATAACACGTTGTAATGGTACTTGAGTTACCTAACCATTACGGCACCTCGCCTCAACCTCTGGATACCAGCAATATTCTACTGTGTTTCTGTAAAATAGTTAACATATTTCTGTGACAACATTCAGATTTGATTTCATTAATGTAGAGGTACTTCAATATGTATATATTGCAATGATATTATTCTTATGTGTATTCTTTCTTTTGTCACTATGATCTTTGACGTACTTGTAACTCTGATTTTTGGGCGCATAAGCGGTTATTAGTGAGTAAAGCTTTGGTCGCCATGTTAAAAAGACGCAAATTGTAGTCAGTTTATGAAACGTGAACTTTAACAGTGAGGAAGATATTTTCAAGTATGTTTTATATTGTGAAGTGATGTTTTGGAACGAGTTACGTGTTATTGCAATAAAAGTAATAAAAAAGAAGTGTAACTTAAATTCGGAGTGCTGATTACTTTTTTTTACATCACCATTGTCCTAACTTGCAAAAGTTTAATCTTCAAGAATGGTTTATGAAACACATCTTTAAAACTTTTGAATATCGCAGAATAACACCTAGGCCTCTTTGCATCCGAGCTTGGAATCATCATTACCTAGATTTTCGACGATTGAGCCATGAGTTCACAACGAGACCAGCGTGGGAAACACGAAAAGATGAGTGCCTAGTTTATCCATTATTTCAAGAAATGACTTTATTAACTGTGCTCTAATGACACCTGCCACATAATATAACTTTGTTGTTGCCCGAAAATGCAATATTTAGCATCGTGAGCAACACTACAATCATTTTTGACCTTTGTTATGGTAGGGTTGTTAGAACGTGTTACATCTAAAATTAGCGAAACAAGTTCAAACTTCCCCCGTATAATAGTTGTAAGATCACGAATTTCTCTTGGATGCTGCTCCAAATTTAGCCTTATGGCATCATTCGAATCGATAACTATAACTCTGCACTTTTATCGAGGCACTGTGTGCACATGGCAAAGAAGTGTTGCCTAGTAGTGCACACCCGGCAAACGCATTACATTTTATGCGCTTAACACGTAGACTGTAGCGCACAGCCTCAATACCGGTCATAATCGTTCCAACTGTCCACTACGGCACACGTGCTGTGCCTACCCCACGGCAGGCGCTTACGAGCTTTCGAGAAGCGCTCGATAAAGCGTGGCAATTGACTCTGCTATTCTTAGAAATGTGCCCACTAGGCGGACGGCGGCTGCGGTGATGTGGGTCACGGAATATTGCTTCGCCGATATCAGGGCGGGCGCTCACGAAGCCCCACCGCGGCGATGCGGCTCGGTTTCCGTCCCTTAAGCCGTAAGTCGACGTTATTACCGCGCTCGCTTTGTCGGTGGTCATAATGAGGCTCTAATTTCTGAATAACTACAACTGGTATTAACGTTCTACCGTGTCATGCACCGGAACACTAAATTCGGTATTCCGAAATATTCGCCGCGGAAGATAGAAACACGGTTCTTCCTCCTCAATATCGCACGAAAGCTGAAATGGCAGATGTTGACACAAGTGATCGCGGAATAGGAAATCGGCTAAAGTCGCTCAGCTGTGGAAAGACTTCTGGACCAGATGAGTTACCTGTGAGGGTTCTACAGAGCTGACGCACAAGACTCCCCATTTATTATAGTTTATTGTTGGTCATTAGATCGTTGAAGAGTACCTAGTGACTGGAAAAAAAGTAAGTCATGCCCATTTTCAAGATGCGTCGTCGGAGACTTGCACATAATTATAGGTCTATATACGAGAGCTTTTCTTTCTTTCACACTTTTCAAGCTGCGATCGGTCACGAAATGAATATCAAAAATGTTTGTTTACAACACACCCTGATTAGCCAGAACATTATGACCACCAATTTGCTAACGATATAAACCCGTCCATCCGATAGCAGCGTCGTCTGGCGAGGAATGACACGCACGGTGCTGTCCTTGTGTAGAATGGGTGAGTCGCGCGATCTGTCTGAGTTTGACTGACGGGAGATTGTGGTGGCCGGGAGGCTCGGCACGAGCATTTCGGAAACTGCACGAATAGTCGGGTGTTCCAGGAGTGATGTGATGAGTGTCTTCAACATTTAGCGAAACCAAGATAAAACCACGTCCACACGTCGTGGAGTTGGATGGCCACATCTCATTACAGATGTCGGACGTCGTAGGCTGGGCAGACTGGTAAAAGAGGACAGGCGGCGAACTGTGGCGGAACTAACATCAGACCTTAATTCTGGGCAGAGTACAAGTGTGTCTGAACATACACTGCACCGGACACTCCTAACGGTGGGCCTCGGCCGCCGGCGACTCATGCATGCGGCAATGTTAAAATCACAACGTGGGCAACTAATACTGAAATGGACATGTGACCATCAGCTCTGGAATTGACGCAGTGGCAGAGCGTTGCATGGTCTGATGAATCCCGATACCTTCTTCATCATGACGATAGGAGGGCGCGAATCCGTCGTCTTCCAGGGAAACAGCTCCTTGATATCTTTACTGCGGGACAGAGACACGCTGGTGTCGGCTCCATTATGCTCTGGGGAACATTCACGTGGGAATCCTTGGGTGCAGTGGAGTTCCTGCAAGATACCACGACGGTCAAGAAGTACGTATACTGGTTGCAGACCACGTATACCCGTTCATGACGATCATGTTTCCCGACGGCGGTGGCATTTTTCAATAAGATAATGCGCCATGTCACAAGGCCACGAGTGTGATGGAATGGTTCGAGGAACTTTCAGTTGAAGTGCTGGCCCCCCAACCTCGCCAGATCTGTACCCGATCGAACACATCTGGGATGTGACTGAACGTGACATCAGAGCTCAACGCCCCCTTCCACGAGATTTACGGGAATTAGGTGACTTGGGTGTGCAGATGTGGTGCAAACTCCCTCCATCGACCTACCAAGGCCTCATTGCTTCCGTGCCACGACGCGCCGCCGCTATGATCCGTGCCAAAGGTGGAGATACCGGCTATGTGGTATTGGTAGTGGTGGTGGTGGTGGTGGTGGTGGTGGTGGTGGTGGTGGTGATAGTGGTAAGTTCCTATGGGACCAAGCTGCTGAGGTCATCGGTCCCTAGGCTTACACACTATTTAAGTTAAACTAACGTACGCTATGGACAACACATACCCATGCCCGAAGGACGACTCGAACCTCTGACGGGGTGAGTCGCGCGAACCGTGGCAAGGCGGCTACGCCGCGCGGCTTGGTAGATGGTCACAATGTTCTGGCTACTCAGTGTATAGCTATACTTTCCAACCACTTCTCTACATAGTCGCCGCTCCAAATTAAGACATTTGTCTTAGCGTGTAGCACCCTCGTCATAGAAAGCGGACGCCCGTGCTCTCCGCCAGTTCTCTACGCTGGTCTGCAGCTAGTAGTCTTTGCCAAAATGCAAAAGAGATCAAAATCAGAGGAAGCCACATTCGCATTGTATTCGCATCATAAACGCTCCAGGAGCGTCTTCGTTGCAGCTGCAGTGTGCGGTCAGGCATTGTCACGAAGAAGGACAATGTCTGAAGGCAACATTCATTTTCTCTTGTTCTTAACTGCTCTTCGTAGAGTGACAAAATCATCGATTGTCACTCGCTTCCTTTAATGACCGCCTGCATCGTGAACATCTGTACGTCCTGTTTCAGCGTTCCTGGACCACTGCCGCACCTTGCTGTTACACGTCTGCGCAAAGATTCACCGGTATTGTCACTGTGGTTTTAATTTAGCGACCGATCGTACCTTCACAAAAAACAGCCTCATAGCTGACTTCGGTTTGTTTTAGGATTATCAAATGTGTTTTATGCTCACGTATTATGAAGTATTGGGGGAAAGAAAATCTCCGATAAAAAGCAAAATAGATTCCGCAGACAGAGATCTTGCGAGACTCAAGTCGCTCTGTTCATCAATGAGACACTGGTTTACGCAGTACTCCTTGTCTTCAGTAATGCATTCGATACTGTTCAGAACTGGATTCAAGACTTCCTTACATACAGAGCGCAACATGTCGTTGTTAATAAAACGAAATCGACAGATGTGATGGCAGTTTCTGGAGTATACAAAGAAACGTGATAGGACCGTTATTAGATACACAGGCTGGTCCATTGATAGTTACCGGGCCAAATATCTCAAGAAATAAGCATCAAACGCAAAAACTACAAAGAACGAAACTCGTCTAGCTTGAAGGGGGAAACCAGATGGCGCTATGGTTGGCCCGCTAGATGGCGCTGCCATAGGACAAACGGATATCAACTGCGTTTTTTAAATAGGAACCCCGATTTTTTATTACATATTCGTGTAGTGAGTAAAGAAATGTGAATGTTTTAGTTGGAGCACTTTTTTTTGCTTTGTGATAGATGGCGCTGTAATAGTCACAAACGTATAAGTACGTGGTATCACGTAACATTCCGCCAGTGTGGACGGTATTTGCTTCGTAATACATTACCCGTGTTAAAATGGACCGTTGACCAATTGGGGAAAAAGTCTATATCGTGTTGATGTATGGCTATTGTGATCAAAATGCCCAATGGGCGTGTGCTATGTATGCTGCTCGGTATCCTGGACGACATCATCCAAGGTCCGGACCGTTCGCCGGATAGTTACGTTATTTAAGGAAACAGGAACTGTTCAGCCACATGTGAAACGTCAACCACGACCTGCAACAAATGATGATGCCCAAGTAGCTGTTTTAGCTGCTGTCGCCGCTAATCCGCACATCAGTAGCAGACAAATTGCGCGAGAATCGGGAATCTCAAACACGTCGGTGTAGAGAATGCTACATCAACATCGATTGCACCCGTACCATATTTCTATGCACCAGGAATTGCATGGCGACGACTTTGAACGTCGTGTACAGTCCTGCCACTGGGCATTAGAGAAATTACGGGTCGATGACAGATTTTTTGCACGCGTTCTATTTAGCGACGAAGCGTCATTCACCAACAGCGGTAACGTAAACCGGCATAATATGCACTATTGGGCAACGGAAAATCCACGATGGCTGCGACAAGTGGAATATTAGCGACCTTGGTGGGTTAATGTATGGTGCGGCATTAAGGGAGGAAGGATAATTGTCCCACATTTTATCGATGACAATATAAATAGTGCAATGTATGCTGATTTCCTACGTAATATTCTACCGATGTTACTACAAGATGTTTCACTGCATGACTGAATGACAATGTACTTCCAACATAATGGATGTCCCGCACGTAGCTCGCGTGCGGCTGAAGCTATATTGAATAGCATATTTCATGACAGGTGGTTGGTCGTCGAAGTACCATACCATGGCCCGCACGTTCACCGGATCTGACGTCCCCAGATTTCTTTCTGTGGGGAAAGTTGAAGGATATTTGCTATCGTGATCCACCGACAACGCCTGAAAATATGCGTCAGCGGATTGTCAATTCATGTGCGAACATTACGGAAGTTGAACTACTCGCTGTTGAGAGGAATGCCGTTATACGTATTGCCAAATGCATTGAGGTTGACGGACATCATTTTGAGCATTTATTGCATTAATGTGGTATTTACAGGTAATCACGCTGTAACAGCATACGTTCTCACAAATGATAACTTCACAAAGGTACATGTATCACATTGTAAAAACCGAAATAATATGCTCAAACGTACCTACGTTCTGTATTTTAATTGAAAAAACCTACCTGTTACCAACTGTTCGTCTAAAATTGTGAGCCATATGTTTGCGACTGTTACAGCGCCATCTATCACAAAGCGAAAAAAGTGGTCCAACTAAAACATTCATATTTCTTTACGGACTACACGAATATGTAATAAAAATGGGTGTTCCTATTTTAAAAAACGCAGCTGATATCCGTTTGACCTACGGCAGCGCCATCTAGCGGGCCAACCATAGCGCTATCTGGCTTCCCCCTTCAAGCTAGACAAGTTTCGTTCTTCGTAGTTTTTTCGTTTGACACTTATTTCGTGAGATATATATAATGCTGGATAACTTGTAATCTCCGCTAGCGAAATCGTGTACGATGGCGTTGCCTAAGGGACGGTTGATTGTCCGCAGCTCGCGGTCTAGTGGCTAGCGTTGCTGCCTCTGGATCACGCGGTCGCGGTTAAGATTCCCTGCCAGGTTGGGGATTTTCTCTGCACGGGGACTGGGTGTTTGTGTTGTCCTCATCATTTCATCATCATCATTCGTGCAGTGGTTAGACTGGAATGTGAAGAATTTGGACTGTGTTAAAATTGGGACTTTATACGGGCACTGATGACGCGCAGTTGAGCGTTCCACATCATCATCATCATCATCATCATCATCATCATCATCATCATCATCATCATTGAAGGATGGCTGCAACGCCAGCCTATACCTAAATACACGAAGACCTGCAGTGAATCGACAATAGAACAGAGGCTAACAGTTGAACCTAAACGTCAATAAATACGACGCATTGTGCATGAAAAGACGAAGAAAACATCTACTGTTTGATTTCACAATTGGCGGCATATCGCTCTAAATAGTAACTACAGGAAAATAACTAAGAAAAGCCCTCCGGAGCGACCTACAATGAAATGACCAGACTAAAGACTGGGAGAATCTGTGATCCACGAAAGAAGCGGCTGCAAAACACTTGTAAAACCGATTCTTGAGTGTTGCTCATCACTCTGAGATCCTTACAAGTCTGGGTTATTACGAGACTTGGGAAGATTCATCGAAGAGCGGCGCGATTCGCCATGGTATCGTTTAGTCGGCGCGAGTGCGTTACGGGGAAGATCAACAAACTACAGTGACAGACGCTACAATAGAGCCCACTGCAGACTGTTAGCGAAGGTACGAGCCTCTGTGACTGGTTCACAGATATGACAGATCATTGCAGGTTGTTGTCGACGGCGAGCGTTCATCAGATGCAAGGGTATCGTCAAGAGTGCCCCAGGGAAGTGTTATGAGATGAAATGGCGCCCCAGACCATCACTCCTGGTTGTCGGTCCATATGCCGAGCGTTAGTCAGATTGGTATCCCACCGCTGTTTGGGCGTCTCCAGAGACATCTTCGGCCTGGAATTGCACTGAACCCCCGTGACCAGCGAAGAGGCCCCGTCCAGTGTCTCACCACCGCGCCACCTCCACTGGTGACACGCAGGAGACCCGTCGCTAAAGAACGCATAAGCACACGAAGCAAAGATTCAGTCAGTCCGTGGGGACATCGCGCGTAACGCCTCGGCTGCCCGTTATAATGGCAGCAATTCGACGAGGAAGGCTGTTCAAAAGTTCCTTCAGATAAGCCATATCCAGCTGAAGCCACTCATTAATGATAAGGCCCCGTAGAGGTACCAAATTACGAGGATATTGTGATCTCTCAGTTTATCTCCGCAGCATGACTTATTAATGACGTGTTTCCGCGTGCTCTGCTGGCTTGTTGTTTATGCATGAAATGGAAACAGGAAGTCAGTACAACATGCGGAAGCACACCATTAATGCGAGGATGTTGATTGCTACATTTCATTTCATTCACCGTTCCACGCACTCCCTGCAAAATTCTACAAGATTAAGGTCGGGTGATTTGGTGGGCCGTTCGTGGTGCGATATGATGTCTCGATGTTCGTCAAACCAGGTACGAACGCATACAACCCTGTGACAGATGGCTATTGTCATCTTGGAAGGCAGGCGTTTCCATTGCACTATCACCATGAAGACGATGAAGAAAGGGTAAAATTTGGTTACCGAACATGTTGAAATAAACGTCCTGGTTCATGACAACGGTAACGTCACTGAGTAGGCACACCCCCAAAACTTCACAGAACAACCAGAATGAAAAATGCTATCACGGTTCAAAAAAAGGTGAATATGTCCTGGGCATAGTTATGGATGTAACAGAAGGGAACTAGCTATTGATTTATCTGGCAGCTTCAAAGGCATTTAAATCCAAAACATACTGACATATTCGCGCTTTTTTACTTGTTAGTAGCCATGTGATGTAATATAATGCATCGTGTCAAGTAAAGTAACAACTTACGTGATGTCATGCTGTATGACATTACCTCATGTCATACCACAAGGAACTTATGTCGTGCAATATGACACAACGCGTCATTAAAGTTTAGTATGGATGCATCCCCACACTGGGATACTTCTAAATAGATGCACCCCCGATCTCGGATACTTCCAATTGTAGATTCATCCCACGCTCTAGAAGGACATAAATTTGTGTCTATTTGCTCTTACACACCTCACCTATATGTAACGGGGGACTGGTAAAAAAGAGCACACTGCGTTAAGGAAGTAGGGTAAACTAGTAAAAAAAGCGCGAATACATCAAGACGTTTTGGTGTAAATGTCTGCACAGCTGCCAGATAGGTCGGAAGGTTATTTCCCTTCTTTTACAACCCTAACTCTGCGCAGGATATATTAGCCTTTTTGTGTTATGATAGGAGCATTTTTCATTCTGGTTCCCAAATTTTACTGTACCATAACCATGACATTAGACTGCCATAGCTTGACAACCGATGCAGATTTTTGTTGGCCCGGGCGACGACTGAGCCTGTGTAGGTCTAACAATGTTGCTTATATCGTGCCAACGAATAAAGATTTCACGAAACAACAGGACGGCAATTAATTACATGTATTTGTCTACCTTGTTACAAAATTTGAAACCATTTGCACAGGTCTGAAACATATAAGCGGCGCGCGTAAAGAAATCACAAAAACGCGTTTTTTGGACGTAAAATTTGAATGAAGCTAGATGTTTGAAAGAAAGTACTAATTTTATCATAAGAATGTATTTTTTATTGTATTTTTTATTTATTTGAATCACTTTGAACAGTTTCCGTGCATTCCATTCACGTAAGAATAAATTACACGTGATGCACTTAGCTCGACATTAAACCATCGTATCTCGACAATGGATAAAGTTTGCTGGATAAAAACTCTCGTTTTGACTTAATCCATGTATCTATCTTAGCGCAAAGTTTGAACCGATTAGTACAAGTTTAAAGTATAGACGTGGCGCGTTTCAAAAACCTCCCAGAAATAAAGTGGCTTTTTTTTTTTGCACGTATCTGCACATAACACATAAAATCCGAATAGTGCACATTCAAATGGTGCCAGTAGCTGAGAATTAATTTCAGCCCACTTAACATCTTTTCACAAGAGCAATTAATCAATTCTCACAATTTGCCGGGCGCCAGCTCCAGTTCGTCGTTCGAACATTGCTCAATATTACCATGGCTACAGAAAGACAGATGTTCGAATGGCTATACATATGACCGCTGGTCCGGGCTAAACCAAAAACTTTATACCTCAGTTCCTAGTTCAAATAGGAATCGGACACCAAGATCCTCCCCAAACAGTGAATCTGCACGCGCCTTTCTCGAACAAATTTGCTAACAGCACTTCCGCGCTGTAACGATATCCGACCTGAACAACACCTTCCACGGACTGCGCGTTAAACGCCTAAGGTGCACTCGACATGTCGCAAAAGAAAAAGAGGCAAAAATCACAGCTCGTCGAACTACACTCATGCGTCCAGTCAGCTATGGCCAGTTTCTGTGTCGTTTCACCCGGAAAGCATACTTTAAACTTGCTAGTTCCTATGCTAGGGATGCAAGAGTTCAGCGAGAAGATGACATGCACACACCCGGAGGGAGGGAGGGAGAGAGTGAGAGCCGATGACAAGGTAGCGTGCAAGGATTTGAACGTCAGACGTGCAGAGTGAGTGATGCGACGTCCAATCTGCCTGCCCGGCGCCGGAGGACGTAATCCCTCCGCCACAGCCCGTCCCAGCCCAGCCCAGTGTGCGAATGGTCTCAAAATGTCGTCCGCTGCACTGTAACTCACAGTCACTAACTGAAGACTACATCAACTGTTTTAAAAGTAAAAGTTTAGTTTCGGTGTGTGACGAAAGGTGGGAGACTGAGATTTTTCATGAAATATTTATAGCAATATTGCAACTACTTTGAAAATGTGAATCACTTTCGTCCTTCACTTGTTTGTAGTGGGCGCTAATAACTCCCTTATGGAATGTTCTTAATAATAAATGACAATACTAATCACTTTCTCTACAATTTAAGTTAAATTCGAAAATTTTAATCTTCAATGAAATTAAGAAACAGTCAAAGTTGCACAGAAGTTTGTTTTTATTTAAATGGCGACCGGTTTCGGACTTTAGCCCATTATGTACAATACACAAGATCAATCGATGTAGAAGTACGCTTGACAGGTGGTTTTCATACCACATAAGTGCTACCATAATGTGTGTGTTGCCCAATATTGCTTGTGTGAGTGAGTAAGTAAGTACAAGGTACTAGTAATCGTTTTCTCAAACGTACTTGTACTTCTTATGCACTGTATGTTATTTGTAACACGGTGCACTCTGTTCTACAAGAAGGCTTGATATTGGACAAAGGTCCAAAACTGGTCGCCATTTAAATAAAAACAGGCCGGCCCGAGTGGCCGAGCGGTTCTAGGCGCTACAGTCTGGAATTGCACGAATCCTGCCTCGGGTTCGGATGTGTGTGATGTCCTTAGGTTCGTTAGGTTTAAGTAGTTCGAAGTTCTAGGGAACTGATGACCTCTTAACTTAAGTCCCATAGTGCTCAGAGCCATTTAAGCCATAAATAATAACAAACTTCTGTACAACTTTGACAGTTTCGTAATTTCATTGGATCACAGTTAGTTGCTGCCTATTGTCATCCAGCATGCTGGAAGTGTGTAAATTATTAATTTCACGCACAACACATTTACAAAAAATTGGTAAGCTTAACTGACATCAACGGTTGATTTGAACGCCACGCCATAGTGCATGAGCGTGCAACAATTTTAGAGATTTTATCCACATTACTTTTTTTTATGAGTTTAAGGAAGCTGATAATGTCGCCGTTGGGCGCCCCTAAGCTTCAAACACACACACACACACACACACACACACACACACACTTCAACGTCACAATGTGCTACTGAAAGTTTTTTTTCTGACCTGAAAAACGACTTACCCAGTCACTTAAGAATTTAATGTGGATCCCCAAACACGGTGGAACGTAGGACTTCTTCATTTACACAAAGCACTCCTAGAGGTGAAATAAGCAAGAAGAAAAATTTTCTCAGCCACCGGTCCCGCAAGGTGGTCTCTAAATTCTTTGACTGAACACTGGCTGCTCACCCTGAGCAGCAGCGCAGTACGCACGGTGGGTGAGTTTCACTCTACCAGTACTTGAAAGATTCTCTTATTGTGTAGTCTTGTAGCGTGTGTAACCCACTGCACCCGCCATACCAACGAACATAAGCAGAGAGGATGTCATTTGGTTCAAAAATGGCTCTGAGCACTATGGGACTCAACTGCTGAGGTCATAAGTCCCCTAGAACTTAGAACTACTTAAACCTAACTAACCTAAGGACAACACACACATCCATGCCCGAGGCAGGATTCGAACCTGAGACCGTAGCGGTCGCGCGGTTCCAGACTGTAGTGCCAGAACCGCTCGGCCACCAGCGGCCGGCCGGATGTCATTTGTCTAGATCTGCGAGGTCGCACTTAAACATGGAAAGACAGGGATTTCTCTTTGCCCGTACTAATAAAAAACACCTTGCATGCAAAAACTTAAAACACTTTCTGTGTGATGAGTAAGGTCGTTCACACACAGAGCTACTTAAAACGAAATTACTTATGACGCGAGTTGTCATCGGGTCGCTAGTGTCACGTCCTGTATGACTCAATGGAATGTTGCACACTCCCCCCCCCCCCTCCCCAGCCCCCAGGGGCTCACGATCCGTATTTCCTCCCCCGTGCACCTCCCTCCCCCTCCTCCCCTCCCTCGGTGTTTGTACTTATGTCAACCTGGCTATCCATCTGGTTTCTTGTATTCCTTGCAGTTTTGTTCCCCTTGCCTTTTCTTTCATCCTTCCTTTTTGGCGTTTTTGTCTCCCCCCCCCCCCCCATTTGGGCTTTGACCTCCACTTCTACATTTTCTCTCCATAGTTTGAGCCATTTTAGGAAGAACTCCCTCCCTAGCATCTGCGGCGTGGGTCCCTCTCTGCCGTTCCTTCCCCTCCCCATAGGCCCTCTCCAGCCCACTAGGTCACCAGCACAAGTAGCCAGTCTGTGAGCTGGGGCTGTTATGTACCCATGTGGCTGAGCCCCTACCAACACAAAGATCACCTGATCCCTTGCCTCCCCATGTATGCCTATGAGAGGGAGCATGTCATTCTGGAGCATCGGAACTCCCGGCAATGGCTGCTGCGCCAGACGATCCATACTGTGGCTGGGTGGCACCCATGGCGTGAGCCCCTGATCGGAGTGGGTGGTATCAGGGCAGATGCTTTGCATATGAAATGTCTCAAGCTCCAAGAAAACTGGCCGTTCTTCTACAACTGTCTGTTCAGTCGGTAATGGATCACTCATTGCTCCTCCTTATCACCCTGTGGTCCTTCCCTGTCTACACTCTGGGAGAAGGGCCAGGCTCGCCAGCTTGGGGTGAAACACTTTCCCCAATGCCTGGTCTGTAATGGGACAGACAGGGACACATTCGCCGTCATGAAGCGTTATTTTTTTGTTATCTCAGTAAGATGTAGTCAGTCTTACTGTTGATCAAAACTACTTGTGCTGGCTGATGTGAAGCCCTTCGCACGAGATCATCTTCGCGATGTCCCAGTGTCCATCACTTCTCAGCAGTCTATGGATATGGTTCAGTGCATTCTTTTTCACAGGGACCTCATCCTTAAGACTGATGATCTCCAGGCCAATCTGGAACAGCCGGTCATTCCTTTTGCTCAGCATGTTCGGAAAGGCCATAAGGATAATCGCAATGTCATCTTTATTCTGGCATGTTAGGGAGATACTCTCCTGGAAAAGGTCAAGGTTATGTGTTATCGGTGTGATGTGAAGCCGTGTGTCCCACCACCCATTAGGTGATTTTGGAGCTTGTGGTTCAGGTACATGTCTTCCCACTGTACGGCGGAACCTTTGAGGTGAATGTAGACACCCACTCCATGAGGCAAGTCCCTGTGTTTTGTCGCCCAAGCGTGTTAATTAGCAAGACCATCACTCTCCATGCTTACCAGACTAACCAGCTTATGAAAAAGAAAAGAAGAGACAGGAGTATACGTCCCTTCATCGTTTATCTTACACTGTGGCTCATCAGAAATATGATTGACTACCCTTGTGTCGATGACTTCTACCTTTGCCTATGTCACAGCCTTTTATCCTCCTCCCTTTTCCTTCCCCCAGTCCCATCTCTCTCTACTCTCCACCTCCCCCTCTCTGAGGTTTCCACGCCCTCCCCTCCGGGTGCCGCTCCTCTTCTTCAGCGTCCACCAGTGATGAGTCTCCATCCCAGGACACCCCACCTCCCTCTGCGTCTCTCAGGCCAGAGGCCTGCTACAACAACTTGGCCATGGGACACACAGTCTGTGTGCCCCAAGTTCGCCCACTCTCTTCCAGATCTTGCAGAAGCCTGTTCTCCCTCTGTGCCCTGCCCTCCTCGACCTTCAAAAGAGAAGGAAAGGAAACATAAGTCACAGGACAAGCCCCCCCCCCCTTTCCCCTGCCACCTGGTTCCCCCCTACAGATGTCATATCCCCCTCGCAACCTGTGTCTGAACTCTTTATATATGGATGTCACTCCATCCTTGTAGGTGGTAGATCGTGATTCGGCTGAATGATTGGCTCCAGCCCGTTCATCTTCCATTTGGACACCCGCTCCATGCTTATCCAGTGGAACTGTAATGGATACTACCATCACCTGCAAGAGCTGCAATCCCTTATTGCCTTTTACACAGCAGCTTGTGCTGTTCTCCAGGAATCTCCTTTTACAGATACTTGCCCACCAACCCTTTGTGGGTTCCGTGCTTTCTGTCGGAACTGGGCTGGCCCTTTAAAAGCTTCTGGTGGCGTTTGCACATGGGTCCATACAGAAAATTTTAGAATGTGCATTCCATTTCACACCACATTGGAAGCAGTTGCCTTCTGGGCCCACTTGGAATATGCAGTTACAGTTTGCAATCTCTATCACCCTCCTGACACATCATCTACACCTGCTGCCCTAACTGCCCTCATTTAGCAATTCGCCCTCCCCCCCCCTCTCCTCCCTTTTCCATGGATTCCACAGGGTCCACATAACGTGTCTTTCTCTTTCTCGTCGCTATTAATGTACTTGTGGCCTCTACCGAACTGTTGGTCACCTCTGCTATGTACGTGGATGATTTCTGTATTTGGGGTAGCTCCCACTCGGTGGCCTCTGCGGAACGACAGCTCCAGGATGTCATCAGCACACTCTTGCATGGTTTTCAGTTCTCTCGAGGGTGGCGTATATTTTTGTCTTTCCTGACCTATAGCTCTACCTTGTCGCCCAACACGTGACTGTGGTCCCCAAGTGCCGTTTCTTGGATTTTCTTTTCGACAACAAGCTTACTTGATTGCCCAAAATCCGTCATCACAAGGTTGGCTGTTTTCGTAAACTCGCTTCCCTTGATGCCCTTGCCTACATATCACGGATCATTCAACCCTTCCCCACCTTCACTGGGCGTTAGTTCTGTCTCATCTGAATTATAGTTGTCAAGTTTATGGATGAGCTTCCCCGCCCACATTGCTCCTCTTGGACCTGGTTCACTATCGTGGTATCCGTTTAAGCCACTGGTGCCTATTGCACAAGCCCTGATAATAGTCTTCTGGTTGATGCTGGGATCCCTCTCCTTTTGGTTCGGTGGTCGCAGATCCTGGTTTCCTATGCCAACACTATCTGCTCTTTCCCTGCTCACCCCTCATATTCTATTCTTTTCATGGCTTCACGCCGTCACCCGCCTTCTGCCCGCCCTCAGAGGTGGAGTTACAAGTTGTGCTCTACCTTACTTCTCTCTGCCGTGATTTCCATCTCCCCTCTTGTCCTCTTCCCCATCTTCTCTCCCAACTACTACCACGTGGTTAGTTCCTTGGCCCTGCATTAGGTAGGATCTCTTCTGGGGTCCAAAAGCCTCCACTGATCCAGTGGTGTCCCATTGTTTGTTCCAAATGTTCTTACAGGAGTTTAAGGATGCCACTGTTTTTGACACCGATGGCCCTAAATCTGCTGATCATGTGGTATATGACTTCAGGTCTTCTGCTGGCATGGAAGAAAGTAAAATGCCGGCGCTCCCCGGAAACGTTGCCCAATCGGACAACGGCCAAGCCTTCCACCACCGGAAACCAATGCAATCAAAAGCCAAAAACAAAAACAGGTCCTCTTCAGGGCCAACCCTGACGATCGTCAGAATAAGGAGGATGTAATATCGCAACTATGCCAATCAGAAAAGTGGGGCGTACTGTGCCTGCAGGAAACGCATAGAGATGAAACAGCAAACAGACCCAATATCAAAGGAATGCGCTTGGCATTAGAAGCACCTCACAGAAGGTATGGGAGCGCAATATTTACCAGACCCGAGATGCTGCTCTCTTCCACGAATAAGACAACCACCAACAACATTGAAATGTTAGCGATAGAGAGTGGATCATTTACATTATGCTCCGTATATAAACCCCCCGGCCAGAACTTACATACTTCAACGCCAGCAAGCTTCAACAACCAAAGGACACACTTCGTTGTGGGCGACTTTAACAGCCACAGCACCACCTGGGGCTACGACGAGACAGACGCCAATGGTCAGCTGTTAGAACAATGGGCTGAGGCAAATAACCTCTCACTGCTCCACGACCCCAAGCTCCTCTGCTTCTTCAACAGCAAAATTTGGAAGCGAGGCTGCAATCCAGATATTTGCTTCGTCAGCCGGAACATCTACGACACCTGCTGCAAAAGAGTATATGATGCAATCCCAAAGACACAACATTGACCTATTGGAATCCAAGTCTACTCAACAATCAAAACAACCAAAATACCTTTCCGTAGGAGATTCAACTTTAAAAAGGCTAGGTGGTCAGAATATTCCCAAGCGCTGGATGAGGAATTAGCCAGTCTGACCCCAACACCAAATAATTATCTTATCTTTGTTGAGACTTTGCGAAAGGTATCTAGACGCTATATTCCTAGGGGCTGCAGACAACACTATATCCCAGGGCTCTCAAATGCCTCAAAGGACATCCTGGAGAAGTATCAAGTATTGTTCGCGGAAGACCCATTCAGCGACGAAACCATCACCTGCGGCACAGCTTCAATGTCAGCCCTCAGCGAGGCACGCGAGAAGAAGTGGATAGCAACCCTAGAAAGAATGGATATGTCCCACAGTAGCAAAATAGCCTGGAACCTGATTAAGAAACTGGATGGTGACCCAAGGCTAAGCAAGGCCCGGCCAACGTAGCTCCAAACCAGGTGGCCAACCAACTCCTTCTAAACGGCAAGTTCAACTCCAAACGTCAGAAAACTAAAATCACACGCCTACTGCCAACGGATAACACCAACTTCCAGAAACCATTTAGCATGAGAGAGTTGAACAATGGCATAAATACCATGAAGAATGGGAAAGCCGCTGGGTTTGATGATATTTGCGTGGAACAGATTAAAAACTTCGGCCTTGGCGCCAGGGACTGGATACTTGGACTTTTTAGCGTGTGCCGTGAAACCTTTCAAATCCCGAAACTGTGGAGGAAGTCAAAAGTGGTGGCTCTCCTTAAATCCGGGAAGGACCCAGAGTCTCCGAAGAGCTATCGACCCATAACCCTTCTCTGCCACCTGTTTAAGCTCTATGAAAGATTGATCCTCAACAGAATAGAGAAGATCGTTGACTCGAAGCTAATTCCACACCAAGCAGGTTTTAGACCTGGAAAGTCCTGTACCAGTCAAATTCTGGCATTGACGGAAAATATCGAGGATGGGTTTGAGAATAAACTAATCACTGGGCTGGCACTTGTCGACCTAAGTTCCGCCTATGACACAGTAGATCATCGGGCACTACTGCATAAAATCTACGAGACCCTGAAAGACTACCACCTAGTCAAGATAATCGAATCCCTGCTCCAAAATAGACAGTTCTTCGTAATGCTTGAGGGGAAAAAGAGTCGATGGCGGAATCAGAAAAATGGGCTTGTCCAAGGGAGCGTGTTGGCGCCAATCCTATTCAACATATATACAAATGACCAACCAACTCCAGACAAAACCAAAACTTTTGTATATGCAGACGACCTGGCAATAACAGTACAAGGCAACAGGTTTGAAGCCATCGAGGAGAAACTAGAAACCGCCCTTTCTATAATGTCAACCTACTACAAAAAGAATTCTCTAAAACCCAATCCCTCCAAAACTCAAGTGAGTGCATTCCATCTGAACTCGAGGCAGGCAAAGTACAGGCTCAATGTTACGTGGGATGCGACATTACTAGAACACACAGATACTCCCACCTACCTTGGCGTCGTGCTGGACAGAACATTGACATACAAATATCATTGCGAAAAAACACGCAAAAAAGTAGAAGCACGAAATTCCCTAATAAGAAAGCTGTCCAACAGCAAATGGGATGCCAAACCTACCGTGGTCAGAGCTTCAGCCCAAGCTTTGTGCTTCTCAACTGCCGAATATGCCTGCCCGGTATGGTGCCGATCCGCCCACGCAAAAAAGGTAGATATTAGCTTGAATGAAACATGCAGGATAGTGACAGGCTGCATGAAACCTGCCCCCATAGAAAATCTTCACAGGGCCGCAGGTTTCACAAACCCAGACTCACGTAGGAAAGCCCATGAACATACCGAGAAGCTAAAACAAACCTTTGATCCCCGTCACTCAATATTTGGCCTAGAGTGTGGCCCCAGCAAACTCAAATCCAGATGCCGTTTCCTAAGTTGCGTCTTAGATCAGCCCCCCATCTACTATCCACTAAGAGAGGACCCACCAAGCGGCGTTTCTCGTGGTTGGAAAACCCGGAGAATGCTTAACCGCATCAGAACTGGGGTGGCTCCTGTGAAATCTAATCTGATCAAATGGGGTTTGTTGGACGAAAATGACGACAAATGCGACTATATGCCCTCCTGCCTGCATTGTGCTGGTTGTTAGCAGACAACCCTTGCATAGTTACGTCTGTCCTCGGTTTTCTTCGCAAAAATTGTTTGTCCTCTCAGATTTAAGTCCTTGACTTTTCCTCTTCCCATAGTTAGCGTTGGCATTGATTATGGAGGCCTTGGTCTTGCCTCTACACCGGCCACATTACCCACGCCTTTCTATACATTTTGTCTTGTCTTTTTTGCAGTTTCGTTTCCGCTTTTCTTATGTCTTTTTCCCCTGGTATCGTCCCCATCGTGTCGTGAACGTGGTAGGGTTTGGGAATCTGGTCGGCTCGGTGGCAGTGCAGGTGCCCCACCATGCTTAGCGTTTCTGGCGCACCCCTGCTCTTTCCGTTTCCCCCCACCCCTCTTCATGCTGCTCTGACTCTTCGTTCACCTCTTTGTTTGCCCATTTGCTCTTCCCCTTGATTGGACTGTGCTGTTTGTGTTGTTCGTTCCTTGATTTTTGATGCCTTTGATAATGGAACCGATGACCTTGCTGTCTGGTCTCCTTCCTCTCCCCTCCCCAATCAACAAAACGCACACAATGTTTCCAGTCAAAAACCTTTCAGTAATTAGTTCTTAACCAGTTCCAGAAGACTTGCCAGTGACTACAGTTCCTCAGTTATGAGGGAACGAGGTGTTTTCCTGATGGCGATTGGACAAGATTTTAACATTAAATTTTTCTAGAAGCAAAACAAACGACTTGGGAGAGCAGCTGAATGGAACGGATAGTTTGTTTTATGATGTACCCACAGCATTCATTAATTCGGTGAAATAGTTAGTACACAGCCCAAATTTCTGCAGCACCCCTACTTCATTAACTCATTATTTAAACACTACGAGTTTCGTGTCGGCTGTTATGCAGTTTTCAAGTAATCCTGCAGTATTAATGATGGCAAAAAATTTTGCGTGAATGTATATCGGTATATGTTGAGTGGCTTACGTTTATGTTGGTAATTACTAGCGTTCCGTTTTAGATGTTAGAAAAAAGCGTTCTGGAGTGCTTTGCTGAGATTATTTTTCAGTTTTTGTGCTGCTAGAATTCGTCAGAAATTTACCTGTTGTGTTCGCATTTGGATTGCACCTGTATTCGATTGACAGGAAATCTCGCTCCACTGACGAGTACAAGTTTACAATGAGTTTACATAAATGTTAATAGCTAAATTACAAAGACCGCAGAAGTGAGTTTGTGTGTGTGTGTGTGTGTGTGTGTGCGTGTGCGTGTGCGTGTGCGTGTGCGTGTGCGTGTGCGTGTGCGTGTTCGTGTGTGTGTTGAAAATTTCGCTTCTTTTAATTTATTTCCTGGTGTCATGAGACGTTGAAATTTATTCTTTTTATTTTACGACGTCAATCAAGTTTCCCTAATGCTGTTTGGTTTTAATTTCATCTGTACATACGCTTTTGTGTGGATGATTGTAACCAATTTTACGTCAGCCACCAAAAAGGTAGGAACTTCGCCGTCAGGTTCAAAGAACACATTCGGAATTATTATTACTCGAGCTACATTTTACATGCACTTACTCAACCAAAAACAAAAAGCAGAACGAATAGAAAATGCAATCAAAATTCTACATCGTGTACCCCAATGGAGTACAACGGATGTCTTGGAAGAACTCTAATTTTATATCCACACAAAAGTGTAAGAACAGACGGAACATAAACACAAAAACATATTTGGAAAAATTTATTGATTGCTTACAAGAAAAAGAATAAATTTCAACGCCTCACGACACCAGGAAATAAATTAAAAACAGCGAAATTCTTAACACCCGCACATCTTTGCACGATACACGAAAAGATATGATAATACGGTCTTCGTAACGCAGCTATTAACACTGATTTTCTGCGAATGTAAATTGATTGTAAAGATGTACTCGTCAGTGGAGTAAGATTTCCTGTCAAACGAATATAGGTGCGAAAGCCAAAGTGAGCATCAGAGGTTAATTTCTGACGAATTCCAACAGCACAAATAGAAAAAATAATCTTACAAAGCACTCCAGGACGCTTCATTCTAATATCTGAAACATAAAGCTAATAATTGCCAACATAAACGAAAGCCGTTCAACATATACTGTTATAAATTTATGCAACAATTTTTACCATCGTTAATATTGCTAGATTACTTGAAAACAGCATAACAGCCGACACGAGACTCGTAATGTTCAATTAACGAGTTAATGAAGTAGTTGTGCAGCAGAAACTTTAAAAGCTATATGTAATGGATAGTGTCTTGAATACAGCTTATGAAATAAACATCGACAACAGCAAAATAAGGATAACGGAGTGCAAACGAATTAAATCAGGCGACGTTGGGGGAGTTAGCGCAGGAAATAAGGCACAAAGCTCAGTTTTGCAATTTTGGCAGCCAAATAAATGATGACGGCCGAAGTACAGAGGACATGAAATGTAGCGATAGCAACCAAACGGTTTTTCACAATGGGAGATTTGCCTACATCTAATTAACTTAAACTTAAGTGCTAGAAAGTTTTTCGTGGATGCAACTGTAAGAATGTTTAGCCTTGTAAGGATGTGAAACGTGTACGATAAGCAGTTCAGACACGAAGAGAATATGAGCTTTTTAATGTGATACTACAGAAGAATGCTAAAGATTAGATCAGTAGATCGGGTAAGTAATGTGAAGATGTGAATAGAACTCAGGAAGAAAGAAATTTATGGCACATCTTGATAGTAGGAAGGGATCTGTTGACTGGACATATCTTGAGGTATCAAGGAACCGTCATTATGGTAATGGAAAGAAGTTTGGAGGGTAACGTCTGCAGAGGGAAGCCAAGGTTTGAATACAGTAAGCAGATTCAGATGGATGTAGGCTGCAGTAGCTGTGAAGAGAAGATAGTAGAATAGCGTGGAGACCATCATGCCAGTCTAGAACAGCAGCAACAACAACGCCAGTCTGGATGAAGATCACATCGTTTTTTTTTTTCCTATGCTTAACCTGTACTTAAGAACTCTTTACACATTATACATTTCTTTTGTCTTTAGAATGGTCTAAATAAGTAGCGTGATAAATGGAGTTATCACTGCTTACATAATTTATGCAGTGGTTACTGAAGGGCGCGAAATATTCCTCTGTCATTATTACGTACTTACAGTATAACCGATTTCGATCACAGTAAAAATCCATCTGTGTCGCAACATCCCATTAAAATAGTACAGAGTATGTTGAACCATTGTCCACCAATGTCTCAATAAGCTCTAATCCTCTTAGTCTGGAAGCAAGTCATGAAGTACTCATGAATCGTCCGGGAAATTCCGAAGAACAACCCACAAGTTATACGCATCGTTCCGCGGTGAATCTCAATTGCACTAGAGGGTAAATATGTGTAACGCTGCCCGTCCGGGACACTGCAATATTCTGAGAATCGCCTGTACTTCTGTCAGTGTTCAGTTTTAGTTTCAATAGTATTATGCTGCCCGGGTCATTAGTGATGGCTCAACGTGTCTTCTCTTCATTCTCTGTTTATTCTGCCAATTCTCCCTGTTTTCTTTTTTTTCTTTTCTTCTCTGCTCTGGTGTTTCTAGTGCAAGCCCTCTTATAATCTTCAACTAGTCTCGGGACTCATACTTCAATACCAGCTGTCTCCTTTTTTGCATATATTGATTCACACTGAAAAAACCATGGTCACTTCTGCTGTAATGTCATTATATTTGTTATATAAAATTAGTGAAAATAAACCACTGGAGCAACATTTCCTCCCCTCCCCCTTCCTTCCTTGTTTCTCTCCATCCTTTCATGCTGCCCTTCCCCAACCTCTGCCTATTTTCCTACACACCTCCCCCTGTCCCTCCCCCTCCAAGTAATTCAGCATCTGTCTTCATCTGATCCCTACCTGGCCTTGGTGCCGTCCCCCCCCCCCGCACACACACACACACACACACACACACACACACACACACACAGCCACTCGCCCTTGTTCCTACTCATCCCCAGTTCACCCTGACACAGTTGGAAAAATTGCTATTTTGTGACAGGTTTTGTTTTAGACATGACCCATCTGAGGTCTAAATAGGTTGAAGCTTGCTTGCTTTGTTTGGAAAATTATAATTGCATTCCTTTCTCTCTCGATGAAATATTTCGACATTGTGCTTACTTGCCTAATGTGCTGTACGATCTTTGTATACGTCTCATGACAGGTCTAGACTCATAACATATTCTATGTTTTATTTGTTCATTGGCGATATCACACTTACTGTAAAAAAAAAAAAAATAAAGAAAAATAACCAGATGAAATGTGGTAGGAAAATTTGCATTGTTTTGTGTCTTACAAAAGCTATTTCTTGGTTTGCCTCGATCTTTGACTCTTAAGCCATCTGGTACCAAGTCGATATAATACGGTCCTCGAGTCTGCTGTCTTCAGTCTGGCATGCGAAGTCTCCAAATAACATCTTTTGCAAATACGCCTAACGGCAATTGCACATCGGATCGAACGTTTTTCCTGTATTGCTCACTTGTACGAGCTTTCCTAAGCATTTTGTAAATACTTTTACTTATTATATACTTCCGTTTCTGATGCTAAATTGGCCTTATAATTACTATATTAGCTTTTCTAATTTGTCTTACTTATTATATACTTCCGTTTCTGATGTTAAATTGGCCATATAATTACTATATTAGCTTTTCTAATTTGTCTTTTGTGTAAATTTTTCTACAATTATCTGGTGATGATGACTCGTCATAAATAAACTTTTCAAAAATGTTCAAATGTGTGTGAAATCTTATGGGACTTAACTGCTAAGGTCATCAGTCCCTAAGCTTACACACTACTTAACCTAAACTATCCTAAGGACAAACACACACAGCCATGCCCGAGGGAGGACTCGAACCTTCGCCGGGACCAGCCGCACAGTCCACGCCTGGAGCGGCTAGACCGCTCGGCTAATCCCGCGCGGCAAATAAACTTTTAGCGATCAATATGTTTTCATGGAATTACTACACGCTAAGTCTGAATGGTCACATACCTTACAAATGGAAGACTTCATCAGTCAGAACGGGATGTTTCCTTTTTATTTGTGTATTTGTTCTGAAAGACAAAATTACTTTTAGACGGAGAGAGAATACACTGGAACCATCGCCGAGGGAACAGTAGACGGAGAGGAGGCAGTGATTTATTCCTGAGAAAGTTGTTATGGAATTAACTGGGACCATTAACCACTGGATTGATGTGAATATGAGTTATGATTGTCTTCTCTACGAAGGACGCTGTATATCACGCCACCCTACACTGTTAAAGTGTCCCTCAGTGACGGAAACAGCACGATCAAGACATAAAGTACTCTCCTGGCCTCCATTTTCCCCGGACCGTGACACAACTTAAAATTTGGGAGGGAACGTCGATCGGCGTGTTAGCTGTATGAATTCCTTCTTAGCACACTTTTCCACAACAGTGGGGAGCACTGCAGACAGAAGGACTGCTGCAGATAACAGAGAAGACGCGTCAGCATTTGGCTGTGTGCCAGAAACAGATGTGTCACGCAGGGCACTAACAGGTATTCACAGTAAAGTGACTGGGGAGTGCATTAAGTATTCTTAAAACAGAAAATATGCTGTATTTGCCACTGGACTGAACACTTTCTCTCTACCGCGCGGCCTACAGGCAGAGAAACCACTATAGCAAAAAATCAGTTTGTCGAGAACTGGAAAAGGAACAGAATGAAACGAATGCAGCTTGCAGTGTATTTGATCTTGCTATGCGAGAATGCTAAAAGCCGTACTCACATCAGGCCACATCTTCGCTGTCAGAGTAACCGACTGCTGGAACACCTGGGTCTGGAATCGACCCCGGGCCACAGACTCTTCATCGCCTGGAACAGAAAGCACACACTTTGGTTACACAGGGGACCAGTCTTTCGACAGTGGGCGCGCGCGCACAACTGACGCAGCAAATTCATGAGCGCCTTTTAAGCAGTCTGTGCGTCACGCATACGTACAAAGGACGCAGGTTATAGAAACGTTAAACTAAGAATAAAGAACTTGAAAATAACACGGTAATATTTGGTAGATTTTCGATTTAAGTTCCACACATAATCTCAGACTTTGCAAGATCATTTTGAAGGTAGTAAGAAATATACGATTTCATTTTTCTAATTATTTCCCTTTTTTTTAACTATTCCAGTTAACTATTCCAGCCACTGCGATTAGGGTTCGTATGGTATTTCCAAATCGTTCCACTCAAATGATACCTCATTAACAGAAAATGACCGTCACTTCCGCATTCTCACTCAGTTATTAATAATTTGGAATGAAAATCTGATGAAGGCACGTTATCATGATTATTATTCATTGTATTCAGCCATTGTTTATTTAGTGTAACATAAGGTTCCAGAGTCGCGAGGCCGTGTTATGATAGTGTTACGAAAAGAATTAATATCCAAGAACATCAAATGTAAAAAACAAATGTTGGAAGCATTAAATTACAAGTATACGTAAATCTCAGGCAGTATCTGTTTGTTATTGTTTATGCTAATCTAGTTGAAGAGATGGCGACTTTACACCTTTCATAATAAGTTCCCTCATAGATTGTCTCTCCAAATGCTATTGGGCAAACTGTCTGCATTGTCATATATGAAATGAATATCAACACTGTACACAGATTAACAACGGAGTATAATCTAGGCTTATAAGGCAAAGTGATGGAAGATGTGAGGACGTGTAAGCTGTACACCAACATAGCTCTCACGGAATACTACACTCCTGGAAATGGAAAAAAGAACACATTGACACCGGTGTGTCAGACCCACCATACTTGCTCCGGACACTGCGAGAGGGCTGTACAAGCAATGATCACACGCACGGCACAGCGGACACACCAGGAACCGCGGTGTTGGCCGTCGAATGGCGCTAGCTGCGCAGCATTTGCGCACCGCCGCCGTCAGTGTCAGCCAGTTTGCCGTGGCATACGGAGCTCCATCGCAGTCTTTAACACTGGTAGCATGCCGAAACAGCGTGGACTTGAACCGTATGTGCAGTTGACGGACTTTGAGCGAGGGCGTATAGTGGGCATGCGGGAGGCCGGGTGGACGTACCGCCGAATTGCTCAACACGTGGGGCGTGAGGTCTCCACAGTACATCGATGTTGTCGCCAGTGGTCGGCGGAAGGTGCACGTGCCCGTCGACCTGGGACCGGACCGCAGCGACGCACGGATGCACGCCAAGACCGTAGGATCCTACGCAGTGCCGTAGGGGACCGCACCGCCACTTCCCAGCAAATTAGGGACACTGTTGCTCCTGGGGTATCGGCGAGGACCATTCGCAACCGTCTCCATGAAGCTGGGCTACGGTCCCGCACACCATTAGGCCGTCTTCCGCTCACGCCCCAACATCGTGCAGCCCGCCTCCAGTGGTGTCGCGACAGGCGTGAATGGAGGGACGAATGGAGACGTGTCGTCTTCAGCGATGAGAGTCGCTTCTGCCCTGGTGCCAATGATGGTCGTATGCGTGTTTGGCGCCGTGCAGGTGAGCGCCACAATCAGGACTGCATACGATCGAGGCACACAGGGCCAACACCCGGCATCATGGTGTGGGGAGCGATCTCCTACACTGGCCGTACACCACTGGTGATCGTCGAGGGGACACTGAATAGTGCACGGTACATCCAAACCGTCATCGAACCCATCGTTCTACCATTCCTAGACCGGCAAGGGAACTTGCTGTTGCAACAGGACAATGCACGTCCGCATGTATCCCGTGCCACCCAACGTGCTGTAGAAGGTGTAAGTCAACTACCCTGGCCAGCAAGATCTCCGGATCTGTCCCCCATTGAGCATGTTTGGGACTGGATGAAGCGTCGTCTCACGCGGTCTGCACGTCCAGCACGAACGCTGGTCCAACTGAGGCGCCAGGTGGAAATGGCATGGCAAGCCGTTCCACAGGACTACATCCAGCATCTCTACGATCGTCTCCATGGGAGAATAGCAGCCTGCATTGCTGCGAAAGGTGGATATACACTGTACTAGTGCCGACATTGTGCATGCTCTGTTGCCTGTGTCTATGTGCCTGTGGTTCTGTCAGTGTGATCATGTGATGTATCTGACCCCAGGAATGTGTCAATAAAGTTTCCCCTTCCTGGGACAATGAATTCACGGTGTTCTTATTTCAATTTCCAGGAGTGTATAATGGTCCCGCTGATGAGAGGTATCCTACCGTGGGATTTGCATTCAGTATTCTTATTGTCCGAATAATCTTAAGTGAATGTGGCGATGTCTTGTGAGGCATCTGTTTTTGCTGGGTTTTGGAACTGTCATGGTAGTTTTAGAGGTAGGTATGGAACAAGAGAAAGTGAGGTGGAAGAGAGGAGGAGGAGGCGATGATGATGATGATGATGATGATGATGATGACGACGACGGATGATGATATTGATAACGAAGGTGAAGCCAAATTTTGGTTCATAACAGCGCCGTTCCATAGTTTTTAAGCGCACCAGCAAGAAGAAATATTATCAGGACCAGACCTACACTGGAACCAAGTATGTGTGTGTGTGTTCTGCATTTGTGGATCAGCTAAATCTGAGTTAGTTGTGGTGGTCTGACGGGGATTACGTTCCAGACACCAGACAGAAGCTCGAACACACACAGCAGTATCGAGCGATGTGGCGCAGTGGTTAGCACACTGGACTCGCATTCGGGAGGACGACGGATCGATCTCGCGTCCGGCCATCCTCATTTAGGTTTTCCATGATTTCCTAAATTGCTCCAGGCAAATGCCGGGATGGTTCCTTTGAAAGGGCACGGCCGAATTCCTTCCCCGTCCTCCCCTAATCCGATGAGACCGATCTCGGCTGGAGCCTTCAACAGAGACCACGTAGCGTGTGCGAAAAATATCAACCAGGACTCATGAAAAAGCGACGAAACGCGCAAAATACGAGTATGAACTATACATGATGTCGTTGGACCCCATTTTTATTCAGACATACGAGGCTTGATCAAAAATTAAAGGGATTTTTTTTAATTTTGCGGCCTTTATATAACCGCTTGTATGCGATAATATTAACATTAGCTATTACGATTTAAACAATCCCGACGTAATTCAAATGAATATACGTATAAATTCCGCTTTCAGCTATAAAAATTCGAATTCTGCACTACGACATTTTGGACCCCACAGATCCATCTTACCGAGCTTTGGCTCTTCTTTCTATGTGGCTTATTTTACTATACAAATATATTAATGTTAAAGATGGAAGGTTTTCTTACCAATGTGAAAACCGATTTGGCAATATAAAATATTGTCAGAAACACAGAAAAGGGCACAATGAATGACAGCAAAACTGTCATCACCAAATGAAAACACGTTATAAAATTAGCGACAAACCAAAGGTACAAGTCTGTGGACAAAGATGTTATCATAAAACTGCTTTCTTCATTTAAAGGTATAAACTGCCACATATTAGGGTATATACATTGCAGTTAATTTCAAAGACAAGGTGTTTGAACATATCTAATAACCAGTCTCGTTCTATAACTGTAGCAAGTAGCTCTATATCATCTCTACAAATAGTCTTTTCTCTAGTTTGTTGACATGTAATGCTTACTTTGTGTAGTGTCCTTCTGTGTCGTCATTTTATTGTTACATTTCCTTGGTTTCTCCAACTTTAACGTTGTCGCAGTGGTAACAATGATCTGTTTCTATGCTGCTATTCTTTATTTATATCGGTACTCTGTTTTGTTAACCACATACAAAGACAGCGTAGACATTGTAAGAGCCAGAACACTTCCAAATGGATCCATAGTGCCCGGAAACTCATAGTGGAGAATTGAAAATAAAATTATTTTTGTGACTTAAGGCAGAATTTATAGACACATCCAGTTTTATATGTGATCATCTTAGTGCAGAAATTTTGCTACGTTGGACTGGGCATAATTTCCACCAATCAGTACTACTGTTCAATATTCTGTACTCACGTGTACTATGTCCACGTGATTATTTCTTCCTTTACAATACGCATCAAAGCTCATGTGCGTATGTTCCAGTGGCACATGACTCGGAGCAGTTTCGAAGTTGGCTGGTGTCTGTAGTCTGATTTCGGCCACAACAGAAGAATCAGAATATAAGATGTTCGTAATTTCACACACAGAGGGTACATAAATCGCCTACATCTATATCTCCATCGATACTACGCAAGCCACCGGACGGTGTGTGACAGAGGGTACCCTGTACCACTACTTATCATTTCCTTTCCTGTTCCACTCGCAAATAGAGCGAGGGAAAAACGACTGTTTGTATGCCTCCGCATGAGCCCTAATTTCTCGTATCTTATCTTCGTGGTCCTTAAGAGCGATGTATGTTGGCGGCAGTAGAATCGTTCGGCAGTCAGCTTCAAATGCCGGTCCTCTAAATTTTCTCAAAAGTGTTTCTCGAAAAGAATGTCACCCTCCATCCAAGAATTCCCATTTGCGTTCCCGAACCATCTACATAACACTTATGTGTTGTTCGAACATATCGGTAACAAATCTAGCAGCCCACCTCTGAATTGCTTCGATGTCTTCAGTCAATCCGACCTGGTACGGATGCCAAACACTCGAGCAGTACTCAAGAGCAGGTCGCACCAGCGTCCTATACGTGGTCTAGTTTACAGGTGAACCACTCTTCCCTAAAATTCTCCCAATAAACCGAAGTCGCCCATTCGCCTTCCCTACCACAGTTCTCACATGGCCGTTCCACCTCATATCGCTTTGCAACGTTATGCCCAGACACTTAAACGACTTGACTGTGTCAAGCAGGACATTAGTCATATCCGAACATTACAGGTTTGAACTTCCTATTTATCCGCATTGACTTACGTTTTTCCACATCACAACAACTGGAAATTTTGTATAAGTCGTCTTGTATCTTTCTACAGTCACTCAACTTCGACACCTTACCGTACACCACGGCATCATCAGCAAACAACCGCAGATTGCTACCTACCCTGCCAGCGAAATGATTTGTGTATATAGAGAACAAAAGCGGTCCTATCACACTTCCCTGGGGAACTCCTGAAGATTCCCCTGTCTCTGATGTGCACACGCCGTCGAGGAGAACATACTGGGTTCTATTATTCAAGAAGTCTTAGTGCCACACACTTGTAAAATAGTTAACAGCCCGCAATGGGCCACCGTGTCAAATGCTTTCCGGAAATCTACACTACTGGTCATTAAAATTGCTACACCGCGTAGATGACGTGCTACAGGCGCGAAATTTAACCGACGGGAAGAAGATGCTGTGATATGCAAATGATTAGCTTTTCAGAGCATTCACACAAGGTTGGCGCCGGTGGCGACACCTACAACGTGCTGATATGAGGAAAGTTTCCAACCGATTTCTCATACACAAACAGCAGTTGACCGGCGTTGCCTGGTGAAACGTTGTTGTGATGCCTCGTGTAAGGAGGAGAAATGCGTACCATCACGTTTCCGACTTTGATAAAGGTCGGATTGTAGCCTATCGCTATTGCGGTTTATGGTATCGTGACATTGCTGCTCGCGTTGATCGAGATCCAATGACCGTTAGCAGAATATGGAATCGGTGGTTCAGGAGGGTAATACGGAATGCCGTGCTGGATCCCAACGGCCTCGTATCACTAGCTGTCGAGATGACAGGCATCTTATCCGCATGGCTGTAACGGATCGTGCAGCCACGTCTCGATCCCTGAGTCAACAGATGGGGACGTTTGCAAGACAACAACCATCTGCACGAACAGTTCGACGTTTGCAGCAGCATGGACTATCAGCTCGGAGACCATGGCTGCGGTTACCCTTCACGCTGCATCACAGACAGCAGCGCCTGCGATGGTGTACTCTACGACGAAACTGGGTGCACGAATGGCAAAACGCCATTTTTTCGGATAAATCCAGGTTCTGTTTACAGCACCATGATGGTCGCATCCGTGTTTGGCGACATCGCGGTGAACGCACATTGGAAGCGTGTATTCGTCATCGCCATACTGCCGTATCACTCGGTGTGATGGTATGGGGTGCCATTGGTTACACGTCTCGGTCACCTCTTGTTCGCATTGACGGCCCTTTGAACAGTGGACGTTACAATTCAGATGTGCTAAGACCCGTGGCTCTACCATACATTCAATCCCTGCGAAACCCTACATTTCAGCATGATAATGCACGACCGTATGTTGCAGGTCCTGCACGGGCCTTTCTGGATACAGAAAATGTTCCACTGCTGCCCTGGCCAGTACATTCTCCAGATCTCTCACCGATTGAAAACGTCTGGTCAATGGTGGCCGAGCAACTGGCTCGTCACAATACGCCAGTCACTAGTCTTGATGAACTGTGGTATCGTGTTGAAGCTGTATGGGCAGCTGTACCTGTACACGCCGTCGAAGCTCTGTTGGACTCAATGGCCAGGCGTATCAAGGCCGTTATTACGGCCAGAGGTGGTTGTTCTGGGTACTGACTTCTCAGGATCTATGCACCCAAATTGCGTGAAAAGGTAATCACATACCGGCCGCGGTGGCCGAGCGGTTCTAGGCGCTACAGTCTGGAACCGCGCGACCGCTACGGTCGCAGGTTCGAATCCTACCTCGAGGATGGATGTGTGTGATGTCCTTAGGTTAGTTAGGTTTAAGTAGTTCTAAGTTCTAGGGGATTGATGACCTCAGTAGTTAAGTCCCATAGTGCTCAGAGCCATTTGAATTTTTGTAATCACATGTCAGTTCTAGTATAATATATTTGTCCAATGAATACCAGTTTATCATCTGCATTTCTTCTTGGTATAGCAATTTTAATGGCCAGTAGTGTAGAAATATGGTATGTGCCTTTAGATACATCTACTCGTAAATCTCTGAGAGCGCCTCTAACGATGCGTGTGTTCTACAGTGTTTCCTGCTGTTGTCGCGCATACGTATTCCGAGAACGCGGAAGTACCCTACACCGTAATGCATTCGTGGACACGGCGCTATGAAATACGACGCCACACTTCTGACTCGCCCCCTGCATTTAGAAATAGTCATTTTTTTGTTAGCAGGAGGTCGCGAGACCTCGGCAAGCAGCACTGTGAAGATAATCCACTTTAATCGGGCGCAGATGAAGCAGAAGTAGGCGCCTCCGTGGTCGCGCCGTTCCGGTTCGGCGCTTTCGCTTTCGGCGACTTTGTGGGTCACTGGGGAACACTGTCAGCGGGACACTGCCCTCTCAGCTTTCACGTTGTACTGCGCATAGGCGGCGCCTGCTGCTACACGCGGCCACATCCGCCGATAGCCGGCTCTTCTAGAGAAATACTCGCGACACCACCCTGCAGCCAGAGAGGTCACCACAAACTACACGACAGCGTCCAATGACCTGCTTACAATACCCGACGTGGTGTGGCGTTAGGATCGAGCATTGCCGGTTTTGTCTCCCAATTTACACACCACTGGGCCACAATTTTTTTTTTCGCTTCCAGCTATTTATGATAGGATTTTGACGCTTGATAAGAAAGGCTAACGAAACAATACTGGAAATTTGTGTCAGTCGGGATTGAGCTCGTATTTTTGTTTTTCGTGAGCAGTCTCCTTTAACGTTAGACTATCTGAGCACGCCTTCGAGCGAAGTTTCAAACCTGGAGGCATGTGTTTAAGGCGACTGTACGCCAAAAGTAGGAAATACTGAATTAGGCCGTGCTTTGCACAAACTTTCGTTATCACGACAACTAAAGTAGGGATTTTGATAGGTATTTCATTAATACGCAGATTCACTAAGAAGGTTAACTTCATTCCCACTTGGCCCATTCATTTAATTTCCGCGTATGTAATGCAGTTGATCACAACAAGTGTCATTATGACTGACGACGCTACAGTTCAACTGAAAAGAATGGAAAAGAAAAATAACAAAAGTAGAACTAATTTTAATTTTTTAAAGAAAGGAAGATTACGGTGACCATTCTATCGACCACTAGACATGGACAACAAACTCGGATTGGGGAGGAACGGATATAGGAATCAGAGGGAACCATCCCAATGTTCGCCTTTAGCGATTGGAACACCCACGAAACATTTAAATCTTGATGGCTTGAGGTGTACGAGGTGCGACAATAAAGTAATTAGACTGATTTTCTTTGCAAGATGTGGCAACCCTGCAGGCTTTTGTAGGGACAATATCGTTGACTTTGGTCTATAATCTGCTTCTAGTCCAAGCGGCTCATCGATGCAACTGCTCAGTCGTGAGTTGTGCTGTAATAAGTTAACACATGTTTGTGTCTCTCGTCACGGAAATAGGTCATTTCTTTTTGCGTTAAATTGAGTGAAACCGATGACAACTTGTGGTAAGCTTCAGAGGGCTTTTGAAGAGGAGGTTGTGCCAAGAGCGCAAGTTTTTCGTTGGCATAAAATGTTTAGTGAAGACAGAACGACTGTTTAAGATGAAGACCGCAGTGGACGACCATCATCCTCACGGATGGATGTCAACTTGGCCAGGGTGCGTGAACTCGTGCGATCTGATCGAAGGTTATCCGTGAAAATGATTGCAGAAGAACTGAACATAAATCGAGAAACGGTTTGTCTAATAATAACTGAAGATTCTGCATCACTATAATGCGCCATGCCATACTGCTCCATCAGTACAGCAATTTTTAACCTCAAAACAAATTTCAGTACTACCACAGCCACCTTATTCACCAGATATCGCTCCGTGCGACTTTTTTCTATTTCCAAGAGTCAAAACGACGGTCAGGGGAGACCATTTTCAAACCACACAAGATGTCCAAAAAGCTGTGACGAGGGCCTTGGAAGATATTACAGAAGATGAGTTCCAGAAATGTTACCATCAATGGCAGAAGCGCTGGAAAAAGTGCGTGCAATCAGAAGGGAACTACTTTGAAGGAGACAACACTAAACTTGACTAAAACGGCAAGCCACTTTTTTTTCGTATGTCTCATTATTGTCGCACCTCGTATTTGTGCCGCAGCTCTTACGAATGCGACTCCTGTGTTATAACCCGAATGCAACACCTCGCCCAGTATTTATAAACAGTGCGCGACAAAATAAATGAAGCTCTCAGAAGGGGAGGAGAAAAGTAAATGAAACTTCAGGGGGCTGAGATGGTATGTGATGATATTTCACGGATTAGAAAATCGAGCCACTTTTACAAACAACTTGGCCTCATGAATCCACTTATCGATATGAAGCTGTACTCCCTGTGACCTGGATCCATGCACTGACCTGCTTGGGAAATGTATCAAAGCCGTTGCATCCTCTCCTGAGGCAAACCGGCCAACAACTCTTGTAAATGGTCCTTGGTATCCTGCATACTGACTCAGGGATGGGGTTAACGTCCGAGCTGGTTTCAAACTGTTCTGTCGGGGACAGATCTGTGGATCTTACTGGCCACAGAGTACCTCAACATCACGCAGGCAGCTCAAACGGCCCTTTGCCATGCGTGGACGAGTACTGTCCTGTTGGAAAATGGCATCACCATTCAGGCGGGCGAGAGGGCAACACATGAAGATGCAGGATGTCCGTGACGCTCTGTTGTGGCATCAAAGTTCCCTCAGTCACTGCCAGCAGCGACCTGAAGTCATAACCGATGGCTCCCCACACCACGACGCACAGAGTAACACGCCGTACCTCTGCAAAACATTGGAAGAACGGAACGTCTCCACAAGTCACTACCTTACATCGCAAAGATGTTCATCTGCGGTAGCGCAGAACCACGATTCACCAATGAACACAGTGCAGCTCCGCTCGTCAGCAGTCCCGGCTTCCCAGTCACGGCAACACTCCAAAACAAGGTGATAAGGACAGCCTACGCCTCGGACGAGAGTTCACTTGTCAAGCTATGCTAGTCTCCGATCAGCGGTGCGGTATGACACAGTGTTGCAACGAGTCCATTTCTTGTTCTCAGATAAAAATGGAAATGCCGTGTGGCTAGGGCCTCCCGTCGGGTAGACCGTTCGCCTGGTGCAAGTCTTTCGAGTTGATGCCACTTCGGCACGACGATTCTCCATTGTGGTGCTTACACGTGGTCGACCAGAACCTTGACTGCGAGTATGTCTGCCCTTACGTTCCCGTGCAGTCCAACATCGGGCCAGTGTCACATGAAAAGCCCCATAAATCGAGATATTGCACGATTCCACCAACCAGCCAAATGGAGACCCACAATGAGGCCGCTATTAAAATCTGTCAAGTGCTAATAACGCTGTCTCACACGAGTTCGTGGCATCGCCATGTCCTACACAGCGATCACACAACATCTGACGCTGTTCACGCTCCTTATACACTGAAGTGAGAAAGTCATAGTATAGCGATATGCACATATACAAGTGGTGGTAGTATCGCGTATGGGGCAGTCATTTGTACTCAGGTGATTCACGTGAAAAGGTTTCCGACCTGATTATGGTCGCACGACGGGAATTAAAAGACTTTGAACGCGGAATGGTAGTTTGAGCAGACGCATGGGACATTCAATTTACGAAATCGTTAGGAAATTCAGTAATCTGAGATCCATAGTGTCAAAAGTATGCCGAGAATACCAAAATTCGGGCATTACCTCTCACGATGGACAATGCAGTGGACGGCCTTCGTTTAACGACCGAGAGCAGCGGCGTTTGGATAGAGTTGTCAGTGCTAACAGACAAGCAACACTGAGTGAAATGACTACTGAAATCAGTGTGGGACATAGGACGAAAAGTATCCGTTAGGACGGTGCGGTGAAATGTGGCGTTAATGGGCTATGACAGCAGCGGCCGACGCGAGTGCCTTTGCTAACAGCACGACATAGCCTGGAGCGCTTCTCCTGGGCTCGTGACCATATCGGTTGCCATATTGGAAAACTGTGGCCTGGTCAGATGAGTTCCGATTTCAGTTGGTAAGAGCCAATGGTAGCGTTCGAGTGTGGCGCAGACTCCACCAAGCCATGGAACCAACTTTTCAACAAGGTACTGTGCAAGCTGGGTGGCTCCATAATGATTTGGGCTGTGTTTACATGGAATGTACTAGGTCCCCTCTACAACGGAACCGACCATTGACTGGAAAATGGCTATGTTCGGCACACATTCAACAATGGAATTTTTACAGATGACAATGCGCCATGTCACTGAGCCACAATTATTCGCGACTGGGTTGAAGAACATTCTGGACAATTTGAGCAAATGATTTGGGCAACCAGATCGCCCGACATGAATCCCACCGAATATTTTTGGGACGTAATCGAGAGGTCAGTTCGTGCACAAAAACCTGTTCTGGCAACAATTTTGCTATTATAGACGTTTATAGAGGCAGCATGGTTCAATATTTCTGCAAGGGATTTCCAATGACTTGTTGAGTCGCTGCACTATGCCGTGCAAAAGGAGGCTCGACACGATGTTAGGAGAAATCGCACAACTTTGTCACCTCGATGTATACCCTACAAGATCTGTTAACAAAACCAAACACGAACAACACTAATTCATTCTGGTGGCCATTCTACATGTCGCAAAGAATTGCAACTCTAATCATTTTTGTACCCGCCGATGGTGTGTACTTGCGCGATGTTCCTTTGACATCCGACCATGTCTTCTGGGAGCTACAGTTTTTTGTTACAGTATATTTATTACAGGCACCCATTGGTATCTGTCGCCTAGAATTTTGCCTCCCCCGTTCGGGCCAATGTTGCACGTGCCCAAATTTATAGATAACCGATAGAATTCCAGAAATCCGAATTTTGTTTGGTAGCTACCTGGGGTAGGTAGCTTCAAGTAGCTTATAATCAACCGATTACATACCTTACATGCTTACGCATCTCTCCTCGAGACACTATACTTTTAACATAACTTCTGTAGTAGCTCTATATTGTGGACTGAAGAGCTCCCTCTCGCCGGCCGGAGGGGCCGTGGGGTTCTAGGAGCTACAGTCTGGAGCCGAGCGACCGCTACGGTCGCAGGTTCGAATCCTGCCTCGGGCATGGATGCGTGTGATGTCCTTAGGTTAATTAGGTTTAATTAGTTCTAAGTTCTAGGCGACTGATGACCTCAGAAGTTAAGTCGCATAGTGCTCACAGCCATTTGAACCATTTGAAGCTTCCTCTCGCTGCTGTTTTCGACACCTGTTTTACCGTCAAACTTTTTCCAAAAATGTATAAAAGTCCCTTAGCTACATAGAGAGTAAATTGTGAACTGACATTCAACATATGGAAGACTGCCTTCATCTTTCTTGGCATGAAGTAAGCGAAGTGAAAACCCCCAGTGCAGTATTTTCTTCTAAGTACACACTACGCTTGCTAACGATGGCTGATGCCGTCACGCCGGCCGCGGTGGTCTAGCGGTTCTAGGCCCTCAGTCCGGAGCCGCGCGACTGCTACGGTCGCAGGTTCGAATCCTGCTTTGGGCATGGATGTGTGTGATATCCTTAGGTTAGTTAGGTTTAAGTAGTTCTAAATTCTAGGGGACTGATGACCACAGATGTTAAGTCCCATAGTGCTCAGAGCCATTTGAACCATTTTTTTGATGCCGTCATCATTCCGTCGCGGAAATGTGACTCATTCGCAAAACAAGACGCCTCAAATAAGGACGGGCAAGATCGTGGAAGTAAATAAGTCTCGTCTCCTGCTTGTTGGAAGAAACGCGTAGGCATTCGCCTGAAGTGATTTGGGAAAATAAAGTAAAAAGCACCAGCTCTTGCCAAATAATACAAATAATAATCCAGTGTGTCAACTGGTCTGCGAGGTAGAGGTCTAACGGCTGTGGTGAAAGTGAATGTATTCGAATGAAGTACGTTCCACCTACATGGCTGTGGCGAAAGTGAATATATTCGAATGAAGTATGTTCCTTCCAGCTACATGACACTTTCTGATGTCGTGAACGGTCTGTTTGCTATGTGACAACTCATCAGTATGGAGTTATTTTGGAGTGCAGAAAGAGATACAGTTTGATATGAGGTTCAGAGGACTCACGATGTGATATAATTCGTCGCCTGCTGACTGTTCCGCGTAACAGATCAGTTGCATGTACAGAATCGATTACTGACTGGGTAGATCATGTCTTTCGTTAATAACCTAAATTTACGTAAAATTTCTGCTAACTTTCGTTTACACACAACAAACCTTTCTTGCTAAATTCGCAAATGTAGAATTATGTGCTTGGGCTTGGTTCAGGGTAATTATACGTGACTTTTTGGGCAACAGAAGAGAATTATTAGTGGCTAAACTACAGGACAACTACAAAAACTGAGGTGCAGAATGTTACTAAAAGTACGCTTTTTAGTATCGCACCCACATTTTTCCCCGCAGAATTTGGGTGCTGTTAGCGATGAACATGACTACTTCCGCCTAGATATTCTTTAATCAAATGAAACTATATGTTTCTAGGACCTTTTCAAGCCTCAAACACTTGCAACGCAAATATTTCGGACATGTAAGGTACTATCGATACGCGGATTTCAGAGAAGTGAATTGTGAGCAAGGGGACGCACTTGCAGCCGATACACAGATTTTGAGAGGTTGGCGAAAGTGCAGTTTTTTTTACAAAAGTTACAAATTTTTAAATGCTACAATGCCCATTGAGAGTGAAATTCTAAATGTAGTGTGAATGAAAATGTCAATGGCGTTTGTTGCACGAAGCTAGTGCAAGTAGCTTACGAGTTACCGTATTGTGAACATTGTGAACACTGACAGATGTTTGTTCCATCCTACTGCGTAGACGCTAGGCGAAGCTGTTACGTTTGTTTAAATTCCGTTGCGTGTACACTGCGGTTGCATTGCGACGGTCCTGTCACTTATTATGTGATAGTGGATGTAGTAAGAAGTGCTTGGGAAATAGTATTTCATAATTCGAACAACGCGGCATGCTTATGATTTATGGTGAACGTAGGAAATATGTCGTTCGTTCGTGTAGCGTGTACGCTGAAGGATTGCCCGATAGACGTTAATTATCTCAAACAATTACGGATGATACGAATCAGCTAATTACTGCTGCCCGCGCTGAACTTTCCGTTGAAATGCTAGAACGTGTACAGCAATCGTTGTATGGCGGACTGCAAGCCTCTACTGACGCGGATGGTGGTCGGTTTGAGCACAGGATTTGAGGGCCAATTGGTTCTTTACATGTTACACCCCCAGAGGTATTACATTCACCTTTGTTTGTCTTCAGTTTCTCGTAGGTAATGTCTCATTTAACAATATGAAACTTCCGGAGACTTATTAACATCTGTGTAGGCTACACCTACGCACCCATGTAAAAGTCACATTCGTTTGTGCTACAACATGGAACAAACGACTACCGGTGATTACAATGTTCAAACTACGATATCTCTTAAAGTACTTGCTCTAGACTCCTGCAACAAACATCAATTTGATTGTGATACTGTCAACAGGCATTGGCCCACTGAAATGGTTGTACCTTTTCAAAATAAACACACATCTGAAACTGATAGCAAATTGTGTTTGGGGTGCACGGGTGGGGCCCGTACCTACCATTCCAATCTGTGAAATCCGCATATCAATGGCGTCTTCCATTATCGAGATATCTGCAATGCATGTTTTAGATGATTCTCCCCGTATTTGTAGACTTTGGGAATTTGGACTGAGAAGTGAGGCGTGCTAGGGAAGCCCATGCAGTTGTGCAAACCGCTGTGCCAGGGTGGCGTAGTGTTTAGCGCATTGCCTAGTGAGCAGGAGACATGGGTTCGATTCCTGGCCTAGGTACAAATTTTCATTAGTCATTTCAGTCTGCATATATACCTCAGAGCTGTTTGAGACTTGAAAAGGTCCCTGGAATTTCATTTTATTAATGCTACTACAGCTGGGTTTCAGGCAGGATCCCTCATTTCGTTAGATGCTGAGGTGCTGTTCCATTACAGTTGGAGAGCCTTCGCGATGCTCTTCGAGTTTAGGGGAAATACCAAGAGAGCTGAGGCGTGAATGGGAATTTCGATCGGGGAGGGAGGCGTGCTGGGTAGTCCGTGCAATTGTGCACAGCCACTGAGGCAGGGTGGAGTAGTGGTTAGCGTATTTGCCTCTGAGCAGGAGTCCAGGGTTCGAATCTCTGGCTTCGTACGAATTTTCATTCGTCGCTTTAGTCTGCTTATATACATCAAGATACTCTTTGCCCCGGCCGCTGTGGCCGAGCGGTTCTAGGCGTTTCAGTCCGGAACCGCGGTGCTGCTACGGTCGCAGGTTCGAATCCTGCTTCGAGCATGGCTGTGTGAGATGTCCTTAGGTTAGTTAGGTCTAAATAGTTCTAAGTCTAGGGGACTGATGAACTCAGGTGTTAAGTCCCATAGTTCTTAGAGCCATTCGAACCAAGCCATACTCTTTGCATGGGACACTGATAACAAGGAACCCTTCAATTATGGACAATTACTGGTTGATTTTTCTTCCGTGAGACATCTTTCAAAAGAAAAGCCCATCCCGTTACTCCAAATAAAGTGACATTAAGCTTTGCTCAAAATGGTTCAAATGGCTCTGAGCACTATGAGACTTAACTGCTGAGGTCATCAGTCCCCTAGAACTTACAACTACTTAAACCTAACTAACCTAAGGACATCACACACATCCATGCCCGAGGCAGGATTCGAACCTGCGACCGTAGCGGTCGCGCGGTTCAGGACTGTAGCGCCTAGAACCGCTCGGCCACTCCGGCCGGCCATTAAGCTTTGTAATACATTAGTATTTTTAATTATGGTAATTGTTTTAATGGTATATGCGACTTATCATGTAATATGACGATGATTTTGTTGTTTGATGTAAGGGTCTAAATAATTTTAGGGTGATGCGTGTCATTTTTTGGCCAGTTTTATCGCAGCTCAAAATTTTTTGCGAGCAGCTCTCCACAGTCGTTGACTTCCGTTGCCAATTGGCTGTCGTTGTGTGGCTACATGCCCACAACGGTACTTGTTTAACGTTTGGTTGTCCTAAATATTTTGCTCGATTCGACTTCCCCTACCCCAGTTCTGGCTTTATCAGCTCGTTTTTCTCCAACTCGTAGACGTAGGTGTAGGTGTAGATGTATCGAATCACATTTGCGTCTGTTTTTCATACGATCATAATCGAACCAATCTTAAAACTTTTTTCTGCCACATGGACTGCTTCAATCAGAGGATTAACCGTATTTTACAGACTACTACAATCCGTGGGCAACGCGCACGACTGGAATGCCACGCGATCGCTACATTAAAGGCGATGCTGAATAACTTTGGTTACCGGAAAGCCAAAATGTCAATCAGCGATCGCTGGCAAGAAGAGAATAGAAGCGTCAGAACATGTGCCGTTCACAGTTCCGCGGCCGCAGGCGAAACGTGTGTGCCTCGTAATGTTTCAGAGATAAAAAAACCAGTTTGCTTGTTATCCTCAAGGCCCACTGAGTTCAAGAGCGAGCGCAAGCGGAAAGCGTAGGAACGCTTGGACACTGCTTCGTGCGGCAAACAGGGCGTCATTCTGAACTTGACTGTACCCACGACCAACGTGCGGTGTGGTAACACACACAAATATCTTTGAGAAGCTGTTGTAAGGAGCCACTCAAACGAAAATCTGAGATACATCCGCATTCTATTTGACATTGCAAGCCCACATGTTTGGCAATACATCAAGCGATATATAAATTTGTTCGTTCAAGACTTTGCCATACGCTACAAATCACGATTTGACTCTTTCAGTTTCTACAAGTTTGATCCAGCTCGAAGTGGGAATTCGTCTACCCACATGTGTCACAAACTTTACTCGAGAGCTGAAAACCTCTGACTACATTGCAAGAGATTTTCGAGAATCACGCATAACTCTAGAAATTTCAAGGCGGGACTTCATAGAGCAGTATAATAACATTGAACTTCGGTCTGCTGGTAACAGAAGAAGAAACGGTCTATATTCATTACTCATTAATTGGGTATCTATAATTTTACCGGTAATCCCTAGTCTCTAATAATTATGCAGTTCCAGCGATGAATTCCTTAACACTCGGAATCGTGTCTAATTTATCTGCGCGCTCTTTACCCTATTACAGTCAAGATCTCCCCTTTCCCACTAAACCTCTCCTACTTCCGGAAATCCCTAGCCGGGGATATCTATCTAAATTACTCTCTTAGAACTCGCGATATCATAATATCTCGGTTTTTACCCTTAACCATTGCTTTTCCCAATATCGTTGTTATTATTATACTATTACCTCTAACGTAACGTTCACTTCCAAATATACGAAGATGTGAAATGATTTTTGCGCAAAACATCCGGTGTGAGAGAGGGCCAGAAGAGTCTAATCCGGTAAGACTAAATCCACTTCACTCATGGCACCATTTGCAGGTAGATTACTTTATGTTTCATAGTCTTTTGAATGCATTAGTGTCATACTCATAATATGTTTTTCAGCATCTGACATCTAGCGTCAAGACCCACACAACATTAAAATATGTCCAGACATCTTTTCGCTGCATAAAATAAAACTCATTTCTCCAGTCAAATCATAATTTTTTCCTGAACACAAGACACAGTTAGTACAAGATAGCGTATCGAATGTGGCACTCTACAAATACTGTAAACGGATATTACCTCCCACGAGAGGATGTGCCCATGTGGCATTTGGCAACAACCCTTTTTTACATCATGTTAAAGGTAGTTCGGCTCATTTACGTAGTCTACAGTTTTCATCAAGGAATGCTTGTTCCCTTAACCTTCCATGTTCGTTGCTTTTTATCTTTAGCCGCTCTTTCTCCAAGCAATACATCACTTTTTACCCCCGTGGTAATGGAACCCAGGGGAAGTGCATCGGGCGAAAGGTAAAGAAGTGGTAACGCATGTTTTTGGAAGGGATAGTATCTTAGAGCTTAGAGCGTAGTGTGGTGATATAGTAATTACGTGACAGACCATAAATCCAAAGGGCTGAATCCTCAATAGACGCAATGATTTGTTAATGTGTAAAATGCTGGTTCGGAGTCCACGTTAAACTGTTGCTCGCCCTTGAGTGGATTAGTTAAATGGTGAAGGAAGGCATAGCATAACATTTCTAATAGACTCGAGCTTAGTCAAACACCGAGGTGTTTACACCAGCCTCAGAGCTGACGACTATTTTACTTGGTACGACAGGAGGAGAAACGCAGGTTTCTCTTACCGACCTAGATACGTACCTTCGATCCCGTCTTTAACACCAAATTAAACAAGTTATGCGCACTTTTAATCGTGTGTTTCCTCTGCCCCACGCTGGTGCACTGCATTTGTTGCAAGTACACCTTGTTGCCCAGTCAGCTTGCTAAATATCCTGCATTCTAAGGTGCCGTGCTATCCTCAGGAATCCTACTTGCCTCCAGAGTTGAAGTATGTACAGGATATCTTTCCCGCTGTTCTGTGTCAATTTGTTTCCTGAATAAATCTGCCGAATCGTACAGAGAGCACTTACAGATATCATGAGAAATAATTCTGTCGATCATGTCACGTTTGCTCCAATGTCTTCACGATTGCAAATAGTTCTCCGACACGGATTGTAGCTATGTTAGGGATGAGAATGGTAAAAACAGTGTCAAGGAATACAATGACAGTATCTCGCGCTTAATCATAAAAGGTTAATTTTTTCGATTAATTCAGTGGAGATTAAAATTAAGCATTAAATACTGGTGGTAAATGGATTGCGCTACTAATAAAGAGTGATTTACATTAAATCGCCTCTATTTGCTACACTGTTACTTTTTGGCAATGAATTTTGAGAGAAAGACCGTAGAGTGTGACATAAAAGTTTGACATAAAAGTAGATATGTTGCGAACATATTCAAATCACTTAAGAAAGGCAAGTCTTCCGGTCCAGATGGTATACCAATCAGGTTCCCTTCAGAGCATGCAGACACAATAGCGCCTTTCTTAGCAATCATATCCAACCGCTCACGTGACGAAAGGTCTGCTCCAAAAAGAATGGAAAGTAGCACAGGTCACACCAATATTCAAGAAAGGAAATAGCAGTAATCCAATGAATTACAGACCCATATCACTGACCTCAATTTGCAGTAGGATTTTGGAGCATATACTGTACTCTAACATTATGAATCACCTTGAAGAAAATGACTTATCGATACATAACCAACACGGATTTAGAAAATATCGTTCTTGTGCAACGCAGCTAGCTCTTTATTCCCATGAAGTAATGAGTGCTGTCGACAAGGAATCTCAGATCGATTCCATATTCCCAGATTTCCAGAAGGCTTTTGATACCGTTCCACACAAGCGACTATTAATCAAATTGCGTGCATATGGAGTATCGTCTCAGTTGTGTGACTAGATTCGTGATTTCCTCTCAGAGAGGTCACAGTTCGTAGTGATAGACGGTAAATCATCGAGTAGAACAGAAGTGATATCTGGCGTTCCGCAAGGTAGTGTCATAGGCCCTCTGCTGTTCCTGATTTACGTAAATGATCTTGGTGATAATCTGTGCAGCCCCCTTAGATTGTCTGCAGAGGTTGCTGTAATTTACCGTCTAGTAAAATCATCAGACGATCAATTCCAATTACAAAATGATCTAGAGAGAATTTCTGTATGGTGCGAAAAGTGGCAATTGGCACTAAACAAAGAAAAGTGCGAGGTCATCCACATGGGTACTAAAAGAAATCCGATAAATTTTGGGTATACACTAAATCGCACAAATCTAAGGGCTATCAATTCGACTAAATACCTAGGAATTACAATTACGAGCAACTTAAATTGGAAAGATCACATAGATAATATTGTGGGGAAGGTGAAACAAAGACTGCGCTTTGTTGGCAGAACACTTAGAAGTTGCGACAAATTCACTAAAGAGACAGCCTACATAACACTTGTCCGTCCTCTGCTGGAATGTTGCTGCGCGGTGTGGAGTCCTTACCAGGTAGGATTGACAGAGGACTTCGAAAAAGTGCAAAGAAGGGCGGCTCATTTCGTGTTATCGTGCAAAAGGGGTGAGAGTGTCACTGATATGATAAGCGAGTTGGGGTGGCAGTCACTGAAACAAAGGTGATTTTGTTTGCGGTGAGATCTATTTACGAAATTTCTTTCACCAACTTTCTCTTCCGAATGCGAAAATATTTTGTTGACACTCACCTATGTAGGGAGAAATGATGATCATAATATTCACTCCTGGAAATGGAAAAAAGAACACATTGACACCGGTGTGTCAGACCCACCATACTTGCTCCGGACACTGCGAGAGGGCTGTACAAGCAATGATCACACGCACGGCACAGCGGACACACCAGGAGCCACGGTGTTGGCCGTCGAATGGCGCTAGCTGCGCAGCATTTGTGCACCGCCGCCGTCAGTGTCAGCCAGTTTGCCGTAGCATACGGAGCTCCATCGCAGTCTTTAACACTGGTAGCATGCCGCGACAGCGTGGACATGAACCGTATGTGCAGTTGACGAACTTTGAGCGAGGGCGTATAGTGGGCATGCGGGAGGCCGGGTGGACGTACCGCCGAATTGCTCAACACGTGGGGCGTGAGGTCTCCACAGTACATCGATGTTGTCGCCAGTGGTCGGCGGAAGGTGCACGTGCCCGTCGACCTGGGACCGGACTGCAGCGATGCACGGATGCACGCCAAGACCGTAGGATCCTATGCAGTGCCGTAGGGGACCGCACCGCCACTTCCCAGCAAATTAGGGACACTGTTGCTCCTGGGGTATCGGCGAGGACCATTCGCAACCGTCTCCATGAAGCTGGGCTACGGTCCCGCACACCGTTAGGCCGTCTTCCGCTCACGCCCCAACATCGTGCAGCCCGCCTCCAGTGGTATCGCGACAGGCGTGAATGGAGGGACGAATGGAGACGTGTCGTCTTCAGCGATGAGAGTCGCTTCTGCCTTGGTGCCAATGATGGTCGTATGCGTGTTTGGCGCCGTGCAGGTGAGCGCCACAATCAGGACTGCATACGACCGAGGCACACAGGGCCAACACCCGGCATCATGGTGTGGGGAGCGATCTCCTACACTGGCCGTACACCACTGGTGATCGTCGAGGGGACACTGAATAGTGCACGGTACATCCAAACCGTCATCGAACCCATCGTTCTACCATTCCTAGACCGGCAAGGGAACTTGCTGTTCCAACAGGACAATGCACGTCCGCATGTATCCCGTGCCACCCAACGTGCTGTAGAAGGTGTAAGTCAACTACCCTGGCCAGCAAGATCTCCGGATCTGTCCCCCATTGAGCATGTTTGGGACAGGATGAAGCGTCGTCTCACGCGGTCTGCACGTCCAGCACGAACGCTGGTCCAACTGAGGCGCCAGGTGGAAGTGGCATGGCAAGCCGTTCCACAGGACTACATCCAGCATCTCTACGATCGTCTCCATGGGAGAATAGCAGCCTGCATTGCTGCGAAAGGTGGATATACACTGTACTAGTGCCGACATTGTGCATGCTCTGTTGCCTGTGTCTATGTGCCTGTGGTTCTGTCAGTGTGATCATGTGATGTATCTGACCCCAGGAATGTGTCAATAAAGTTTCCCCTTCCTGGGACAATGAATTCACGGTGTTCTTATTTCAATTTCCAGGAGTGTAATCAGAGAAATCAGAGCTCGAACGGAAAGATTTAGGTGTTTCTTTTTCCCGCGCGCCATTCGAGAGTGGAATGGTAGAGTAGTAGTATGAAAATGGTTCGATGAACCCTCTGCCAGGCACTTAAAGTGTGAATTGCAGAGTAACCATGTAGATGTAGATGAGTTTCCAACTTTTTTTTACGAGTGCAGTAAAAGCGGGAACTGCGACGCAACAGGACGTGCAGGCCGTGTGTGTATGTGCTATCTCTGGCACCGCCCACGCAAGCTGATAGCCACGTGGTGCCCGCAGGACGACAACTGCACGAGCTGTTGCGCGTGCGTGCTGACACACTTCAGGAGAGCAAGAACAACATTTTCTGTGGCAGAGAAATCGTCCCAAGAGACGTGAGTCGCGCCTGCGTTACCGTCATCGATACCTCGCCGTCATCGTACCCGGCTGGCGTTCTGGAATGGAGCGAGTGAAAGTTACCGGCAAGATGACCGCAGAAGCGACTTGGAAACGATGCGCGGTTTCTCAAATAGAGAACACTGGGGAGACCAGTGTTTCATGCGAGTTACTGATCCTAATAGATACAGTTCGCTCCGTTTTGACACTGCAGTCCACCAAGAAGACTGAATTGTGTATTTGTGTGTTACTGTACAATTTACATGGCAAAGCTGCGCGAGTCATTTACATTTCCCGAGATCAACCCATCCTCCGTCGAAGGACGAGGTACCTGCGCTAACACTATATAGCCCGTAGTATTGATTGATCGTTGTTGAAAGACTCTATAAGAGAACAGTACTTGGTGACACTACACTCTTCACTAGGAACACTGTTTTTTAGTGTCTGTACTTTTCTAGAACGTTCTTGCGAGGGATAGGGATACGCTTTGTTTGTCAACAGGGAACTGTCGAGTATTTTTTACCGTTACATTTGTATACATACCATGCATCCAGCACCACATTACGTTAAAGGAACATTTGATAATTGAAATAAATCAGTATAAGTGCCTAGAGAATACGTAGTAACACTTCACGGTATAACAGACAACGAAAACAATCATTTTTATTAGCGACGAAAAAAGCGCAAAGAACAGAAAATGCACTAATTTACCCTAAAGTCATATTTTGGCATCTTCTGGTTACACTGGTCACAAAGGAAAAATTTTGAAGAATGGAAATGGATGTAACTTATGTATTTTGACCCCTTAAGCACAAATATGTTATTTTTTGTAGCACTCTCAGTTTTAAAAATACTTCATCACATAAGAATGGTAGATTTCTTAAGAAATGCAACCTATTAAGGTCGCCCTCATAACGCGACTGCCGGACAGGTTTCTTATAATTAGTATTTTACAACATGGCAACAGTGCGTGTGGTCCATTATCTGTTGCTGTGAGGAAATGCTTCCTTTGTTTGGCTACGCATTCACGAGTGTGAACAGTGCGTTCTAAATATACCTAGTGTTGAGTGTTTGGTTTTGTTTTAGCGGTGCATTTGTGTTAGTGTTTGTACAATGTCACGGGTATGTTTAAATCACCCACTATTACATACTGTTAAAACATGCAGACCACATGTGTGACACCCGTAGAAAAGAAACTGTACATCTTTATTTCGGGTGCAAGTTAACTGATCAGGACCGAAAATGGGCACCACATATCGTCTGTTTGAACTGTTCGTCTCGTCTTAATGGTTGAGTGAAGAAAAAAAGGTAAAGTTGCAAGGCCTTTTGCTGTTCCGATGATATGGAGGGAACCGACCAATCAGGCAGATGATTGCTATTTCTGCATGGTTAAAACAGCAGGGATGAAGGTCAAGAGGAAAGAGAATCAAGTATCTCTCCATCAAGTCAGCTATTCTACCCGTACTGTACAGTTCTTCCTATCCCGTCCCCGTTCCTCCAGACACGTAGCCATTGGAAGTCGCAACCCAGGTCGAATCTAGCACAGACTCTGACGATGCAAGTTCTACTTCCGATTATGAAGAAAGACGTCACATTTCCTGACACAAAAGATTTCAGTGACCTTGTTGGGAATGGCGACTATTCGTTGAGGGCTCCAAAATTAGCATCAAAGCGGAACTCCTTCACAATAGCAATGTATATCCTTCTGTTCCCGTGGTTTATGCCATTATTTTGAAGGAAACATACAACAGTATAGAACTTTTGTTGAATAAAATTCAATATAACAGCCACAAGTGGCAAGTAATTGTGATATTTACAGCATTACAATCTGGGTATACAAAGCATTGCCGTTTTCCTTGAGAAGGGATAGCCGTGATCGGAAGAGTCATTACGTCAGACGGATTTGGCGTGCCTTACTCAAATGAAACCTAGCTGGAGGGCCGCGCGGGGATAGCCGCACGCCTTGCCACGGTTAGCGCGGCTCCCCCCGTCGGAGGTTCGAGTCCTCCCTCAGGTATGGGTGTGCGTGTCGTTCTTAGCGTTAAGTTAGACTAAGTAGCGTGTAAGCCTAGGGACCAATGACCTCAGCAGTTTGGTCCCATAGGAACTTACCGCAAAATTCCAAATTCCCTAGTTGGAGGAACGTAGCGTAAGTTCCATCGGTGAGTTTGAAAGACTTTTGTTACCACCACTTCACATAAAACTTGGACTTACGAAGTCGTTCGTTGATGCGATGGACAAAGGTAAACCTGAGTTTATGTACTTGCGTCAGATATTCCCCGTGTTGAGTGAAGCCAAAGTGAAAGTAGGTGTGTGCGTTTGCCCACAAATTACACCGCTTATTCTCGATCCCTATTTTGTCACAGCTTTGAGCTTTCTTGAACTGGACTGCTGGAATTCTTTCAAAAATGGTGTTCTGTTTTGTTTGGAAACAAGAGAGCAGACAATAGTTATGTGTTAGTCAACGAACTAGTACAGTCTTACCATAATCTTGGTTGTAACATGTCGTTAATACTGCACGTTTTTCACTCAGACTTGAATTATTTTCCTGCTGGTGCTCTTGGACAAGTCTCCGATGAACGTGGGGTAAAGATTTCATCGGACCACATCTACAATGGAACAATGCTGGCTGGCTGCTGTTGGACATTACCGCAGGATAGCAGTGCCACACATAAAAGGCGCAGAAATAATTTAGGTGAGTATGAAAGCGTATTTCATTATAATTTCATATTTTGTGTGTTTATAAATTAGCATTTACAAACGAAATAATATTGTTTGAGCAACACAGACTCCGAATACAATTAAACAGTGACTAGTACAATTTACACAAAAACTGTGGGTGCTATGGAAAACCGCCCGATTCGTGTTCAGCAGGCCGAAATACACAAGGATAACCTATACATCTACATGACTATTCTGAAATTCACACTTAAGTGCCTGGCAGAGGCGAACCATCGTCAAGCTATTTCTCAACCATTCCATTCTCAGGGAAAGCGAACACAAATCTACCCGTACGAGCAGCGAGCTCTCTTTTTTTATTATGATGATCATTTCTCCCTATGTAGGTGGGCGCCAACAGAATTTTTTCACGCTCTGAGGAGGAAGTTGGTGATTCAAATTTCGTGATAATATCTCGCCATGACGAAAAATGCCTCTGTTTTAATTATTGCCACCACAGCTCGCTATCATATCCTCGACACTCTCTCCCCTACTTCGCAATAATACAAAACGGACTCTCCTTCTTTGAACTTTTCGATGTCCTCCGTAAATCCTTTCTGGTAAGGATGACGTACTGCAAAGCAGCATTCTAGCAGAGGGCGGACAAGCGTAGTGTAGGTAATCTCTTTAATAGACCAGTTGCACCTTCTAAGATCAATAAAACGCAGTCTCTGGTTTGCCCTCCCGACAACATTATCTATGCGATCGTTCCAATTTACGCCGTTCGTAATAGTAATTCCTAGGTATTTAGTTGAGCAGACAGTCTTTGGATTTATCTGATTTATCATGCAACAGAAATTTAACGGATTCGTTTTACTACTCATGTGGATGACCTCATATTTTTCATTATTTTCCGTCATTTGCTACTTTTCGCAGCATTCAGACATCCTGAGTAAATGATTTTGCAACTGGTTTCGTTCTTCTGATGACTTTAGTAGACGGTAAATGACACCATCGTCTGCAAACAATCTAAGTGGACTGATCATTCTCCTAAGTCATTTATATTGATTAAAAACAGTAGAGGGGCTATAACACTTCCTTTGGGTTGACTTCCCATCAGTTACCACGACCTGCGATCTTTCTGACAAGAAATCACGAACCAAGCCGCACAACTGAGGGGATACTCCATATCAACGCAAAACTGCAGCAAGTAAGCGCTGTGCAAGCAAATTTAAAGCCTCGGTTTTCACAGAAACTCCGTAAAGATCACACACACACACACACACACACACACACACACACACACACACACACCGTAAAAACACTAGCGCCATCACAAATCAAAAACGTCAGAAATTATCGATAGTGAAATTAGTAATCTACGGGTGAGGTAGAATTAACTCTGTTGCTCTCTCTTTGAAAAGTGAGAGAGCAGGATTGCACATAGAATTCCAACAGAAACCATCATCTCTGTCTGAAGTCTGCATGGAATCCTGCTCTAACATTTGTCAAAAACAGAGGGGCAGAGTTTATGCTACCTCAGCCGTAGATTACTAATTTCACTATTGATAATTTCTGATGTCGGGCATCTTTGGTTCGTGATGGTGTCTAGTGTTTACTGTTCGTGTGTGTGTGTGTGTGTGTGTGTGTGTGTGTGTGTGTGCGCGCGCGCGCGCGCGATCTTCACGGAGTTTCTGTGAAAACCGAGGTTTTAAATTCTCTTGCACAGTACTTACTTGCTGCAGTTTTGCCTTGAAAACGGCAGGGTGGGCTCGAGTCGAAATATCGGCGATTGTCTCCCGGCTCCATTTCAGTAAGTCATTTGAGCGTTGCATACAACGGGACAAATTAAGATCTCTGGGTTCCTGCAGTTTAGCGCGGAATCCTGCGGTATCATTTCTGCAAATATGTAAGGACCTGTCAAACGCGCGTGACTAAAAATGTCAGGAAAATCTTAGCACCTGGTGGGATCAACGAAGCAGTCAGGCCGCACTGGTGAAAGCCCAAGACTTGGACCTCATGCACACCACTGGTCAGACACTACCACACAGGCGAAAGGTAGCTACTATAGTTTACACGTTCGGCAATTTTTTAAATAATTTATGGGTGGAAGCTACAGGCTAAGATACACGTAACATCGTTCTTGTGCGATCATCGTATGTTATCTGTGATTAAATAAAAGTTTATGACACGCTGTGCAGATCTTAGCTTGTTTACAGCAACGCTGAAACATTCATTCCCTACCCGGCAGGTTTTACGTTCCCTTCACAGCGCGAAGCCCCCTTCCACGTTACGCTACTGGAAGCAGACAAAGCCTAAACTCGTCTTCATCACCCCGTATCGCGCGACGCAGTTATATGCTAAGCAGGTGGAATTTTCATATAACGTAGTGGAACGTAAGAGGGAGTACAGCAGAACTTGTTAACGTCTTCAAACAACGCCAAGAGCGAAATTGCTTCCAATAAACTCAGTACTTCGTTGATACGTTTATCCAACATCTTTGGGAGATACTCATGTTTAGCTTACATTCTCGCAAAAGAAAGTTATATATCGCTAAAAGTTTATTATTTTCAGCGAAATTTGGTCAGGAAAGTGATTTTACACAATTGCAGAAGACAGCAACACTGTGTTTTCCATAACCCGCAGTGCATTTGTTCCAGATCTATGGGTTTTTAGAAAGCTCTATGGTTTGTCTAAAATCTGTGGCGTCAGCACCTGAGAAACAAAAAATCCAATGTACATATAAACGATCAACTATGGTGAGCTGTTCTTATCTGCGTAATAATCGTCGTCAACTACATCAGAGTCAATAATATTACTTCAAGAATAGAAAACGCTGAATTCCCATCACAGGCAATGTGACTATTTCATCAAAACTACTTCATAGCCTTGTAAGACTTTTCCTTTAATCATTACACTAGTACTGTGCTGACATATGCACCAATGAATCTTATCTGACTCAGCTGATTCATGGATGACACAGTGTGTTGATTTCAACTGTAGCAGAAATTCATACAATGGAGTAATGTAAAAGTGACAGTGCGAAAATGACGCTGAAAATTAATAACAACATGTTATTTTGATCTTAATTAGTATGATGAACTGTTAGGAAATTTAACACTTTACTGAGCCAGATGACGATTTCGTAAACTTGAGGAAATTGAGAAAAACGTGGGCGTGCTAATATAAAGAAGGCAGAATAAATATTACTTTGAAAGCTCATCTGGGAAGATTGAACCCCGTGCTCGCGACTGCGCCAATGAGATAAAGTCGAAACCATGCTGAACCTGTGGGTTTATATGAACACAGCAGTGCATTATTAGGCATTGTTCTATTACATACATTCCTTCTATTTTCTCTGACCATTTAACTTACTTAAGCGGTCTGGTGTACGGGTACAGCAGTACAATGTGGAGGTTAAATGTCTAAACCCTCAACGAGTTGAAAAAGTCTCGTTTAAAACTAAAATTGATAGAAAGACATTTTGATAAGAGAAAGGATAGGAGTCGAGAATGGAACAATGAGAATTGTGATTTTGAAATGCAGATTGGATGGGCATATTAGCCTGACGAGCAAACCGAATACGCGATGAGGAAACTCTTTGCTGCATTAATAAGTAAAGCGGTCCTCCAGCAGAAGGTTGTTGTGAACGCAGTGCCTCATTAAATGTGTCCTTACTTCATCCAACTCTGCGACCGTGATCCCCAGTGAGTTATACCCGCGTGCATTACGGAAAGAAACGACCTAGACGTGGCCTAGTTGCTGGTGAGAAGGTGGCCTCGGGAAACAAGCTTCTTGAATGAGAAGTAGCATCTCGTTCTGAGAATCTGACGACCGTCCGCTGACCCCACACCCCTCCAACCCCATCTAAATGGCGCCGTAATATGGGAGACGATGGCGGTCAGCACTGTATAGTTCTCTGGCCCTGGCGGCTAAGTTACCTTTTTTTACGGTTACTTAAAACGTAAACAGAAATCGTACTTTCTAAATCGTATTTTATTTTTGTCATATGTCTAAAGGCAGAGTGTCTTTATTTCTTCGCCTTTAACGCGGTACAGTCAGCGGCGCCATTCGACGGCCAGTTTGGAAGGAAAGAAGAATGGAAGGGTGGAACAATAGGGGTCATCGCCAACAATTTAAGAGCCCTTTCTATGAAACTAATGCCAGTCTCTTAACCACGGAGCCACGTCACTCGTTAATTTCGAATGAAGACTGGAAACAAGTGAGACTGTTGTCTAACATCCTGCAGAGTAGATGTTTTACTTTTATTGGAGACGGTTGAGAGTCAGAACCGACAGCAGTTCGCTGAAAAGAAATATTCGTGCATTGCACGAAGCGATTACGGGAAATAATAGAAAATCTGCGCCAGAACAAGAGGGATGGCTACGTCAAACCAAACAGCCTTGTGGGCATTGTGGATTACCTGAACTAGAACTGACGGACCTGGATTTCAATACCTCTCATCACGAATACGGTATAAGTGGATGTGCTTTGGCGCGGAGATCATGAACATAGAGACTAATTACTAATACAATCTCACGAGTTGTGTTCTACTCTACACTAGTTGGCATGGCGGCCAAACTCAACAGGTGCCTGGAGACACAGGTTCGTCCCATCACGATAACGCCGCTGGAACGGTCGTAAATTCTGCCACAAGGGGAGAGGCAGGTGCCGTGACGACGAGCGAGAGGCATAAAAGGGAAGGGCCTCGCTGCGACTCGTTAATGGCGGAACAGGAAGAAAAGGGTTTACCGCCTCGCAGATGGCAATATCGCTTAGGTGGACAAGAATGAGCAGACGCAAGAGGTCATGCCTTGTTTAAAGAATTATGCAGGCACTCGTTCGAAGGGATTTAGGGACTGTACGGACCGAATAAATAATACTACTTCAGCGGTGAATCAACCGTACCTATTTTTCCTAACATGAACGGCGCTTCAACCTGCAACACCATCAACTTAGGCATTACTGCCGCAAAAGTAAGTGACTGCAGGCCACTGTTTCGATTTAATCCAACATCTGTAGATTGAGCGTGATTGTTGCTACGTCTTTATGCAAGAGACTTAGAAAGACTTCAAGAAGCTGAGGAGAACTCGTTATACATCTTCCCACCGTCGTAATAAACATGCTACTTGATGTAGAAATACATCCATAGTAGAGGCAGGCGGCCATTCGGATTTGGCACAACTTTGAAATATAGAAAGGTCTTGATCGCACAATTCTTGATTAAAAGATAAACGTTTCAAAATTTAATCGTCGGACTGAAGATAAAATCAAACTTTAGTACAAATCTCACGAAAGTGAGCACATAAACTGAATACAGTACAAATCTCATCTCATGTAGGCATATTTGACAGTGCCATCGTCTATCAAACAGAACCAGTGCCAAACCAGTGCACTGTTTCTATTCGCTAGCCGAAGGCACTGTCAGATATGTCTACATGAAATGAGATTTGTATTGTATTCAGTTTATGTGCTCACTTTCGTGAGATTTGTACTAAAGTTTGATTTTATCTTCAGTGTGTCGATGAAATTCTGAAACGCTTAACTCTTCAATAGTTGTAACCCCGTCATTTTCTCCCATTGCGACTCAGAATTCCGAAATATGACTCTAAGATGCCTACAACATTCTTCCATAATGGTGCAAAAGCGTGACACCCTGTGTTAAATCTCCCTTTATTTCGCGTGTAATCTCATAAAAAGTGAACAAACACTGTACTGCGGTGCGATCTGTCTGTGCCGAGTGGTGAATTTCGTGCTCCTGTCTAACGCGCGCCTGAGCAACGAACGTCAAAGGTGTAACCGCAAGCGCCACAGACGACATACTAAAAACAGACGCCGCTCAGTGCAATACTGTCGCTGACTTCATTATTCTTCGTTTCTACGTAACTGCTAAGAGCAAAGAGACTTAGAAGGCGCGACTCTGGCTTTAATCGTAGATGAAGTAGACGTGTTCTATGCTGGAGTATTTCTTGTTAGTTGTCGTTCGCCATCTTAGGCACATAAGAGAAATTTCATGTCTGAAGTTAAATGGAAATGAAAATACTATGTCAAACGTATGGAGAATGCTGTAGCACGATTACTCAATACATGTATGAAATTAAGGTTCTTCTTCAAAATTAATTTTTAACGTGACTCCTATGCTGTAGACTGGAGTTGCATTTAATTCGATTGCGTTGAAGAATCTGCAATTTCTGCACAGTCGCAATATTTCTCTTTCTCATCTTTCGGCAATTTAACTTGCAAACTGCATTCACTCCGCTCCACGAACTCCCAATTTGTCAATGACAATTCACAATTGCAGCCAGGTATTCCTATGATCTATCTGCACGGCGTAGAATATATTTCTGTGCGTGTCCAGTGGGCGCAGCAGCTTCCTCAGATCAACGTAAAAGGTGACTGAACTTCATCAAGAGTCCAAGCTGTATCGACGGACTATGCAGTTGAATAATTTTTTCGATACTGCATATTTACATCAATTCAAAATTTTATCTCTGGACACTCAATATAATAGTTCGTGATTCAAGGCAATGATTGCTAACTCTCAAAAAATAAATTTCATACTCAATAGCTACTTTAAAGGCGAAAACCTTCAACTGGCAGTACCAGTTAGTAAATTATTGATTCAAGAGTTGAAATACCTACCTATTTCGAACTTAGTAATTTTCTCAGCATTAAGTGGTGAGGTCTGCGTGAGTGTGCGTGTGTACGCTGCACTCATTAGATTACACCACTTGCTATCCAAACCACTTAGACTTACGCATCATACACTATGTGATCAAAAGTATCCAGACACCTGGCTGAAAATTACTTACAAGTTCGTGGCGCCCTCCATCGGTAATGCTGGATTTCAATATGGTGTTGGCCCACCCTTAGCCTTGATGACAGCTTCCACTCTTGCAGGCATACGTACAATCAGTGCTGGAAGGTTTCTTGGAGAGTGGCAGCGCATTCCTTACGGAGTGCTGCACTAGGAGAGGTATCGACGTCGGTCGGTGAGGCCTGGCACGAAGTCGGCGATCCAAAACATCCCAAAGGTGTTCTATAGGATTGAGGTCAGGACTCTGTGCAGGCCAGTCCATTACAGGGATGTTATTGTCGTGTAACTACTCCGCCACAGGCCGTGCATTATGAACAGGTGCTCGATCGCGTTGAAAGATGCAATCGCCTTCCCCGAATTGCTCTTCAACTGTGGGAAGCAAGAAGATGCTTAAAACATCAATGTAGACCTGAGCTGTGATAGTGCCACGCAAAACAACAACGGGTGCAAGCCCCTCCAAGAAAAACACGACCACACCATAACACCACCGCCTCCGAATTTTAATGTTGGCACAACACACGTTGGTAGATGACGTTTACTGGTCATTCGCCAGACCCACACCCTGCCATCGTATCGCCACATTGTGTACCGTTATTCGGCACTCCACACAAGGTTTTTCCGCTGTTCAATCGTCCAATGTTCACGTTCCTTACACCAAGCGAGGCGTCGTTTGGCATTTACCGGCGTGATGTGCGGCTTATGAGCAGCTGCTCGACCATGAAATCCAAGTTTTCTCACCTCCCGCCTAACTGTCATAGTACATGCAGTGGATCCTGATGCAGTTTGGAATTCCTGTGTGATGGTCTGGATAGATGTCTGCCTATTACACGTTACGACCCTCTTCAACTGTCGGCGGTCTCTGTCAGTCGAGGTCGGCCAGTACGCTTTTGTGCTGTACGTGTCCCTTGACGTTTGCACTTCACTATCACATCGTAAACAGCGGACCTAGAGATGTTTAGGAGTGTGGAAATCTCGCGTACAGACGTATGACACAAGTGACACCCAATCACATGACCACGTTCGAAGTCCCTGAGTTCCGCGCAGCGCCACATTTTGCTCCCTCACGATGTCTAATGACTGCTGAGGCCACTGATAAGGAGTACCTGGCAGTAGATGGCAGCACAATGCACCTAATATGAATAACGTATGTTTTTGAGGGTGTCCGAATACTTTTGATCACATAGTGTATGTACTGTGTTACAGAGGTATACAGTTGAACTGACAAATAACAAATAAACGAATAAACAGTCAGGGACATCCACACATATTTCAGTACACATTTCAGTACTTGCTACGTCAGCCTCTGGCTCTGTGATGGTTCAAACAAAAAGGTAAGGTGTCGACGCGTGGGAAATAAATAAATAAGCCCTGGACTCGGAAGTTCATGTGAGCTGTAAGGTGGGTTAATTACGTCAAAATGACACCAGAGTTCACCACAATTCTCACCAAATCTACCGTGGACGTGTCATCATAGCAAATTGTCATACCTCCCCTTACTCACATGTCACCCGTTCTCTTGACGGCTCTGTGACGAAGGTTAGAACCGTGGCGCCCAGCGTTGAAATAACGCGGTTTTCTTAAGGGTGTCCGAGTAAAGAGTTTTGGCCACACCGCTGTCGAGAATAGACACGAAAAGGCCTCAGAAGGTGTCAAAGGACATGAATGAAACCACCGTTCTCTTGGCGCGTTCATTTTCACACATTTTGCGGTCGAAAACGACAGTTTACAGTTCGATGAGGAACAGGACTAATTTCTTAAACTTTTAAACTGCTGACATCCCCCAGACGAGTCAGGCCTTCTCTACGGATGTTATGGGGTTGCAACCTCTACACTTATTAAATCGACGATTCCTTCATCCCTCAGGTTGTGTCCTAGGAACCGATCCCTTCTTTTAGTCAGGCTGTAATCTAGACAGAATTTCATCGCTACTGGAGGGAACGCCGATGTTAACAGTAACCCCAAACGGAAGATTAAGTTATAGCCGAACATCCCTGCAAAGGAAGAGCTAGCTAGCCCCAGGAAACGATCTGCCCTACCCTGTTTGGAGACCACCCAATTGTCGTAGTGCGCCCGTCCACCGTTGAAAGACTAACATGCATAACTGGGGTATCCTTCCAGCTGATGGGGACACATCTTGCGAATGGGGAACAACACAGCTTCGGGCCTCTTGCTCATATGCCCTCTACTGGAACAACCTCGCACAACATAGCAATCGATCGAGGCACATAAGAAAGCCGCCAGAGTCCTGGAAATGCTGATCGACCACAGAAATAAATGTCAGATTGTGCCATAAATTTATTTTTTCCCCAATTCGATTCAATACCTATTCGATCTATCCATATAATGTTCGGCAGTTCTCTGTTGGAACACAGTTCAAACGTTTCTATTCTCTTCATGTCTCTATTATACATCGTCCACGTTTCTCTTCCGCATCAAGGAATACTCCAGACAGATACCTCAGGAAAGGCTTCATAGTACTTACATTTGTATTGCATGTTAATAAATTCCAAATTTTGCTGCCAAATAGCAAAACTAATTTACTATTTTTAGTGTCTCATTTCCTAATATTATTCAGCATCCCCTGATTTAGTTCGACTCTTCCACTTATTCTGTATAAAACTGAGAACGAAGTTAACCACTTAACGAGATATCGAAGACGTATTATTTACATAATTAAGAACAAAGGTAATATTTAACAAGGCATTCGAGATTTATCATTTACAAAACTAAAAACAGAATTAACCATTTAACGACATGCTGAAAAACATAGTGATCTAGTCGTGTTATCCTTTCACTGATACATAACATACCAAAATCATAATTTGTACCAGCCAGCGCTAAGAAGACAGGAGATCAAACTCAAATCAACATTATTATAGTACTAGCAGAGGTATAAGAACTTGAAACACACGTTGCCGACAGTGAGATTTCCGTTGTGTGGTGTCACCGCCAGACACCACACTTGCTAGGTGGTAGCCTTTAAATTGGCCGCGGTCCGTTAGTATACGTCGGACCCGCGTGTTGCCACTATCAGTGATTGTAGACCGAGCGCCGCCACACGGCAGGTCTAGTCTAGAGAGGCTCCCTAGCACTCGCCCCAGTTGTACAGCCGACTTTGCTAGCGATGGTTCACTGACTACATACGCTCTCATTTGCCGAGACGACAGTTTAGCATAGCCTTCAGCTACGTCATTTGCTACGACCTAGCAAGGCGCCATATTCTTCAAGAATGTATTCTGAACAGATAATATTGTGAATCATGTACCGTCAAGAGCGACGTTCATCATTAATGGATTAAAGTTAAGTATCAAACTAATTACGTCCGCTTTCTGAATTCTAATTCCTTGTCATGTTCCAGACCTCACGTCAGTATAGTTCTTCCCTCCTCACACCAGCCTGCGTGAGCTGAAACGCGTGCATTTCGGCCTCCACTAGTAACACGGTGTTGGCTCTTCTGCCAACACAACACTTTGCATCTAAGGCAAATGCCGGAATTTAGAGAGCACGTCCCGTTGGTGACTGGGGCTTTTGAGGATACCCGTGCTTTTGCATGAGCCAGGAGATCATGTCCCCTCGGAAACTGTTTCATTGTGGATGGATCTCAGGACAGATTCTACCACGAAAAAGGAGGGGATCCGGCGAACCCTTTCCGAAAGGGGCCACCCCAATATTCGCTATAAGAGCCGTGAGGAAGCCCCGGAGAACGTGAATCTGAACGGCTCGAACCTGTCTCTGCCGCTCACACGTTCTCCGAATGTGCAAAAGGGCGAACGTTCCCAGACGCGCACGTTTCCGAATGCGGCTGCCGGAGACAAAACCGTTGCAGGGAGGAGCCACCTGCGGCCGTGAACCCCCCTGGAGAGTAACAATGTGCCAGACGCCGGCCCCTGGCCCCTCAGCTTCACACACGCGGTGCGGCCAGCGAGGCGACGTGGGAAACTTCCTGAGGAGGAAGCAGAGATGAGCCGACGGCTGTTGCTGCCGGCTGGACTTGGACCGGAACAATGCGCTCGCCTGCCCTGCCCGTTCCCACATCCACATCCACGCACCGGGCACGGCTTTCGTTTTCATCGCGGCCCATCCCCATCGCTCTCACGCAACTTGCTCTGCAAACAATTGGAAACAGTGCTTCCGGTGCCCACGCAATTTACAGCAGGACGCCTTTTGTCACAAACAAGATCTGGCGTGGTAAAACTCGTTAATTGTGGCTTTGCTGGCAAAGTATAAGTAAAATTACTGAATAAGATATTTGTCAGTATTATCCTGCAACTAGTCCCAATTATACGATAAATTTACATTTCAAAAGTTCTGCACACTGTGTGACAGAATTGCAGGAAGTAATTTATTTTACGAAATACCTTTACGGGCTTTCAACATAATCTGCATTCTTGCTTCTGACAGCTACCCACCGTTTTGGCAACCCTTGTATTCCGGATAGCAGACCTTCAGAGTGGAGCTGTCCGAGTAACCTCACTTGAAGCTTCACCAGCTGTATCACAAACGTTTTCCACGGAGTTGTTCCTTCAATCTGGAAAACAAATCAAAATCTGGTGGGCTTGTGTCCCGACTGTGTGGTGGGTGGAGAAGTATTTCCCATGCGTGTCGAGAGTTTCTCTCATTGGTAGGGCAATATGCGGTCTCGCACTATCGTGCAAAATGAGGACCCCAGCTGCAAGCATTTCAAGCCTATTTTGACGAATTTCCGGGCGCAAAATTTTTTTTGCAGAAACAGCTTGCAGTACGCACCTTTACAGATGTCGCCCGGGGCACTCCATTTGCGGTTATGACTCCATTCATGTCCTACGCAGGGATCGTAAACAGTTTCACCTTTGATTGTTGGCGGTGGAAATTTTCGGGCGTGAAGAATTAGAACTTTTCCATTGTTATAACTGAGACTTCAGTTCTGGTTCAAAACCTCGTGTCCAGGATTCATCAAGGGCAACAATCCTTTTCAGAAACTATCCACCTCCTGTTTCATAGCGCCGAAGGAATTCTTCTGCGATTCCTTTGCGACCTGCTTTCTGCTCTTCACACAGATCATGGGGAACCCATCTGGCAACAACTTTTCTCATCTTTAACTTTAAATTACGAGTCTGTAAATTGAAGTGACAGACATTCTGATCGCATATGCAATTCCTCACATGTTTTTGTCCATCCTCTTTCAAAATGTCGTTAACGATAACCTGAGAGGTGCAGTCTGTTGCAGTTTATGGCCTTCCACTTCTTGCGTTGTCCTGTGTTTCCAGCCTTCACGGAAGCGAGCAGACTACCGTGATATTGTGCAACGATCCACTACACTATTCCTCCACACCTCTTCGAAGCGTTGTAAATTTCCTTTGCTCAGTTCAACAGAGCCACTTTCATGAAGGATGATGGAATGATGAGGACAACACTAATACCCAGTCATCTCGAGTCAGGTGAAAATCCCTGACCCCGCCGGGAATCTAACCCAGGACCCCGTGCTCGGGAAGCGAGAACGCGACCGCGAGACCACGAGCTGCGGACTCTTCCCACAAAGGGATTCGATTTTGATGAAGGAACGCTGGTCACTACGTGTAATCCGACCTGAACAGGTTTCAGCATCCATTTTAAAACTTAATTACTCACGACACAGTCACGGAAAGCAGCAAACGCTTGTATGAGTGTCACGCCTGAAGCTCGCTCACAATTGACATGACTTTCAACTTGATCACGCCACCGTAACAGTTGCGCAAGCGCACTGTGCAGGGCTCTTGAAATGATCCCGGTAGTTTGTTTTCCTGAGTAACTTAGAAGTAGATATCCTAGGTGCAGCGAAGGAGCTTAAATCAGTTAATAAAGGCAAGTCTTCAAGTCCTGACTGTCTACCACTTAGCTTCCTTTCAGGGTGTGTTGATATAATAGCGCCATACTTAGCAGCGATATACAACCGCACGCTCGACAAAGATCCGTACCCAAAGACTGGAAAGTAGCACACCTCACACCAATACTTAACAAAGGAAATGGAAGCCATCCACTGAATTACAGCCTCATATAACTGACGTCGATTTGCAGTAGGATTTTGAAATTAAACTGGTCGAACATTATGAATTACCTCGTAGAAAACGACTTATTGACACACAGCGTGGATTCATAAAATACCGCTCTTGTGAAACACAACTAGCTCTTTATTCATACGAAGTAATGAGTGCTATCGATAGGAGATCTCAAATTCACTCTAAATTTCTAGATCTCCAAAAGGCTTTTGAGGCCGTTTCTCACAAACTACTTCTAATCAGAGTGCATGCCTATGCAGTATTGTCTCAATTGCGCGACTAGATTGGTGATTTCCTATCCGAAAGGTCATAGTTCGTAGTAATTGACGGAAAGTGTTCGAGTAAGACACAAGTGATCTCTGGTGTTCCCCAACGAAGTGTCATAGGCCATGTGGTGTTCTTTATCTTCATAAATGATTTAGAAGACAACTTGAGCAGTAATCTTAAACTATTTGCAGATGATGCTCTCACTTACCGTCTGGTACAGTCATCAGATGCTCAAAAGCAATTGTAAAATGATTTACACAAAATATCTGTATGGTGCAATAATGGTAATTGAGTCTAAATAATGAAAAGTGTGAAGTTATTCGCTTGAGTATCAAAAGTAATCGGTTAAATTTCGATTAAGCAATAATTCACACACATCTAAAGGCTGCCAATTTAACTACAGGGCGACAATTATTGAATTACACGAAAAAAACGTAAATTACTTACAAACAACGGCGTGCACACACTTTATTAAACATCTAAATGCCACTACAGATATTCGGATTTAGGTTAAGACATATTCGATATGCCTGCCATCATTGGCGATGGTGTGGCGCGGACGAATAGCGAAATTCTGTATGACCCGCTGATGTGTCGGAACATCGATACTGTCGACGACCTCCTGAATGGCTATTGTCAGCTCAGCAATGGTTTTGGGATGTTGCTATACACCTTGTCTTTAATAAAGCCCCCCAAAAACGTGTCGCATGTGTTCAGGTCCGGAGTTATGGCGGCCAATCGAGGCCCATGCCAGTGGCCTCTGAGCACCCCAAAGCCAGAATGCGGTCCCCAAAGTGCTCCTCCAGGACATAAACACTCTCCTGTTTCGATGGGGTCGAGCTCCGTCTTACATGAACCTCATCTTGTAGAAATCAGGATCACTTTGGATAATGGGTATGAAATCATCTACCAAAACCTTCAGGGATGAAATCATGTACCAAAACCTTCACGTACCGTTAGGTAGTCACCGTGCCATCAAGGAATAAAGCACTAATTATTCTGTGACTGGACATTTCACACTACCCAATCACCCGTTAAAGGTGAAGAGATTTCTCGATCGCGAAGTACGTATTCTCAGTCCCCCAAATGCGCTAATTTTGCTTATTGACGAACCATCCAAATGAAAGTGGGCTTCGTCGCTAATCCAAACCATACAGCGTATACTAATTCTCATCGTGTCCCGCGGTCAACCGTGCTGTTTGAAAGACCTAAACCAAACTGTTCAGAAGTCATGACGATTTTATTTCATTCAGTTCAACAATTGTCACCCTGTAAATATATAGGCATTACAGTTTCAAACGACTTAAACTGGGACGATCACACAAAAAATGTTTAGGGGAACGCAAACCAAAGACTGCGTTTTGTTGGCAGAACACTTCCAAGATGCAAAGAGACTTCCTACTCTACGCTTGTCCATTCTCTCCTGGAAATTGCTGCTCGTTATGCGATCCGTACCAGATAGGATTGCCGGAGGATATCGATAAAACTCAAAGCAGAAAAGTAGTCTGAAATGGTCCGATGAATCCTCTGCCAGGCACATAAGTGTGAATTGCGCCGTGAGCGTGTACATGTAGATACTCAGGCATCATAAGCGTACAAAACGCAAAGTACTCAAACTATAATTACAATTAACTATGAAAGTATGCCAGTCACCTGAGTAAGAGTGTTATCAACAATTACACATTTGGACAAATCTGTCGTTTATACATGTAATGTATACAAGAAAATTTATGCAGTACGTCATAAGCATATAGGCGGTAGAGCACACTAAATTGAGTATTTTGGGAGGAGCGATCAATGGTCGGAAATGAACACTTCAGGCGTTACAAAGTCTCGCATCAGCGATATGTGCAAGACATGTATTTCTAAAATGGTTCAAATGGCTCTGAGCACTATGGGACTTAACATTTGAGGTTATCAGTCGCCTAGAACTTAGAACTATTTAAACCTAACCAACCTACGGACATGACACACATCCTTGCCCGAGGCAGGATTCGAACCTGGGACCGTAGCAGTCGCGCGGTTCCGGGCTGAAGCGCCTAGAACCGCTCGGCCACAACGGCCGGCATGTATTTCTAAACTGCTCTTCTTCCATAATAAAAATTCTGTATAAACGTTCTTGTTAGTATCTTAAAAATTGTTTAAACAATCGTGGTTTGCCAACCATGTTTAACGCTGCTCACAGTTCACGACTGTTTGTCAGAAAAGGGAAGGTTACTCGGTACAGAAGCTTGCAAACGTGCATCTGATGCTTGGCGCAGCAGAATTTAGTGTATGGAAAACCTAACGAATGAACAAAGAAAACTTTCGCAACAGGCAACGTTCTAACTGGAACAAATTTATAGCCACTGTGGAGAAACTGGCTCATTCAAGCCAAAAGGTCGCCCACCAAAGTAGCACGAGCTGTAAAACTGATGAGTAACAAGCTTTATTTCACAAATCTGACATCGTAAAAATATATTTAGACGTCTTGAAAATCTGCGAAGAATGAGACGGTACAGAAGTCCCTGCACAAAAATATCAATCTTGACGAGATTTTCAGTTTAACGCCGCCACTCCCTTCTCCCCTCCTCATCCTAAAACGCCCAAGGGTGCCACCTCCAACCTAGAGAACGGAATACGTCTTCTAGAGCACATAATTTCGTGTTTACTTACGGTTTGAGTAAAGTCCACATTTCATTTGCGGAATTTCGGTTTTCGGCTACTTTTTGTGATACCTGTACTAAGACTGAGACACTAAACCACTTTCTGCAAGCGATCAGAGGAGCAGGAGAGGGAGGTTAAAGGCTTATAATTTTCAATGTTCGTTCCTTATATGGAATGCAGCCAGTCAGGACTGGCTTATAGTCATCGGTTCGGTCAAGAAATTTTATGGTGACTGACTCTGCTTGAATAACTTCTTTAGACACTGGAACAGGTAACAGACAGCGCACAAAATTGAATGGGAAGCTACACATTTTTGCGCTATTATATATATATAGATGTAGTTTTTCTACACGTTTTCAAAGAATATTTTTGTATTCTAACATCAGTGTTTCGATCCAGAAAGTTTATAGACTTAATGCCAATCTCCATTGTGAACTGATGGTTTTTATGTTGACTGTTAAAGTTATGAAAGAATGTTTTTTTACATAAATGACCTTCCTCACAGCCTACCAGACACAAAAACCCTTTTGTTTGCTGATGACACCTCTGTACTCATATCTGCGCCCGAACAAATTCTCCAATCTAATATAGATAGGACCACAGATCAAATAAGTCGATGGCTTCAAAATAACAGGCTGCTTCTTAATGCAAAAAAGACAATTCGAATAACCTTCCACACTGCCCAAAACAGAAATCCATTACTACCAACTATATCACTGGAAAAATAATGTTAAACTTGAAAATGAAACAAAATTTTTGGGGGTCACTATTACTGATACGCTCACATGGAAAAGGCACATTGACGTTACCAGAACAAAACTCAGTAAAGCATGCTTCATGATAAGATCAATAAGGAACGTCACTAACACAAGTACCCTAACCACAATGTACCATGCACTCTTTGTACTTCACTACGGAATCATCTTCTGGGGCCAAAATTCAGAATCAATTAAGATATTCAAACTGCAAAAGAAGATAGAACGATTATGTTCAAGAAACAAAGAGACACTCGTAAACTTATTTAAGAAACTAAATATTTTGCCCCTCCCATGCCAATACATACTAGAATTATTATTCTTGACCAAAAAAAGTATCAACAAAATTAGCAAAAATATGGATTACCACGATTATGACACAAGATCAAAAACCTCTCTAAGAATACTTCCCCACTCAACAAAACTGTACAGTGATGGTGTCAAGTGCATGGGAATAAAATTATATAACCATCTTCCAACTTTTATACAAGAAATCCAAGAAATAAATAAATTCAAACAGACGGTGAAATCACTTTTAATAAAAGATTGCTTTTATACCATCCAGGAATATTTGGAATCAAAATTGTCTTAGTGCGTGATAATGTATCAAAGCTGAATGTTATTAAGTCAATTTTGTCACATCATGTAACAATTCTCTGTAAAGCTGTAACTTTAAGTAACATAATTTGTAGGTAATGTAAAATAATCATTCTTCTGTGTTCTTGTTTACTGTTTTAGACTCCTGTAAGCTGTATATTTGTATTGACTCATCCCATATCAGTTGTACAAGCCATTGTACTGATTTGATCTACGGGACAAATAAATAATAAATAAATAAATAAATAAATGTGTTGAGCTCTCGTGTATTGTCTGTCCACATGTGCTCTACATCACCTGTATACCTGAACCAGAATTTAAACAATAAAGGTACGATCAAATTACTAAATTCTGTATTGGACTAATATTTCGTATTCCTTGATTTTATTTCTACTTGGTTTTCCAAATAATGACATTTCGAAGGTAATGACAGACGAGGTGTGTAATGCCAGACGAGATGTGTACAGCCCGGGTTCGATTCCCGGCGGGGTCAGGGATTTTCTCTGCCTCGTGATGACTTGGTGTTGTGTGATGTCCTTAGGTTAGTTATGTTTAAGTAGTTCTAAGTCTAGGGGACTGATGACCATAGATGCTAAGTCCCATAGTGCTCAGAGCCATTTGAACCATTTTTTTTTTTTTTTGTGTACAGCCGTTTGAGGTAAGAAGAACACAAATGAGGCTGGAGACGTTACAATACAAATTGTTACAGAAAAAGGGGAGAGTGCAAAGTAACAAAAAATGAACTTGAAAATTTATTCATATAATGTCTGCACAGAAAGAACATTCCCAATACTGAGAGTATGCTGTCTACTTCACAAAAAATAGATAGGGAAGACATAAGGAAAATACAGCTCTCAGCCTTCTCCCTGTAACGTACGATACATACACTGAAACTATCACCAACTGCATATAAAAATATTGGAGATACAACAGTCGACCATTTGCAAGTGGTTAACTAAACTACGGAACGGAACATTGAATTAGAATTATCACAGTCTACGGATGCTCATAAATTTAGAGAAGGCTTTTGATTCAGCTTCAACAGAATCTGTAGTAACTGCCATCTGGGAACCAGGCATTACTTCATCTTATCTCAGTACACAAGAATACAGTAGGATACTGAAAAATATTTTTACGCCTGACAGGAGTCTACTATTCACTTTCTGAGAGCGTACGTTCAAAGATGCTACATCTTCTACTAGGCTTCACGAGGATAATGAGAAAATCGAAACCGAAAGGGGAATCATAAAACGAAAACTATTCTCGTCTGGCCTAGAGGAAGTTTTCAGACCTTTAAAATGAAGGAATAAGTGTTTATGAAACGTTCCTGAACAACATTCTTTCTACATATGAAATTGTATCGTTCGGCTCAGCTGCAGATAAACTTCAACAACGGCTGTAGACTTAACAAAGGCATCCTGCAAGTGCGCCTGAAAATTATTATAAGATTAAGAGTGTAAAGAAAACACCGAAATGAAAACACCAAAAAGTAACAACGTTGTCATAGAACTAGTTGATTGTTTTTATGTGTAGGGCACTTCAAGAAGACGACTAGCTCAGAAAAAGAAATAAACAGAAAAACAGAAATAGCCTGTAGCATTTTTGGCGAAGTAAATAGGGTTTTCAGAACTAGGATACCAGCCCGTTGAAACGGAAAGTTTATGATTAGCGTGTATTACTATTCGATCCTATGCCCACGAGACATGGGCCCTTCGTGCGCAAATCATCAAAAACTGAGGGATATTTACTTAGCACGCAATGGGGTGATACATGTTGGGAATTACTGGGAAAGATACGAACGGTCGGGGAAAAGAATGGGATGGAAGATGTCGCTTTGACTATAGTGGAAATAAAATAGACTAAGAGGCACGCGTAATTTCTACCCAGATAGATGGACTATTGATGGACCAAGAAAGTTCTTATGGGATTCTAAGAGATCAGAAAAGAAGGAGACGATTACATAGCGTATGGAGGATAGGTGACGTCAGAAAACATGCAGGAGCGATATGGATGCGCTTAAGTGAAGGCTGTATTCGGTGGAAGAATCTGGAGCCTTTATCCAGCAATGTATATCGAACTGCTGCTTCTGCTGCTGCTGATGATAATGAATAATTTGTATTCTCATGAGATGCTACATTGCGGTGTCACTGTACCAGCCTAGCTACAAATTTCGAAGTGCAGGTAAGTTGGAGACGTTTAATTTAATGTTAACATTCATATTCTTTTCCCTCCATCTGCTTGATACATATCTGACAAAATGTACTTCGTTTTGTACACTGAAGAGCCAAAGAAACTGGTACACCTGCCTAATATCGTGTAGGGACCCCGCGAGCACGCAGAAGTGCCGCAACGCGATGTGGCAGGGACTCGACTAATGGCTGAATTGACCCCATGAATCCTGCAGGGCTGTCCGTAAATCCGTAGGAGTACGAGGGGGTGGAGATCTCTTCTGAACGGCCCGTTACAAGGCATCCCAGATATGCTCAATTATGTTCGTGTCTGGGGAGTTTGGTGGCCAGCGGAAGTATTCGAACTCAGAAGTAAGTTCCCGGTGCCACTCTCTAGCAATTGTGGACGTGTGGGGTGTCGTAATGTCCTGCTGGAATTGCCTTAGTCCGTCGGAATGCACAATCGACATGAATGGATGCAGCTGATCAGACTGGATGCTTACGTACGTGTCACCTGTCAGAGTCGTATCTAGACGTATCATGGGTCCCATATCACTCTAACTGCACACGCCCCACACCATTACAGCCTTCACCAGCATGAACAGTTCCCTGCTGACCTGCAGGGTCCACGGATTCTTGGAGTTGTCTCCATACCCATACACGTCCATCCGCTCGATAAAATTTGAAAACGAGACTCGCCCGACCAGGCAACATGTTTCCAGACATCAACAGTCCGATGTCGGTGTTGACGGGTCCAGGTAAGGCGTAAAGCTTTGTGTCGTACAGTCATCAAGGGTACACGAGTGAGCCTTCGGCTCCGAAAGCCCATATCGATGACGTTTCGTTGAATGGTTCGCACTCTGACATTTGTTGACGGTCCCGCACCGAAATCTGCAGCAATCTGCGGATGGGTTGCACTTCTATCACGCTGAACGATTCTCTTCAGTCGTCGTTGGTCCCATATTGCAGGATCTTTTTCCGGCTGCAGCGATGTCGGAGGTTTGATGATTTACCGGATCCCTCATATTCACGGTACACGCGTGAAATTATCGTACGGGAAAATCCCCACTTCGTCGCTACCTCGGAGATGCTGTGTCCCATCGCTCGTGCGCCTACTGTAACACCACGTACAACCTCACTTAAATCTTGATAACCTGCCATTGTAGCAGCAGTAACCGATCTAACAACTGTTCAAATGGTTCAAATGGCTCTGAGCACTATGGGACTTAACATCTGAGGTCATCAGTCCCCTAGAACTTAGAACTACTTAAACCTAACTAACCTAAAGACATCACACACATCCATGCCCGAGGCAGGATTCGAACCTGCGACCGCAGCGGTCGCGCGGTTCCAGACTGAAGCGCCTAGAACCGCTTAGCCACTTCGGCCGGCTCTAACAACTGTACCAGACACTTGTCTTATATAGGCGTTGCCGACCGCAGCGCCGTATTCTGCCTGTTTGCGTACCTCTGCATCTAAATAAGCAAGCCTTTACCAGTTTCTTTGGCGCTTCAGTGTATAATGGCAGCAGGTGTCACTGTACAGCCCTTCCTGGTATGGAGCAGCAAAAACCCTCCCCATCGCTAAGTTTTAGTCGTGATTGTAAGCAGTTATGGAGAAGATAGAGACGTGAAGCAAGATTCTGAATTCTATCCGCGTGGAGCTGCAGTGAGGCCCGCGGCTGTGTGCGCGCACGGACACAGGTCTTTTGTCGTGAGCCAGCAGAGCTGCGGGATTGCCTCCCCAGTCACGGCCTTGACTCCTTCCGCCTTCCCGCTGCGCGCCGGCACATCAGGATGCGATTTTAAATGCGGCTTGCTGTCAGTTTGCTAGCACACACTGCTAGTACAGACAAGGGGAGGTTACGACGTTTGGAACGCAGATTTACTGCGAGGTTCGTACACTCGTAGTACTCCATGAGAACAACAAAATGTGTAAGCAGTAGCACGTACTTCTCAAGCGTTATTGAGAAAATTGCACGATAATTTCGGTCGTCAAATACGTACCTGTGCGTGGTCGTTATTATCAAAAGCGGCGGCCTTTATAAACATGAACCCGCGGCGGGTGGGTGGTTAGCATCAAAGCCCCGTAATCGTAGGTCGTCGGTCGATGGATCGAGTCCTGTTCGTCACTTTTTTTCAACACAGTCATATTCTTTACTATTTATATTACAGTTTATATAACGGGAAAAATACGTGTAATTAGATGAACTTTTATTACATTTACAATGTTATTTCGCAGTCTATTAAGTTTTATTACCACAAATAATATAATATTCATAACTACCGACTAGTAAACGACCAACGAGGGGAGGGCCAGGCTCGAACCGGGGTAGAATAGGGATCATAGTAAAGAATATGACTGTTAAAAAAAAAGTGACGAACAGGACTCGACCAAACGACCGACGACCTACAATTACGGGGCTTTGACGCTAACCACCCAGCCGCCGTCGCTTCGTGTTTACAACGGCTGCCACTTTGTGATAATAACGGCCACGCCCAGGTACATATTGGACGACCGAAATTATCTTGCGATTTTCTCAATAACACTTGATAAGTACGCGCTACTGCTTACACATTTTGTTGTCCTCATGGAGTACTACGAGTGTACGAACTTTGCAGTAAATCCGCATTCCAAACGTCATGGCCTCCCCTTGTGAAATCGGTGCCATCTTTTAGGCCTATGTTTACGTGAGCACTCGGCTGTTGCAAGAAAGACCGTGCTGGGATTCATTTGCCCAGAGCTGGGGGAGGCCTAAAATCTTCGGGTTCGTTTCTTGGGGTGGTTTCGTATGGGTGTCATTTAGGTTCTCACTCGGCAAGTCACTGTGCCATGTCCGCGGTGGTCTCGCGGTTCTAGGCGCGCAGTCCGGAACCGTGCGACTGCTACGGTCGCAGGTTCGAATCCTGCCTCGGGCATGGGTGTGTGTGATGTCCTTAGGTTAGTTAGGTTTAAGTAGTTCTAAGTTCTAGGGGACTGATGACCACAGCAGTTGAGTCCCATAGTGCTCAGAGCCATTTTGAAGTGTGCCATGTACAGAGACTGTAGTCCGATAAAATTATTACCCACTCACTGTCCTGTGACACTGGCAAACGGACTATGTTACATAACTGACTGCATGTACGTAGATAGCCCTAGTAGAATACTGATTCTGCAAGTGTATTCAAAAGTTTCAGGCGAGGAATACGGCCTCTTCTTTACAATAATTAGAAGATTATCTCTATACAACGCTACAACTAAATCATTCGACAGTCTTTGAATTCCATTTCTCTCTTCTTTCTCTGCAAGACTGACATCTCTTCCATTCTTGTCAAATGACTACGTTAGTGAAGAGATTACATACACAATTATAATTGCTACCAGGGGACTACTTCCAACCAATCTGTAAGTGATTGTGCCGAAATTTCACTGCTGTCAGGATTGGGCAGGATTTCTTGGCACCTGTAGTTTGTCGTCAATCTGTTACGTGTATTCCGAGGTGTACCTTATGGGCTTCCTTCCTTTAAGATGTTCAATAGACAAAACATTCTGACCTGCTCATTGTGTATTGTTACGACTGTTCAAAAATGGTTCAAATTTCTCTGAGCACTATGGGACTTAAAATCTGAGGTCATCAGTGCCCTAGAACTACTTAAACCTAACTAACCTAAGGACATCACACACATCCATGCCCGAGACAGCATTCGAACCTGCGACCTTAGCAGTCGCGCGGTTCCGGACTGAAGCGCCTAGATCCGCTCGGCCACAGCGGGCGGCGTTACGACTGTACGGTGTAAATGTGTGATGAATAAACATTTGGCGTGATTACTGGGAAGTGCTTTACAAAAGTTCTCTATCTTTGTTGTTGTGAGTAGTGTCACAAATTATCTCTGCGACGAATAGGTCATCGCACCCAATACCATCGTTTTTCTTTCGTAAACGGAACGACATGCGGGATCTGACAAAAACTAACAAAAAAAACAAACAAACAAAAAAAAAAAAAAAGAACGAGACGGCTGCCTGTCAACACCGCACTGATCGCGCTCTATGTGACGCCATGCCGTCCATGCGACAGTATGAATGTGTAGAGCCTGTTCGAAAAGTCTCATTAACTCTCCACCTAGTTTTGCCCTATGTGATTTTTAGGTGATACCAGAATCATGAAAAACAGTCGGAGAAATCCAGCATTATTTCAAGATTAGATTTAATGCGGCTGCAAAACCGTATAAGCAAAGCAAAAGGCAGAAATGTGTGTTTTAATCTAGTTGGACTATCGATCGCCGTGTCTGTTTGTTATTATTGTTAACAATGTTTGGTTTGCCTATCTCTATGCGTAGCAGAATAAATACGATTTTCGTTGTTCCAGACGCGTTTCGCTTTAATTTATTGAGGCATCTTCAGTGATAGTATGTGTTGGTTGTCACACATGTGAGCTTGCTTTTCTTTGAGACATGCTATTCTTTTGCACAGACTACTCAGAAATCTTTTCAGCACAGTGCACAAATTCCACACGCACCTTCCCATAATTTTATTATTGTACTTATGGCTTATGTTATTATAAACAGTAGACCTACAAAGAGCTTTCTCTGACCTAAAAAATGTGCAAGTGTACACCACACAAACTTTGCTAGCTGATCGACTGCGTACTGAGCGAAGAAGACAAAATACACGCGTACGGAACAGATATACTATGATTTGCTAGTAAAGAGATTTGCTAGTAAAGAGAAGCACCTCGTTCTTTACGTCGGGAGCAATGGTAACGTCTGACGTACTACCTCGATTAATGTGACAAGGGCGCCGCTGTTTACAAAAGCCAGTGAGACACATCGCAGACAAGGCCGTTGTGAACGCGAAGGTGCCATCGTCCAAAACTTGTTTCGAAACGCAGTGATTCTGTGACAATGTTACAAACTGTCAGGGATGTTGGGAAAGGGTACCTATATCAATCTGAGGTAAGGGACCCTAATCCGGGAACGAGCGAGTCGAAAGTTATAAGCGAAAATCGTTATGATGCCTATGCCAGTGAACTCTTCTACTGCAAGATCTTTACTTTTCATTTTTTGGAAGAGACAGTGCGAACCGGAACAAGAAGAAATGGGCTCTAAAAAGCATACCTTAAGAGCTATGAGCACCTGTTCAGTGGACGAGATGTGGCAAAGCTGAATAAGTGATCATAGCTCTTAAGGTATGCATTTTAGAGCCTGTGGTTATGGTACGATTTTTTCGTGTTTTGCTTCAGTCTGCCTTCTCCAAAAATTTGCAAAGCTAAGATCTTGCAGCAGAAGAGATCGTCTGTCAAATGTATCAGAACGATTTTCGCTTATAACTTTCGACTCGCTCGTTTCCGGACCGCAATCCCTTATGTCAGATTCATACAGCTTACCCTTCTCCATCATCCCTGAAAGTTTGTAACATCATCAAGGTTCACCCTGTATTTTGACGTATTCAGATCCAAGTGTAATGTGTAGCAGCTGATTTTGAACAATAAATATAGTAAGTAACACAACTAAACAGTTACTTTATCGAAACTTAGTAATTTCTCTAGTGCGACGCAGAAGTTTGAAATTTGGCTCAAAGGTGCCTATAACCTTTCTCTGTGGTCCAACAAAAGCGTGCTGCCTTGCGACGTCACCCTCGGACTCAGCCACGCTTCAAACACAGAGTGTCAACATATGGGGTAAAAATGCCAGAGCTCAGAAGCTCACATGAGGTGTAACGTGGGTTAATGACGTCTATTGGTTCCAAATTTCACCACAATTCTGCCTAACGCCGCCATGGTCGTGTCTTACATTTGGTCGGTCGTCACACACCCCTCTATTACCCACGTCACACCCCTTCTCTTGACGCCTCTGCGATGGACGTCAGGACCGCGACTTCCACCGTCGAGATAACGCGGTTTTCTTATAGGTGATTGAGGAAAACATTTCACACACACTGCTAGTCAGAATCGACACGAAAAGGCCCCAGGGGTGGCATAAAGGGCGTCAATGAAATCAGCGCTTCCTTTAGAGGTGTTGATTCCCACTCATTTCGCGGTCGAAAACGACAGTTCGTAGTGCGATGAGCAACAGGACTACGTTCTCGACAGCCTTTGACACCGCTGATCCCCCTGAACGATTCAACTCTTCGTGGGCCTGCATCCACACTGAATGTGATCGCACCCGATTGGAGTTTAGCCCGACCATAAGGTTGCTCCGGTGTACTGGATGGAAACCTAGCGGTTGTTCAAAACAATTCGATGAAATCTGAATGTGACCCCTTTTTCGCGTCCTCTTGTGGCGTGATCATGGGGGCTGCGACATCCACACATTCATGGATAAAACGGCAAAGGGTCACTCTAAGATCCCCAGGTCGGCAACACCCTCGATGCCGCCCACCTTTATTGGGCACTTTAAAAATGTTCCTGTTCAGACACCCATTCACTGCTCCCTAGACTCCGGTGTGGCAGGCAACCATTTTGACACACCTCAGCCGAGTGGTACTACGTCGCTAACTTGCGACTGCTGTCCGCATGCGGATTCTAAGCGGATGTCAAAAGGTATACCTGTCATGCCGGCACCGCAGTGGAAGAGATTATTTCACTGACGCCCTTTACGCCATCCCCTGAGGCGTTTTTGTATTGATTCTCAGCGGTGGTGTGTCTGAAATGTTTAACACGGCCACACGTAAGAAAACCGCACGATTCCAACGCTAGGTGTCGCGGTTCTGTCCTCCGTCAAGAGAAGGCACCGAGAAGAGGCGTCAAGAGAAGGGGGTGAGATGTGGGTAATAGAGGGGTGTGGCGACCTTCTAAACAAGTGATACACCGACGGTGGTATTGGGGAGAATTGTCGTGACATTTGGCGCCAATGCGACGTCACCAAACTGCCTCACATTAACTTCTGAACTCTGGCCATTTATCGCATGCGTCGATGCCTTGCAGTAGGAAGCGCCGTCGAGCCGGAGGGCGACGTCTCAGGGCACCATGCTTTTGTGCCATTACAGAGGGACGCTGTAGGCACCTTTGAGATGCAATGGGAGACTATTAAGGGTTTTCGAAAATGGGAAAGCAGAGGGCAGTCTCATTTATTGGAATAATCCTAAGAAACCGTAATTGACACACGAAAGAAGTCTCTTTAAAAACCCTCGTTTGACCACTTCCTGAGTACCTATCGTTCGTCTGGGACCTTAACCCAGCAACTGAGGAGACGAAAGGTTCAAGAGTTGAACAAGCCGCCACGAGTTTGTTTACTCAAAGTGAGGCACCAAAGCGACGCTCAGTAAATTTCAGTGGGGAATTTTACAGTGCGTCGCGGAAAGCTTTAGGTACAAAATTTCTAAATTGTTAAATAGGAAGTACTTCTTCTGACACATGCATTAGGCAACGACAACGAAATTTCTGGTTCGTACGGACACGTTTCTATGGTCTATCTCCCCGCGAATGATAAGTGAACAGAATAGGAAAGAGAAATTACCACAGTACCCAGACATTGCACCAGTTGCTTGTGGAGTACAGATGAAGCGATGGAGAAGAGACCAAAGAACAGAAAATCAACTAAAATCACTCAACAGAGGAATGACTACTGGATTTGACGGGATACCAATTCGATTCTACCCTTTTTCTAACAGCTGTGTATCGTAAGTGTCGAGAGGAGCGAAGCGTTCCTAACGATTGGAAAAAGCAGAAGACAGGTCATTCTGGTTTGCAAAAACGGTCGTCGAACAGACGCACAAAACTATAGGCCTGCTTCCCTGGTGTCGATCTGTTGTAGAATTTTGGAACACACTTTATGGTCGTGTATTACGACACTAAGAGACTAAAAAATGTCCTCTGTAGGAAACAACACGGGTTCCGAAAACAAAGATCGTGTGAACTCCAGCTTGCTTTGTTCGTCCACGAAAGCATCCACGTAGATTCCGTGTTCCTTAAATTTCGGAAGGCTTTCGACACATGCGCTGCCGCCTGACAAACAAAATAAGAGCGTATCGAATATCAGACCAATTGTATTATAAGCAGCTGTGGGCGTCCCCCAAGGGAGTGTTACAGGTCCATTACTTTTCACAGTATCCATAAATGAGCAAGCAGATAACGTTGGAAGTTCGATGAGGTTTTTCGCGGATACCGCTGTTGTATACAGAGAAGACGCAACGCTGTAAGACTGTAGCGAAATGCAGGAGGGCCTGGAGAAGATCGACGCTTGCTACAAGGAGTTCCAAAGCAACATAAACAAATGTAACGTATGGTGAATAGACAGACAGAAACACTCTTTATTGCATGATCACACGATTGCAGAACACTCACTGAAAGTAGTTATTTACATACAATATCTACGAGTACGCTTACGGAGCGATTTTGTGTTTTCTCATATCGATGTCACTGTACAAGCATATCACTGTTGGCACCGGTATCGCAAGTTTCGTCTGACGCAGATAGCTGTCGTATGGAATCTTGCAGACCCAACGGAGCGCATCTGCTGATCTGCTGAGAGATATACACAATATGCATTTATCGCGTATCTCTCGCCCAGCCCAAAGTCCCGAGCGACTCGAAAAAAACGCAGGTGACTCTTGCATACAAGAAGGGTAAAAGAACGAAACCGCAAAATTACAGATCAGTATCTTCTATAACATATTCTGATTTCGAATATAATACATTTTCTTAAGACCGAAAAGCCTGAGTCCACGAATCAGCACGGATTTAGAAAGCATCGCCTCAGTAAGGGGCCAATGCCGACGAGTACAAAACAGAGCGCCTGCCGTTGTGACCGAGCGGCTCTAGGCGCTTCAGGCCGCTACGGTCGCAGGTTCGAATCCTGCCTCGGGCATGGATGTGTGTGATGTCCTTAGGTTAGTTAGGTTTAAGTAGTTCTAAGTTCTAGGGGACTGATGACCTCAGATGTTAAGTCCCATAGTTGGTTCAAATGGCTCTGAGCACTATGGGACTTAACATCTATGGTCATCAGTCCCCTAGAACTTAGAACTACTTAAACCTAACTAACCTAAGGACATCACACAACACCCAGTCATCACGAGGCCGAGAAAATCCCTGACCCCGCCGGGAATCGAACCCGGGAACCCGGGCGCGGGAAGCGAGAACGCTACCGCACGACCACGAGCTGCGGACTAAGTCCCATAGTGCTCAGAGCCATTTGAACCATACAAAACCGAATTGGGATTCCATCAAGACCTGACGACTTATTTGTTTTCTAATGTTCCGGGTGTTACTCTACGCCAGCGATGCTTACCGCTACGTCGTCCACACGGGACTCTGTGCAACAGTCAAATGACGATATGTTTGTACGATTCTCCTATGTGAACGATTTCTTAATCCTGCAACTTAAAACGTCGGGTTTCGCTCTGCTGTCTTCAACTGCCACATCAGACGGTCGACGAGTGATTGGATGGACGTCGTAGACCAGCTTAGCAATTTTACACGGGACCAGAATTTTCTCGGGTTTTCGGCCAGATCTTTTACTAAGGTATGACGGTGGTGGTAGCTGTATGTTTCGCGCATAGATCTTTTTACAGACGCACGAATTTGTACTAACCTTTCGCATATCGGCATTTGCGTGTTCTCTTTTGAACCGAGAGTGCAACAGTCTTTGCTTCCTCAGAATTTTCCGAATTTCGTTTGTTAAACCACCGTGCTCTTGTCCGTTTTTAATCCGCTTACTAGGCACACACTTGTTCAGAGCACGAAAGGTTGAGGAGGCTACAATCTGGCAACCAGATGGCGCAGGTCGGCAGAAGCCTATAGCCGAGGAGAGCAGTGAGACCGCAGCCGGAGCCGATGTGCGCCGGTCCTGCTGCGCCGGATGGCCTCGAGGCTTTCCCGGAGGCCGCTCTCAGGGTCGCAGCTGCAGACACAGCAGCCAACGTTCCGGAAATCACGCGCGCCTCCGTGAAAACACTCCACGTTGCAACAGCTCGCCTACCGCTCGTCCCGCAGCGGCACCGAAGCAGCCGAAGATCACTGGAACAGTGTCTCTGAATCATACGGCGAGTCCAGTCGTTCGGATGAACCTGTTCCTCTGCCCTTTCTGTGCTCTATACGATTATGTTTTTGCCATTTGACTTATATCCTTAAGGATACACTACTGCAGTTTGGGATTTGTAGCCACGTTCAGATAATTCTGCAATTAACACACACATTTAGCTTTCCTACATTAATATAACATTACAACTTCCACCATCGAAAGTAGCGCCAAGTACACACAGAGGTGACAAAAGTTATGGAATAGCGATATGCACATATACAGATTGTGGTAGTATCTGGTAAACAAGATATAAAAGGACAGAGCATTGACAGAGCTGTCATTTGTACTCAAATGATCCCGACGTGATTATGGACGCACGACGTGAATTAACAGACATCGAACGCGGAATGGTAGTTGGAGCTAGACGTACGGCACATTCCATTGGGGAAACCGTTAGGGAATTCAGTATTCCGAGACCCATAGTGTCAAGAGTGTGCCGACAATACCTAATTTCAGGCATTACCTCTCACCATAGACAACGCAGTGGCCGACGGCCTTAACAACCGATAGCACAGGCGTTTAAGTTAAGTTGTCAGTGCTAACAGACAAGTAACACTGGGTGAAATAATCGCAGAAATCAATGTGGGACGTACGACGAACTTTCGGCTAGGGCTGTGCGGCGAAACCTGGCGGTAACGGGCTGCGGAAACGGACGACCGACGTGAGTGCCTTTGCTAACAGCACGACACCCCCCTGCAGCGCCTCTCCTGCACTCGCGACCATACAGGATGGACCATACACGACTGGAAATTCGTGGCTGGTTAGATGAAACCCGATTTCAGTTGGTAAGAGGTACTTAGGGTAGCACCCTTGGCCTACGAGTAGCGAAAACGTCCTCGGTCCCGGGTTCGAAACACGCCACCACTCAAATTTTGATTAATAACACTAGTCAACAACCATTTTGCATCTGGGATGTGATACATCAACTAGTATGTATTTTGGTGAGCAGAATCCGAATATACCTTTCAAAATGTTCTAGCACGTACCATTTTTGAGTTTTTAAAGGTTCTTTATTTTTCGTATTCAGTATTTCGCTTGTTGCTGTTCTTTTTATTTTGATGTTTAATTGTTTGCTTTTGATTTGCAGAGGAGAGCTAGAAGATCTACAAATCGTCTGTAAATGGTTGGGCGTGGTAAACCAGTGGTGTGAAAGAGATCCTCAGTGAGTGTTTCCTGTGAAAGATAGTGCAAACTTTTTGTGTTTAAAACTTTCCGAACAAAAATGGCAACTAGTAAATCTCGTTGCTGTCTAAACCACCCCAACAACTTTTGTTATGTGTGTGGGAAATTCACTGAAAAAGCCCCCCCCCCCCCCACAAAAAAAAACAATCACTGATTTGGTTAAGAAGGCATATAAATTGTATTTCTATTGTCCTGTTGGTGATCAAGATAAAAAGTTTGCACCTCATATTACCTTCATTACCTGTTCTACAACCTTAACCGAGTGGCTGGAAGGAAAACGCCAAGCAATGCCATTCGCTGTTCCGATGATGTGGTGTGAGCCTAATGACCATTATTCAGACTGCTGCTTCTGTCTTACAAATATTTCTGGACATTCCAGCAAAACTAGACATAAAATGAAGTATCCAAATGTATCTTCAGTGCATTTGCCTGTGCCCCATGGTGAGGGTTTGCCTGTTCCTGTCTGAAACTTGAAAGCCACGGAACCAGACACCACGACAAGTGAATCAGAAAGTATTGAATATATAGAAGAGTACTGTCCTCAATATCATGACACTTCGCGTCAGATCGTTAATCAAAAGAAATTGAACGATCTGGTTCGCCATCTAAAACTTTCGAAACGGCAAGCTGAACTCTTGGGGTCGAGACTGCAACAACGGAATCTTCTAGCTCCAGGGACAAAAATTTCATGTTTCAGATCAAGAGGTGCTTTCTTCGCTCAATATTTCGATATGCAGAATTCAATGTGTGTATGTAGAGATGATAGCCCGCCCGGTTAGCCGAGCGGTCTGACGCACGGCTTTCCGGAGCGGGAAGGAGCGCCTGGTCCCCGACACGAATCCACCCGGCGGACTTGTGTCGAGGTCCCTTGAGCCGGCCAGTCTGTGCATGTTTTTTAGGCGGTAACGTCCACGTGTGCAGTAACGGCCACATGTTTACGAACAGAAAACAAGATTTTCATCATTTTATTTCAGATGCCTACCGAAATAACAAATTTACTGCTGTCAGCTACAATTTTATTTTATTTTATTTCCACTTCACATTTCAGAGGTTTAAACCTTCATCGTTAGCTACATTTAGGTGAATTGTTACGACATGTATGTATTGCGTTTGGGGTAACCTGTGGTTTTCTCTCTAGTGATCATAGGTCGTCTTCAGATCGTGCTACATCATACCGGGTACATCACGACATGCACGCAGTAGTCCTTCGTGAAACTGACATCTTCAGTGGGAGCTGTGTCGTCTATGAAGGTCCAAAGGTGTGAATCGGACCTTCATAGAAACTGCAACAACACTATTCAAACGTCTTCCGCAGATGGGTACGAAACGTTGGGTTTCTCCTAGAAATTCATTCGACCACCGCATAAAACGCGGGAATATTTTAGCAAGTGCGTCACAGTTGTCTACTAACGGTTTCAACTGGCAACAAATTTATTATTATGCGTCCCTTGTTATCATTTATGGCACTATAGAAATTGTTACTTTACAAATGTAAACAAAGCTACTTACAAGATGTTCCTGCGAAATGTGTGCAGGTAACGATGCACAATGTGCTTTTTGTTGGAATATAGTGTAAGCAGGTTTGTTATAGTTTATAATTTATTGTATTGTACTGAACTGGGGACCTAGAAACGAGGGAGAGGGTTCGTCCCCGCCGTAGCCCTCAGTGGTTCACAGCCCCACAACAGGCTACAGCAGTCCACTCACCTCATCGAATTCAGGGTTATTGTGCGGTTCGGCCCCCAGTGGTTGAAAGCTTTGGTGACAGCTGTTTTGGCTTTTGGTTTCCATGTTCTGTCGAGGGGCTCACAGATAAGTGAGTGAAAACACATTTGGTGGCATTATTCTTATATTGGGTGGTGGTATTATTATAGTAATCTTCTTTGGGAACGTTATTCCATTATTTTATCTATTAGTGTAAACAATGAATTGTTTGGCTTGTCTACTTGATCATCCAGCAAGGTTTTCGTTTCTGTTTTGGTTTTTGTGCCTGGTAATTTTCTTGCAGGGTTAGAAGGTGTTTTTTATTGTTGATTCTAATTACTTTAATGTCTTCTTCTGTACAAAAAAAAGGAAAAAACCATATACATACTCTTCAGTTCTCTCTCTCTCTCTCTCTCTCTCTCTCTCTCTCTCTCTCTGAGTTGACAAAGCACGTGTGCAGCTTGTTTTTTAGTTGTGACGAGGCCTAATGGCACAAAAAAATTTTAAGGTAGGTTATAACTCAGGAAGTCTGCAATCCTTACAGGTCTGTCGATATAAGGAGGATTGTTTTATCTGGTTTCCTTGTTTTCAGCGCTTGAAACATGTTGTGGCAACAATCACGTGATTGACGACTGGGCTGAATATCCCAAACATTGTTTGTATAACAGTTGTACGCTGGCTTCACATCAGTTATACCGTACACTACTGATTTGTCACAATGTAAACAATATCTCTCTCTCTCTCTCTCTCTCTCTCGCACACACACACACACACACACACACACACACACCACAAAAGCTACGTCTAAATAATTTTTTCCCGAGGGTATATTTGTTCCTTTACAACAATGTAACCAACATTCATTTCTAGTTTTAGCACAACAGTGCCTCTCCAAATATAATGTTATACACCGCCTGCCGCGTCTAAGTTCGCCTCAGAAACGAGTATCCAGTTAGAAAACGTCTTGATAGGCATACAGATGCACAAAATATCTCGCAGACGACATAAATATATTTAACCGAACATTAAGCTCATTTCTCCTTGCTAGCTCCATGCGTGCTGTGTATAAAGTATCTTAAAAAAAAAAGAAAAGAAAGAAAGTCGGTGGGCAATTATACCATATACGAGCATAAATGAGTAGCGTGCAGATATTAAAACAAATGCGGGTTGTAGTCGGATTACGCACACGCACAACATTTATCATAAGTAGGATCTATGGAAGATGTTAGTAACTAAAGGAGTTCCTTTACAAATGGCGGCTAAAGCTGTGAGTAAAGGCTGTGAGCCAGAAGTTGGAGATTTGGATAACGCGGCGATCTATGTTTACCTACGCAGTAACTGTTACTTGGCCGTCCCAGTTAGCCATTCTCACTAAATGTACAATTGCATACGGCTTTTCCTAATGGAAAATACTTGAAGGAAATTTTACCACACTGACAACGGGAGGCCACGACGTTTGGCACGCGGATTTACTTCAAACTTCGTACACTCGTAGTAAGTACTCCATTAGACAACAATTTGTGTAAGCAATAGCGCGTACTTCTCAAGCGTTGTTGAGAAAATCGCAAGATAATTTCGGTCGTCAGATATATACCTGTGCGTGGCCGTTGTTACCAGAAAGCGGCGGCAGCCGAGTGGGTAGCGTTCAAGCCCCGTAATCGCTGGATCGAGTCCCGTTCATCAGTTCTTTTTAATTTCTAACACAGTCATTTTCTTTACTATTTATATTAAATTGATATAATGGGAAAAATACGTGTAATCGTACGAACTTTTATTAAATTTACAATGTTATTTGGCAGTCTTCAAATTTTTATTATCACAAATAATATAATATTCATAACTATCGACTGGTAAACGACCAAACGCATAAAGTGATACTGAAAATGTATGCTTGTCCGTGTCTTCAAAATTGTTCGTATTTAATCGAAAAAGAACGAGAAATTGCTTCTCCTGAAGACGCTATTAAAATACACTCGATACTGCATGACCGCTTCCCGCGCCCAGGTTCCCGGGTTCGATTCCCGGTGGGGACAGGGATTTTCTCTGCCTCGTGATGACTGGGTGTTGTGTGATGTCCTTAGGTTAGTTAGGTTTAAGTAGTTCTAAGTTCTAGGGGACTGATGACCATAGATGTTAAGTCCCATAGTGCTCAGAGCCATTTGAACCATTTGATACTGCATGATCAATTATCAGCGCCGATATTTGAGGAAATGCTGCGTTATACATGGTTTGCTTCCAAATTATCGGCTGAAAGAGAGGTTCTTGAAAATGTTAACGAGGTTTATTTTGCCACGGAAACCCTCAAAAGACCTTGCGTATACGGAAACAGCATTTCTTCAAAGCAGCTGGTACCGTTTAACTTTATGTTTTCCATGTTTTTACGAAAAATTCCAACCTGCCATTGTACTCGTAATGTCGAAAGCGACGATTAATTGTACATCTTTCGAAAGCCGTCTGTGCCGGTCAAAACCTGGAGGTAACAAGTAGCTTCGGGTTCCTTCCAGGTATAAGGGATTTCTCAAAGCACGGACAAGCATACATTTTCATTTTCAGTATCACTTTATGCGTTTGGTCGTTTACTAGTCGATAGTTTTGAATATTATATTATTTGTGATAATAAAAATTTGTAGACTGTCAAATAACATTGTAAATTTAATAAAAGTTCATCCGATTACACGTATTTTTCCCATTATATCAATTTAATATAAATAGTAAAGAAAATGACTGTGTTAGAATTAAAAAAAAAAAAACTGACGAACGCGACTCGATCCAGCGCTTACGGGGCTTGAACGCTACCCACTCGGCTGCCGCCGCTTTCTGGTAACAACGACCACGCACAGGTATATATCTGACGACCGAAATTATCTTGCGACTTTCTCAATAACGCTTGAGAAGTACGCGCTACTGCTTACACATTTTGTTGTCTAATGGAGTACTTACTACGAGTGTACGAAATTTGAAGTAAATCCGCGTTCCAAACGTCGTGGCCTCCCCTTGTGAGATATTGCCCGCACGATATGAATGCAAAAATTTCTAGCTAAGGAGAACAGCCTGATCTTGTACAATGCGCACATATTCACAAACTTTACTTGAAAAAATAAGTGAGTCATTTATACTTAAATTTATTATGCCACGACGTGTTTCGTCTGTCTTCAATTGGCGTAATATAGTTACACGTTTATATTACGCTTATACCGACGGCATTTTGATTGATGCAGCTGCTCTATGCAAAATAACAATTTAATTAGTTCTCACGTTTTTCCGAGTCGTATATTAACATCTAATTTACAATAAGGTGCACTGACCTTCATTCTGTATCGTGCAGCTCCATGTTTCAGTATTGTCTACATATTACACAACCTGAGCACCTTATTGTAAATTACACTGTATATACGAGTCAGAAAGGCGTGGTAGCCGAAGAAATTGTTATTTAGAACAGGGTAGCTGTAGCAGACGATGAAAACCTGAAATGCGTCTTGACATAAATAAAGTTCAGAAAAGTTGCTGATTGCTGTACTTTTTTTTTTCAAGTAATTTAATCCACAGCCGCGGAGCTCAGCCCGCACTATCAAGGAAAAAATGTTTACATCTGTTTACAGCAACCAGAAGAGGAAATGCCTACGACAACAGCAATGCCCAACAGCGAATGTGAGTACGAGATTTTTGTTTTTAAATTATCTTTTGTTTTCCACCAAATTAGAATTTTTATTATTGCTAATTTTAGATTTGCGTAGCTGCATATACAAGATGAATCAGAAATCCACCGAAAAACTTTCAGAGGTGGTAATATGGCCCAAAAAAGAAAAAAATGCCTAGTGAACATGCATACCTTAGGAGCTAGGAGCACTTGTTCATTTTCGCTACTGTGAAACACATATCTTCTACTGAACAAGGTCTCATAGCTCTTGTCGTATGCATTCTAGAGCTCAAGTTTACTAGACGATTTTTTTCTTGTTTTGGTCCATACTGCCACCTCTGAAGGTGCGTCGGTAGAGTTCTAGTTCATCCTGTGTAGCCTGTCATACACATATTTTTGTCAGTATAACACTGTTACAGCGTACAATACAATTTTAAACGCAATAACTTTATCATATATCCATTTCTTCCTAAAGTCCACGCTCGTTTAAGCAAGTGCTTGGCTGGTCCCCAAATTCTGCCTCAGAGAATACGATACACAGACACTTGCAATACGATAACCCGCAGAAAGTTTATGCGATTCACAGACAGGTGGCGCACACCTTGGGTTACCTTAGCGACTGGGATGTCAGGGAGGACATCCGGCCACGAGGCTAAATAATAAAAATTTGCCAGATCCCGATAAAAGTGGATACCGTACTAGACGAGATAAAAGACACGGGAAAGAAAGAAAGATTGTGGAATAACAAAGGGGCTAGAGAAACCACAGCGATACAGTGAGAAACAATGAACTACGATGCAGTTTCTATTACTCGTCTGGAGACTAGAGCCACACAAATCGCGTGTTCCTTCGAAGGACAGTGAATTGCAAAATGCTGTGTAAAAGTTCTGATTGACTTGCTATCTCAGGTATTCAGTTTCCAACGATTAAAAATGATCTACATATAAAAAGAGATGTTAAATGATCAGACCTTAATTGCGTGCAAAATTTGCTATTGTCTAGGTGCGCAACAAATTGATATGGAATCATAAGCTGATCGAGAAATACAATTCGAAATGTTCTGTGTTGATTTTAAACAAAAATGTTGGTTTATTTTCTACTGTTATGCTCTCCCTTGCTCTATAAAGGAAGGAAAGAAAGACGATTTAAGTATCGTCAACGTCGAAGTCATTGGAGACGGAGCACAAGCTGACACTGGAAAAACATACAGACTGAGTCCTTTAAAAGGAACCACTCCATCATTCTTCTTATGCGATTTAGGGAGATCACGGAAACCCTAGATGTGGATGGTCAGCCGGAGATTTGGACGATCGTCGTCATGAATTCGAGTCCAGTGTGCTGAACACTGCCTTAGCCACCACGCTCGGTCCTTGCCCTACAAAATCGTCTTCTGGAGATACGGGCAAATCTAGCAGAGGCTTCAAGTGGGCTAACGAGAGAGAGGACCAGGATAACAGCTGACACTATTCATTGTGCACTGACAGAAAAAACTCACAACACCAAAAATAACTATTATTATTATATTTCTTTACTTTCTCAGGTGTTAAGTCTGGTTAAAAATGGAAAGTGACGCGGACCTTGATCAGGCGTCACTTCCTTTTAACTGTACGGTATGTGTTATATTGCATTTAGGAACTTTCGGGTAATTTAACATGTATCAATAATTACAGATTTCTGTAGTTGTATATATATGTTTGGATGTAGCTGTATTGCATTGATGTGCTGGTGGATATTGTGTGGTATGACACCTGTAGTTGATAGTATAATTGGTATAATGTCAACTTTATCCTGATGCCACATGTCCTTGACTTCCTCAGCCAGTTGGATGTATTTTTCAATTTTTTCTCCTCTTTTCTTTTGTATATTTGTTGTATTGGGTATGGATATTTCGATTACTTGTGTTAATTTCTTCTTTTTATTGGTGAGTATGATGTCAGGTTTGTTATGTGGTGTTGTTTTATCTGTTATAATGGTTCTGTTCCAGTATAATTTGCATTCATCATTCTCCAGTTCATTTTGTGGTGCATACTTGTATGTGGGAACGTGTTGTTTTATAAGTTTATGTTGTAAGGCAAGCTGTTGATGTATTATTTTTGCTACATTGTCATGTCTTCTGGGATATTCTGTATTTGCTAGTATTGTACATCCGCTTGTGATGTGATCTACTGTTTCTATTTGTTGTTTGCAAAGTCTGCATTTATCTGTTGTGGTATTGGGATCTTTAATAATATGCTTCCTGTAATATCTGGTGTTTATTGTTTGATCCTGTATTGCAATCATGAATCCTTCCGTCTCACTGTATATATTGCCTTTTCTTAGCCATGTGTTGGATGCGTCTCGATCGATGTGTTGCTGTGTTAGATGATACGGGTGCTTGCCATGTAGTGTTTTCTTTTTCCAATTTACTTTCTTCGTATCTGTTGATGTTATGTGATCTAAAGGGTTGTAGAAGTGGTTATGAAATTGCAGTGGTGTAGCCGATGTATTTAGATGAGTGATTGCTTTGTGTATTTTGCTAGTTTCTGCTCGTTCTAGAAAGAATTTTCTTAAATTGTCTACCTGTCCATAATGTAGGTTTTTTATATCGATAAATCCCCTTCCTCCTTCCTTTCTGCTTAATGTGAATCTTTCTGTTGCTGAATGTATGTGATGTATTCTATATTTGTGGCATTGTGATCGTGTAAGTGTATTGAGTGCTTCTAGGTCTGTGTTACTCCATTTCACTACTCCAAATGAGTAGGTCAATATTGGTATGGCATAAGTATTTATAGCTTTTGTCTTGTTTCTTGTTGTCAATTCTGTTTTCAGTATTTTTATTAGTCTTTGTCTATGTTTTTATTTCAGTTCTTCTTTAATATTTGTATTATCTATTCCTATTTTTTGTCTGTATCCTAGATATTTATAGGCATCTGTTTTTTCCATCACTTCTATGCAGTCGCTGTGGTTATCCAATATGTAATCTTCTTGTTTAGTGTGTTTTCCCTTGACAATGCTATTTTTCTTACATTTGTCTGTTCCAAAAGCCATATTTATATCATTGCTGAATACTTCTGTTATCTTTAGTAATTGGTTGAGCTGTTGATTTGTTGCTGCCAGTAGTTTTAGATCATCCATGTATAGCAAATGTGTGATTTTGTGTTGGTATGTTCCAGTAATATTGTATCCATAATTTTTATTATTTAGCATGTTGGATAGTGGGTTCAGAGCAAGGCAGAACCAGAAAGGACTTAATGAGTCTCCTTGGTATATTCCACGCTTAATCTGTATTGGCTGTGATGTGATATTATTTGAATTTGTTTGGATATTAAGTGTGGTTTTCTAATTTTTCATTACTATGTTAAGGAACTGTATCAGTTTAGGATCTACTTTGTATATTTCCAATATTTGTAGTAACCATGAGTGGGGTACGCTATCAAAAGATTTTTGGTAATCAATGTATGTGTAGTGTAGCGACCTTTGTTTAGTTTTAGCTTGATATGTCACCTCTGCATCTATTATCAGATGCTCTTTACATCCTCGTGCTCCTTTGCAACAGCCTTTTTTTTCTTCATTTATAATTTTGTTCTGTGTTGTATGTGTCATTAATTTCTGTGTAATGACTGAAGTTAATATTTTGTATATTGTTGGTAGGCATGTTATGGGGCGATATTTAGCTGGGTTTGCTGTGTCTGGTTGATCTTTAGGTTTCAGATAAGTTATTCCATGTGTAAGTGTATCAGGGAATGTGTATGGGTCTGCAATGTAACTGTTAAATAATTTAGTTAGATGTGAATGTGTTGAGGTGAACTTCTTTAGCCAGAAATTTGCTATTTTATCTTTTCCAGGGGCTTTCCAATTGTGAGTAGAATTAATTGCTTGGGTGACTTCATGTTGCAAAATTATCACTTCAGGCATTTGTGGTGTCATCTTGTATGTGTCTGTTTCTGCTTGTATCCACTGTGCGTGCCTGTTATGTTGTACTGGGTTTGACCATATGTTGCTCCAGAAGTGTTCCATGTCTGTTATGTTTGGTGGATTGTCTATTTTAATGTGTGTGTTATCTATTGTCTGGTAAAATTTCTTTTGGTTTGTGTTGAATGTTTGGTTTTGTTTCCTTCTATTTTCACTTTTTTTGTATCTTCTAAGTCGTTTGGCCAATGCTTGTAATTTCTGCTTCTTTTCATCTAATTGCTCTATCGCTTCTTGTTGTGAGATTTTACATAATCTTTTTGGTTTTTGTCCTGACATTTCATTTCTTGTAAATTTTGTTAGCTGTCCGATGTCTTTTCTCAGTTTTTCTATTCTGATCTGTAGCCTGCGTTGCCATGCTGGTTTTGTGGGTTTCTTCTGTATGTTGGATGGTTCTGATCTCTGTCTAGTGTGTATATTTAGTGTAGTGAGTGCTCCTATATAAACCAGTAGTTGTAACTCTTCCATAGTTGTGTTTTCATTTATTTTGTTGTGTATGATTGTGTTGATAGTTTTTATTGTTTTTTCGACTTGTGGGTTATTTGGCGGTCTATGCAAGAATGGTCTAATGTCTGTATTTGTGTCTTTGTATTCTATATATGTCAGCTGAAATTTTTCTTCTATATCTAACATGTGTGTCACTTCGTGTTCTATTTGTGCTTGTTCTGGTGGCTGTCTTAAGATTTCGTTTTCCTCTGATTGTTTAATTGATGCGTGTTGTTCTTTGTTTGTTTGCTCTGGGATGTTTGAATCCATTACTGTATTTTCTTCTTCTTCTTCTGATTGCACATTATTTTGTTCCAGTATTTGTTGTACTTGTTGTTTGATGTTTTCTAATTCTGACTGGGGTATCCTGTTATTTTTGATTATTACACGGATCTGATCAGCTAGTCGTTGTTCTGTTAAAAATTTTAATTCTGGGTATCTGGTAATAAATGTTGTGTATACTTGTAATCTGTATCCAGTTGTGTTGGTTCCTAGGTTTGTTGCTTGGTAATAACAGAACATGAGGTGTCGATTAACTTCATCTGACCATCTCATCCTCTGTCTTTGTTTTCCTTCTAGGGTGGTTGCAGGAAGCTTATCCTGCAAAACACCTCTATTTGGATTTAAATCATTTTCCAGTTGGCTAGCAGTGTCGTTACCATTGTGGGCGGGCATAGGGTTCAAGCGTCGTCCCCAACCATGACGGCGCTTGTCCGAGGCTTCTTTAGTTCTGTCCTGAACCAACTAATCACACTGAAAGGGGGGTTAGCCCTATTAGTGGTTTGTTCTTTTCGTCGCCTTTTACGACTGGCAGAACATACCGGAGGCCTATTCTTTTCCCGGGCCTCCAGGGGGTTTATTATTATTATTATTTACATTTTATGGCCTACATTGGACCACTCTAGCCAACTTTATGCAAAGAATTTTTCGGTTTCCTGTCAGCCGAGTACTACTTCATTCTCTCGGATCTCATCCTCTTTTTTTCATCGGAAATCACCCTTCCTATTGTCTGTTTGTTGATTCTCGTTTGCAGTCTGGTTTGTTTGTCTGTGAGTTTCCTGATTTTGTCAGTTTTGTTTCTTAGGTCTTCCAGTGTAATCTGTAGCTCATCCATATCTTCCTTGATTTCTGTAATCTACATATACATCCATATTCCGCAAGCTACCTGACGGTGTGTGGCAGAGAGTACCTTGAGTACCTCTATCGGTTCTCCTTTCTATTCCAGTCTGGTATTGTTCGTGGAAAGAAATATTGTCGGTATGCCTCTGTGTGGGCTCTAATCTCTCTGATTTTATACTCATGGTCTCTTAGCGAGATAGTTAGTTGTTTTGAAGATGGTTTCAGTTGCGTATGTTATTTCTGGTTGAGTGGCTGTTTTGTAGTGTTTTAATTTTGTTGCTATTGACAGGCTTTTTTTTGTTGTAGGTGTTCTAGGCAATTTGTTTATTCTGTTATGCCATTTTGGCTTTTCATTGAGGTTATATGTTATGATTTCTCCCAGATATTTAAATTTATCTATAATTTTGATTTCTTGGTTTCCTACGGCAATTTTGTTTATGAGTGGTGGGTCAGTTTACTTGATGACTGTTTTTTCAAAGGATATTCCAAGACCAATTTTCTGTGCTATTTCCCATAGTGAAATAACTTGTTGTTTGGTTTCCTGAATACTGTTGGACAAGAGAGCAAGGTCATCAGCAAAACCTAGACAATTTGAACTTATGTTGTCTTTGGGTCTTCCAATTTAGATGTTCTTTGGGTTAGTCTTGTACCATTCCCTCATTATGTATTCAAAAGCATAGTTGAACAGCAGGTGTGCCAAGCAATCTCCTTGTCTTAAACCTGTTTTTATAGTGAATGGTTCAGATAGTTCCCCCGTGAACCTGACTTTTGATACAGTGTTGGTTAAGGTGAGTTCTATCAATTTGATTAATTTTGTATGGGTCCCGAAATTTCTTAAGATTTTTAACATTGAATATCTATGGATACAGTAATACGATTTTTTAAAGTCCACGAAGGTTATTACAAGATGTCTATTTCTTTTCTTGTAATATGCTATGGCTAATTTTAAAGTGATAATCTGTTCTGTACAGCTTCTCCAAGGTCTGAAGCCTTCTTAGTATGCACCTAATTCTTCCTCTAGTTGCTCTTTGATCTTCTTATATAGGATTCTGGAGAAAATCTTGTATGTGCAGTCAAAGAGAGATATACCTCTGTATTTATCTGGGTTGCTTTTATCTCCTTTTCTGTGGAGTGGGTGGATTATGGCTGTGGTCAAATGTTCGGGAAACTTTTCTGTTATCCAGATTTTTGTAAGGGCTATGTATAAGGATGTTCGAACTGTATCACTGTCATATTTCCACATTTCTGCCAAAACTAATGTAGAGCAATAAAATTTCTGGCAAACATTTGTCTATGTAACATATTTAAGTGTATAACATTGAAAGATCATAGGTTAACGCAAGCGCGAGATAACCCATTGCAAATGTGGAATGCTGCTACCTTAGTAATAGATGTAACCGCCAGAATGTTGAATGCAAGCATGCAAACGTGCATGCATTACGTTGTAGAGGTGTCGGATGTCAGTTTGTGGGATGAAGTTAATGTCAGTTGCACTTAGTCTTTCAATACAAGGACGGTTAATACTGTTCGTAGATGACGCTGGAGTTGTCCTCCGATGATGTCCCATATGTGCTCGACTGGAGACAGATCTGGCCATCGAGCAGGCCAAAGAAACACGTCGACACTCTATAGAGCATGTTGGCTTACAACAGCTGTATGTGGCGAGCGTTATTCTGTTGGAAAACATCCCCTGAAATGTTGTTCATGAACGACAGCACAACAGGTCGAATCACGAGACCAAATTTGCAACCAGGGTGCGTCGGATAACCACTAGAGGGCGCTCCCACTGGCATACGAAATTGCCCCCCAGACCGTAACTCCAGCTGTAGTTCCAGTGTGTCAGCACACAGGTTGCAGGCCCGTAACTGGCCTCCTCCTAACCAACACACGACCACCACTGGCACCGGGCCAGAACCAGCTTCCATCATCACAAAACACAACAGATATTCACCCCGCCCTCCAATGAGCTTTCGCTTGCCACCACTGAAGTCACAAAGGGCGGTGGTTTGTGGTCAGCGGAATGCACTCTGTAGGGGGTCTGCCTCGGAGCTGTCCTTGAAGTAATGGATTTGTAACCATTTGTGACTATGCTGTCCAACTGCTGCTCAAATTGCTGCTGCAGACGCAGTACGATGCGCCAGACTCATAAGCCGAACACGACGCTCCCGGTAGTACCATGAACGGAACGAGCGAGGAACGAATTCTAAGGAACGGTCTTTCATTGTCCACTTCGGTCGCTGCTTTCTACTTACAGTTCCCGGGAACGGGAAACGGTCGGTCTCGTTCCCGAACGGCATGTCGGCCGGTCTCGTTCCAGCCTCGGTCCCGTTCCCGTCTGTCTCGGTCTCGGTCTCGCTCGGCCGGACTCGTCCTTCGTGTGGCCACTCGTCGCGGTTCCACTGCCGACTGCTCCTAGTTAGTTCAGTATCGAGTTGTGGTTGTTCGTTTCGTTCGCTTCGCACGCCCATTCTAGATCTGTTTCAAACCATTTTTGAACTATGAACCTCTGGTTCTTTTAGTATTCTATTCAACGTCCACGACATTAATTAAAATGTATTTTATAATTACGTAAATTACATAAAAATTACGTGGTATGTAATACATACATCTTTTCAGGTAACAAAACGGTGTATCAGCTTACTTCACTATTTCGATAAACAGCAGAAGAAATACTTCTGAAAAGGCAAGATTTTTTGTTATTACACATGCAAAGGACGTCGTCATGGCACACACGACAGGCCATTTTCCGTCTTTTTTTGATCCAAGATAAAAGAGCAAGTTCATTGTTATGGAAGGCAGATCGACTTACTACCGAATGAAGCCCGCGCTTCGTAATCGAGCGTATGGTGTCACATTTTGTAAAGAGAATATGATAACTCCTACAATATTATTTCAGTGGCGCACGAAAAACCAGCCCCGAGTACTAGAGTGCTCACTGTCGCTTACCAATCGTCCTCTATTGTTTCGAAGTTGTTTGCATTAGCTCTTTTGTTATTTCTTCACTTCCTAATTATTACATATTTATATATTCTGCTTGTAGCAGTCAACAAATCGTGTGTAATTGGCGAGGGAGGGGCCGGTTTTTCGTGCGCCACGTTATATTACTTCACTGCGATCGGCCACATAACGCTACAGTTGGCTAAACGAGATGTTTTGCAGAATCACGAAAATAACAAGTGTGTGAGAATTCTGTTACGAATAAAAACTCTGTACTCAGTGGGGGAGGCAACTGCCCCCTCTTTGCGCCTTCCATCTTCAGTCACCTATGCTATTAATTTTCAATTTTTCATAAGAACCATATAACAAGCACAATGAACGGTGAACGAGTAAAAATGAACAGTTCCCAACAAAGAGCGATCACCAGTGAACTAGTTCCCAAGGATGAACGAGTTTGCCCATCTCTAGTACCATGTAGTCGACCAGGGCCCGGTCTTCTTGAGGCCGTACATAGTCGTGACCACCGCCGCCAGCAATCATGTAGAGTCGCCACATTCCTGCAATATCTCAGAAGTAACATCCAGCTTCTCGTGGCCTTATGACACGACCTCGTTCAAACTCAGTGAGATGCTGATAATGGCAAACTATTTTACATTCCGGGCAACCGCAGCTGTTGAAAGGCATGGTGTCAGGAAGAACTCTGCTAAGAGCTGATAAAATTTTTGTTTATTAAAACACTATCGGTTTCGCGGCCTAAAGCCGCATCATCAGGTGCAACAACGTTAAAAGATTATAGACATACCCATCGCTCCAAGTCAAAATTTACTACTCAAACCGGCTGTGTTTTGGTAAACAACAATTTTACCACCTGTTAGCGGAGTTCTTTCTAACATCATGCTGATAGTGCATCAAGCTGATCATTATTGACCAACACCAACTCACCACTTAAAATCTCACAGGTAACTAACTCTCACGGTCGTTACAAGTGCGACCCCGGTAGCTGAGTGGTCAGCGCGACAGAATGTCAATCCTTAGAGCCCGGGTTCGATTCCCGGCTGGGTCGGAGATTTTCTCCACTCAGGGACTGCGTGTTGTGTTGTTCTAATCATCACCAATTCATCCCCATCGACGCGCAAGTCGCCGAAGTGGCGTCAAATCGAAAGACTTGCACCCGGCGAACGGTCTACCCGACGGGAGGCCCTAGTCACGCGACATTTATATTTACGGTCGTTACATAATGTATTCAAAGCAAACCTGATGGGAGTCCTTATAGTGGCGCTACTAGCGGCACTCTTACGTGATAGGTGCGAAATCAGGATTGACATCATCTTTCAGACAGAGAGACTTTCGTTTATCTCGGACAACGCCATCTGTGAGTTTGATTTTTTCCGTCAGTGTATGTCCTGGCAAGAGCTGCGACAAATTCCTGAAGCGTTAAGGTATCCACACGGTTTAATGAAACACATTTCCGGAAGGGTTAAAAACTGAACTGTATACCTCTGTGAGAACGGTGAAGTAGTCTTTTGTTCAGTTAGAGCAGGATGGGGAAACTAGACAGAAAGCGACCGGTCGTCGCTTGGGGCTGACAGCGTCTCGCAGCCCTCTTCCAGCAAATACAAGCTGTCCCGTTGCCGGTATCGACCTGGCAGGACACAGGGTGCCGCAGAAATAACACTCTACTTGAGGGGTCACGATCAGGCAGACACCAAAGGAAAGAATAGCGTTTTACGATCTGCTTTATAATTAAAACTGCTTAAGTAGCTTTTATACATAAAATAGTTTGTCTGAAATAATGTTTAATAACTTTTTGCTCAGCCTGCGATATGTAAAAGTAACCTTTTCTGATGTGTTGTCCCGCGACAAATTGTCTCCACATCAAAGTTTCTGTTCCGCTTCTGGGTTAGTACTCAGGAGCAATATATGAGGCACTCAAGAAGGTGCATTAGAAAAGTATCTAATTAGAGGGGTCAAAACCTAGAGATTCAGAAATTTTGAAGAACGACGCGCGACAGCAGTTGACAAGACTTGGGAGTCTGTCTCGTTAAATTTTACTACATACACTCCTGGAAATGGAAAAAAGAACACATTGACACCGGTGTGTCAGACCCACCATACTTGCTCCGGACACTGCGAGAGGGCTGTACAAGCAATGATCACACGCACGGCACAGCGGACACACCAGGAACCGCGGTGTTGGCCGTCGAATGGCGCTAGCTGCGCAGCATTTGTGCACCGCCGCCGTGTCAGTGTCAGCCAGTTTGCCGTGGCATACGGAGCTCCATCGCAGTCTTTAACACTGGTAGCATGCCGCGACAGCGTGGACGTGAACCGTATGTGCAGTTGACGGACTTTGAGCGAGGGCGTATAGTGGGCATGCGGGAGGCCGGGTGGACGTACCGCCGAATTGCTCAACACGTGGGGCGTGAGGTCTCCACAGTACATCGATGTTGTCGCCAGTGGTCGGCGGAAGGTGCACGTGCCCGTCGACCTGGGACCGGACCGCAGCGACGCACGGATGCACGCCAAGACCGTAGGATCCTACGCAGTGCCGTAGGGGACCGCACCGCCACTTCCCAGCAAATTAGGGACACTGTTGCTCCTGGGGTATCGGCGAGGACCATTCGCAACCGTCTCCATGAAGCTGGGCTACGGTCCCGCACACCGTTAGGCCGTCTTCCGCTCACGCCCCAACATCGTGCAGCCCGCCTCCAGTGGTGTCGCGACAGGCGTGAATGGAGGGACGAATGGAGACGTGTCGTCTTCAGCGATGAGAGTCGCTTCTGCCTTGGTGCCAATGATGGTCGTATGCGTGTTTGGCGCCGTGCAGGTGAGCGCCACAATCAGGACTGTATACGACCGAGGCACACAGGGCCAACACCCGGCATCAAGGTGTGGGGAGCGATTTCCTACACTGCCCGTACACCACTGGTGATCGTCGAGGGGACACTGAATAGTGCACGGTACATCCAACCCGTCATCGAACCCATCGTTCTACCATTCCTAGACCGGCAAGGGAACTTGCTGTTCCAACAGGACAATGCACGTCCGCATGTATCCCGTGCCACCCAACGTGCTCTAGAAGGTGTAAGTCAACTACGCTGGCCAGCAAGATCTCCGGATCTGTCCCCCATTGAGCATGTTTGGGACTGGATGAAGCGTTGTCTCACGCGGTCTGCACGTCCAGCACGAACGCTGGTCCAACTGAGGCGCCAGGTGGAAATGGCATGGCAAGCCGTTCCACAGGACTACATCCAGCATCTCTACGATCGTCTCCATGGGAGAATAGTAGCCTGCATTGCTGCGAAAGGTGGATATACACTGTACTAGTGCCGACATTGTGCATGCTCTGTTGCCTGTGTCTATGTGCCTGTGGTTCTGTCAGTGTGATCATGTGATGTATCTGACCCCAGGAATGTGTCAATAAAGTTTCCCCTTCCTGGGACAATGAATTCACGGTGTTCTTATTTCAATTTCCAGGAGTGTAACATGGCAGTGGTCCTTGGAGTACAGAGTTATTACAGTAGTTCTTCCGGTACAAGAAACTCCAAGTGCAGTTTATGTAAGTAGTCTCGATGTCAGCAAACTTCTGCTGACCAATGTGTTCGGCAAAGCGCTTCCGCTCTGGTTGGGCGAGGTCGAAGCCTGAATACCACACATCGTGAAACGTCGCCAAGTCACGACAGGCAAACAAACATCCAGCCGCGCCATGCCCGCCGCGTGCTACAGGCAGCACTACTGTAAACAACGAGTTGTGACGCCGCTTCCGCAGCTAAGTAGCTCTCAATGGGCAGGTAATGGTATGACGGCTGATCTAGCTTACAATGCTATAAAGATCAGAGGTGTGCTAAATGGCGGTACACAGGGATCTCAAAACGCTTCGGAGGGCTCTGTAGATGGCGATGACCAACATCACACAAGAGAATCTTCAGGTGAATCAAATACGTGTGGTAGCTTGAATGAAGCCTGACAACCTCCATGACGAGACTTCACGCACAAAGTGATCGATTAGATAGGAGCCAAATAACTCGCCTTTTCAAGTAAAAGTATTAGCGCCACAATTACTAGTCAGTTATTCCTAGACCGCAATAACATATTTCATTTTCCACACGCAACAATAAAAAGTAATTCTGCCAGTCAAATGTTTCCGAATAATCTCTCCTTTACATGATATAATAAAATATTTGACGATAAAGCAGCATAAAGACAGACAGACCTAAGAAGTTAACATACAGTTTTGTAAGTGGATGACATTCGCAGCGCAAAGAAAAAAGGAAACACGACAGGTCGTGCGGTAGCGTTCTCGCTTCCCACGCCCGGGTTCCCGGGTTCGATTCCCGGCGGGGTCAGGGATTTTCTCTGCCTCGTGATGGCTGGGTGTTGTGTGCTGTCCTTAGGTTAGTTAGGTTTAAGTAGTTCTAAGTTCTAGGGGACTGATGACCATAGATGTTAAGTCCCATAGTGCTCAGAGCCATTTGAACCATTTGAACCATTTGAAACACGACATAAACAGCAGAAAACAAATTGGTCGTTCGAATTGAGGTGACCTACTGTGACACAAACAATGAATGCCTAAGAGTCTGTGCCGTGATCGTCGAAAATCTGTTTCAACCGGCTGTAAATTATGAGATTGTTTCCCATTCAGCAAAAAGATGAATAACCCTAGATTACTGAACTCTCGCAAAATTACAATTGCAGTTGACACCAATTCGCGGTTCCCGCTAATTTGGTATTGTCAGCAGAGGGTGCAAAACCGGAAATTTTCTATTTGTTTTGTATGTGACATACCGCTGGAGACCTTAAAATTGTAATTAACTAGCCCATAAACTATAAATTATGACTTCCTTTGAATAAAATATAGAGTAGTAAAACTTACTATGCTTTAGTAACAAAGTAACAATTTCCCCTCGTTTGTGTTCTAGGGATAAATTAGTTGTCTAGCGTGCATGATTTTAACTTCTTTCGCGGATAAAATTCAAGCAGTTACATGCTATTTGAGAATGAAAACGCTACAAGTCACTTTTATTGCATTAACTTCCAGACGAGTTCGAAGAACTGTTGGGTCACAGGGCTTACTTCTGCAACTTTCACAAAAACTATGTAATATAAACATGGAAAGCCCGAGTTATGAAAAAATCATCAAAAAATCATGAAAAACTTTAGAACGCTGCTTACATTTGATAAGTTTGCACATTTCAAGTTCTCAGAAGCAGACATACCCCATTACACCTACTCACTGTAACTGGAACTCCCAAAATACAAAAGCTAGTGCATAGCAAATTCGCATTCCAGCAGTTATAAAATACTTCATTACTGCCACTGATGACGCAGACATAATTCTTCGAAACATCTTTGGCAGTAAACGATTATAAACGTGTCAGGCAGATTATCTATTATGAAATGTGCTTTATCTACAGTTACAGGCTCTCAGACATCTACGCCAAAAATGAAAGTCAACAATTCCATAAACTGAAAATTATTAATTATTTTCCTTAAAACCTAGAGTACCGCTGTTACCTTAAATACGCACGACTCGACGTGTGAACATCAGAGTTAAAGTGGAACGTTGCAAGCCAATAAATGCAGTAGTAGCATGCAACACTATATGATGCACTGCTGTTGGAACTGCGGAGTAAGACCGCAAGGTTACGGACTGAAAGTGAGGCTGTTCCAATGTCGTCAGCAACAGCGAGGATTCACAGGACGGGGAACAGGTGCGTCGTCACACGGAAGAGTAGCGAAGTGGCTAGGAGGAGAACACGGCACACGGAGACAGCAAACTTCCGTGTAGCCACGTCTTAGGTTAACGAAGTGTTCTACAATGTGTTCCACCTCATCACGCCACTTCACATTTCGGAAACCACACAGTTCTCGTCAGTAAAATTCGAAGAGCTACAAACAGAACGAATGTTTCAATTACAACGCTAAGCAAATGTGTATACACAGAGATGGTAGCCTTGACAACATGTGTGTTGGACAGTATTTCTTGGTGGTTGTTGGTTGGTTGATTGTTTGATTTGGAGGAGGGGACCAAACAAGGAGGTCATCGGTCCCAGCAGATTAGGAAAGGATGGGACAGTCGGCCGTGCTCTTCCAAAGGAACCATACCGGCATTTGCCTGGAGCGATTTAGGGAAATCACGGAAGACTGCATCAGGATGGCCGGACACGGGTTTGAACCGTCATCCTCCAGAATGCAGTATTTCTTGTTGTACCGAGTACTAAGGTGTCGTACGGTTCCACTAGCGGGTGGAGCATGTGGAAGAATGACTACTTACATTTCTTCATTTCAGTTTTCATTAGTTGCAATTTTGTCTAAACTGTTTCTACTAAACGAGACGAAAAATAGTTGGGAGTCAGCCCAGATAACCAGCTCTTAGAATTTTCCATGTACGTTCAGTGGAATTTTGCGTAATTCTCTGATTTTATATTAACGACATTGAGGTTCCACCTATGTGCAATTGAATAAAAGCAATTGACATTTGTCCACATGGTTTTGGCCTCGATTTATTTGAAACTTCTTCAGAGGCCTGAATCGTATACATATTTTCACTAACATGAAAATCTTCTACAAGAACTGTCCTTTAAAAATGAAAATGTAAGATCTCAAAGGGTAGTAAACCACGTGGTTAATCAGCAGCTATACTTTTAACTTACGTATTCTGACATACTTTTGGGCTGTAAACGGTCAGATTTAATAATTTTAAAGTGTTGTAAGTGAGTGAATATGCTATCTTTTAGGTCATTGAAGACGCTACAAACAAATTGAGACCGAGCATATTTGTCTAGCTGACAAAGATTTAATCTCAAAGTATTTAAGATAGTATAACTAGCAACTACGGATAGGTAAGTCAACATGATTTAAGACACATCTCTACAAGGGCTTTCCAGTTTAGATTAAACAGACTTCTTGCTACACTCTTTTGTCAATCACGCAAGTCTTTGGACATACACACTGCCCATTTTTGTAAAAAATCAGTCACTCATTAGTCCAACTTTAACGGGAGTAACGTTCTGCTTTAGACCCTACAATTACGTGTTTTGCACGGAAATTATTTCGTAGACGAAGTTCAGCTTTTCACAAAACTGCAACGAATCTGATTTTGCCATTTGTTTTACTTACAAACTGCCGACGCATGGTTATTTCTATTTTAAATCTCTGTCCTGTACCGACACTAAAGTATATGCTTGCCAGAGGCTATCAGTACATTTTCAGCTCGGTGTTGGCAAGGAATTACAGCTGTTACAGCATGGTAGTTGACACAGAGGTAGCAACTGAATGCAACACAGTTGGCAGCTCGCCCACAATGAAGCAAACCCTTTCAGTGGATGAACACTATCTTCTTCAAGCTACGCCTGGCACCAACAACAGAACAGGCATCCGAGGTCAGTCCTGGCGGTGTCTTTGGGTCATTACGACGCATGCGTTGGACAAACCCATCTTCAGAGTCGCAAGTAATTCCGGGTTGCATCGCTAAAACGCAAGTAACAAATATACAGCTGCGGAAGATCCTTTCAGCACTACACACTCAGGCCGGCTTCTACACAGGAGACGAGAAGTGGGTGTGATAAACAGACTGAACTTTCGTGCGACGGCCGGCCGGTGTGACCGAGCGGTTCTAAGCGCCTCAGTCTGGAACCGCGCGGCCGCTACGGTCGCAGGTTCGAATCCTGCCTCGGGCATGGATGTGTGTGATGTCCTTAGGTTAGTTAGGTTTAAGTAGTTCTAAGTTCTAGGAGACTGATGACCTCCGATGTTAAGTCCCATAGTGCTCAGAGCCATTTGAACCATTTTTTCGTGCGACGCCTGCAGTAGCACATAGTATTCAATGGTCAGAGGCAGTAAGCTCCCAACCACCTCACGCTGAAAAGTTTCTGTTTGTAGGGATGACGAATTAACATTAGCATTACGTGCATAATGCTGCCGTAGCTACCTTTAATATATCTTTTCTTGTTTCTAACAGTTTTCGTTGCACGAAATAACAAATGTAGAGAAAGAAGTTAGAAATGGAATGTAACGCTCGTTGGAACAGAAAGCAGGAACGACCCTTTCCTGGAACGAACCCGACATTCGCTTGCAGTGATTCACGAAGAACCACTGAAATACAGGGTGGTTATAATTAAACTTTCGCTGCTTGAGCCTGTATAGACTGAAAAGCATTTACCGTTTGGGTATCCAGCTTTATAGAAATGGAGTTCAGACTGTGCGCTGCAAGACTTGCGTTGTTATTAATGTAATTCCCGTTAGGTGCCGCTACTGGTAGGGCTACGCAGGGTTGAAACACAAGAATCAATGTGCATTAAAGTTGTAGTCAGTCATCTTGGTTCTGGACACGGTGAGCAGGGCTTTACTCGAAAAGCTGTTTTATCAAAACAAAAGCAACAGTGCTGCTGTATCGAAGCATTAAACGAATACGGAGAGGTCCTCCTTCCGCACCAGGGTTGAAGAACATGATTCGGAAGTTGGAGCTACCTAGTAATTTGGGAGAAGCCAACGGGCAGTTGCACCACAAACTGTTGAAGTTGCCGTGGCTGAGAATGCTGAACGCAGTGTGCGATCTCCAAACTGTGCACGAGCTGTCACAACAACTCAACATCCCGTGGTCCACCGTTCTAAAAGTGCCGCGAACAATTGTGAAATGGAAATCTTTAATGCGGTTTCAGGCTGTAGTAGATGTTCGTCGCAGTAAGCAACGTTTGCAACCTGGAACGTAAAATCGTATGCAATTAACAAATGCTACCATGCCGTGTGGAAATTAAAATGTGCTTCTTTCAACGGTTTATTGGTTATTTCCCTTCCAGATGTCCTTACAAATGTTTCCAGGAAGTTTGATTATCCTATGATCACTCGTTTTTCACGGAAGTCCTGTCAAGTAGCGAAAGTTTAATTATATGAACTGGGATGACCACATAAGCTCAGTCATACGTAAGACTTTGGTTCACTGGTAGGACACTGTAAATATGCAGTCGTCTTCAAATCATGTGTGTCCCATTTTTCTATTTCTCAAGTGTGTGGGACCCATACCAAATAAAACTAACAAAGTATGTAAAGTATACAAAAAATGACGGCACGAATGGTCGCAACTTTGACCCGCGGGACAGCGTCATCGAAATGTTAAAACGTGAACTGTCAGGCGCTTGAAGATAGACTTCAACCAACACGAGAAAGCCTACTTACAAAGTTTCAAGAACCTTCATCTTCCTACGTATCGCTCCGTTAGGGAGCGTGACCACAACATTACACTAATTACAGCACAGATGTACTTAATAAGTCATTTGTAGCGCGCTTCATAACCAACTGGAACGAGAAGAAACCCTAACATGTTGTAGAATGCTAAATTTCATTTGTCATTCAGTACGTATTAGTTTGCAGGATGTAGAAAACACTGGTGCCAGCACGGCTGGACAGCGCCTCCAGTTCCGTCGACGTCCAGGACACTAAAGTCGGAGAGCCGCTTCAGTTGGTGGCGGACAAAAAAAGACGAGGCATTTAACCATTAATGTGAGGGCCTGTGGTGATTTAGGGATTGCTGGACTGGGATTTAACCCCGTACGGAACGAACACGAGTCTCGGAAAATGTGCCAAATCTCTCGATGCGTGGTTTTTCCAGTTTGACCAACAGTGATAGCGAATCCAAAAGAAACTAGTCTACAGTGGCCTGAATGAAGGTGCAATTTCTCACTTTTTTTACCTTTCAAATTGGTATACAACTCAGAGGAAAGAAACTGTGCGCGTGTGTGGACTCCTAAGCGAGATAGTACGGTACAGAAGTTCCAGTAGCACATCACAGACACTGACGGACGAGCCAATTTGCCCTTGACAACGTCGACATGTAGCACACACACGACTGGTGGTGACGCAAACTCCACTGAAGGCGACACGTATCGGCAGGCGGTGCAGCGCCGCGCTGTGCTAATTTGGAAGCAGCGGTCCTCGTCCACGGCAGCAGCGCGGCCAGCAAGTCAATGAGCAGAGCGGGGCAGCAGAGGCAGTAGCGGCAGCAGGAGGGCACGTACCGAGGCTGGCACGCACGGGCTGCGCAGGCGGCGGTCGCTCGCGGACTGGCGAGCCGGCCCCTGCCCGCTGGCACACTTTGCGCGGCTGCCGGCGTGGAGGGGGGAGCGGCCGGTGGTGGGGGACGGGAGCAGTGGCGGAGAGGAGGCGTCGCGACGCCGGCCGCGCGTGGGCGCGCCTCACCGCAACGCCCACACGGCGCCGTATCGCTCGGGTCGCCTCCAGTGACGCCGGCGCCATTCATGCCCAGCGGGGCAGCGCTACCAAAATCCGCCGGACTGTCCTTTATCATACATCCGGAACAAACAAATGAATAAACGTGCGTAACACGTTCACGTCGGTGTGGACCACTGACGGCTCAACCTCGGCTCTACCAGTTACGCTCCCAGCTATACAATAACGTATGATGTTTGATCTATCAGCCAGGCGCACCCTATAGCTGTGAATAAAATTTTGTGTGACCCTTCAACAAGAGCTTTCTGTACAAATGAGACAATACACAATTTGCGATTCATTTATTATAAGTTTATTTTATGCGATCTCTCTTTGCTTTAAAATAATGTTCTCAACAAAAGGACAATACAGGGTGTACCAAAAAGAATGACCTGATTTTAAATAGTGCTACAGTGCGACGAGAGGAAATTATGCCTCTAACAGTTATAAACATTATCTACCCGACATATGAAAAAACAGTGAACTAAATGTTAATTATTTATATAATATTTTATGATGTGATTAGACATATCGATGTGTATCATACAAAGACAATGATAATTGTAAATTCCTTTTATGATCTGCGTTTGTCTTCCTTTGTTTTTACCTTTTGTTGGTTGGCTTTTGCAGGTTGCGGACGCAAGACGCATATCAAACTGAGGTCTGTTAAGAAATTGTAATTATTTGTTAATTATTACTTGAGAATAGAGTTCATTATTATTATAAATATGAGTGAATACTTATTTGTAACCCTAATTCCTTTCTCAGTAAGCATTATCTGTGTTAATTATTTCTTCCCGTTGCAAGGAGCGCAGCCATTAATGATAGCGATTTGTATCGCGTTTTTATCTGTGTTTTCCTTAGAAAAAAATCAAATGTTTGCTTGATGAAGACTAAATAGTGCACAATACGAAAGTAAAGTTCAATAATCATTTCAAATACTTATCCTATTTGCTCTAATGATAGAAAGTCTCTATCAATTGTCTGCCGCCATCTTAACAATTATCTCAGCGGCAAATTCAAATTACGCAACTCTGCAGACATAAGTGCCGAAGGTAATAAAAATGTGTAAAAATAAATGTGCACCCGTGGTCCTGTACTCATTTTAATGAAAATAATTCGAATCAGGTTGGTTCTTTAAAAACAGTGCTCAAAGTACGATCGTTATAGCAAACTTTTCTAGCTGATGTATGGAGCCGAAATTAATTACGCACGAGTTGCGAAGAATATTGGTTCAGGAAACATACGTCAGTGTTGTGCGCGGCTGATATTCGGTGGTTTTAACGATCATTTTGCTGAAGATAACTGTTTCCATCATAATCAATAGTTGTATAGAATCTGTTGTTTGAACTGTGATTTAATGACACTTACACAACTTACAGACAACACTTTAACACAACGTTAACTTGGAGTTCTTTAGCAACTTGACCAAATCTTTAGCCGGGAGAAAAACTATTTAGTAATTACTCAATGTAATAAAATAAGATTATCATTTTCAATTACAAATTAGTTAAATACCAAACCACTGAATAACACAGCAAACACCACATTAGGCTCCACGCTATACATTAATATATGATGTATGACGTATCAGCCAGGCCCACCCAATACTTGTGAACAACATTTTGTATAACCCTTCAACAAGAGCTTTCTGTACAAATGAGACAATACACAATTTGCGATTCATTTATTATAACATTATTTTATGCGATCTCTCATTGCTTTAAAATAATGGCCTTTCTCAACAAAGGACAATACAGGGTGTCCCAAAAAGAATGACCCGAATTTAAATAGACTAACTGATTAGGAAGAAAGGCTTAACACCAACAAATTGCATACTAAATTACTCAGAAAAGACAGAAGTATATAAAAATGGATCATAAATGTACAAATGATGACTAACTGACAACCTCAGCTGCCGACAGGACTGTTGATATAGCTCGATGTGGAAAGCTGAAAATGTGTGCCCCGACCGGGACTCGAACCCGGGATCTCCTGCTTACATGGCAGACGCTCTATCCATCTGAGCCACCGAGGACACACATGAATAGCGCGACTGCAGGGACTTAGCCCTTGCACACTTCCCGTGAGACTCACATTCCCAACTGTCCACAATTCTACATATGTATTGAACCTTATAGACATTTGCCCACCCACTCATTACTCGCGCACGCTTTGGCGATTCACGTAAGAGTTTGGGCAACCTGTGACATTCGCAAAGACGAAGGTCAATGGCTGGGTAGCCTTTAACTATATATGAAATGGAAATGAAGTCCCATGCTTCTTTACAGAGCGTAGGGGAACGATGCGGGAAACCCGCACCGCCTTACTAGGCAAGGTCCCAATTGAGGTGGTTTGCCGTTGCCTTCCTCCGACCGTAATGGGGATGAATGATGATGATGAAGACGACACAACAACACCCAGTCATCTCGAGGCAGGAAAAATCCGAGACCTCGCCGGGAATCGAACCCGGGACCCCGTACTCGGGAAGCGAGAAGGCTACCGCGAGACCACGAGGGGCGGACTTAACTATTTATACGAAGATAGTAACTAGTTCTCGAAAGAACAGTTACTGTTGATGACCGTGCAGCTTTTCTCTGGAATAAATGATGACTAACTGACAACCTCAGCTGCCGACAGGTGTTCTAGATAGACCTCGATGTGGACAGCTGAAAATGTGTGCCCCAACCGGGAATCGAACCCGGGATCTCCAGCTTACATGGCAGACGCTCTATCCATCTGAGCCACTGAGGACACAGATGAATAGCGCGACTGCAGAGACTTATCCCTTGCACGCTTCCCGTGAGACTCACATTCCCAACTGTCCACAATTCTACATATGTATTGAACCATATAGACATTTCCTCACCCACTCATTACTCGCGCACGCTTTGGCGATTCCCGTAAGAGTTTGGGCAACCTGTGCGCATTCACACAGACGATGGTCAATGGCTGGGTAGCTTTTAACTATATATACGAAGATAGTAATTTGTTCTCGAAAGAACAGTTACTGTTGATGACCGTGCAGCTTTTCTCAGGAATAAATTATGACTAACTGACAACCTCAGCTGCCGACAGGTCTTGTTGATATACCTCGATGTGGACAGCTGAAAATGTGTGCCCCGACCGGGACTCGAACCCGGGATCTCCTGCTTACATGGCAGACGCTTTATCCATCTGAGCCACCGAGGACACAGATGAATAGCGCGACTGCGGGGACTTATCCCTTGCACTCTTCCCGTGAGACTCACATTCCCAAATATCCACAATTCTACATATGTATTGAACCATATAGACATTTGCCCACCCACTCATTACTCGCGGCGGCTTTGGCGATTCCCGTAAGAGTTTGGGCAACCTGTGCGCATTCGCACAGACGAAGGTCAATCGCTGGGTAGCCTTTAACTATATATACGAAGATAGTAACTTGTTCTCGAAAGAACAGTTACTGTTGATAACCGTGCAGCTTTTCTCTGGAATAAATTATGTCTAATTGACAACCTCAACTGCCGACAGATGTTGTTGATATATCTCGATGTGGACAGCTGAAAATGTGTGCCCCGACCGGGACTCGAACCCGGGATCTCCTGCTTACATGGCAGACCCTCTATCCATCTGAGCCACCGAGGACACAGATGAATAGCGCGACTGCTGGGACTTATCCCTTGCACGCTCCCCGTGGGACTCACATTCCCAACTGTCCACAACTGTACATATGTATTGAACCTTATAGACATTTGCCCACCCACTCATTACTCTCGCACGCTTTGGCGATTCCCGTAAGAGTTTGGGCAACCTGTGCGCATTCGCACAGACGAAGGTCAATGGCTGGGTAGCCTACAACTATATACACGGAGATAGTAACTTATTCTCGAGAGAACAGGTACTGTTGATGACCGTGCAGCTTTTCTCTGGAATAAATGATGACTAACTGACAACCTCAGCTGCCGACAGGAGTTGTTGATATACCTCGATGTGGACAGCTGAAAATGTGTGCCCCAACCGGGAATCGAACCCGGGATCTCCTGCTTACATGGCAGACGCTCTATCCATCTGAGCCACCGAGGACACAGATGAATAGCGCGACTGCTGGGACTTATCCCTTGCACACTTCCCGTGAGACACTCAGATGAATAGCGCGACTGCAGGGACTTATCCCTTGCACACTTCCCGTGAGACTCACATTCCCAACTGTCCACAATTCTACATATGTATTGAACCTTATAGACATTTGCCCACCCAATCATTACTCGCGCACGCTTTGGCGATTCCCGTAAGAGTTTGGGCAACCTGTGCGCATTCACACAGACGAAGGTCAATGGCTGGGTAGACTTTATATATATATATATATATATATATATATATATATATATATATATATATATATATATATATTAGCCTTTATATATAGTTAAAGGCTACCCAGCCATTGACCTTCGTCTGTGCGAATGCGCACAGGTTGCCCAAACTCTTACGGGAATCGCCAAACCGTGCGCGAGTAATGAGTGGGTGGGCAAATGTCTATAAGGTTCAATACATATGTAGATTTGTGGGCAGTTGGAAATGTGAGTCTCACGGGAAGTGTGCAAGGGATACGTCCCAGCAGTCGCGCTATTCATCTGTGTCCTCGGTGGCTCAGATGGATAGAACGTCTGCCATGTAAGAAGGAGATCCCGGGTTCGAGTCCCGGCCGGTGAACACATTTTCAGCTGTCTCCATCGAGGTATATCAACAAGACCTGTCGGCAGCTGAGGTTGTCAGTTAATCATTTATTCCAGAGAAAAGCTGCACGGTTATCAACAGTAACTGTTCTTTCGAGAACAAGTTACTATCTTCGTATATATAGTTAAAGGCTACCCAGCCATTGACCTTCGTCTGTGCGAATGCGCACTGGTTGCCCAAACTCTTACGGGAATCGCCAAAGCGTGCGCGAGTAATGAGTGGGTGGGCAAATGTCTGTAAGGTTCAATACATATGTAGAATTGTGGACAGTTGGGAATGTGAGTCTCACGGGAAGTGTGCAAGGGATAAGTCCCAGCAGTCGCGCTATTCATCTGTGTTGTCGGTGGCTCAGATGGATAGAGTGTCTGCCATGTAAGCAAGAGATCCCGGGTTCGAGTCCCGGCCGGGGCACACATTTTCAGCTGTCCACATCGAGGTATATAACAAGACCTGTCGGCAGCTGAGGTTGTCAGTTAGTCATAATTTAATCCAGAGAAAAGCTTTACGGTCATCAACAGTAACTGTTCTTTCGAGAACAAGTTACTATCTTCGTATATATAATTAAAGGCTACCCAGCCATTGACCTTCGTCTGTGCGAATGCGCACAGGTTGCCCAAACTCTTACGGGAATCGCCAAACCGTGCGCGAGTAATGAGTGGGTGGGCAAATGTCTATAAGATTCAATACATATGTAGAATTGTGGAGAGTTGGGAATGTGAGTCTCACGGGAAGCGTGCAAGGGATAAGTCCCTGCAGTCGCGCTATTCATCTGTGTCCTCGGTGGCTCAGATGGATAGAGCGTCTGCCATGTAAGCAGGAGTTCCCGGGTTCGGGTCCCGGTCGGGGCACACATTTTCAGCTGTCCACATCGAGGTATATCAACAACACCTGTCGGCAGCTGAGGTTGTCAGTTAGTCATCATTTATTCCAGAGAAAAGCTGCACGGTCATCAACAGTAACTGTTCTTTCGAGAACAAGTTACTATCTTCGTATATAAATGTACAATATGTCCTCAATTGGCTGCACGGACGACATCTAGCCGATAGCCGAATTCATCCCAAACTGGACGTAAGGTGTCTTCTGTCACTGAAGCTACAGCAACTGATAATCTGGTTTTTAGTTCATCAATGTCACGAGGTAAGGGAGGAACGAAAACACATGGTTTAACATATCCCTACAGGAAGAAATCACATGGTGTTAAGTCAGGGGACCTAGGAGGCCAATAGTGTATAGCCTGGTCTCGCAGTCCTGTACGCCCTATCCAACGTTGAGGCACATTGGCATTGAGGAAACTACGCACGTTTTTGTGCCAGTGCGGCGTTGCTTCATCTTGCTGATAGTTGAAATTGCCAGTTGTGGGAATAACCAGTTCCATAGTATTGCAAGATATGATTGTCCTGCTACGGTTTCTTCCGCAAAAAAGTAGGGTCCATAAACCTCGCTTTGCAAAACAGCACAAAACATCCACTTTTGGTGAATCACGTTCGTGTTCAATTGTTTCATGAGGATTTGCCAGCCCCCATATACGCACATTATGACGGTGAACCTTACCTCTAATATTTAAAGTTACCTCATCGCTGAATAACAACCGTGACATCAAAGTGTCATGTTCCATTTCCACGCTCCAGGTCACTTATCGTAGCGACATCTAGCGGATTTTTTCTGAAACTCTACACCATGCCGATTACATCTAGCGCTGTTTCAGTTACCTAGTGCCATTTGTCTCAATATTATTACAAGTTAAAATCGGGTCATTCTTTATGGGACACCCTGTATATTAGCCTAGGGCGTCTGAATACCACCGCCGCCCCACGGTGAGAAACAGAAAGAGCAGCGCCGACATATGCAGGGAACCACGAATACGTGCGCCGTCCCCCAGAGCGAAACCCAATTCTAAGCGCCGTCGTGATCGTGTTAACATCTTTATTGCTTTCATGAAGCGCGAGGAAGTGGGGACGTCAGCTGTTAAATGTCTCATTGTCCTTTCAAAACAGCATGAGAAAAAACTAACACTTAAATTTATACTCGATGATACCAAGCGTCTCCTTTTCAGAAATTCTCTTCTTGTTAGGGCCGGTCTGCGTTTTACATTCAGGTGGAAAAAGTCATGAGATACCTCCTAATACCGTGTTGCACTTCCTTTTCACCGACGTAGTACTACAACTCGACGTTGTAATACTGCAGAAATACTGAGTCATGCCACCTCTAAAACGGTCCACAATTGCGAAAGTCTTGCCTGTGCGATATTTTGTGCACGAACTGACGTCTCGGTTATGTCCCAAAAAGTCTCGATGAGATTCACGTCAAGCGTTCTGGAGGGCCAAATCATTCGCTCCAATTGTCCAGAACGTTCTTCAAACATATCGCGAACAACTGTGGACCGGTGACATGGCGCATTGTCATCCATAAAAATTGTAACATGACGTCCATGAAGGGCTGGAAATGGTCTCCAAGTAGTAGAATATACAGAGGACCCAGTCCTTTCCATGTAAACAAAGCCCACACCGTTATGGAGCCACCCTAGCTTGCACAGTGCTTTGTTGACAACTTGGATCCATGGCTTCGTGGGGTCTGCGCCATAGTCGAACCCTACCATCAGTTCTTACCAACCGAAATTGGAACACATCTGACCAGGCCGCGGTTTCCCAGCCGTCTAGGGTCCAACCGACATGGTTACGAACACGGGAGGGGCCCTGCAGGCCATGTCCAGCTGCTAACAAAGGCAGTCGCGTTAGTCGTCTCCTACGATATCCTATTAACGCAAATTTCGCCGCACTGTCCAAACGGGTACATTCTTCGTATGTCCCACATTAATTTTTGCAGTGTTTCATGCAGTGCTGCTTGTCTGTTAGCACTGACAACTCCACGCAAACGCTGCTGCTCTCGGTCGTTAAGTGAAGGCCGTCCGACAATGTGTTGTCCATGGTGAGAGCTAATGCCTGAAATCTAGTATTCTCGGCACACTCTTGACACTGCGGATCTCGGGATACTGAATTCTATAACGCATTTCCGAAATGGAATGTATCATGCCCGCATCTCGTGGTCGTGCGGTAGCGTTCTCGCTTCCCACGCCCGGGTTCCCGGGTTCGATTCCCGGCGGGGTCAGGGATTTTCTCTGCCTCGTGATGGCTGGGTGTTGTGTGATGTCCTTAGGTTAGTTAGGTTTAAGTAGTTCTAAGTTCTAGGTGACTGATGACCATAGCTGTTAAGTCCCATAGTGCTCAGAGCCATTTGAACCATTTGAATGTATGATGCGTCTAGTTTCAACTACCATTCCGTGTTCAAAGTCTTATAGTTCCCGTCGTGCGGCCACAATCACATCGGAAACCTTTTCGCATGAATCATCTGAGTACAAATCACAGCTCCGCCAATGAACTGCTATTTTATACCTACTGTACGCGATACTACCGCCATCTGTATATGTGCATACCGCTATCCCACGACTTTTGTCAGTGCAATGTAATATCATCTCTACTTCGGCCATCGTCACTTATTTTACTGTTCAAATCGCTATACTCATCCTTTGTTTAAAGCTTCACATTTCCGAATCTAATTCCCTTAGCATCGTTTGATTTAATTCAACAACAGGCCTACTTCGTTATTTTTGTTTTAGTACTGTTGGTGATCAACTTATGATCTCTTTTCAAGACTATCTACTCCGTTCAGCTGCTCTTTCAAGCCTTTTACCCTCTCTCGTGGAATTATAAGGTCATCGGCACGCCTCGAAGTTTTTCTTTTCTCTAAACTTCCAGTCTACCTCCAAATTTTTCCTCACTCCCTATTACTGCTTTTTCGATGTACAGCTGTTAACGTTGTCTCGCTCGCTTCAAATACTGGCCTCGTATCTTACAATTTCTGTCGAGTTTCTGTACAAGTTGTCTATAAACTTTTGCTCCTGTATTTTATCCCTGCTTCAATCAGAATTTCGAAGAGTGTGTTCCAATCATCACTGTCAAGAATTTTCTCTAAATTTATAAGTGCCATGAACGCTGTTTGCCGGCCGCGGTGGCCAAGCGCTTCTAGGCGCTTCAGTCTGGAACCGCGCGGCTGCTACGGTCGCAGGTTCGAATCCTGCCTCGGGCATGGGTGTATGTGATGTCCTTAGGTTAGTTAGGTTTAAGTAGTTCTAAGTTGTAGGGGACTGATGATCTCAGATGTTAAGTCCCATAGTGCTCAGAGCCATTTGAGCCATTTTTGAACGCATGTTTGTTTTTTCTTAAGTTCATATTCTACTACACTTAATTGTGTCATTATTCCTTTGCATGTCTTCAATACATCTCTGAAATCCAAACTATCTCCGATATCACTATGTACCATTCTTTCCATTCTTGTGTAAATAATTCGTGCCAATGCTTTCCAGCCACAATTAATTAAACTACGGGTTCTGTTAGTTATTTACATGTTCCATAGATCTTTTGAACGATTCTTCTATCAAAATTATGTGGAAGAAGTCAGTTTATAGGTATATATGATACATGGATTGATGAATTTTTTTAGTCCTACTCATGCTGCTACACTTAAAAATAAATTTCTTTACAAAGGGCACCAATTATTAAATAGAAATTCGCTCATAGAATAGATGGAGTTGTACAGGAGAAATGATTTTAGGCTAGATTTAAAACTTGCTTTGCTGCCTGTCAGTCATATTATGGTATTGCGCAAATGATAAAAATTTTTGCTGTATACTGAAAACCTTTCTGAGCGACTGAAGGCTTTAATAGTGGGTGAGAAAAGGACATTTTTCCCCTAGTGTTGTAGGTATGGATATCAATATTCTTCTGAAATTGTGGTTGATTATTTATGACGAACTTCATTAGTGAATATATGTATTGTGAACGTGCAGTTAAAATACGCTACCCCTTGAAGAAGTACTTATATGATGATCGCATGTGAACACCATATGTTAGTCTTGATGTTCGCTTCTGTGCAATCAATTCTTTGTTGTAGAGTTACGCCAGAAGTTATTCCATAAGACACTACTGAGTTGAAATATGCAGAATATGTCAGTAGATTGATTCGTTTGTTTCCAAGACTCTACTATGCGAAGAGGACACTTAGATGAGCTCAATTGTTTGAGAAGGTCAGCGTTATGCTTCTTCAAGTTTTCATTGTATTTGTATTTTAAAAAAATCTGGAGCGTTCTACCCTATTTGCTGACTTCTGTTCATGATCTACAGCAATTGTTGGCATGACTATTTATTGAACAGAACTGAATATACTGTGTTTTCTCAGAATTTAGGGACAGTCCTTTTTTAGAGAACCACTTAATAATATTATCTGTAAAAACATCGTTAACATTCTCTTTTGTTGTTTTCTCTCTCATGGGATTTATTATAGCACTAATTACGTCTGCAAGAGTACCAGTTCTGCTTGTTGAATGTTAATTGATAGGTCATTCACATATACAAGGAATAGGAGTGGGCCCAAAATAGAACCCTGCGGGATTCGCTTTGTGATTTCTCCCCAGTCACTAAAATTTTCTACCTTTTCAACGTTGTCTGGATTATTCAGCACAAGTTCTTGTATTCCGTTTGTTAAGTATGACGCAAATCAGCTGTGTGTAAAGCTGTTAATTCCACAAAATTTAAGTTTTTCTAAGACTGTAATATGATGTACACAATCAAATGCCTAGGAAAGACCGCAAAAGATACCAACTGGCAATATTTTATTTAAGGCTTTTAATATTTGGTCGCGGAATCTGTAAATAACAAATGGTTCAAATGGCTCTGAGCACTATGGGACTCAACTTCTGAGGTCATTAATCCCCTAGAACTTAGAACTAGTTAAACCTAACTAACCTAAGGACATCACAAACATCCATGCCCGAGGCAGGATTCGAACCTGCGACCGTAGCGGTCTTGCGGTTCCAGACTACAGCGCCTTTAACCGCACGGCCACTTCGGCCGGCTGTAAATAACATTCTCAGTAGACCAACCCTTCGAAATCCAAACTGTGACATGCTAAGTAAATTGTTTATACTTAAATGTGAGACTCCTCTTGCGTAAATTACCTTTTTGAATATTTTGGAAAAAGAAGTCAGTAAGAAAATTGGATGGTAATTATTTAAGTCTTCCTTGTTAGCCTTCTTATATAGAGGCTTAACAACTACGTATTTTAATTTGCCTGGAAAAATCCCCTGTGCCAGTGATGCATTATATGTGTCACTAATGACAGACACTCCATATTAAGTTAAAAAACTTTTCGAATTCTGTCTGGAATCACATCAACACCATATGAGCCTTTGGTTTTTTAGAATTCTCATAATTCTATTACTTTCAGTGAAGGATGTTGGTACTTGTTGCAGCTGTTTAAAGTTTTGTGGAATATTTAATATTTAGTGCCTTGCTACTGCAACTGAGCCACTTAATCCTACTTTTGCTGCTAGATTTAGAAAGTGACAAAAGTGCTTGCAACTTATCAATTACCAATCACAACATTGACATTTAGTTTAGCTGTTATGTTCGCTGATCGGCTGTCCTGCCTCCCGTTTGATAATATCCCATATAGTTTTAATCTTATTATCCGCTTTATTAATTTCGGTCAGGACGTTCAAACTTCTGAGCATTTTAATGGCTTTCCTTATAACGGTATTTTTTGTCATACGAATGCGTGGTGTCCTTTCGGACATGTAGTACGTGGTATGCAAGAAATGCCGGATATTGACTAACTATTGCCTTTATATAATTTCTCTCTTGCTGTTACACGAGATTTTAATTCCCTTAGTTATCCATGGTTTGCTCTTTTAATGGATTTTCTGGACAACTTTTTAGGAAAGCTACTTTCAAATGTTGGCCCAAATTAACTACAGAATAAATTGAATCTGATATTAACATGTCTTTCTGTACACACTTCTTTTAACTTAGTTTTAAAATATTGTATGCTGTTTTCATTAATAAGTGTAACTGCACTGTATGAACCCACCACAGATATGTAATTTGTATTGTTTATTTCCATTATTTGTGCATCATGGTCAGATAGTCCATTAACTAGTGTGTACACATTAATTATTTCAACGCGAATACTGTCTATAAAAATGTTATCAGTCATGGTCCTACTACCTTGCTGCACACGAGTTTGAAAATTAACCACTGAAATTCGATTGAAACGCGCAAATAATGATTCCAGTTCATTTTTCCTGTACATATCTTTCGAAAATCTGCACTGAAATCTCAACAAACTACTAACTGTTTCTTTTTGTCTGACAGGTAGCTCAATAATGAATCTAGATTTATCATAAATAGGTGAAAGTTTCCTGGAGGGGATCTGAAGACTGTTGCAATTACCAGAGAAGTATTCTACAGTAATAACTCACAAACACACGCTTTTATGCTCTGATCTACACAAAACTGCTTATATCAATATCTTTGACTTTGGGTACAACTTTTACATATGTTGCGACTCCTGCTATTTCTATGTTCACTCTACACGAAAATGATTCACAGTCACATTGTGTCACAAAAGTTTCATAAGAGGAATGGCAGAACTTAGAAGTTGTTCATTTAATCTTAGGATTTCAAAAAATTCTACAAAAATACTAAATGTTGTTCAATACTATTGAAATTACCGTCAAAGTAATAAGTAATGTAAATAAAACAACATAGCCTGCACAGTTTCTCAAATTTCAAAATTTTCATCGGACATCATTATCGCATCTGTGGGAAAAGAAAATCTAGTGTATATGATTCATTATCCCTGTGGTTGTATGGTGAGATAGACACATAACATCTATCAATTCAAAATTTAAAGACCGTCTGTCTATAAGCAACCTGTAATCAAAAAATGAGCCTCTGTGACGCCAGTATCCATAGGGATCTTGCCTTGTGAGCTTGTGCCCCCCTTACATTTCCTATAAGATGCTCAGCTTTTCCGACCTCTCCCCTGCTATTCCAAATTGCGGCAATAGACACAGCACAAATATGAGACTTTGTTCGAGTCAAAAGCAATCCTCTCAGCTCTTTATTTACACGGCTGACAGCTGTGTTAGCCCAATGCTGGTCATGGCAGTGGAAGACCTCCACAAACCCCACACTAGTATATGCTATAGCCGCACCCATTTCCTTCAGGTCATCTCCTACGCCGTACTTTTAAGCTGCTTGCCAGGCTATTTCCCGCTACTCCTACTGTAAGTACCCGATCCTCTTCATCGAAACCTCTGCATAAAGCCTCTGTGCTCACTGTGACCTGGCTAAGCTTAGCACTGGGTTTCACGAAGCTTGTGACCTGGTATTCTACACGTAGCTTTTTCAGTAATATTTGGCCTGAAATGCTCCTGTGACTGCTACCTAGCATCAAAACTCTCTTCTTATTACTTGACTTTTCTACAGATGTTGCCTTAAAGTTGTTCCTACGATCCTGCTGCACCCTACTTTGCTCAAATACTGATAGTGGTTCATCTAGTATTTCACGTTACAAATCAAACTGACTACTAACCTTAATTTAATATGTGGTTTCTGGATTTTTCTCCCTTTACTTATTACTTACTATTTGTCACCTTTTTCAGCTACCATTCCTCTTTCCCCTTTCAACCTGTCTAATTTAAAATACGCCATTTCTAGTTCCGTCTGACGGAACTGCTCCATAATTCTCTTTTCTGTGGGAGAGCATCATCTGAGGTTTTCCCCTATCAGTCACCCCGAAGAGACATCAATTCGCAGTCTTGACATAGTAACTAACCAACAGAAACGCCCATATTTGTTACACATGACACTACTTTTCCTGCACTAACATATACTTAAACTGTAATATAGTAAGAATTAGTGAGAACTTAAACTTTTGATGTGTTGAACAGCTGGCTTATAGACGACAGGTGCACATAAAAACACGAGAATGTAAACAACACACAAATGTTCGCTTGACAGAACTTTTAGGTAGCAAAATACGAAATGAGTGAAAACTAAATAGCGCAATATTTTTAACAATAATCTTCGACAGAAACTATCAACAAATAATGAGAAAATTGTGATGTATTCAAACAACACGTAACGACTAGAGAGCGGGCAGACGTTAACACCAGAACGTAAACATTCCACAGATATTCATTGAACATAAGTTTTAAATAACAGAATAAAGGCAACGAATGAAAACTGCAGAAGCGCGATATTTTTTAACAACAGTATTAGACAGACAGTGTCCGGAAATCATGAAAAACAATGTATCCAAAAGAACACGCAGCGTTCCTCAAACTGCTGGAGCTGATGTCAGTGTGCTTGGAGAGCGGACTGTCACCTGCAACTCTAATATTCATTCCTGCCAATTTGGTAACGGAAGAAATCGTCTGGGGTACAAATTATAGAGGGAGACCAAGCAAGGGCTCCTGCAGAAATTTTTCCATGGTGAGGGGGCAAACAAATTCTAAAATTGCCATTTGTTTTACAGTTTGTCAATTTCGAGACATGCCATGCAATGAGAACTAAATTTTATACAGTAGTCAAAATATGAAGGTAATCCCAAAAGTAAGGTCTCCTATTTTTTTTATAAGTACAGAACTCCGTTTGTGTGGCAGTTGGTCACACTGTTACGAAGAGTGCTTCACGCTCTGTGTGTAAACATGCGCACGCCGCGCTCAGGCGATAGGCAGCCGTTGAGAATGGAGCTCCCGTTGGTTGTTACCGGCAAGTGCGAATTGGGCGCAGTTATTCGGTTTTCGAACGCAAACGGCATTACGCCGATTGAAATCCATCGCCAATTGACGGAAGTGTATGGTGAGTCGTGCATCGATGTCAAAAATGTTCGTAAGTGGTGTAGAGAGTTTGCAGCTGGTCGGACCGAAATTCACGACGAACAAAGGAGCGTGAGACCGTCAGTTTCTGAGGAGACAGTGTTGAAGGTTGAGCAAAGCATGCGTGAAGATTGGCGGATCACCCTGTATGATCTCTGCACGTTGGTTCCTGAGGTTTTCCGAAGCACCGCTCACAGAATTTTAACGGAAACATTGAACTACCGGAAGGTGTGCGCAAGATGGGTGCCACGCATGCTGACTTAAGACCACATGCGGCAACGAGTTGATGCTTCCCGCGCATTTCTTCACCGCCTTGCAGCCTAACAGGACAACTTTCTGGACTGGTTAAAAGAACATTCGGCCGGAAAGCGATTCAGCTCCGACGACGAGGTTAATAACTTTCTGAACAGCTTGGCGGCGAGCTGGTATGACGTGGACATACAAATCTGCCACAGCATCTACAAAAATGCATCGACAGAAATGGTGATTATGTCGAAAAATAGCTAAATGTTCAAGCTGTAATCTGATGTAAACCACTGTAGAAATAAAAGGGTCTATATGCTGATAAAAAAATAGGAGACCTTACTCGTAAATATTGCAGATTACTGTATGGTCAATGCTGGACATAATAGTAAACAAAGCTGATTTTGTTTTGTCTGGTACAATCATAACAATACGAAAATAAAGAAGGTAAACACTTTTCCACTTGATAAACAGAAATAAAAAAACATAAAACAAATCTAACAAAAGATTCCACTGAAAACTCTACAGTTTCCTGTCACTTACATGTTGCATGATACATTGTATAGGAACCGACTGGCCCGCCTCGTAATTGGCAACACTTCTGAATGCAGTTAACATACTCCTTACCAAACTGTCTCCAGATAAGCCTGTGGGATATCGTCCCATTCCTCCACAGCGGCGTCTACGGTGCCTTGTAAAGTCTCTAGTGGGTCAGGACGATTGAAACCCGATCGTTTTAACATGGCCCATACATTCTCAGTGCAGTTAATATCTGAAGAATACGGAGGCCATTCCGTCCGACTGGCTCTATGCTCCACTAGGAAGGGGTCCACAACACTGTGACGATGGGGGCGTGCATTGTCGTCCATCAGCGTAAATCCCGCTCCAATATGTTCACCAAATAGAGCAACAATACGTGCAAGGATGTCGTCCCGATACTTCATACCATGTATTGGCACTGGAGACATCCTGTGGCCTCACAAAATTCCACACCAAAACGTGACTGAACCGCCTTGGTAAGGGTAGCGGTGAATAATACGTGATGGAGTAAAGCAAAAGTTTTTCTCGTTGAGACCACAAACGAATATCAGTGTTGTCAGAGTGAACACTGATACGGGTCTTACCGGAAAAGAGCGTCGTGTCTCGCTACTGTCTAGTCCACAAAGAGTGCTTTCGTGTCCAAACGACACGAGCCCCTCTCCAAACCGATTTAGTGGAGAAATCTTGAGAGGTATTCTGGTATGCAATCCCTACTCATGGAATGTATTTCGTACGGTTTGTTTTGACACCTGCACTCCCGTAGCTATTTGGAAACGAAGCCACGTGAAAAGTGTTGAAAAAAAAGGAACAAAAAGTATATGTATAGTCAACTGAAAGGGACCACTGCTGATAACGAACCAAAGTTACTCCAGTTCCTAGGCGCTTTTGGTTCCATGCGAGTTTAGAAGGTGCAACTTAGCCAATAGCCGCGCAGTAACCAGCATCCCAAGTACCCCACTGACAGCGTGGTCGTGAAGCACAGATATCTCTATTACTAAACGACTAAACCGATCGAGGTGGCGCAGTTGTTATCACTCTGGACCCGCATTGGGGGCGGGGGGGGGGGGGGGGGGCGGGGGCGGTTCCCGGCCGATTCAGGTCTCCCATGATTCCCCTAAATCGCAAATGTCGGGATGGTTTCTTTCAAAAGGGAAGGCCGGTTTGCTTCCTTCTCCTTCCACAGTCCTACATCTCTAATTACCTCGTTGACGACGGAACGTTAAACTGTAATCAATCTACCTACCTACTAAACAGCTAAAATCATCACACGCCAGGGGCAGTTTGGCTATTAACGGCCTCCAGGGTCAACAAAATTTGATTTTCAGGCTTTCGTATAATTATTGAGCGAATTAAAAAATTTAAAATGCTGTCATAAACTGCTCATTAACAGGTATAATACTACGTTAAAGGTTTACACAGTAAGACAAGTATTATTGGTTGGCTGATTTCCGGGAAGGTTCAAATGGTTCAAATGGCTCTGAGCACTATGGGACTCAACTGCTGTGGTCATAAGTCCCCTAGAACTTAGAACTACTTAAACCTAACTAACCTAAGGACATCACACACATCCATGCCCGAGGCAGGATTCGAACCTGCAACCGTAACAGTCGCACGGTTCCGGACTGCGCGCCTAGAACCGCGAGACCACCGCGGCCGGCTTTCCGGGGAGGGACCAAACAGTAAGGTCATCGGTCCCATTGGATTGGGGAGGGATAGGGGAGGAAGTCGGCCGTGTCCTGTCAAAGGAACCATCCCGGCATTTACCTGAAGCGATTAAGGGAAATCACGGAAAACCTCAGGATGGCCGGTGTGGATTTGAGCCGTCGTCCTCCCGAATGCGAGTTCAGTACGCCAACAGCTGCGCCACCTCACTCGGCTGGATAAATATTAAAAGTTACAAACTGTACATATCTCGAGGCCGTGAAACTCATCCTGACTACATTCATCGAGTGTTTGACGGTGAGGCTTCCAACACATTTTGCACACAATTTTAAACCTTTTCGAAACTACTTCTTGCTGACAACTCCCACAATATCACGAAAAGAAAGAAGTTTATCTTTTGCTACATTTTCCCTGTTCATGTAGTAAAATTTCAACATCAGACACGGCGTTTTAATTTTATTACTTCTTTACTACCAATTTATCTGCAACACAATTTATGGAGAATATCAACATGTATCACTGAATTACGTCACTGTATGGCACAAAATCATAAACATTTACAAGCGTGAAAAAGTGTCTAAGTTTTGGTTTTCAGTTTTTCTTTTGTCTGTTTGATAAGTATTAATAAATCTAACATAATTAGTGTTTTGAGTCTTCAACCATAACGGATTTACCGCTTAACTTCAAATATGTAACATATCAAATCATTTGTAAAGTAATCAAGTGTCTAAAAGCTGTTTTATACGTGGCAGTTCGAATATTTAAAGAACCGTGAGTAGCGTTACTGGTTGTGTTCTACAGGAACGAACCGGAAACCAGATGCAGTTTATCAGCGACTACACCGTATTTATCGGGCAGTGCAGGACTGGTGGCAAGCTACACTCCTGGTCACCACAACAAATCTAGATGCAACCACCTCACAAAATGCTTTTAACTGTGCAACACATTGCTTTTACTATCGGTACGTATTCTTTCAAAAGACACTGATGCAGCTGCAGAAGTACCAGCTACTGTACTTATTTATAGATTAGGCCGATTACTTGGGCGGATTTATTAATATGTATTTCTATGCACGGTGATGTGGTATTCGTTGTATTGTATTTTTTATTTTGCTGAGATCTCACATGAACTGTATTTAATGTAAATAGTTCTTATCAAGCTCAAAACTCGTAATATCTGCTCTGAATAGTCAATAAAGGAGCGTTGCACTTTTGTTTTTAACGAGCGCATAAAATTCCACGGTAGCCGATCTATTTAAAAATGCGCGTTCAACTGCTACGTTTATGAACCAACGCTTATTGGCAAATAAAGGTATTCGTTAATTCCCATAAATGCTTACTGGCCTCGTTTGTTCTTTTATGTTAAGAGATCAAAATGCAGTTTAGCAGCGGAATGGGTTTAAAATCACCACCGCAACCCGGATTCTCACATCTGGAAAAATCTTTCATGAATTAGAATTTTACGGCGTCGTGTGAAATAGCTCTTTATAGTCGCAATTATTTTGTACCAATACGCTGAAAATTAATTCAAGCAAAAGAAAAGAGATCTAATCGAAGAATCATTTTTTTAAAAATGTCGTATAAGTAACTGCTCGAAATCCTGTCTTAATAAACCGAATGGACATCAGTTCTGCATATCACAATAGGTAATTTTTTCCTGCATTATATCCGTCGTATAGCTGCCCTTTTATGACTGAAAAGAACATAAAGACAAGAGTTTAAATGAGCTGTTCGTAATATAGTCGTAATCCCTCTATCCAAATAACTGATTTCAGTCTAGCCGCGGAAAATAATGAAATGTAAATATACAACTCGGGAACGTGGCAGCTATGAGAATAATTTTGCGGAGGGCAGTTGCTGCTTTCAAAATGCAGTCAACAAAAACGTTTCCCTAATGAAGATAAGAAAGTACTAAGCTAATCGAAGATGAGTGTAAGCTTGAAATGCGTCTTCGCATAAATGTATATAAAAAGTAGCTGGTTCTTGTATTTCTTCAACTTCCTTGCTTTTATTATCAATATTAACAGTTACTGAAGGAATTGGATGACTATTTGCGATTAGGTAAATAAGTAAACGGAACAGAAAAACTTGCACTTAACTGCCTGCTTATTGTCTGTCGATTTTGAATAAAGTTCTTTTTCACGAAGTTTGACACTTTAAGTCACTAAGTATCCTATTACTGTGAAAGATCTTTTATTACAAATATATTTCACGACTTTGATAGCTTTGACTTTGTGACAATTATAAGCCTGTCATTTCAACAAGCCGTGCTGTGCTTCAAGAATGTCGGACACCAGCAACATACTCGCTCTATACTGCGACCACTCTGAGAAGACAACGTTGTCCTTTACAAGTGCAATAAGGGGAGAAACAATACCTCGTTCTGATAATGTTACTTTTAACATATTTACATCCCGTTTTCTCAGGAACTGTTCACGGTAATAAAACAAAACTTTGCCAGGACATAAGAGTCATATCTTACAAATTCACTTTCTTCTATCAAGTATCTAACTTTGTTAGCAACAAGATATGATTTTTTCATGAAGGTCTTAAAAATATATTCTTTATGGTCAAACAATGAGTGCCACTTCCACACTGTGGATCCACATAAACGTAATACCCCTATCAATAAGGGAAAAAAATTTCAGAGCTTTAACTTAGTAGTTTCTGAGATGATGGGAAACATTTGGACAAAAAGAGAACAGTTTCCCAGAAATCGCACTTCAATGTTGAAGTAAAGAAAAACTCACTATTGAATGAAGAGACAAGCTAAAACTCTCCAGCTTCGTAATTTTTCTTCTTCTTGAGGATCAACCAGACGCAGTCTCTTTCGCCATCTGAGGGATATTGCTGCTTCTGTTGCATTTTTGACCAGAATTTCTGCCTTGGAGATTCGCTGTCCATCCAGTTCTTGTAGGATTGCTCAGACTTAATTCCAAATTGCTTAATAACCTTTATTCTGCATGAATTTCAATCATCGAAGGCGATCGCAGAGTAGCTGACCCCAATCTTCAGTGTTTTTAATAATCCAACAAATACGTTTTGAGCACCCTTGCCCATACCAAATAATTGAAAGATTCATTTACGATTTGAGTTTTTCCTGCGAGGCGTTTCTTCAGAAGATTTGGATGTGCTAGATCTTTATATACTAGCTTTATTATTGCTCTAACAGCTTCCGGGATGCTGTTTCCATGAGTGTATTCAGTTCCTGCTGTCTCAGCTTTGCGTTACTTCCACCCGTAAATTGAACACCCTTACAGACTGTTTGTATTCTTTTTAATGGCTTTTACACAGTATCCACTTAGCTGATTGACTGATTTGTCACTCAAATGTTGGCTAATAGTCTTTCCATCTTCAAGTTTTTGCTAGAAAAGTTCTGCCTGATTTTACGCAGTCAGGTATCCGTTCGTTTCTGCACATGACAGACACATTCTAATTTTTTCGGTGTTAGTCCTCATAGGGCCTGCAGTCAACTAGTGATTTGAATGAACTAGAATCACCATCACAAATGAATTTAGCATAGAACCTGATAGGGAAATCTTTTTATACAGTTGATGAATATGTGAAAGAAAATGTATATAATCACTAAATTTGTAAGAGTTGTACACTTAGTATAACTAATTTTATTTTGAGCACTATCATAGGCATATGACAATTACGTATTGGTATTCTTGTATTTCTTTTGGAATATTTAGTTTACCTTGACTCCTGTATATATTACACATCCTTAACATGTGAAACAAAAATGTTATGTTAACTGAATGTGCTGTTGTTTATCTGATATCTTATTTACATTGTATCTTTTATTTATGTAAGATATATTTCAACTGTGTACAATCTGACACATTCCATATCATAAATATATTACTCATCCTTAACACGTGAAACACAATTTTCTGTTAATTGATTGTGCTGTTGTTTAGTTGATTTTTATATACATTGTATCTTTTTATTGTATTTATACAAGTTATATTTGAACTATGTAGAATCTGACACGTTCCATATCCTTGCGATTCACTCGCTACCAGGATCTATGGAACTTTAATGAAATAAATAAAAAGTAAAATAAATAGTGAACCCACGTTGTTCTGGAGAGGGTTGAAAGACCTTCGCACCTGAGGCACTTTCCGTTACTCCACTGCATTCTTCATATGTTTCCTGACAGTTTCGTTCATGCAATTATTTCTTTTCATTATTGGTACCCACTTTTGTGCATCTCTGGCAATGTTATGACAATACTTCAACATCGAGCACCTTTCCTGGTACGAGTTCTTATAGCAGCTGCACAAGAAGTTTGGATTTATGGTCCCTTTTCTGTCATTATCCGTCAAATGATATGCAAACGTCGTTTTTACCATCACTTTCTGCAACTGGTTCCACTGTTACATGTTTCATTGATTCTTTTGCAGTTACTCTTACTGTTCCCCCTAAAGGATCTGTGTTGCTTGAAACGTTAGCAGGGGGTGGAGGGTATCAAAGATTCATAAGAGCAAAAAAGTTTTTCCAGCCCTAGGGCCCTTACCGATCCATCTCAGTCCATATAAATATCTGACGTTCGTCTCAGAAAGGTTATTGTTTTTACTTTTTTCTTTCTTAATCTCACAACGCGAACAAGATACTTCCAAACAGAACCAAACCGCTCCTTTTGAAGACATTTTCAGAAATTATTGTCTCTCCACAACACAAATTACTGCGTACAGTTTGATTAAAGATCGTTTTTAGTACATTTAAACCTAATGTTAAACTGGTACCAGCGGCACTGGTTTCACTATACACTTCATTAATGTTCACAAGCTTCTTCTTGGAAGCACTTGGTGGTGAAGGACTCTGTTCAGTGTTCTTGACCAAATCTCATTCCCTGGACGTAAACTTCCAACAGGACATGTTCTGTAGAATCTATTTCCCTTACTACTTCTCTTCTTAAATATTCCTTTTGGTGGAGCCATATTAAAGAACAACAAGTCCAAATACACACAATGGAAGGAATAATGCGCCTTCAAAAACGTGGATGATACCATGCATTGTATCATAAACAGGAAGTGATATCACCGCAAACAATACAGCCAACTTATGCAGCACGATGTTTACTATAAATCAGCATAAATCACTGCCTTCCTGAGCAAACAGTTCCCAAAATACCCTGTCGCAGCTGAACAAGTGCTCATGGAGCCTGCAGAAATTACTTGTGCAGTAAATTATTTCAAAATCAATTAAAAGTACTCACAGTCATCCCCAATCAACGAAACATACATCGAATTAAAGAAAAACTCCAAACAACAATTTTCCATAGAAAATAGACATTTTATACCCACGCCACCTCTGGCACAAAAATAATATTTCCACGAGTGCAAATACAATTCGTATTTCTCGTATTTCCAAATAAAATGCTTCCATTGATTCTACATACTCGCTGTTAACAACAAATTTTAATATCCTCATCCCTCTTCTATTCAGCAGTATATTCTAAGAACGGTGAGAACACCTCTTGATAGCCGGTCATACGCCTAAACATTTAGAAGACACTGTTATCCTACACAGAGAAGTCAAAGGGCGTAGATTAGATCTGTGGGAAGAGTTACAAATTTTCAAACGTCTAGAGCTCAAAGACGGTAATATACTGAACGACCAGTTGAACCTTGCTTGTAGACAATTTTTCGAAGGCTTTAAACCTGTACTGTTTATGGTATAACATTAATGCTGGTAACCTTAGTGGTCCATTTCCTCAGGAAGCTATGATGCACCTTCAATGCTTTAAGCTCACTACCCTTTATGTAATGTGGTTTTCTCACGATTTATGTTGCCACTACATCGGTCCTTATGTGATTTTGTCTGGCTCTAAGACTTTAGTTCCCTGTGAATGTGTATTAACTGGGTTGTGTACCAGTGTTCGTAATTCTATCTTGACAACAGCCATTATTGTCAATTTTAAAGTTCTGACATATATACCGTTTGTGGGCTTCACTAATATAGCAATGTAATTTTTATATTTTGGCTGTATATGCCACTGGGCGTAATTCTCTCGGCGTAAGCGCCACCAGCTTTTTTGATGTATAACTACATTATTTGTACCAATGCTCCCATACTGTTATAACGGGAGTGTTAAACGCCTTCCTTCTTTTTTATTGTTACTTTTTCTAAGGACGTTATTAATACTGATAATTTACACGTTGCCTTTGTACGCCAATTGGCACACGGTTCTCGCGATGAGCGCCACCTGCCCTGGTCTCAGAGTAAATACGCTCGCCGATTACACTCAGTCGGTTGTGAGCTCTGCAAGATCCATGTACTAATTTATATTTACGTGACAAACCCTAATTCTAGGGCTATATTTCATTCTGACAAATGGATCTATGCCGACATTTGTAAAAACGGCGATGGTACATTAGTCCTCACTAATGTAAAATTGTAAGTACCAGTCGTCGTTCTCATACTTCTGTAATGCAAGAGCTCTCTATTATGTGTTAAAATTTATTCTTGACTTAAGTTTCATACTTTTCTAATGTGAGCTATGGTGTTCATTGTCCTTAGGCCACCTTCTGAAGAACACAAATTTATATTTGTCGAAACCTAGGTAAAGAATTCTTTATCCATTGCAACTGGTCGGCTGTTTATAATTTTATAACGGCGAGAGACTTAAAAAATGCAAAACAATGAGAACTGCACCAATATAACGCCATCTCCTGATATTTTCGAGTCTATAGACACAATGCACGGTGTGCATTGCACAATCTGTCGTAACTCGTGATATTCAAACTCTCGAACAGCTCGTGCAAAGAAACAGTTGGTGTATTGTTACGTACTGTGCAGACGAAACAGAGTTCATGCAGTACTAATTTGTTTAATGGACTATCGGTGTATGATTAATGGATCATTAGGGCGAAGGTTTACGGAGCGGTGAATAACGGTATAACATGTATCCATCAGACAGGGGCGTAGTCTGGTGAGTGAGATGTCCAGACAGTGAACGTTCTGCAATGGCACGACGCTGTATTTTCTCCTTGTGTTCAGTCAATTAGTGTCAACCGACGGAAAAATTAACACAACTGTGTGCTACATTAGTTTACGTAGTTGAGAATTTCCCTTACTGTGGAAACAGTTTGGAGTCTAACCTTTTCTATGGCAGCCAGGAATGCTCTAGTCTACAAACCAGCAACCCTTCCGTCACGGTTCGAGTACATACTCCGCAACATGTCGTGTAATTGTGAAATAAGAATCACTTGTTCCGAGTATTTTGTATTTTTAAATTGCATATGAAATTGCAATTATTCAATATCTTGAACATGGTTGCACTTCAGCAACGCTTACAGAATAGCAGGTGAATAAGGCAGCTAACCAATTTCAATAAATGGTGGTATTCACTTAACCTTAACCATGCTTTCAACGGGTTTAAATCCGTCTTCTTCAGAAAGACAAGAAACCTGCGCACAGTGCGACAACATAATTAAAATCAAAACATCGTGGACCAACACTACGAATCATACAGAAACTACTACCTACAACAAGTGTAAGCATGTCACAAACACCATGATACCTACCAACACAGGAAAAGTAGTACTAACGAACTTCACATTAGCTAACAGTCAGTTAGTAAAGCGATCAAACATCTCCACATGAAATGCGTCGGCAGCGATCTGTACATCCATTTGTAAAAGTTAAGGACCCCAAAATCAAGGGCTTGTCACATCAGTACAATCACTCACATAAAATGCCAGACCATCTTAAGAGCTACATGTACCTACATGACGACTGAGGGAAAGTGGAGAGCATGGATACTAGGAAACAGATTCTGAGGCGCGTGCACCGATAAACATGTACGCTTGTCGGCATAAACATCCATTAAGAGTAAGCACACTGAAATTACTTACGGAGTTACAGACATACGCCATGCGAATAAACGAATATGGAATAAAATGTTGAAAAAGACAAATACAAAATAAAATATACTAACGTACATGAAGATCCTTATAGGACCATTAGAAAATTATTGTACGAAAATAATTATGTCTGTGCATAGGTACATTATAAGCGTGATGACAATAAACGGATTAATATGACCTCCAGTACATCATAGGAAAAGTAATAGTGCCAGTGCATAAGCACGCTATTAAACATAATGAGAGTAAAGAGCAAACATTCATAGGTCCCTTTATAATGATAAACGTAACAAAAGTGGATGGCATGGATATCTTAGTGCAACATAAACGGAGAAACGAAACTGTATGACCAAATAATTATATAACAGAATTTTGAGGAAATGAACCATGTGCGAAGTCTACCCGCAGTCGTATGAAGATTTTTAGCGAACAGTAAGGGCTTGAAGCCATCGAAAAATTGTCTACAGGCGAGCTGCAGCTGGTCGTTTAGCAAATTCCCATCTCTGCACTCTAGATGTTTATAGATCTCTAGTTGTTCGCAAAGGTCCACCCTACGCCCTTTGACTTCCCTGTGAAGAACAGCTGTCCCCCAAATTTCTCGGAGTGTGGTTGGCAATCAGCAGATGTTCATCAAACGTAGAGTTATGTATGTTTGCTCCTTTCTTTCCTAACAGATGTTCTTTATATCTTGTCCTCACAGCTCTGTCCACAGGAGACAGAAAAAAAATGACAAGCTGTCTTACCGCTGTGTTGTTCATTCAGCCCTAGAATTTAAGGGCCCTACTGTCGTGAAAGGACATTATTGTGTTTTAGTGTACATAATCTTCTTCGTACTGTTTTAGTTAATGTAAACTGATGTTACTAAAATTATACACAACTACACCCGATCAGACACGGTGAATATATTCTGATGGAACTCAGAAGTCCCACTTGTGTTTTGCTCATAAATTAAAACAAATACATGTACTACAGTACACTACTTAGTTTTTAGTTGCTTGCATTGGACCATCGTTGGTCACTTTGCAGAAAGGAAAGCTAACACCTCATTGTCATCGAAGATATCAGAGCAGAACTCTAGCTTCATTGGACAAGATTCAGAAATGATATACGCAGTACCTTTCTTGAAGGAACTCCTCCAGTATTCACCTGAAGTGATAGAGAGAAATCACGGAACCAAATAGCAAAGACTAGACGTGGTCATTTACCCTGGTTCTCCAATCTGTGAGTCCAATGTCTCCCCCACTTTGTCTTATTGCTCAGGAAACCAGCTCCTTACCATTGTTGTCAAATGCACCCACTACCTTCACTTCCCTATTTTTAACGTACAGCCGGCCGAAGTGGCCGAGAGGTTCTAGGCGCTACCAGTCTGGAACCGCGAGACCGCTACGGTCGCAGGTTCGAATCCTGGCTCGGGCATGGATGTGTGTGATGTCCTTAGGTTAGTTAGGTTTAAGTAGTTATAAGTTCTAGGGGACTGATGACCTAAGAAGTTAAGTCCCATAATGCTTAGAGCCATTTGAACCATTTTTTTTTTTAACGTACACTGCGTTTGATACAGCGCATTATCTCAGTCGTTGGTGTCCGACTACTGGAAAATTTTGACTCTGCCATAAACTCAAAATACTTTTCGTGCAGGTTACTGCATTTTTCAGAGGAGGACCACTGATGTCACCTTCAAAACGGGTTTTGACGGTGCACACTGCTCGCAGAGTTTTCCGCCCGTATGTCAGCTCAGCCTGCCAACAGGTTGTGCCTTTTCCCGTTATCTAGTAGCATAGTTTGTCCAGAGGAAATGGCACAGCGGTCTTGGCTGACCTTTACAGTTCTGCTGCTTGACGTAATAGCTCGCTAACGCTGCTGTTTCTAAGCCGGAGCACACGCAGCCACGCAGGTTCTAGATCATCCGCCCACACAACATCTTACAACGGCATTAGTGCCAACTTAGAAATGCGCTGTGCTATTTACAAGAAGCGTTTACATGTAAAATGAATGGGAGCGAGGAAGCGGAGGTGGAGGAGCTGCTAGCTAATACTGCATTTACGGGTACGAAAAACTGCACAAAACAGGTTGTGGACTACAACTGTTGCCTAAGTAGTTAAATCTCAATAATTATGCCGAAAATACACTTATGAATGTACAAAACCAACCGCGAATTGTTATTCATACCAAAGTGGTGGTTTGTCTCTAGTGGAATCAGTTCCAACAAGTGGATTGGGCAGCAAACATTAACAGCAATCAAGGGGCCAAGTCTAGTTTTGCTGAGGAGAGATAATATACTTAGAATAGTGTATAATGTGAAAACAATCCAAAGCGGAATCACCAAGGACATATGAAAGTTAGGAGGAAAGTAAAAACAAGCCACGAAGAGCTGTTTCCAAGGACATTCTATATGAATGTGAAGCTGAGATGGGCGATCCACCACCTGGTATGAGACACAAGTTGAACATGGGGTAGTCGTTCAGTGTCGGATGGACTTTCCATTATAGCACAGGTCACTGGGTGACCAATTACTGAATTCCATCATACTAAAGTCACAAATGGAGGAAAGGTTTTCAACCCAGATTTCTGCGAAGTATTGTGGTCTTTTTATTGTACAGTTTCTGTGTTCAAACTCCATTCAAATTTTCTTTTCTGTTATGACATTGGACGTAAAGCGGTGGTTAGGACCTACACTATGTGATCAAAAGTATCCGGACACCTGGCTGATAATTACTTACGAGTTCGTGGCGCCCTCCATCGGTAATGATGGAATTAAATATGGTGTTGGTCCACCCTTAGCCTTGATGAGAGCTTTCACTCTCACAGGCATACGTTCAATCAGGTGCTCTAAGGTTCCTTGGGGAACGGCACCCCATTCTTCATGGAGTGCTACACTGAGGAGACGTATCAACGTCGGTCGGTGAGGCCTGGCACGAAGTCGGCGTTCCAAAACATCCCAAAGGTGTTCTGTAGGATTCAAGTCACGACTCTGTGCAGGCCAGTCCATTACAGGGATGTTATTGTCGTGTAACCAATCCGCCAAGGGCCGTGCATTATGAACAGGTGCTCGATCGTGTTGAAAGATGCAATCGCCGTCCCCGAATGGCTCTTAAACAGTGGGAAGCAAGAAGGTGCTTAAAACATCAACGTAGGCCTCTGCTGTGATAGTGCCACGCAAAACAACAAGGGGTGCAAGACCCCTCCATGAAAAACACGAACACACCATAACATCACCTGCTCCGAATTTCACTTCTGGCACTACACATGCTGGCAGCTGAGGTTCACCGGGCATTCGCCATACCCACAGCCTGTCATCGGATCGCCACATTGTGTACCGTGATTCGGCACTCCACACGACGTTTTTCCGCAGTTCAGTCGTCCACTGTTTACGCTCCTTACACCAAGCGAAGCGTCGTTTGGCATTTACCGGCGTGATGTGTGGCTTATGAGCAGGCGTTCGACCATGAAATCCAAGTTTTCTCACTTCCCGCCTATCTATCATAGTACTTGCAGTGGATCCTGACGCAGTTTGGAATTCCTGTGCGATGGTCTGGATAGATATCCGCCTATTACACATTACAACCCTCTTCAACTGGCCGCGGTCTCTGACAGTCAACGGACGAGGTCGGCCTGTACGCTTTTGTGCTGTACGTGTCCCTTCACATTTCCACTTCACTATCACATCGGAAACAGTGGACCTAGGGATGTTTAGGAGTGTGGAAATCTCGCGTACAGACGTATGACACAAGTGACACCCAATCACCTGACCATGTTCGGAGAGTCCCGCGAAGTGCCCCATTCTGTTCTCCCACGATGTCTAATGACTACTGAGGTCGCTGATATGGAGTACCTGGCAGTATGTGGCAGTACAATGCAACGAATATGAAAAACGTATGTTTTTGGGGGTGTACGGATACTTTTGATCGCATAGCGTAACATAATCAGTGCCAAAACTGACGCTGGCAGTTTGACAGTGCCAAAGTAAACATTTTTGCCAGTGGTGGTGGCATTAACGACACCTACTGGTAATCACTGACGACATAGTCTGCACTTATTAAAGTTGCCTGATGGTCGGAGTGGTAGGAAACAAGGATCTCTCTTATCTACATCTTCATACATACTCCACAATCCACCATACTGTGCGCGGCGGAGGGTACCTCGTACCACAACTAGCATCTTCTCTCCCTGTTCCACTCCTAAACAGAACGAGGGAAAAATGACTGCCTATATGCCTCTGTAAGAGCCCTAATCTCTCTTATCTTATCTTTGTAGTTTTTCCGCGAAATGTAAGTTGGCGGCAGTAAAATTGTACTGCAGTCAGCCACAAATGCTGATTCTCTAAATTTCCTCAGCAGCGATTCACGAAAAGAGCGCCTCCTTTCCTCTAGAGACTCCCACCCGAGTTCCTGAAGCATTTCCGTAACACTCGCGCGATGATCAAACCTACCAGTAACAAATCTAGCAGCCCGCCTCTGAATTGCTTCGATGTCCTCCCTCAATCTGACCTGATTGGGGTCCCAAACGCTCGAGCAGTACTCAAGAATAGGTCGTATTAGTGTTTTATAAGCGGTCTTCTTTACAGATGAACCACATCTTCCCAAAATTCTAGCAATGAACCGAAGACGACTATCCGCCTTCCCGACAACTGCCATTACATGCTTGTCCCACTTCATATCGCTCTGCAATGTTACGCCCAAATATTTAATCGACGTGACTGTGTCAAGCGCTACACTATTAATGTAGTATTCAAACATTACGGGATTCTTTTTCCTATTCATTTGCATTAATTTACATTTATCTATATTTAGAGTTAGCTGCCATTCTTTACACCAATCACAAATCCTGTCCAAGTCATCTTGTATCCTCCTACAGTCACTCAACGACGACACCTTCCCGTACACCACAGCATCATCAGCAAATAGCCGCACATTGCTATCCACCCTATCCAAAAGATCACTGATGTAGATAGAAAACAACAGCGGACCTACCACACTTCCCTGGGGCACTCCAGATGATATCCTCACCTCCGATGAACACTCACTATCTTACCAGCAGGTCCTGGCGGTACATCAATACGACTTGCTTCACTGTGTGTGTTACAACTGACTCAGATTTTATCCCGAGTTTATCTTTACTCTCATTTTCTGTGTTTCTTAGTACTTTCGTCTGGCGGTCAGCAAACAATAAAAAGTTCGCGGTACAGGTTGTACAGCTGCAGCGATGTCAACACCAGCGAATAGGGGACGAGTAGGAGTGTTCGCCTGCGCTTGCTACCTGCCGCAGCTGCCAGCTAGCCTGCTGGGTGCGGGAACGGCCGCGTGTGTACCGCGCAGGGCGGCTTCCGGCGTCGGCAGCTGCGTCAAGGTCCCCGCGTCCCGAGCTGAACCGACACCGACTAAAAGGAAGGCCTCGGCGCTTGTTGGCGATGTCACGTCAGCTAGGCACGGCGAACGCCAGGTCTGTTGCAGGCAGTAACGCCTGGGCGTGCTTATCACTATAAATCTCTTATTTTTGGACAAAATGTTTGGTATTGTTTTGGATTCTGCAGTGTTATTTAGATGACAGATTTTCTTACTATCGTAAAGCTACAAATGAAGATCATAGTTCTGTATTACTGAATCCTGTCGAAACAAACGTAGATCAATATGAGAAGATGCTTTGCCCCATTGCAAGCTTCGGAAATTTTACATTCAAGTAACTATATTTACTTGATCCATTTTGCTATCGAAACTTACCCCAACCCCCTTACAATTAACTCGTTTCTTTTATTTATTTATTTATTTATTTATTTTCGTTTGACATCGTCACTGGAAATGTGAACTAATTTACATGTGTAAATGTCCAACTGTCGCCAGTCATTAGATTACAGACGTTTTCAACGAAAGGAATACTAAACAGGAAACAAAATATCTTCATAAATGGAAAATACTGCTGAGCTTAAACTTTTTTTAAGCATGCACATTAGAAAAGATAACTGTTCCCCTCTTGCAACTGAAAGGAGTAACTTTATAAGATAAAAAAATTTTATTTGATAAAACAAGTATCTCTCTTTTGCCTCTTCTTCTGCCGCCACCCGCTCCCCCAACGTGTACAATCGCAACATATTTCATTAGCATTCAGTGCTCCTCACCCCATAGTCAACCAATATACCTAAAGAAGAGCACCAATATGTTCACAGTTTCTTGTAAAAGCAACCCAGTACAAATGTAACTTCCTCAGATTTACAAATAAGGTAAAGAAGCACGAATTCTGTTGCTGCTGGACCATGAAGTTGTTTTTGTATGTCAGTCCTTAAAACAGGTGGTAATTTTTAAGTTCAGGAGTACACTATTTGTTAAGAAGTGTAATGAATTGCACAATTAATTGATTGCAGAAATCTCTCAGAACAATGTGTGTTGGTCAACTACCGCCAATAGTTTCACATTTTCCTGTGTCAGAGAGGGAGACACCACCATTATGAGTATGCCTGCAACAGACCTGGCGTTCGCCGTGCCTAGTTGACGTGACGTCACCAACAAACGCCGAGGCCTTCCTTGGAGTCGGTGTTGGCTGAATCGCCTAGTCCGCACCTCGCCGCCTCACCTCCGCAACTGCACTCAACATCCGAGTAGCTTTAAAGAGTCTAGCTGGGTCGCAGGAGTGGCACTGGCTGACCAAACGCACGCGTGCGACACCGCAAGCCACAGGAAGCTATGCGATATCCAGATCTTTTGTTTAATCCTCATCGTTGTTTAGTCTGTTTATTCGTTTGGGATTAACTCAACTTTACAATACAGTTAAACCTAAACATTTCAAAAAATCTCTTTTTGTGTGACACATTCACACCGTGGGGTAATACTCGGTTCAATGTCGCATTGTTTGGAATAATAATGGGTTTCCTTTTTCACTGTTTCATTTCGAATTATGCAAAACGGTAAGGGGGTCCTCATGCGCTCGATATTAATTGCTCAGTAATATTGTGTCAATATATTGCGCAGAAGCGCGAGGCCAAGAACGGCACAATAATATTGACGCATCAGTTAGAACTCTGCCTTCGTAGCGAACTTGTCGGCGATCGATGTTGTGGAACTCGCATATATTATGACTGCAATCGCAACGTGTTGAAAAAAGAAAGGCAAGAGGAAAAGCCGACGGGCGAAAAACTGTGTGTGTGTGTGTGTGTGTGTGTGTGTGTGGGAGAGAGAGAGAGAGAGAGAGAGAGAGATAGAGGGGGGGGGGGGGATTGATGTGTGTATGATAGACCCCTAACCTCCTGCATACCTGTGTTACCATAGATTGCGTGTCACAGATCTCCTTTGTACTAACAAGGACAGACCATGCCTTTGGGACCACGGAATAACTTTGTAAGCCTTTACTAGGTCAATAAAACAACATAATGTGATACTGGTGTAAGGTGCACTACTCTGACAGTTCCGAGAAAATCACAAGAGAAATTTTACCCGTCTATTACGTAATTCAATGTAACTGTGCAAAGATAGCAGCCGTAAGAATTGACCGTGGTCATGTGGTTGCCGGCACGGTAGCTCAGCGTGTTCAGTCAGAGGGTTAGCTGCCCTCTGTAATAAAAAATAAAACTGAGTTAATCGATCAACAACGAACTTAAACGGATGTCTTACGTCGTCCGACCCGAACAACGAACAAAAGCGAACAAAATGAGATTAAAAAAAATGTGGTTAGAGTACGCACTGACAAGAGTGTTGTGTACGAGGCGATGGTTCGTAGCCTGCAAATATTTACTTTTTTTAATCTATACTTTTCTCATCACTGGTCTCATTATTTAATTTATATGACATTTGAGAGGTAATATAATGAAAATCTCAACATTGTGGCCTCCCTTTTTAAGACTACAGTACACGCGGGATGCCTGGATGCTTCCACCGTCCTGAGTGGAATGCATAAATTCTGATTAATGTTCACCAACTTGAAGTCTTCTGTAGTTGTCCCCTACGCAGAAAACAGCACGCAGGTCGTGAATCCGTTATCTTCAGGCTGTAATAAACTATTACCGAGGAACTGTTGCTGCAGAAATAATTAAATTTAATTTCTTTTAACCGGATGCCATTCGCTTTTTATTAGCAAGTTAGAAGAAACCGCACAATTATACACCGAAGAGCCAAAAAGAGTGGTCCACGTGCCTAATATCATGCACGACCCCTGCGAGCAAGCAGAAAGGCCGCAACACGACGTGGCTTGGACTCGACTAACGTCTGAAGTTGTGCTGGAGGGAATTGACACCATGAATCCTGCAGGGCTGTCCATAAATCAGTTAGAGTACGAGACGGTGGAGAACCCTTCTGAACAACACACTGCAAGGCATCCCAGATATGCTCAATAATGTTCATGTCTGGGGAGTTTGGTGGCCAGCGGAAGCGTTTAAACTCAGCGACACTGTAGCAATTCTGGACGTGTGGGGTGTCGCAGTGACCTGCTGTAATTGCCCAAGTCCATCGGAATGCGCAATGGACATGGATGGATGCAGGTGATCAGACAGGAAGCTTGCGTACGAGTCACCTGTCCGATATGGTTGGTGCGTAATATGTAGCGCACCACAACGGACGAACTGCACAGCGGGTGGGTTTATCAACAACAATATCCTAATCGCCGTATCCCACATCATACGACATTTGCTACTGTGTACCAACGTCTGCGTGAGACCGGGTCATTTAGCAGGTTAGCTGGACAGGGACGCCGTTGTACGGTAAGAACGCTGCAGTTTGAGGAAGCTGTCTTGCAGCATGTGGAGCGGGATCCTTCCATCAGCACTCGTGTAATTACACTAACATGGGGACAAATCAGACGAATGTAAGGACAGTCCTTCGAGAGCAGTTGTTACGTTCATTTCACTTACAGCGTGTCCACAACCTGGAACCAGTTAATTATCCACCCAGAGCACAGTTTTCGCAGTGGTTCCTGAAACAGTGTGAAATGGATCCTACATTTCCATCCTCTGTGTTGTTTACCGATGAAGCAACGTTCGGGCGTGATGGGGTCTTCAACATGCACAATTCGCATGTTTGGAGTGAGGATAACCCACATGCCACAGTTACTAGCGCTCATCAAGTGCGGTTCTTCGTTAATGTGTGGGTCGGTGTTGTTGGGTACTGTTTAATTGGGCCGTATGTGCTACCTAGGCCATTCAATGGCAGGCACTATTACAATTTTCTCGCCAGAGCATTGCCAGAATTGCAGGAAGACGTCCCGCTCCCTACAAGACAACGAATGTGGTTCCAACATGACGGAGCGCCGGCACATGTCAGTCGTCGTGTGCGTCGATTCCTGGACCTACGGTTCCCAGAAACGTGGACTGACAGAGGTGGTCCTGTACCATGGCCCCAGTCCCCTCTGGGCTTTTTTGTGTGGGGAGAGATGCGCAACCTTGTTTACGCAACTCCTGTTGCATCAGAAGAGCATCTGGTTGCCCGGATAGTAGCAGGAGCAGGAACAATTCAGCATACTCCTGGGGTTTTTGCCCGTGTCAGACAGAACATGATCCGACGGTGTAACCTTTGTTTACGTGTCAATGGAGTCATTTTTGAAAATCTACTGTAATTGAAATTGGGTTGTGTTGTCTCTTGGTCATAAAAAAATGGAAAAATGTTTGTTGGTTTAATTAATTTGCCGCCAGAGAAATCTTCCTCTACCGGTTTAAGTACTCCTCATAGGAAAAAATGACATTAGGGAAAAATATTTGTTTTGATGTCCCCTATAACCTCCCAGAGTTTGTCGGTTTAAATACTTTTCACCCTGTAGACGTATCAGGGGACCCATACCACTCCAACTGCACACGCCCTACACTATTACAGGGCCTCCACCAGCTTGAACAGTCCACTGCTCACATGCAGGGTCCATGGAATCATGACGTTGTTTCCATACCCGTACATGTCCATCAACAGTCCAAAGTCGGTGTTGACGCGCCGAGGAGAGGCGTAAAGGTTTGTATAGTGCAGTCATCAAGAATACACGAGTGGGCCTTCGGCTTCGAAAGCCCATATAGATGTTGTTTTGTTGAATGGTTCGCACGCTGACACTTGTTGATGGTTCAACATTGAAATCTGCAGCAATTTGCGAAAGGGTTGCATTTCTGTCACGTTGAACGATTCTCTTCAGTCGTCGTTGGCCCCGTTCTTGCAGGATCTTTTTCCGGCCGCAGCGATGTCGGAGATTTGTTGTTTTACCGGATTCCTGATGTTCTCGGCACCCTCGTGAAATGGTCGTAAGGGAAAATCGCCACTTCAAGGCTACTTCGGAGATGCTGTGTCCCATCGCTCGTGCACCGTTCAAACCAACTTAAATCTTGATAACCTGCCATTGTAGCAGCAGTAAGAGATCTATGACTGCGCCAGACACTTGCCGTCTTACATAGAGGTTCAGCGCCGTATTCTGCCTGTTTACATACCTCTGTATTTGAATAGGCATGCCTATACCATTTGCTTTGGCGCTTTAGTGTATTTTACGTTTGAACTTTGTTTAAGTACCCGCATCACTATTCTTGCTTTGTAACCAACTGCAGCTCGGAAATCCGTTCCTCTTACGATCATGCGCAGCAAGCCCGTTTTTTTCACGTGGCGGACTGGACTTTTTACAGCGTGGATACGGTTTTTAATATGTGGCGTTTGATTTGTTTCTACTTCTCGCCAACACGCAGATACACGCCTAAGTGCAATAACAAGTCATTCAGCACTTTCCTAACAGATTGCGCTACTTCGCATCGTCTAGCATGCTAGCAGCAAGCCGGGCAGAATGTTTACTTAAAATATAAAGAGGAATATGACATTCATAATTCATAGAAAATAAATGTGAATGCGTCATTGGGTGTTGTTATAAAATGATAGGAAACAGTCTATGCATTTTGATTATTCCTCAGATTAAAATCTAGTAGCCTAACGTATCAACAATACTAGACATGCTTAGGGTGAAACCTGGAATATGAATTCCGTAGTTAAAATATAGTAAGTAGTGGCAGTGATTTAGTGAACTATATTTCGATGAGCCCTGTCACGTGTGAGGTACCATCGTCACTTAGTCCTGTCATGTATTGTCGAGAGGAAGACTGTTATTTGTCTTATACTGAAATTATTAGCATGTAACACACGGTACTGCTGACTTCCTCAAACTGCATTAACGCGTTATTCCATCGCTAGATCCACTGAATTTTTAACAGAAAACTGCTTTCTTCTCTAGCCTTTCTTTGGAATATAAACTCCTGGTGGAAGTACGAAAGCCGACGCCAAGTCTGTCTATTAAAAAGTCTTAAGAAAAATTTGTAAGACGCTTCCAAACACAGTGGTACAGTTCAGAACCACGGCTTTAAATGACAGCGTTGTAAGGAAAAAAAACTTTCTTTTATTGCTGTGTACTATTTGGAATGGTTAAAGACGGTTTTGAATGGCTAAGTGGGTAGTAGGCGAAGCGAGTCTTCAAAATTTCCTTTCGAAAGCTAAAAAGCACGAATGTGCCATTTCACATATCACCGCAACTGTTGAATACAATCAGCTAGGTACAGTAGAATTACCATGCTCTTTCAGAACCAAACCACCTGGAGGCTTTGAAACATAATAAGAAGCGTGATTGAAACAGAAGTATTATGAAGAGACTTATTTCGACTATCTGCTCTTTAGCACGGCAAAAGTTAGCTCCTCGAGGTCATGACGAATCTGAGGTGTCAGTAAATAAAGGAAATTAGTTAGAATTTTTGGATTTCTTGGCAGAAGAAGAACTATAAATGAAAGATCATGTAGCATTCGATGGAGTATTGAAAGGCACTTCCTCTGACATAGAATGAATTAATTGCTTGTATACGGATGTTGTTAAAGAACAAATTTCAAACGAAATTAAAAATAGTCCATTTATATCAGTAAAAGCCGATTAGAAGTCATACGAGTGTAATTATTCGTTTTGCAAATAACGAATCAGAAGAAATACAAGAGAGATCCGTAGGTTTTTTTGACGTATCCAAAGATCGGAGTGCACAAGGCAAAGCTACTGTTTTGTTGCAAGTACTAAGCAGTTGGAATATTGATAAAAACAAATTTGTATCGCAAACACACGACAGCTGCAGTGAAATGGCAGGGAAGAATTATGGTGACCATTCTATTGTGAAACAATCATATCCTTATGGTCTCTTTATCCATTGCTATACACATTAGTTGAACCTGGTACTCCTCTGTGCTTGTAAAAAAAATTTATGTGGTAAATCTGTCAGGATATGACGCATTTTTTAGCCATTCCAGTAAAAGAACTGAACTGAGGGAAACAAGGTGGAATTTTCATTCATTCGATGTACAAACTATTATTCTTCACTATACAGACCTGAGAGCAGCATTTAGTGGTGTGATGCACAATGAGGGTGGAATGATAATTCTTTACATCAAGCCAATGAGAGTGGGATGGTAATTCTTTACATCAAGCAACTGGGCTAAGTATTATTCTGGATAATCAAACTTCTCTTTTTCTACTGCAGCTGTACAATTCGATTTTCCGGCATACCAATATCTTGTTTGACCTCTTGCAAAGTACAAATGTGGACATAAGACGCTATAAGCTCTAAACTGAAAACTGCATTAAGTCTGTTGAAAGGCTAAGATGAGAGGAAATTACTCTGAAATGCAGAATGGAAGCTAAGAGCCTTATATCTTCAACAGGAGTATCTGAAATTAATTTTAACAAAACAGAAGCAAGTATTCAGAAATGGAGAAGGCTAGCATTCCAAATAATTGACACAGTAGCAGTAAACATGGAAACTAGATTCCAGAACTTTTGTGAAACAGATTTTACAGAACTTGTAAATGAGAAAAAGTTTTCAGGTTATATTAAGCTAAACAATTTCCCGATATGTGAAGCAGAAAAAACTACTTAAAATATATCTTTTCTTTGACAGTGAAAAACTGAAAGGAGAACTTACATTTATTTACAGCAGTGAGGATAAACCTCTGCAGCCTCAGGACATGGATTTAAAACCATTATAAACACTGTATTAAAAAATGTGTTCCCTGAATGTATGAAATTACTGTCATTGGTTCTTGGAATTCCAGCAACCACCCCGTCTTGCGAAAGAAACATGACTGCATTCAAACGCGTTAAAACCTCTCTTCGCAACATAATGACAAATGACAGATTGTCAAACTTCGCGATTTTGGCTGTGGAGAAAGGAACTGTGAAATCTTCAACCAAACGACAGGAGATTATATCTCCTGTTATCGATGTTTACGCCCAGAAAAAGGGCAGGAAGATAGAACTAATTTATAAAAAGATGTAACGGTGAGTTATTACGTGTTATATTTTTACTAATGTGTAGCCGTTTAATATATCTAAGCATTTGTTTATGACAATTTCTATAGTAGTATCAATCCTAGTAAAATATGTAATTAAGTTACTTTTGCAGTTCCTATTTTACAAGGTTTTGTTTCAAGTTTTTTTTTCTTTTTTGAAATTCGTAATTCCCAGCCTACCCTACAAAAAAATGCCACGCGTCGCCACGGCTCTCACGTTTGCTTCTTCTTTGTCACGCCCACGGTGCTGCAGTGCCGAGTCCCTCTACCATTCACGCAATCCTAACTGGCGCGCCGCAATGGCTAATGGGGCAACCGTAAATGGGAAATACCTGTAAGTCTCTTCCATCAGCCACTGCGCAGAGTGTCGCTTGGATTACGCGAATAGTACAGAGACTCCTTGACTTTTTTGTTTTCTGCAGCGATGCAGGAGCGGGCAAAACGGACAACCATGAAATCCATGAGTGTGCTATGTATATCTGAGACCAGAGCTATGGAAAACATAAAACAATATTTACAAAGACCGAAAGCTGAGAAAGGATATTCTCGCCGATACTGTCTTAGTAGAAGACCTGCAGTAGTGTACCATAATTTTATTCTGCATATTTTTTTGAAGTTTTATCACGTATGCTTCATGGGTAGCAGATTGACATCCTTTTTTTAAGTTCGGTGTTTTGTATACACTACTTTTCACTTCGTGAAACTCTGGTCGTAGCTGTACCGGATTTATGGTGAAAATCAGTAAAATGTTAACATAAACGTTCGATTTTTATCTCTAGCTACTTCAATTATTTCCTCGAGGCCTTTCAACAAGGCGTTGGAAAGACCTTGTACCAAGAGGCAAATCGACAAGAAGTGCAGTTTAAAGTAGTATCTGTTCCCGAAAGAACTGTTACCGTGGATGACCATGCAGCTTTGCTAGAAATGAAATGATAATTAAATGGACACCCTAGCTGCAAACAGGCGTTGATGTACTTCATTGGGGACGTTGAAAATGTGTGCCCCGACCGGGACTCGAACCCGGGATCTCCTGCTTACATGGCAGACGCTCTATCCATCAGAGCCACCGTGGGCACAGAGGATAGTGCGTCTGCAGGGACTTATCCCTTGCACGCACCCCGTGAGATCCACATTCTCAACATGTCCACACCACTACAATCGTAGTGCGCATAATAGGTGTTTGCCCATCATACTCATTACTCGTGGCAGATTAATCTAGCAAGTCCGTACAGGAGATCCCGGGTTCGAGTCCCGGTCGGGGCACACATTTTCAACATGTCCCCAATGAAGTACATCAACGCCTGTTTGCAGCTAGGGTGTCCATTTAATTATGATTTCATGTACTTCAAACTTCTATACGAATCACCACTAGACGAAAACTGAAGGTTCTGACATATAGTCAATTATATTGGTACTGGTCTTATCAATTCTCAGACGAAGTACTCTTAAACGATATATTCAAATTCGTGTTTCAGCATTCTGGAAAATGTATGTATCCAATACGAGTTTACGAGTTCGAGTTTCGGAAGCAGTTCGCTTACTTAAAAAAGAACGCACCCACGAAGCCAGATTTCTCTTTTTCTTTATAACTTTTATTCCTTGTGGAATGAAAAAGCAGGAGAGACGCACTCACTTGCACTATCTCGCTTTCGTCCATTTCGCGACATTGGTGTGGCTCGTGTAAGCACTTTCGGGTACGGATTGGTATTGCTACAAAGATTGCCAGGCACCAGTCGCCAGCAATTGTGCCGTACATGTGGTGGCAGTTCCTGTGGCCGAAATGTTGCCGGACAACACTATCGCGCAATACTATCGGCAACATTGCAATTTTTATAGTCCGTGTAAACGTAGCTTTATGGAAGTACTGCTCAACACAGCCAGCTCGTGAGTTCATACCAAACCTCTCTACTCCCTCCCCACCTCAATGTCCACCAATCCAACAGATGTAAAGGTAATTTCCGGACTACCCCAAGGAAGTGTGATAGGAACGTTACTGTTTACAATATATGTAAATGATCCAGTAGAAAGCGTCGGATGCTCTTTAAAGGTCTTCGCAGATGATGCGATTGTCTACAACAAAGAAGCAACGCCAGATGATAGTATTGATTTGCAAAATGACCTCCAGAGAGTTGATTACAGGTTCAGGCTCCGGCATTTGACCCTGGATTTAAATTAATGTAAAAATTGCGCATACACAGGAAAAGAAATCCACTACTATACAGCTATACTATTGACGACAAACCGCTGGAAACAATGTCTACCGTAAAATATTTAGGAGTAACTATCCAGAGCGACCTTAAGCGGAATGATCACATAAATAAATAGCGGGAAAAACACATGCCAGACTCAGATTCATAGGCAGAATATAAGGAAATGCAACTCATCCACGAAGGAAGTAGCTTGTAAGGCGCTTGTTCGACCGATTCTGGAGTATTGTTCACCTGCTTGAGACCACTACCAGTTGGGACTGATAGGCGCGTTTCGTCACGGGATCGTTTAGCCGGCACGAGACCGTTACGGAGATGCTCAAAAAACTCCATTGGCAGAAGTTACAAGGGAGGCGTCGTGCATCGCGGAGAGATTTACTGTAGAAATTGCGAGAGAGCGCTTGCCGGGAAGAGTCGGACAACATATTACTTCCCCCCCCCCCCCCCCCCCCATAAATCTCGCGTTATGACCACGAGCAGAAAATTCGAGCCAATTCAGAGGCTTGAAGACAATCATTCTTCCCACGTGCTGTTCGCGATTGGAACAGGGTTGGAGGGATCAGTTAGTGGTACAAAAGACCCTCCACCACACACATTAGGTGGCTTGCGCAGTATGGTGTAGATGTAGCGGATGTCCTTGCACTTCTTGCTGGCGTCCGACTCTGATCAGCAAGTACAGTGGCAGCGGTCGATGCGACGGAGGAACAAAATGTTGCTAGTCCTGTGCAGGCGAAGCGCAATATGTATTTGTAGGTCAGTTTGGAGGTATAGAGAAGAAAGTCGCTGTGGTGGATGCGACATGCGTTACTACAACACGCAAAACACCGAACAGTGGACGTCACTCTGCGCATCTAGGCAATCCTTGGCACATAACCATTCCTTGACAGCAGGAAGCTGGTTCAAATGGCTCTGAGCACTATGGGACTTAACATCTGTGGTCATCAGTCCCCTAGAACTTAGAATTACTTAAACCTAACTAAGGACATCACACACATCCATGCCCGAGGCAGGATTCGAACCTGCGACCGTAGCGGTCACGCGGTTCCAGACTGAAGCGCCTAGAACCACAGGGCCACACCTGCAGGAAGCTGCGTGAACATTGTGAAGAGGACGACATGTTGAAAGTTTACGTAATAGCTATCCAGATAGCAGAAGTTTGGGCTGTATGGGCCTCTTCCTTTGTACAATTTGTGTATTTCATATCTTTTGTTACTGCTGTTTATACATTCGATCTCCTTTGCTGTATAATTGCGTATTATACCCAGTGTCACTGCAACTGCCCTGAAAATGGAAACAATAGTAATAACAATAAAATAATAATAATAATAATAATAATAATAATAATAATAATAATAATAATAATAATAATAATAAAAGAATAGGCCTCCGGTATGTTCTGCCAGTCGTAAAAGGCGACAAAAAGAACAAACCACTAATAGGGCTAACCCCCCTTTTAGTGTGATTACTTGGTTCAGGACAGAACTAAAGAAGCCTCGAACAAGCGCCGTCATGGTCGGGGACGACGCTTGAACCCTATGCCCGCCCACAATGGTAACGACACTGCTAGCCAACTGGAAAATGATTTAAATCCAAATAGAGGTGTTTTGCAGGATATGCTTCCTGCAACCACCCTAGAAGGAAAACAAAGACAGAGGATGAGATGGTCAGATGAAGTTAATCGACACCTCATGTTCTGTTATTACCAAGCAACAAACCTAGGAACCAACACAACTGGATACAGATCACAAGTACACACAATATTTATTACCAGATACCCAGAATTAAAATTTTTAACAGAACAACGACTAGCTGATCAGATCCGTGTAATAATCAAAAATAACAGGATACCCCAGTCAGAATTAGAAAACATCAAACAACAAGTACAACAAATACTAGAACAAAATAATGTGCAATCAGAAGAAGAAGAAGAAGAAGAAAATACAGTAATGGACTCAAACATCCCAGAGCAAACAAACAAAGAACAACACACATCAATTAAACAATCAGAGGAAAACGACATCTTAAGACAGCCACCAGAACAAGCACAAATAGAACACGAAGTGACACACATGTTAGATATAGAAGAGAAATTTCAGCTGACATATATAGAATACAAAGACACAAATACAGACATTAGACCATTCTTGCATAGACCACCAAATAACCCACAAGTCGAAACAACAATAACAACTATCAACACAATCATACACAACAAAATAAATGAAAACACAACTATGGAAGAGTTACAACTACTGGTTTATGTAGGAGCACTCACTACACTAAATATACACACTAGGCAGAGATCAGAACCAACCAACACACAGAAGAAACCCACAAAACCAGCATGGCAACACAGGCTACAGATCAGAATAGAAAAACTGAGGAAAGACATCGGACAGCTAACACAATTTATAAGAAATGAAATATCAGACAAAAAACGAAAAAGGTTAGGTAAAATCTCACAACAAGAAGCAATGGAGCAATTAGATGAAAAGAAGCAGAAGTTACAAGCATTGGCCAAACGACTTAGAAGATACAAAAAAAGTGAAAATAGAAGGAAACAAAACCAAACATTCAACACAAACCAAAAGAAATTTTACCAGACAATAGATAACACACACATTAAAATAGACAATCCACCAAACATAACAGACATGGAACACTTCTGGAGCAACATATGGTCAAACCCGGTACAACATAACAGGCATGCACGGTGGATACAAGCAGAAACAGACTCATACAAGATGATACCACAAATGCCTGAAGTGATAATTTTGCAACATGAAGTCACCCAAGCAATTAATTCTACGCACAATTGGAAAGCCCCTGGAAATGATAAAATAGCAAATTTCTGGCTAAAGAAGTTCACCTCAACACATTCACATCTAACTAAATTATTTAACAGTTACATTGCAGACCCATACACATTCCCTGATACACTTACACATGGAATAACCTATCTGAAACCTAAAGATCAAGCAGACACAGCGAACCCAGCTAAATATCGCCCCATAACATGCCTACCAACAATCTACAAAATATTAACTTCAGTCATTACACAGAAATTAATGACACATACAACACAGAACAAAATTATAAATGAAGAACAAAAAGGCTGTTGCAAAGGAGCACGAGGATGTAAAGAGCAACTGATAATAGATGCAGAGGTGACATATCAAGCTAAAACTAAACAAAGGTCACTACACTACGCATACATTGATTACCAAAAAGCTTTTGATAGTGTACCCCACTCATGGTTACTACAGATATTGGAAATATACAAAGTAGATCCTAAATTGATGCAGTTCCTAAACATAGTTATGAAAAACTGGAAAACCACACTTAATATCCAAACAAACTCTAATAATATCACATCACAGCCAATACAGATTAAGCGTGGAATATACCAAGGAGACTCATTAAGTCCTTTCTGGTTCTGCCTTGCTCTGAACCCACTATCCAACATGCTAAACAATACAAATTATGGATACAATATTACTGGAACATACCCACACAAAATCACACATTTGCTATACATGGATGATCTAAAACTACTGGCAGCAACCAATCAACAACTCAACCAATTACTAAAGATAACAGAAGGATTCAGCAATGATATAAGTATGGCTTTTGGAACAGACAAATGTAAGAAAAATAGCATAGTCAAGGGAAAACACACTAAACAAGAAGATTACATATTGGATAACAGCGACTGCATAGAAGCGATGGAAAAAACGGATGCCTATAAATATCTAGGATACAGGCAAAAAATAGGAATAGATAATACAAATATTAAAGAAGAACTAAAAGAAAAATATAGACAAAGACTAACAAAAATACTGAAAACAGAACTGACAGCAAGAAACAAGACAAAAGCTATAAATACTTATGCCATACCAATATTGACCTACTCATTTGGAGTAGTGAAATGGAGTAACACAGACCTAGAAGCACTCAATACACTTACACGATCACAATGCCACAAATATAGAATACATCACATACATTCAGCAACAGAAAGATTCACATTAAGCAGAAAGGAAGGAGGAAGGGGATTTATCGACATAAAAAACCTACATTATGGACAGGTAGACAATTTAAGAAAATTCTTTCTAGAACGAGCAGAAACTAGCAAAATACACAAGGCAATCACTCATATAAATACATCGGCTACACCACTGCAATTTCATAACCACTTCTACAACCCTTTAGATCACATAACATCAACAGATACGAAGAAAGCAAATTGGAAAAAGAAAACACTTCATGGCAAGCACCCATATCATCTAACACAGCCACACATCGATCAAGACGCATCCAACACATGGCTAAGAAAAGGCAATATATACAGTGAGACAGAAGGATTCATGATTGCAATACAGGATCAAACAATAAACACCAGGTATTACAGCAAGCATATTATTAAAGATCCCAATACCACAACAGATAAATGCAGACTTTGTAAACAACAAATAGAAACAGTAGATCACATCACAAGCGGATGTACAATACTAGCAAATACAGAATACCCCAGAAGACATGACAATGTCGCAAAAATAATACATCATCAGCTTGCCTTACAACATAAACTTATAAAACAACACGTTCCTACATACAAGTGTGCACCACAAAATGTACTGGAGAATGATGAATACAAATTATACTGGAACAGAACCATTATAACAGATAAAACAACGCCACATAACAAACCTGACATCATACTCACCAATAAAAAGAAGAAATTAACACAACTAATCGAAATATCCATACCCAATACAACAAATATACAAAAGAAAACAGGAGAAAAAATTGAAAAATACATCCAACTGGCTGAGGAAGTCAAAGACATGTGGCATCAGGATAAAGTTGACATCATACCAATTATACTATCAACTACAGGAGTCATACCACACAATATCCACCAATACATCAATGCAATACAGCTACATCCAAACATATATATACAATTACAGAAATCCGTAATTATTGATACATGTTCAATTACCCGAAAGTTCTTAAATGCAATATAACATATACCGTACAGCAAAAAGGAAGTGACGCTTGATAAAGGTCCGCGTCACTCCATTCTTAACCAGACTTCTAAAAAGTCTGAGAAAGTAAAGAAATAATAATAATAATAATAATAATACCCGTGGAGGCCCGGGAAAAGAATAGGCCTCCGGTATGTTCTGCCAGTCGTAAAAGGCGACGAAAAGAACAAACCACTAATAGGGCTAACCCCCCTTTAGTGTGATTAGTGGGTTCAGGACAGAACTAAAGAAGCCTCGGACAAGTGCCGTCATGGTCGGGGACGACGCTTGAACCCTATGCCCGCCCACAATGGTAACGACACTGCTAGCCGACTGGAAAATGATTTAAATCCAAATAGAGGTGTTTTGCAGGATATGCTTCCTGCAACCACCCTAGAAGGAAAACAAAGACAGAGGATGAGATGGTCAGATGAAGTTAATCGACACCTCATGTTCTGTTATTACCAAGCAACAAACCTAGGAACCAACACAACTGGATACAGATCACAAGTATACACAACATTTATTACCAGATACCCAGAATTAACGACACTGCTAGCCAACTGGAAAATGATTTAAATCCAAATAGAGGTGTTTTGCAGGATATGCTTCCTGCAACCACGCTAGAAGGAAACAAAGACAGAGGATGAGATGGTCAGATGAAGTTAATCGACACCTCATGTTCTGTTATTACCAAGCAACAAACCTAGGAACCAACACAACTGGATACAGATCACAAGTATACACAACATTTATTACCAGATACCCAGAATTAAAATTTTCAACAGAACAACGACTAGCTGATCAGATCCGTGTAATAATCAAAAATAACAGGATACCCCAGTCAGAATTAGAAAACATCAAACAACAAGTACAACAAATACTGGAACAAAATAATGTGCAATCAGAAGAAGAAGAAAATACAGTAATGGACTCAAACATCCCAGAGCAAACAAACAAAGAACAACACGCACCAATTAAACAATCAGAGGAAAACGGAATCTTAAGACAGCCACCAGAACAAGCACAAATAGAACACGAAGTGACACACATGTTAGATATAGAAGAAAAATTTCAGCTGACATATATAGAATACAAAGACACAAATACAGACATAAGACCATTCTTTCATAGACCACCAAATAACCCACAAGTCGAAACAACAATAAAAACTATCAACACAATCATACACAACAAAATAAATGAAAACACAACTATGGAAGAGTTACAACTACTGGTTTATATAGGAGCACTCACTACACTAAATATACACACTAGACAGAGATCAGAACCAACCAACACACAGAAGAAACCCACAAAACCAGCATGGCAACACGGGCTACAGATCAGAATAGAAAAACTGAGAAAAGACATCGGACAGCTAACACAATTTATAAGAAATGAAATCTCGGAAAAAAAACGAAAAAGGTTAGGTAAAATCTCACAACAAGAAGCGACAGAGCAATTAGACGAAAAGAAACAGAAATTACAAGCATTAGCCAAACGACTCAGAAGATACAAAAAAAGTGAAAATAGAAGGAAACAAAACCAAACATTCAACACAAACCAAAAGAAATTTTACCAGACAATAGATAACACACACATTAAAATAAACAATCCACCAAACATAACAGACATGGAACACTTCTGGAGCAACATATGGTCTAACCCAGTACAACATAACAGGCATGCTCGGTGGATACAAGCAGAAACAGACACATACAAGATGATACCACAAATGCCTGAAGTGATAATTTTGCAACATGAAGTCACCCAAGCAATTAATTCTACTCACAATTGGAAAGCCGCTGGAAATGATAAAATAGCAAATTTCTGGTTAAAGAATTTCACCTCAACACATTCACATCTAACTAAATTATTTAACAGTTACATTGCAGACCCATACACATTCCCTGATACACTTACACATGGTATTCCATCTTATCTGAAACCTAAAGATCAAGCAGACACAGCGAACCCAGCTAAATATCGCCCCATAACATGCCTACCAACAATATACAAAATATTAACTTCAATCATTAAACAGAAATTAATGACACATACAACACAGAACAAAATTATAAATGAAGAACAAAAAGGCTGTTGCAAAGGAGCACGAGGTTGTAAAGAGCAACTGATAATAGATGCAGAGGTGACATATCAAGCTAAAACTAAACAAAGGTCGCTACACTACGCATACATTGATTACCAAAAAGCTTTTGATAGTGTATCCCACTCATGGTTACTACAAATATTGGAAATATACAAAGTAGATCCTAAACTGATACAGTTCCTAAACATAGTAATGAAAAATTGGAAAACCACACTTAATATCCAAACAAATTCAAATAATATCACATCACAGCCAATACAGATTAAGCGTGGAATATACCAAGGAGACTCATTAAGTCCTTTCTGGTTCTGCCTTGCTCTGAACCCACTATCCAACATGCTAAATAATACAAATTATGGATACAATATTACTGGAACATACCCACACAAAATCACACATTTGCTATACATGGATGATCTAAAACTACTGGCAGCAACAAATCAACAACTCAACCAATTACTAAAGATAACAGAAGTATTCAGCAATGATATAAGTATGGCTTTTGGAACAGACAAATGTAAGAAAAATAGCATAGTCAAGGGAAAACACACTAAACAAGAAGATTACATATTGGATAACCACAGCGACTGCATAGAAGCGATGGAAAAAACGGATGCCTATAAATATCTAGGATACAGACAAAAAATAGGAATAGATAATACAAATATTAAAGAAGAACTAAAAGAAAAATATAGACAAAGAATAACAAAAATACTGAAAACAGAATTGACAGCAAGAAACAAGACCAAAGCTATAAATACTTATGCCATACCAATATTGACCTACTCATTTGGAGTAGTGAAATGGAGTAACATAGACCTAGAAGCACTCAATACACTTACACGATCACAATGCCACAAATATAGAATACATCACATACATTCAGCAACAGAAAGATTCACATTAAGCAGAAAGGAAGGAGGAAGGGGATTTATCGATATAAAAAACCTACATTATGGACAGGTAGACAATTTAAGAAAATTCTTTCTAGAACGAGCAGAAACTAGCAAAATACACAAAGCAATCACTCATCTAAATACATGGGCTACACCACTACAATTTCGTAACCACCTCTACAACCCTTTAGACCACATAACATCAACAGATACGAAGAAAGTAAATTGGAAAAAGAAAACACTTCATGGCAAGCACCCGTATCATCTAACACAGCCACACATAGATCAAGACGCATCCAACACATGGCTAAGAAAAGGCAATATATACAGTGAGACAGAAGGATTCATGATTGCAATACAGGATCAAACAATAAACACCAGGTATTACAGCAAGCATATTATTAAAGATCCCAATACCACAACAGATAAATGCAGACTTTGTAAACAACAAATAGAAACAGTAGATCACATCACAAGCGGATGTACAATACTAGCAAATACAGAATACCCCAGAAGACATGACAATGTCGCAAAAATAATACATCAACAGCTTGCCTTACAACATAAACTTTTAAAACAACAAGTTCCTACATACAAGTATGCACCACAAAATGTACTGGAGAATGATGAATACAAATTATACTGGAACAGAACCATTATAACAGATAAAACAACGCCACATAACAAACCTGACATCATACTCACCAATAAAAAGAAGAAATTAACACAACTAATCGAAATATCCATACCCAATACAACAAATATACAAAAGAAAACAGGAGAAAAAATTGAAAAATACATCCAACTGGCTGAGGAAGTCAAAGACATGTGGCACCAGGATAAAGTTGACATCATACCAATTATAGTATCAACTACAGGAGTCATACCACACAATATCCACCAGTACATCAATGCAATACAGCTACATCCAAACACATATATACAAATACAGAAATCCGTAATTATTGATACATGTTCAATTACCCGAAAGTTACTAAATGCAATATAACACATACCGTACAGTTAATAGGAAGTGACGCTTGATCAAGGTCCGCGTCACTTTCCATTCTCAACCAGACTTAACGTCTGAGAAAGTAAAGAAATAATAATAATAATTGTGGCTTCAAGCTGTGAACTGAACAGAAATGTGGTTGCACCTTCTTTCACAGACACATTATTGCCAAATCTGAAAGACTTCTCAAGTGTCAGAAAATACCTACATCTGCGTCTGTACTGTGACAAGGTATGTACCCAACTCGGGCGGCTAAAACCGAATAAATATGATTGTAAAATATTGAGAACTTTTATGCACACTTCAAGACCACTTATCTGTAAAACAGTGTATCTGTATACAATCGATGTTCGAAAATTGATCGAACTAATAATCATAAGTTGCTGAAGAAACAGACACACAACATTACCATCAGATTCGCATATCATAGATGAAGCGCTATTAGGCAAGGAACTAAAGATTTGTTTGACACAGTCATGTCCCCCCCCCCCCTACTCTCCACAAAATGAAAAGATGCTATGTTTCATGTTTCTCCTATATTGGTCACCAATGTAAAAATATTCAGTTTAAATGGAGTGTTTAAAACACAGCGGAATGGAACAGATCGTAGCAAGTATCTGATTAATGTGATCACTGTGGTCTTTGATGCAGGACTACTGCCTTGCGAATACATTCAAAATGTTGTTGTATCTTCACATGTATCCTTTGTCAAGTGTCCATACCGTTCTATACCGCTGTTCTAAATCACTTCACTGAGATTTCATATTTGCACTTCGATGATGAATAAGGGAAGAATACTGTAACTTTTATTTTGGGAAATATGTATCTAAGTACTGCGTGTGTTAAAATATGTTGTTTGGAATCCAAATGTTAAGCTTCTTGCGAAATAATACCTCATTTATCGCCCTTGGCTATCTGACGGTCATGCGATTTGTGCTCCTGCAGTAATCAGATTCGTCAACCTATAAAACACAGATTGTACAAGAATGCAGAGTTGCACAAACAAAGAACCTTGATAAATGAAAGAAGACACATATTTTTGTACATTAAAACCATATTTATTCAGTTTTATCCACTCGAGGTGGACTACTTTCCTTGTGAAAGGTACGCTATTGGTAGGACTTCTAACTACCAACTTACTTCGTCACGACATTTTATCATAACGAATGGAATCAAAAATGAAATATTTTGTACGTATCTTTACTGTGCCAGTACCTCAGAACAGCACAGTTCCACAGATCGCGAGTATTAATACAAAACGCACAAACACGTTTCTTCAGCTCTATACGCTGTATTTCAATATGGCATGTGCTCAGTCTGAAACGTGTCTTTTCGTCTGCAGTCTCTCAGCTTCCGTAGCCTCTAACGAAGACCCTTCGTGGCCGTGCCCTGTAGCAGTCCAAATACTTTCGTAAGACTCTCAGGTCCGACAACTAGATTGGAAAAATATCACCGCAAACAGTCACCCTATACGGTCTCCAACCGATCTCTAGCATCTCTTCCATATGAAAAACAGGGTAATTGTCTCAAGTCAAAAAAGTAGTATGCCCGAAAAAACACCATAACTTTTCACCGGCTTACGTGAACTTATTGCCCCTTAAAAGACATCGTCAAGTTCGCCTCATTGTTATAAAACACTGCCCCCAGCTAGCTGACGTCTCTAAATTACGTTTAGACGTGACCTCTGTCACCTAGCAAAATCTACCTCATTAAGTCGCTCCATTTCTCACAGAACCCGGAAAACAACTTTGTTGATCATCGACTCTAGATTTCGTGAGCTACAGAACGACTTCACGAAATTATTGTACCATGCAAATCTTTCGGACAATGAGCCTGCACAGCAGGAAGTAGGTACTTCAATTGGCCATTTCCGCCGGCCGGTGTGGCCGAGCGGTTCTAGACGCTACAGTCTGGAACCGCGCGACCGCTACGGTCCCAGGTTCGAATCCTGCCTCGGGCATGGATGTGTGTGATGTCCTTAGGTTAGTTGGGTTTAAGTAGTTCTAAGTTCTAGGGGACAGATGACCTCAGAAGTTAGCCGGCTGCGGTGGCCGAAGAGTTCTAGGCGCTTCAGTCCGGAACCACGCGGCTGCTACGGTCGCAGGTTCAAATCCTGCCTCGGGCATGGATGTGTGTGAGATCCTTAGGTTAGTTAGGTTTAAGTAGTTCTAAGTTCTAGGGGACTGATGACCTCAGATGTTAAGTCCCATAGTGCTCAGAGTTATTTGAACCATTTTTGAACCACACAAGTTAAGTCCCATAGTGCTCAGAGTTATTTGAACCATTTTTGAACCTCACAAGTTAAGTCCCATAGTGCTCAGAGCCATTTGAACCATTTGGCCATTTCCTGCTAAAGCTCATACTACTTGGTGTAGGGTGTAGCACTCTACCAAACCTCTGAGGGGAGTATCTTTTCCAGAGGGTATTACGGTACACCGACCACCCTGTCGAAATGACTCGTCTTTAGAAACAGAAGCGTTGGGCAGAGCACCACCGTTTAGCTGGATTAATGGAAGACTGCAGCCTGGATAACAAGACTCGTCTCCAGGAAACCGCCTGGGATGTTCACAGTAACGACTAACTTAGCCGACGAGTGCGGACCGGAATTGATATGTTACAAGTATCCAGCAGGATTGAACGCGCATTTTAGTAGCGCGATTGCTTCCCAACGTCAAATTCCAAGTTTCGACGTCACTTAAGCTGTCATGCTCCACGTCCACGGTAACCTTTCACGTCCCGTAAGAGCCTTAACCTTGCTGCAGTGAAAGGAACATTTCTTGGCGATAATATACCAGATCATAAAAAGCATTTAACATTACGCAATCTAGACCTACAGAAAACTGTATCCGAGTGGATACGAGAGAAGTGGCGCCAGAGGGAAAGGTCATCCGCCACAGGCCAATGCTAACGACTTTGCAGAACATGGAATGTGCCGGCGGCATTCTCGGAACTCGGAAGGTCGCCGTAACGAGCACTCCGTATTGGGTAATGCGGCAGATACAGGTATCCCTATCAGCTTAGTGCGGTGTGCTGTGGAGTGGTGTGTGGGTACGTGCAGCCAGAGCGGAAACGTGCTCCAAGGCCAGATGTGCGAGCGGCGCCAGCACAAAGGCGGCTGCCTGCCTCACACTATAGCGGCCAACACCAGCAGCTACACCTGCACCTGCCGGGGCCGGTGTCGAGGTGGCTGCACAAAGCGGAGCATGTGCGCGTGCTGGCGCGACGGTTTAAAAAGCAGTTAGGCCGCCCCCTGGGGGCGCAACGACTTCACGCGATGAGGGGCGCAGCCCAGCAGGCCAGACAACAGGGAAGGGGGCGAGCCCACGCTTCGGGCAATCGTGGCTCTCGCACACTGTCGCCTCGGCTCTGTAGGGGACAGCCGTTACATTCACCACGGGGCGAGCTAAATAGTATCAACTCCCTGCTGTTTTGCTGATGCCGACCTGCACAGGGAGAAACGATCATTACCTCGCACGTAAGATATAGGTGTTCGTTTCTTCCGCGCGCTGTTCGAAAGTGGAATAACAGGGACTTATTGTGAACGTGGTTCGCTGAACCCTCTCGCAGGCACAAGTGTGATTGGCAGAGTATCCATGTGAAAGCAGACGTACTGGGTGTTTATAATTAAAACTTTCCCTATTTTACATTTTATAATGTTGTTGTTGTGGTCTTCAGTCCTGAGACTCGTTTGATGCAGCTCTCCATGCTACTCTATCCTCTGCAAGCTTCTTCATCTCCCAGTACTTACTGCAACCTACATTCTTCTGAATCTGCTTAGTGTATTCATCTCTTGGTCTCCCTCTACGATTTTTACCCTCCACGCTGCCCTCCAATATTAAATTTGTGATCCCTTGATGCCTCAGAACATGTTCTACCAACCGATCCCTTCTTCTTGTCAAGTTGTGCCACAAATCCTCTTCTCCCCAATTCTATTCAATACCTCCTCATTAGTTATGTGATCTACCCATCTAAGCTTCAGCATTCTTCTGTAGCACCACATTTCGAAAGCTTCTATTCTCTTCTTGTCCGAACTATTTATCGTCCATGTTTCACTTCCATACATGTCTACACTCCATACAAATACTTTCAGAAACGACTTCCTGACACTTAACTCTATACTCGATGTTAACAAATTTCGCTTCTTCAGAAACGCTTTCCTTGCCATTGCCAGTCTACGTTTAATATCCTCTCTACTTCGACCATCATCAGTTATTTTGCTCCCCAAATAGCAAAACTCCTTCACTACTTTAAGTGTCTCATTTCTAATCTAATTCCCTCAGCATCACCCAACTTAATTCGACTACATTCCATTATCCTCGTTTTGCTTTTGTTGATGTTCATCTTATATCCTCCTTTCAAGACACTATCCATTCCGTCCAATTGCTCTTCCAAGTCCTTTGCTGTCTCTGACAGAATTACAATGTCATCGGCGAACTTCAAAGTTTTTATTTCTTCTGCATGGATTTCAATACCTCCTCCGAATTTTCTTTTGTTTCCTTCACTGCTTGCTCAATATACAGATTGAATAACATCGGGGAGAGGCTACAACCCTGTCTCACTCCCTTCCCAACCACTGCTTCCCTTTCGTGTCCCTCAACTCTTATAACTGTCATCTGGTTTCTGTACAAACTGTAAATCGCCTTTCGCTCCCTGTATTTTACCCCTGCCACCTTCAGACTTTGAAAGAGAGTATTCCAGTCAACATTGTCAAAAGCTTTCTCTAAGTCTTTTTTATAATACGGAAACTAATTACCGTATAAGTACCAAACTTGGTAGCATTAACGTCAATGACATGGGGAAGAGAAATAATGCAGAATCAGTTCAATCGAAACACTTTTAATGTGCTGATACGGTACATCATACCATTAGATGCCGGTACCATTACTGCTAAAAAATGGGCTCAATATGGCGCCCTTCAGTGTCCAGGAGAGTCTGAAAGCGTAAGATACTCTGAAAAGCAGAACGAGGCATGTCCTTAGGTATGCTGGCTACCTCTCTTGATATGCTGCGTTTCAGATCAGTACAAATGTTAATGTCCTCCTGGTAAACTCTGTCCTTCAGGTAGCCCCACAACCAGAAATCACAGGGAGTAGGATCAGGTGATCGTGTCGGCCAAGCATTTGGAAACGAGCGATTGATAATTTGATCGTTTCCAAATGTGGTTCGGAGAAGCAGGTGAACTGCACGAGCGATGTGCAGTGGAGCCCCATCTTGCACGAAAACTGTTGAGTTCACTTCTCTCTCGTAGGGCGAGTATGACATGCAGGAGAAGCATTTGGCAATAACGCTGGCCAGTGACACTGCAGGTCTTTGGTCGTTGAGCGCCAACCTGTACAAAAAAGAATGGGCCAACGATGAATGAACCATGAAGTCACACTACACGGTGACACGTTCACCATACAGAGGATCTTCATGCACAGTGTGACTGAAGGCGAAGATCCCCACACTCTGCAATTCTGTATGTTTACCTCACCCGTAAGAGAGAAATAAGCTTCGTCTGTCCACAGTACGGTCCAGGGCCAGCCCTCGTCAACTCATTCCTTGCGAGAAAGTGGTGGAGAGCGAAGTCAACCCATCGTTGTGCGTTCTGAGGTACAAGCTGTTGTATAATATGGATCTTGTACGGATACCAATTGATAATGGTTCGATGCACCTTCCGTACAGCAAACCACGGAGTGTTTAGCTGTCGTGATACAGCACGTGCACTGCCTGACGGTCGGGAATTGCCCGCAGCGTTGTCTGCCATAGCAAAGGCGATTTCATCAACCATTTGTGGTGCAACCAACCGGTCGTCGGCCTCTTCCCGGAGCGACGCCCAGTTCTCCAGTTGATTCGAATTTCTTCATCGTGCCCCGCACAGCAGGTGGAGAAATAGGATCCTTCCGTAATCCTTTTCGCCGACGATATTCACGAAGTGCAGCGCAGCATTACTGGTGTTTTGATAGTAGAGCTTCACCACAAATGCCCTGCTCCTTTTGTCCAAGCTCATGTTGACATGTCAACTGCGACTGGTCAGGTGTTTGAGACTGTGAATCACGATGACTGATCACGCCACCTTGTTGTAACTGGTAGGTGGCGCTGTGAAGCATGGAAATTATGCACCCCATACTCTGGACATTAACGCTACCAAGTCTGGTACTCGTACGGTGGTTAGTTTCCGTGATATAACGTGTTAAACAGGGAAAGTTTAATTATAATCACCTGGTATAAACGCCATTTCTGCAGCCTTATCGCGACCTAGGCACAGTCGGACATAAGTATTCAAACCTATGGATATTATAATGTTACTATAAATCCCTTACTATAAATATGTGCGTGGATGTACAGGAAGTAAATATCCTATGCTGAACTTACTGGTCTAGTGTTGTCAACGTTTATAAAAGATCATAGGGGCACAAAACATTACATTAGTAAATAAATGTTACTATCTTGCTACAGCTGTCTCCCTGTCTAAGGTGTCGGTTCCAGTTTACGCTTCCCAATTAATAGGTCCAAGGATTCTTGTTTGTCAGTATAAATCGCTGGTTGGAGGTGAGCGGTTCTGTTGTACCAGAGGACCCAGCCCGTTCCATGTAAACGCACCCCACTTAACCATGGAGCGACCACTAGCTTACACAGTACCTTGTTGGCCACTTAAATCCATGGGTTCGTGGGGTCTGCGCCATACTCGAACCCTACCGTCAGCTCTTACCAAATGAAATCGCGTCTCATCCGACCAGGCCATGGTTATCCTGTCATCTAAGGTCCAACCGATATGGTCACGAATACAGGAGAGGCGCTTCAGGCCATATTGTGCTGTTAGCAAATGCACTAGCGTCGGTCGTCTGCTGCCATTGCCCGTTAAAGCCAAATTTCGCCGCACTGTCGTAACGGATTGGTTCATCGTACGTCTCACATTGATTTCTACGGATATGTCACGCATTCTAGATTGTCTGTTAGCACTGACAATTCTACCCCAACGCCACTACTCTTGGCCGTTAGGTGAAGGCCGTCGGCCACTGCGTTGTCTGTAGTAAGAGATAATGTCTGAAATATGGTATTCTCGGCTCATTCTTGGCACTGTGGATTTTGGAATATTGAATTCCCTAACGATCTGAAAAACGGAATGTCCAACTCGTTTAGGACAAACTACTGTTCCAAGGTCTGTTAATCTCCGTCATGCTCACGTAGGAAACGTTTTTACAGGAATCACCTGAATACAAATGACAGCTCCGCCAATGCACTGCCCCTTTATGCCTTGTGTACGAGATCTACCGCCGTCTGTGTATGTGTATGCGCATATCGCTATCCCATGACTTTTTGTTACATCAGTGTAAATACTGTAGCCCCGGACGGTCAGTAAAATAATATTCACTTTAAATAAGGAAAATTCGTACTTTCATTGCAGTGTTGCATGCAGTTAGACGCTGCGTGAACGTTAGGCTTGACTTAGAAAAGAAACTCGGCAACTTCTCACTGGTATCTTACATGTTCACATTTATATAGGGTGACCATACGTCCCGATTAATCGGGATTGTCCCGTGAGGCTCAAAAATTTGTCCCGACATTTTTTTAAAAAACAAGCAATTTGTCTCGATTTTCAAGGATTATTTTCAGACATTTTGAAGTGGTTAAAATATTTTCTGAGTGTTGATTTTATAAACTATCAATTGAAACTAACATTCCGTAAGTTGGTACCCCCTGATAATGTACAGCTTAAGCACTATAATTATTGCGTACTCTTATTTTCTTTGCTTTTGCTTGCCATTGTTGTCAGCACTCAGTATCAGTTTCGTGAAGTGCTAGCACGTCGTGGCGATGCCGAAACGAAAATCAAAGTTTGGGAAGAGCTTCAGAGGAAACTTCCTTGTTTCACTGCTACAGACAATGACTGTTCAGCAAAATGTAACGTATGTAACTGTGCTGTATCCGTGTCTCATGGTGATGCTGCAGATCTCAAGCATCATATGGAATCAGAGAAACACAGGAAGAATCTTCGATCGGCAGGTTCCTCGCAAAAAAAAAAAAGACGAGATATTTTGTAACTTCAAATACACAGGAACAGAAAAACGTAGCTGCAGCAGAAGGAACCCTGTCATTCCATGTTGTTTAAAACCACCAAAGCTGTTCTAATGACTGCAGTGTTCAACTAAACAAAAAAAAAAAATCCTGATTCTAAGATTGCAGAAAATGTTTCGTGTGGAAGAACAAAGGGTGAAGCAATTATCAACAATGTTATAGCTCCGCATTCCCAGAAACAGGTAATAGCTGCTGTAAACAGTGCAAAATACTTTTCAATATCTACCGATGCTAGCAACCACGGGCATCAGAAAATTTTTCCTGTGATGGTTCAGTATTTTTCTGTAAGTGAGGGTGGACTGCAGACGAAATTGCTTGATCTTGATGAATTGCAGAACGAAAAGTCCGAAAAAATTTCCAATTATCTTTCTCATGTTATACAGTCACTCAGTATCATCTCAAACTGTGTTGCATTTGGTGCAGACAATACTAACTGTAATTTTGGGGGGTTAATGAAGAAAGAGGGTAATAATGTTTTCACACATCTGAAAAAACTCTAACATTGTTGGCATAGGTTGTCCAGCACATATTGTTCATAACACACTTCAAAGTTCTTCTGATGTTTTACCTGTTGACATTGACTGCATTGTCATGAAGTTGTACAACCATTTTCATATTTTTTCTATTCGTGTTGCAGAACTCACTGAATTCTGTGAATTTGTTGGTGTCACTTACAAAAATTTACTTTCCTTTTCCAAAACAAGGTGGCTTTCATTGTTGCCAGCCATAGAAAGGATCTTGAAAATGTATGAACCTTTGAAATCTTACTTTTTGTTACAGTCTAACTCAAAGTGCCCTGCAATCTTAAAGAGTATTTTCAGTGATCCTATAAATGAATGTTATTTACTTTTTGTACATTCACAAATGAGTGTTTTCCACCAATCCATTCTGAGCATTGAGAAACAGAATAATTCCGTATGTGAAGTATTAGCAGTCTTAAATAAAGCTTTGACAAGTCTAAATTCAAGGAAACATGAACATTTTGGCCGGCCTGAGTGGGCGAGCGGTTCTAGGCGCTTCAGACTGGAACCGCGCGACTGCTACGGTCGCAGGTTCGAATCCTGTCTCGGGCATGGATGTGTGTGATGTCCTTAGGTTAGTTAGGTTTAAGTAGCTCTAAGTTCTAGGGGACTGATGACCTCAGCTGTTAAGTCCCACAGTGCTCAGAGCCATTTGAACCATTTTTTTGAACATTTTGTACCACTAAGGGTAAAAAAACTGCTAAATGATTGTGATGACCAGTCTGTTAAGAAATTTGACATAGCAGTATCAACGTTTTATGATGCTTCAGTAGACTATTTATCCTCATGGTTACAGGGAATAGCTGAGTTTTCTGTATTCTCATGGATGATGCTCACAGAACCACCAGAATGGTCAGAAGTTGAAAATACTTTAATGTGGCTAAATGAAAAGGGCATTCTAGTAAATGACGGCCTCTTAGTTGATGAAATAGTTCATATACAGTCATTTGTAAAACAACAAGTGAAAACAGACAGCGAACAATGGAATCAGTTGATGGCACATGAAAAATGGTGTAGATTTTTCAGATCTTGCCAGTGTAATGAACAGTTCAGAGAATCGCTTAATATAGCGCAGTACTTCTTTTCACTCCCTGCCCACAATGCAAATGTTGAAACAGTTTTCAGCTTACTATCGTCACAGTGGACAGATGAGAGGAATAGATTTACGGTGAGGAGCGTTAAGTGTATTTTACTGACCTGTTTAAACTTCAGTAAATACAGTTGCACTGACTTCTATTCATACCTATTAGGCAAACCTGAGTTGCTGAATAAAATTTTATCTTCGAAGAAATATGATTGCAGTGTGGAATCCACAAAACCATAAATTCCTTGTGTTCACTAAGAACTTTTTTGTAGTGATTGTTACTGTATGTCTTTCTACATTCTGTGTTATAAATGTTACATTTCTTAATAAGTAAATTTCTGAAAACTTGAAATATACTTCTTTCCAGTAATTCCATTCTTTGTTTGGTTTTGCACACACACACACACACACACACACACACACACACACACACACACACAAATATCAGTGAAGGCTATATTTGCAGAGGAAGAAGAAATGTTAGCATTAAAAGTGATATTTAATGAGAAATAAAAATTGTCCCACTTTCTGGCCAAGAAAATGTATGAAAGTCCCACTTTTGTCCGAAGAAAATATGGTCACCCTACATATATAACCAACACAGATTGACTTCCGAAAATATAGCGACCATTAGCACAGCGCGGCACCATAGGGAGTGCTGCATAACGTGCCACAGCCTCTCTATGCATTCCATTTTTCTAGGGAAGACTGTACAGAACAGCTGACATATTAAAACCGCCATCTTAAATTTTATCTGTTTTTTATTAATCGAGCCTCGAAACCTTTGGTACTGATGCAATACATAGAAAGATTTGAGTGTTAAAAACACTTTTCCCAGAAAACTCAAGAGGATACAGGACTCAGTCGAAATATTTATGTAGCACGTGTAAGTAGGCTGTTTAGGTTTTTATGTTGGTAACGCCACGTAGCGCTCTGTATGAAAATCACTGACTGTGCTGTGTGCAGTCTGTGGCTGGTTTGCATTGTTGGAATACTTGCTATTGTAGTGTTGGGCAGTTGTATGTGAACAGCACGTAGCAGTGTTGCCAATTTATCGACTTTGTCGCTGGAAATGACGACTTTTGCCTTCGTATTAGCGACAAAAAACAACTTTTTAGCGACAAAATTTATTTAGCGACTTATCTGGCGACTTTTGGAGTACTGACGACTTTTGACGTACAAATCAAAACTATTTTGGGCCAGTATTTTCATTAACAAAACTAAGATTTTAACTATAGAATGGGTACTACAATGACTTTGTTCTAGATTTACTAAGTTAAATTAAGTTCTTAGCAGATCATGTAGCATTGTTCAGCATTTATAAACCTGAATGTGGGAATTGCCTACAGAGTAAGAAAACCTTGACTATAGAACAATTCATTATTCATTACCCACTAGCCTGTTATCGTCGATAGCGTATCGGTCTATAATTCTTCAACTTTTGAACTCCCTTAATTTTTCTTGACAAAAAACATACGTAATATTAAATATAATAAAATACATTTCTGTCCAGCAACCTCTAATTTTTCGAAATGTTAACTCGCAGTCAAATTATTACCACATGCACAGTGGTAACGCAAGAACAATTCGGTGGGGGTATCTCAGACATTATTACGTTTTAAACAATGAACAATAGGACTGATATCGAGTTACCGAGTGAGTAGATTGTTTCATGATCTCTAGTTCGCCTGAGTTTTAATGTATTTTCAGTGATTATAAATTGGTGAAACTTACGTTGTGGTGGCTTATATAATGGATTTACTGCAGAAAAGGAGCAGAACGCTCAAAAATATAGGGATGCGTGGGGAGCAGAACCTGAATTCAATGGGTGGCTGAAACCAGTCGTTGGAGACTTATCCAAGGCAAGATGTAAAGTATGTGCAACAGAGTTTTATGCTAAATTGTGTGATATTAGAAAGCATTCAAAAACTATTAAGCATAAACAAATAATTGATTAAAAAAAACACAAACCACCTTACCTGTGAAAATTGTTGCGAAAACTAGTTAGGATAGCAAGCAGAGCGGAAGGCGCCCTTTCTTTATTTATTGCTGAACATTGTTCTATTTCAGCTGTAGATCATTTAGGAATACTGTGCAAGAAGGTGTTTTCCGGTGATGAGGGCGCTAAAAACATGCAATTAAATCGTACAAAGTGCACTAACATTATAACTGAAGTTGTGGCTCCATATTTTACACAATCATTGGTTGGAGATATAGGTAACCAAAAATACAGTGTACTGATAGATGAATCCACAGATGTATCAATGTCTAAAATGCTAGGTATCGTTATACGGTACTATAGTGTATACAACCAAACCATTAGATCAGCATTTCTCAAGCTCGCTGTAGTAGAAACTGCAGACGCAAGAAATCTGGCTGCTGTTCTTGTGAATTCTTTGAAAGATCTCAAACTTCCAATCGCTAATATGGTAGGAATTGGCATAGATAATGCTTCTGCAATTGTTGGAATAAACAATGGACTTTTCGAACAACTCAAGAGAGAATATGGTTTGAAGCATTTGGTATTGATCCGTTGCATTTGTCACTCTCTTCAGCTTGCAGTTTCGCACGCCTCAGTGAATACCATACCTAGAAACATGTTTCTTGTATGGGAAACCTACAATTGGTTCTCCATTTCACCCAAAAGACAAGAGGAATATAAGAAGGTTTATGAGACGATAAATTGTGGAAAACGGCCACTAAAAATTGTGAAGGTCTGTGCAACGCATTGGCTTTCAATTGAACCAGCAATATGTAGAATTCTGGAGCAGTGGGAAGAACTAAAGCTACATTTTTCACTTGCCATCGTTCAAGACAATTGTTACACTGCCCACCTTTTCGTACAAGATGTGTTGTGACGACTCAAATCATCTTTACATATTTTACCTTAAACATGCTTTAAAAGACTTACAAATAGCAATAAAAGCTTTTGAAGGAGAAGACAGTGACCCCACTAAATTACTAGATACACTTGTATTTCTCATGCAGTCACTCGGACAAAACATAGTTTTTCCAACTGTTGATTTGTTAACAACACCAGTTCCAAGCGAATGTATGTACGCCAAATCCGAACCTTGGCTTTATGTTTGAACAGAAATTGTCTGAGTCAAGTTTTTCTGAAGAAAATAAAGTTTATTTGAAGAAGAGATGCATTCAGTTTAGTCTGAAACTCATAAAGGAAATTCAACAAAGACTGACAAGTAACGTTACAATTCTGAAAAAAATGTCAATGCTGAATGTTGAAGAAACACTAAAAGTAAATAAAAATAATGCTGTAGCGGATGTAGCCAAAGAATTGGGTTTTAGTGCCGATGGTAAGCTGCAAGAATGGCATAATACCAACTTCATTAGGTGAAATAACACTACTAACACTGTTCGATTTTGGGGTGAGGTTTTGCAGTACGAAAATGCCGCAGGTGAGAATCCTTTTTCTTTGATTTCACAGCTAGCAATGAAGAAGTGGAAAGAATTTTCAGTTCTATGAACATTATAAAAACTAAACAACGTAACAGATTATCGTTAAAGACAATTAATGCTTTGATCATATTGAGAGACCAGCTGAAGAAACAAAATAAAGATTGTGCATATTTTGACATACCGTCAGACGTATTGGAGCTTATTGGAACGAACAAAAGTTACTCTATTGCGTCAAAACCAGTTGAACTGCAACATCATCTTTTCAGCGACGTTCAACCCTCTACATCAACTACAGTTCTGTCAGAGCATGAAACAGAAGAATTATTCGATCTTCTGAGTGACGACGATGAATAGCTCACATACCGGTATGTATATATTTTGTAACCTAATTTGAGTTCTTGCTTTCTTTTGTTACAAATACATTTGTATATTTCTAGTGTATTTGACTACTGTGATTGAAACAACGATTTATGTGTTGCGTCAATTATGATAACATGTTTAATTAAACGTTACCGTATTTTATATGTATGTTGTTGCAAGAGAGGCGTCATTTAATTTAGACAATATAGCAATTACGCATGGGACAATTTTTATTAACCCCTCGCCCACTGGCTTATTGCACCATTCACAGCACGAAATTTTCAGTACACCCCTAGTAAAATCAGTTTTAGCGACTTTCTAGCGACTTTTGATATTGAATCTAGCGACTCGGGTTTTTTAGAGTTGGCAACACTGGCACGTAGCGTTGCGTAGTTGGATGTGAGCCGCCAGCAGTGGCGGATGTGGGGAGAGAGATGGCAGAATTTTGAGAGTGGACGACCTGGACGTGTGTCTATCAGAAAGAGTAAATTTGTAAAATGGATATCATATATATAATGACTTTTGAACTTTATTAAGGTAAATACATTGTTTGTTCTCTATCAAAATCTTTCGTTTGCTAACTATGCCTATCAGTAGTTAGAATGTTTTATTTAGCTGGCAGTATTGGCGCTCGCTGTATTGCAGTAGTTCGAGTAACGAAAATTTTTGTGAGGTAAGTGGTTCATGAAAGGTATAGGTTATTGTTAGTCAGGGCCATTCTTTTGTAGGGATTATTGAAAGTCAGATTGCGTTGCGCTAAAAAATATATTGTGTGTCAGTTTACTGTTGATCAGAATAAGTAAAGAGAAAAATGTCTGAGTACGTTCAGTTTTGCTCAGCTGTTTGAAAATCAAATAACGTAAGAGGTTTACCAGCACAGTCATTTATATATATATATTTTTTAAGGGGCTGTTTCACATGTTGCTGGTGTGGCCCGCCTGTAACACTGGAGTGTAGTGGAAGGTCTTCTTTAGCAGGAGGTGAGGCGAGGCGTGGTGAGGTGGGCCCAGTGGCATTTCACAGGCGGCCGTGGGCGGGGATCAGCTGTGGAGGCGGGGTGCCGCCTCTGCTAGCGCGCTGTACTGTAGCAGGGGCTCACCCACCCAGCGCCTGCCTGGCGCCACATACGAGCGGAGTGGCGAGGCGTGCAGTCGATACGGTACGGGGCGTATCCATGCGGCCGGCAAAACGCAAACAAACCACGCTTCCAGACACGAGACACGTCAACCTCACAACAGCGCTGGTGTCCACCAGGGCTCTGCCGCGCACGTCATCTATTGCTACACAAAATGCGATCAATCATTCCTCTGAGCACTTGTGTACTAACAGTCTGACACGAATTACTGGTAGACGCCGACCTCGGGGAAGATTAGATTGAGGTCCGGAGAAATGTACGAACACGCTACTATTGATAGTAGACTAGTAGATAGTGTCGGAAGTTCCATGCGGCTTTTCGCGGATGATGATGTAGTATACAGAGAAGTTGTAGGATTAGAAAATTGCAGCGAAATGGAGGAAGATCTGCAGCGGATAGGCACTTGGTGCAGGGAGTGGCAACTGACCCTCAACATAGACAAATTCAATGTATTGCGAATACATAGAAAGAAGGATCCTTTATTGTATGATCATATGATTGCGGAACAAACACTGGTAGCAGTTACTTCTGTAAAATATCTGGGAGTATGCGTGCGGAACGATTTGAAGTCGAATGATCATATAAAATTAATTGTTGGTAAGGCGGGTGCCAGGTTGAGATTCATTGGGACAGTCCTTAGCAAATGTAGTCCATCAAGAAAGGAGGTGGCTTACAAAACACTCGTTCGACCTATGCTTGAGTATTGCTCATCAGTGTGGGATCCGTACCAGGTCGGGTTGACAGAGGAGATAGAGAAGATCCAAAGAAGAGCGGCGTGTTTCGTCACAGGGTTATTTGGTGACCGTGATGGCGTTACGGAGATGTTTAGCAAACTCAAGTGGCAGAGTCTTCAAGAGAGGTGCTCTACATCGCGGTGTAGCTTGCTGTCCAGGTTTCGAGAGGGTGCGTTTCTGGATGAGGTATGGAATATATTGCTTCCCTCCCGAGGAGATCACGAATGTAAAATTAGAGAGATTCGAGCTCGCACGGAGGCTTTCCGGCAGTCGTTCTTCCCGCGAACCATACGCAAGTGGAACAGGAAAGGGAGGTAATGACAGTGGCACGTAAAGTGCCCTCCGCCACACACCGTTGGGTGGCTTGCGGAGTATAGATGTACATGTAGATGTAGACTATGACTTATCCTAGAAGATAGTTTGAAGAAAGACTAACCTAAGTTAATATAGCATTTGTAGATTTAGAGAAAGACCTCCATAATGTTGGCTAGAATACACTATTTGAAATTCTGAAAGTAACAGAAATAAAATATACGGAGCAAAAGCTTATGAAGAACTTATACAGAAACCAGACTGCAATTATAAGAATCAAAGAGCACGAAAGGGAAGCAGTGGTTGAGGAGTGGCCAAGATTGTGGCCTACATCCGATGTTATTCAGTCTGTGCATTGTGCAAGCAGGAAGGGAAAACAAGGAGAAATTTGGAAAGGAAATTACAGTTCAGGAAGAGAAAACAAAAACTTTGCGGTTTTCTGGTGATATTGTAATTCTGTCAGAGACAGCAAATGAGTCAGAAAAGATCAGTTGAACGAAATGGATAGCGTATTGATAATATGTTCAAGCGCAATGAAATATAGTAAAAGTAAGTCAGATGATTCCTATGGAATTAGATAAGGAAATGAAGCGTTAAAAGTTGCAGAAGATATTTGATATTCGGGCTTCAAGTTAAGTGACGGTGGCCGATACAGCGAGGATATGAAATGCAGACTGGCAATAAGAAAGAGATAAATCAGTTAACACCTAACATAAATTTAAGTATTCCCCTGGATTGCAGTCTTATAATGAAGTGAAACATGGGAGCTAATTATTACAGACAAAAAGGCGACAGTAGCTTTCGAAACGTGGAGCTACAGAAGAATGCTGAACATTAGATGCGTAGAGCGAACAATTAATGAAAACGTACTGAATGAATATGGAGAGGTAACAGTGTTACGGAAAAATTTGTCGAAAAGAGGGGGTAATGGCGGGGGGGGGGGGCATGGAGGCAGAGAGGGGGGGGGCGGGGGGAGGGGAGAGAAAAGAAGCTTCCCTCAGAGAATCAGCACGGGTTTCTGGAAAGCCACAAGTGTGAATGTAAGCTCGCTTACTTCTTTCTTTCTTTATAAACAGTATCTTGCCAACAATAGATGGAGGTGAACAGATAGACTTAGTCTTCCTGCATTTCCAAAAGGCATCCGACACTATACCACATTTTCAACTGAAACCAACTTAAAATCATCTGAGTAACTTTACAAATATGATTGCTACGTAGAATGTCTCACTAACAGAACTCATAACATTATACTAGATTGCACATGTGCAACAGAAAAGGAACTGGTATCGGTTGTACCCCAATAAGCCCAATAGCACCGCTATCACAAGATGTGTGTACAAGCGGCAGTCAAATGACAACGATACAAATAGAAAAAAGTACGTAAACTGTTCGTTATTTCAAAAGCAATCGCACGAGTGTCGATGCATTTATCCCACTGTGAGACAAGAAGGCCAGTGCGTACACGGTAACCTTTTTGCGATTGCCTAGGCAGTCATGTTGTATCCATGTGTGCAACTCTTCGAAGAAAATCGGCGGCCACGAATGTCTTTATTCATTGCTCTAAAAATATGGAAATTGCATAGGGAGAGTTCGGGACTGTGAGGAGGATGCGTAAGTGCTTCCCAAGGAAATTCTGCAGCGTACTCGAAACAACGTTCGCAACATGTGGGGGAGCATTTTTTTTTTCGGCTATGCTGCAAAATCTTCTCTGGGAAGTCCTTACGCATCCTGCACGCAGTCGCGATCTCTCCCTATGCGACTTCCATATTTTTGGTGCCCTGACGAAAGATATTCGTGGCCGTCTATTTGCTTGCGACAAAGAGGTGCGCGACTCGGTACAATCATGTTTCAGTAGGCAACCGCAAACCATTTTCCACGAAGGCACTGACCGTTTTCTATTGTAGTGGGATACATGTATTAACTTATGGTGATTACTTTTGAAGTAATAAACAGTTAACTGTTTTCCCATCCGTCTCTTTTTCATTTTACCGCCCTTTATACGTATATGGGCTTTAGCAGACAACGTCGAGAGGAGAGTATGATCAGTGGAGGGTTATAAGGAAATTAAAAACAATTTAAGCAGTAGTTGGTGCTCTTTCTAAATGTCGATAAGTGCTAGACTTTGTTTACTGCACAGTAACGGAATTCAGTAGTGGCAGAAAACAATTATTGTTTGGATAGTAATGAGTGCTAAAATTAAAAAAAAAATGGCTCTGAGCATTATGGGACTTAACATCTGAGGTCATCAGTCCCCTAGAACTTAGAACTACTTAAACCTAACTAACCTAAGGACATCACACACATTCATGCCCGAGGCAGGATTCGAACCTGCGACCGTAGCGGTCGCGCGGTTCCAAACTGAAGCGCCTAGAACCGCTCGCACATCGGCCGGCTTAAAATTAAAAGGTGAAACGAAGGGGAACGAGTTCGTAAATCCAGCAGTAGGGAATTTGAGTGGAAGACTTTTCCTAATTTTGTTAGGAAGATTCTGAAAAACAGCGTGCACGTATAGAAACGAACGCTAACAAGATCGTAGCGCGACTAAATCTAAAGTACTGCTTCAGCGTTTGGAGTTCTTGTGAAGCAAGCTTTACATCTGATATCGACCCAAGTCAAGTTTGGGCTGCTGAATCGTGAAAGGTCGATGCGGCCCATATGAAAGTGTAATGCAACCGCTCTAAGAAATTAAAGGGAAATTTCAGGAAGAAAGACCCACCCGGATTGGGGAGCGCGCTAACGCGCCGCTTCTAGGACACGAGGAGTCGAGTCTGACCCGAATGCAATCCGTCCCGTGAATTAACGAGGGCTGGTGAGCCGGCCATGCTGGGTGTGACTTTTAGGCGGTGTCCCACACTGCACTCAATAAATACCGCGCTGGTAAGCGCGACCCGCCTCAGATACGCGCAAACATTTATGAAACGTTCTCACACTTTCACGTAAGATTTACTCTAAACACAGACAGATGCTTAGAGTAAGAAACAAACATTTATAGAAGAAAGGTCCGAGAATCGGTTGAAATTTCTAAGAATGCATCCAATTTCAATAGAAAGGACGGCTATAGGCTTCCGGCATCGTGGCTCCCCGCCATCACGGAAGTGAATACGCGGCCGCGGTGTGTAAGCGGCTTAAACAACGCGCTGCAAGTCACCTCGGCGGACAACAATATTTTGGGTAGACATTCTTGCTCTGTCCGTTTAGAATCTAGCCACTGATGACGACCAACCAATAGCGGTAGCAGGCATTTCATCCAATAACCCTTCTCCAGCATAAGTGTGGAATAGTGCCTTTCTATCCAATGACGATGGACCGCCAATGGTATCCACAGGAGATGAGCTACCAACGCCCCTTCTTCTGCATCAGAGCGGGAATATTGGCCAATGACTATGGCCCACCAATGGTAGCCATTTGAATTTTAACCAATACTATCACTTCTCCAGCACGAACGCCAGAAAACTCCCCCTTTATAAGTGGACGCCACACTCGTCTCTGACAGTTTTCTAGCAGTATTGGACACCAAAAGTTCCTGAGGAAGATCCCAGCAGAGGGGTCGGAACGTCGAATATTTTAGAAGAAACATGACGCGGCCTAATAACCCAGAAGATTTTAACTTCAGTGACAACGGCCACGAAAGCCTGCAGACTTACATAGATGTTTACTCCGTTTAAACCCATAATCATCATCATCATCATCATCATCATCATGAAAAAATATGTATTTCTTGTTGCCAGTAGTCTTTGGGTAAGTTTATAGAAGTCATATTCAGAAGAGTGGTTCCTCGTCTATCTAGGGTTCATGAGAATAAGATACCAGGGATTACGATGCCTATCGCAGAATGTGTGAGACTGTCATTTTTCCTTCGCCCAATACACGAGAGGAGTGTGGATAATATCTATTCTGCACAACAAATGAATCGAGGTCTGCCTACTCAGTAGGCACGGTATTTTTGATTTGCTTGACAAACGTGTTCCGGTGATGTTGCACCGTCTTCTATGGCACTCTTGTACTGTCTGCTGTGGGTTGTTACGAGCACTGTGTATCATCCAGAACCACGTTCTTCTCGACTGGTCTCAAATGGTTGAAATGGCTCTGAGCACTATGGGACTTAACATCTGAGGTCATTAGTCCCCTAGAACTTAGAACTACTTAAACCTAACAAACCTAAGGACGTCACACACATCCATGCCCGAGGCAGGATTCGAACCTGCGACCGTAGCGGTCGCGCGGTTCCAGACTGAAGCGCCTAGAACCGCTCGGCCTCTCCGGCCGGCAACTGGTATCCGTAGCCGTGGTCGCTTTGCTGACACAGAGACTGATGATGTTGACTGCGCGCCGATATCATCCGTAAGGTCTTAAGCCTGTCCGCGGATTGCCGAAGAGGAATCGGCTAAGGTGTGTCAATTTCGTCGACCCCGTTAGCGCTATTTGTGGGGAGTAGGCTGCGCGCAGGTATAGAGTTTTGAGTGTTACCACCTCCCTTTTCTAGCACCACCACCACTACCATTACCACAATCACACGCGTCGTCATCGTCAAAAATAAAACATACGCAGCACTGCAACCATAGCAATTAAAGTGCTCTTCTGACGCGACAACGCATTTTCTAATCACGCTAACCAGGGAAACGCTATACTACTTGAGCTGAACAACTGTAACCCTAGAGCGCGCGACAAAAGACGGCCTGAAGCAGAACGATTACTCGCGGCGAGGCGAGCAAGGTCTCGGACAGCTAACGAATGACTCGCTCACTGATAACGTTCTTTGAGAACAAAGAGGGTAACAGCCTTAAGGAAACAAAATGTATGGTGTTCTCACAAAGTCTCAATTATCATCTCGAAAATGTCAAGCTACGAGCATGATGGATTGAGCTGAGAGAAACAACACGTGCGACTGTTTCCAGTGCTGTTGTAGACTTGGAGCACAGATAACCCCGTGAATAGGTTGCCGCGAAGCATTGTCCTGACAGCCTCCCGTAACCTCGTCAGTAAACAACCTCCAAAGAAACAAAAAAACTAACTGTGGATGTCAGTGACTGCTGGATTGACCCGGGGACTGCGCCTACCCGTCACCACCGATTCCGTCCGAATTTAAGGTACATGCATGGCTTGCCTAAAATGAAAGCCGCGCGGAGTGGCCGCATGGTTTGAGGCGCCATGTCACGGATTGCGCGGTCCCTCCTGCCGGAGGTTTGAGTCTTCCCTCGGGTATGGGTGTGTGTGTTGTTCTTAGCATAAGTTAGTTTAAGGTAGTTTACGTACTGTTTAAGTCCAAGCGCCGATGACCTCCGCCGTTTGGTCCCTTAGGAATTCACACACATTTGAACAATTGAAAATGAAAGCGACAGAAGTGAAAGCTCCATGTGGCCGAGCGTTTAGAATAACTGGCATTTTTGACGGTGGTCGGCCGAGGCAGGAGCCACTTACGTTACAGGAGTTTCCAGTTGGCGCATCGGAGTAAGCACAGGAAGATAATCTGAAGGTCGCTGGGTCGAGTCCCAATGCGGAAACTTCTTTTGATTTTCAGTTTTTACGTTTTGCTACAAATAAATCGAAAAAATGCTCAGTGTATCGTATTTATTAATATTTTGATAAAAGGCATGGAAAGGAAAGATAAATGAAAATTTGTGATTGCAAATAAATTTCCAGGAAGGCATTGTGATGTGTACAAGAGAACGTAATAAAATAGGATACTTTTATTATTATACAGTTGATAATACTTTTATTACTATAGAGTTGATGACTTACACATGCTGGGGTGATACTCATCGTCAAAAACCAGAGAAACCAATAATTTTCTCGGCACGTTACACGCGTTATAAGCGTCACGTTTATTCAGTTAGATAGGAGTTTTAAAGTTTCTATAGAAAAACTTGATTTATATTCACGAAAGATTCTTCCTCATTGCACAGTTTGGCAGCAAATCGCGGCGTAACGCATCATTTCGCCAAATATCAGAGAAGATATCTGGTGACGTACAATGGAATGTTTATTTATGCAGTCCTTTCGGGATGTGGTTTCTTTTGTTCACTGTATGAGGTAGGAGCGGTTTTGAAGCTTTTTGATCGAATACTTTAAGTGGCAATAAAATAGACATCAGGGGGTTAAACTAGCGGAGAGCACTTGGAGGGGGGAGGGGCGGGGTGTCACTTAAATAGTGCGCGATAGCAGTCCTTCATCATCTTGAAAAATCTCGTCCAATAATGTCGACTTTTTTGTCCTCGACAAGAGTAATTTAGCAGAACAAATTTTTTCTCCTGCACGTAGAGCATCATCACATCAGTCAAAAAAATTCTTTTTGTATCAGACTGTCAGTTCCACATCTACATCTACATCCATACCCCGCAAGCCACCTGACGGTGTGTGGCAGAGGGTACCCTGAGTACCTCTCCCTTCTATTCCAGTCTCGTATTGTTCGTGGAAAGAAGGATTGTCGGTATGCTTCTGTGTGGGCTCTAATCTCTCTGATTTTATCCTCATGGTCTCTTCGCGAGATATACGTAGGAGGGAGCAATATACTGCTTGACTCTTCGGTGAAGGTATGTTCTCGAAACTTCAACAAAAGCCCGTACCCAGCTAATGAACGTCTCTCCTGCAGAGTCTTCCACTGGAGTTTATCTATCATCTTCGTAACGCTTTCGCGATTACTAAATGATCCTGTTACGAAGCGCGCTGCTCTCCGTTGGATCTTCTCCATCTCTTCTATCAACCCTATCTGGTAGGGATCCCACACTGCTGAGCAGTATTCAAGCAGTGGGCGAACAAGCGTATTGTAACCTACTTCCTTTGTTTTCGGATTGCATTTCTCACATTTTGATAAATTCTTGACAACATTCGTATGTTTTGCCGCATACTCATCCACAGTTTTTTTCAGTCCTCGGTTTGAAAGTTTACTTTGCTTCCCTTTCCATGCCTTTCATGAAAATCTTTAGGAATATGCTGTATTGAGCACTATTTCGGTTTATTTGCAGTTTAAGTACCGTAAAAATTGAAAATAAAAATGTTTTAGAATACGGACACGACCTTACAACCCTCAGATTACCGTTCTGTAGTCTTTCCATTGCGCCAATCGCTGCTAACATAAATGGGTCATGCCTGGCACGACCCACGCCAAAAATTCTATTTTCGGAGTTTCGGACTATAACATTACAATAACATCAGTGTATGAGACAGATAAAATTTTAGAGGCTCTTTGGAAATAACTCAAAAATATTATTCCGACATATCGATTGTTTCTACCAGAAATCTGTACTCTTAAATACTGTATTCTTGTGCCACATGTTTTGATGAATTTTTCCAGGTAAATAAAACAAAGTAACGATATTTCCTCAAGAACAGCGAAATTTCGCGTTAAACATTGACCTTAGAATGCCAGAATGTGCGAAAGTTGTGGATATTGTTGTGATTTTGGAGAGACTACTCTGTATGACGGAATATGGCGGAAGCAGCGCAAGTGTCGAGGATCCTTTGTGTGTGTGTGTTTGGTGTGTGTTTGGAGGGGGGGGGGGTTGGTGAGATGAGCCGAAGTACTATCCTGCAGTAAGGCTGGACTTCTGGGATGTCTGGGTACAGGGATTTATTCAAGCTTTATTCAGACGTAAGCAGGGGGGAGGGCTCGTAGCCCGTGGCGCTACTACCAGTTATTGGGAGGAGAGGGGGGGGGGCTCGATGATTCCACCAGGGACCCGCACTCGGTGCCACCGTTGTGGAGAAATAGAGCCAGTATATTCCAGGTGTCGGGTAGGGGGCCGGAGTTCATCGATCTTAGGAATTTCTGCGTTGCATGTCATTTGGTCGGAGTTGCGTGGGATGTTTAGCATAGCTCCTAAGATGAGGCTGAGGCATCTGTTTTGAATGACATGTAGTGGCCGAACGTTGGATGGGCTGGTAGTTCCCCACGTCGAGCAGCCATAAAGAAGGGCAGGTGAAACTGTCGCCCGATATAGGCGAAGCTTCGTTCGAACATTCATCTGGCAACTGCTCAACAATGGGTATAATTGGTGGAGGAGATATAATAGTTGAATCGTCTTGTTGTGGATATGACGTTTGAAAAGGACTTCGTTGTCCAGGGTGACCCCAAGAATTTCACTTCGTTCATCCACGCAAGTTCCCGACGGTGGAGAGTAAGCTTGTCCTTCAAGTCGGGGCATTTGCGAGTGAAGAGGACAGTCTTTGTTCTGCCAGCGTTAAGATGAATGTGATTACCCCATGCCCACTGTTCCGTCTGCGTGAGCTGACGTTGTAGTCTCTCCAAGGCTGCAGTAATCCGCGGGCTACCAGTGAGTAAGGCTGTATCGTCCACAAACTGAGTCAGGACGACCTGGGGCAGGATGGGTGGCAAGGGCCCAGACGCAGGTTGATTCGGAGTGGAGTGGAGATGTGAACTCTAACTGGAATAAAATAACACGTCTTGTATACCGATTTCAATTGGCCCAATCATCTCCATTCAGTAAACAAGTGATTAAATAACGATACAACTGGCAAGGAACTAAATGATATCATCCTCTAGAAAGCGAACACGTTCACTGGAAACATCGACGAGATTTTCCCAATGACAGTATCTCAGACGGTAGAAAAAGCAGCCCTTACAGGGTCTCTTTGTTGTCTGTCTGCGACGACATCATTCTACAAAGGAACTAGTACAGGTGGCAAATTGAAATTTATGTGAATACTAAGGTCTATGGTCCCTTGGTGGTGCAAAATATTTAAGCTCCTTGGTCAATGCAGTTAAGAGGTACAGCCATTGGTGTCACATATTTTGATACCCGCAAACTCACTCATCAAAACCTATCGATGAACTACTTACGTATACAGGGTGAGTCAGGGGAAAGGTACATGGTTTGAGGGGTGACAGTATTAATGATTCTGAACAAAAAACTTTATATGGACACATGCCTTATTCTGATTGGTTTCCGAGATAGAACACATTTAACATCACTTTTGTATATTTTCTCTTGAGTAACTCGAAAACCACTCTCTCGAGTGAAAATGTGTCGCAGCACAAAATTAAACTATGTTAAATTTCCTACAAAAAAGGACCTATTCATTTTTTTCTCTAGAACTAATAGTTTTTGTGAAGAGACAGCGAGAATATTCAAAATCTCGCGCAATGCGCGTGCGCTGTAAGTTAGATAGTTTTTGTAGGCCAATAAGAGATAGTTTTCCGATTTCATAGACCACAAATGTCCCGTATCACATTGTACGTCTCAACTTCCTCTACAGTACTGCGTTACATTGTAAACAATGACTAAGTTTGAAAATACAGAAAATGAAAAACAATGTACATTAAATGTGTTATATCTCAGGAAATGTTCGGAATAGGGCATATGGCCAACTGACGGTTTTCGTTAAGAAACACTAATACTATCACCCATCAAAGCTTGTACCTTTCCTAAGTTTGTAAGGAACCCTCAGAGATCTAGTGCTACCCACACTTGTCCGTTTTTCTTCTAAACTCTTGGCCACCTGGGGTTCCCACATCTGTCACTTTCTTTTGTGGCCAAGTCCTGCACATCCCATAAACTTGGATGAAACCGGTGATGATTAGTAGACGCGGTCCTCTTGTGAGTCCGAGAAGACACTAGCTAGAAGTGAGGGGAACGTTAGAGGATAAAGCGGACAGGTCAGAGTGGAGAGGAGAGGACAGAGGCGCGTTGTGGCGGCGGCTGGTCGCTCGTTACGGCCCCCGCCCCCAGAGGGTTCCTCTGCCCAGCCTGGTCCTCGCCGCAGACTAATTAACAGCGACGCGGCCTCCAGTGTGTAGCAGGCGTCAGCACAGTGCACAGTGTCCAGAGGCGCCGCCTCCTGCAGCTAGGCTCCCGCGGTTCGCTACGGTCAAGGGCGCTCGCGTCCGTCGGCCATCAGCCTGCTGCTTCATTAATGCAGGCTGTGTTACTGGCCGATCGTCGACAAACAGTTCATACAGAAAGACAACAGAAGCTTTTGAAATCTGGCACGACAGGAGACTGTTCAAGATTAAACTTTTTTTTTTAGGCAACTGTCAACTGCACCCATATACTTGAAGAAATGCATGATACACGCTAAGCTGTCTTACAATAATGAAAAACTGCTTTCCGAGACAGCACAGTGGTTATCACGCATTTCTCCAAGTGCTCAAGTTCAAGCGCGTAGGTAGGACGCCTAAGGAAACTGAACAGACTTGGGGGGGGGGGGGAGGGGGGGTATAGTATCCAGGCACAACTGTTGGTTGATACGAAACGTCCAGACGATTTGTCAGTTTGGCAATGGACAGAAGAACGAGGAACAATAATTGCAGAAGGAGACCAAAGCTTAGCTTCAGAGCTGGCCGCGGTGGCCGAGTGGTTCTAGGCGCTTCAGTCCGGAGCCGCACGACTGCTACAGCCGCAGGTTTGATTCCTGCCTCGGGCATGGATGTCTGTGATGTCCTTAGGTTAGTTAGGTTTAAGTAGTTCTAAGTTCTAGGGGACTGATGACCTAAGATGTTAAGTCCCATAGTGCTCAGAGCCAATTGAACCATTTTTTTAGCTTCAGAAAACAGTTTCAAGTGGATGTAGGTTGCAGCAGTAATCAGATGAACAGGCTCGCACAGGATAAATTAGAGTGAAGAGCTGCACTGAACTAGCCTTTGGACTGAAGATGCAGAGTTCTTTGAAATATGTGATTCGTATTAGGTCCCGCGAACTGATAATCTGACACGTCACACAAATCTCTCACACCGCTTACACCCTTTCTGTATTATAAGAATATATAACAAATCATAATTTCTTAGTTTTTTTTTTTAATTTTGTTTAGATCTTGGCCCACTGTTGAGCTTGGATCTGTTTTGCCACATTCCAAGGAACTGAGACGGCGATAAGGTGTTCCTAACAGGGACATACACTATGTGATCAAAAGTATCAGGATACCCCAAAAACACTTTGGCACCCTAGAACAAACATTTACAAATTAGCATCGTACGGTCTATAAAAACAGCATTGCAAATGATTTAAACGAATCAGGTACTCTTATGTGTAATACCTGTTTGATCGGCGTTAATAACAAAATTCTTGTCGTACCTTGGTACGAGGGTTCGAGCCTGAATTCGGAAGTTTGCTGCTGAATCAAGGACTTGCTGCAGTGAAGCGCTTTCCCTCTCGGATACAAATCTGGTGATTTTACTGTGACGAATTAGATGTCTTCGTTTGAAGAACACGACCCACCAGTAAGAAGCCTGAAAATTTAAATCACCAGCAAGAGTCCATCTCGTCGTCACCTGCTGATTACTCTATGAAACTATCATAGGTCCACGAATCAATTGTTTTTAAGTTGTTCATTCTTTGTTCCACCTTGTTTTCTATATTCTCCCAATCTTTTCAAACCTTTCATGCTTTTCAGGCGGGAAGTTCCTATGAAGAGTGGCCAAACCCCATCTTGAATGCTCCCTCGCTAGATTGACGACCTTGTTTATAGCGGAACGTAATCGCTGTCCATTTTCGACTGCTTCTCTTCGGTCTCGTAATCGTCTGATGAAGATGAAGCGACTTCTTCAGTTACTTCAAACACACCAGCTTCATCGTTGTCTTCGTGGACAAATAGTTCGTCTTGCACCACGAGTTGTTTCTCCGCTAACATTTCGAAAATTCTGCGAAATATTTCTTCTTCAATTTCACTTCCATGTGTTCTTGTGTTATTACTGCAGAAGGTTTGGGTTTGATGAAACTGTTTTGGAGAAGGAGCTTTTCATTCTACACAAGTGCCGTTTTCAATCGTACTTTTGAAACTTCACAATAAAGCGATCCGACTCCACAATCAGGTTCATATTCTCTTGCTGGCGAAATAGCACGCACACCAATACATTTACTCGTAAAATCAGACATCTTGGAGTGTTGACTTGTAACTTCTTCGGGGACTAACATACGAATCAATTCTTCATGTTTAAACGCTGTTCCCTTTCTCCCTCCACCAACCAAAAGTTGGTTGTGCACATGCAGCTGTTTCTGGTGGGTCAGGATTACTGGAAAAATGGGTTCATACGATGAGTCGTAAAGTACCTTTATCTACACCGGGGAAATGGGCGCATGGTGGGTTGAAACGTACATGCAGGAATAAGGTTATAATGGTAAACCTCTTCCAAAATGTTAATGAAAACCCCGAATTTTCAAGATCATGACTATGTTAACAATTAATGATTCCTTACATACTGACAATTTACACAATCATAATAAACCTGTTATTAGAATTACGTCGGAATGAAAAAAAGAACATTAGCGGGAGCGATATTCGGTCCAGAATCCTCCATCTTATGAAACCCAGCGCTTACTCGGTCGTCTACGGACTCCTTACCTGCTGGCGACCACACATTAATATATACGCATGCCTAAAACTTTCAGACTCGATTTTCTCGATAACGGTTGACAGTTGCGTCTACCTTTTTACATACGTTAAAGAGCTATCCATGATCTACACATCCTACCAATATGAATCAACTCGGTGAGGGCAAGTACGTAACTTTCCCTTGTCAGACATGCTGAAAGAACTGAACTGGCAGTGGTTTCAAGATAGACGCAAACTGTCCCGTAATAGCTGCCACACAAAATTCAAGAACCAGCTTCGAGTGAGAAATCTAGGAATATACCACAAATATCGTTCCCGTAGGGGCTGCGAAGACTAATTTGCCATTCAAGCAAGCTTTCTTCCCGCTCCGTACGCGACCGGAATGGAATGTAACCTCTGCCACGCTCTTTACAGCAATTTACAGAGTACAGACATAGATACGTGCCATCTGGTGACAAAACATCGCACTACAGAGACAGACACTGCCAACGGTGCCTAACTAACTAATGATAGGGCAACAGTTGTAGTTAGAATGCAGTAGGACTCTTACAGGTGATTCACACTTGACAGGTCGGCACGCGACGGATCGGACCGTCGTTAACATTTCACCATGCATCTGTAGTGGAGGAGTTAACTCATATCTTCATCTGAACAGGATGTCAATTTTCATGTTTCTCAGGAAAATAGTTTTGACACTGATTTTAGTGTGTGTGTGTGGGGGGGGGGGGGGGCGATGGCATCGTCCGCTAACGTATAACAACCATCTAAAAAGTTTCGAGACTGACTTTATTCCTGGCGTGTAAGCGACGTTAGCGCAGTAACTACGATGGCAGCTGTAAACAACGGCCGTGCTTTTGACCAGTCAGTTGTGAGAAGGCAGTGTTAAGTAAGGGTCGTGTGGTCGTTGTGTGTCAACGTTGCCACGTCGCGAATCGCAATGGAGCAAATCTCTAATTCAGGCGGTTCTAGGCGCTACAGTCTGGAACCGCGCGTCCACTACGGTCGCAGGTTCGAATCCTGCCTCGGGCATGGATGTGTGTGATGTCCTTAAGTTAGTTAGGTTTAAGTAGTTCTAAGATCTAGGGGACTGATGACCTCAGAAGTTAAATCCCATAGTGCTCAGAGCCATTTTCTAATTCAGGCGTTCAAGACATTCACCAGAAAAAGTGTGTGCCAAATTTGTCTCACATGCCTTGAGTCCCGAACAAAAATTATTAGGCGTGGATGACTGCAGCGACTTGATTGAAATGCAAAAAACCGGTAATTCTTTTCTGGAAAAATTCATCATGGGTGACGAGACTGTGTTATCTATATGAACCAATCACAAATAGACACAGTGCATAAATTAACATGAACGGTCAACACTTTGAGGACATGCCCGGTATTCAAGCTAATGCGACGCGCGAGATAAACAACATCGCAAAGAAGGACTTTTCTGAGTTTCACGTGGTATTCAAATGGCGTGAGGGAGGAGGCAAGACTAAGTAGAAAACAAGCATTAACCCAACACCATCGTAACAATTCTCTAAATGGTTCAAATGGCTCTGAGCACTATGGGACTTAACGTCTGAGGTCATCAGTCCCCTAGAACTACTTAAACCTAACTACCCTAAGGACATCACACGCATCCATGCCCGAGGCAGGATTCGAACCTGCGACCATAGCGGTCACGCGGTTCCAGACTGAAGCGCCTAGAACCGCTCGGCCACATCGGCCGGCAACAATTCTCTCTTTTTTATTCATTCTATCTCAAAACTTTTTGGACTGATGGGGTAGGCTGTTAACTTTACTCTTGCCGAGTTCACTCGTGATGGAGTAGTATATTTCGTGGTTTGTGTCTTCTTAGTCTTTATTTTATTGTTTTCTTTCTTTTCGTTATACACTGGAAAAGTTTCATGACAGATTTATTTTCAGTGCGTGTTATTTCAGAAGAGAAGCCATTCATCTGAAAGCAAAAATGATTTTGTTCTGCAATACCTGAGCAAAGAAAATGCTGACACGAGGGCCGGCCACGGCTTCGGCTCACGTGCCATACCGCTCAGCCTGTTTCACATTTCTCAACGAAACCGATCACGAACAAAACAAATTTTCCATATTTTTATTTATTACTGGCATGCCAAGACGTGATATAATTTTTATCTGGTACAAAGTGTCGGTATACAGAGAGACGCAGACAATGTCATGATTTTCGCACTCACATTGCCACGTAATCGTGACTTATTTGGTTTCATAATCGAAAAAAGGTCTTTCACACAAAAATGTCGATCGAAATATTGTAGTACTTTTGCAATCTTTACGGAGACGTGAAAATTCTACCTGAAGAAAGCAATGTAGACGTTTTAACACAAAAGGATTTGTCATTAAAATGGGAAAGCTCGAAAACATATGTAAGAATGGCAGTGTCCTCAAAAGTTTAGAAAAGTATCCTTGTAATTCTTTGAAGGCCACAATGAATTCTTCAAACGTCGCTTTTTCTTTAAAGGCAGTGAGCTTAGGTAACTGGTCTGTTATTGTCAGGGTGTGTCCCTTCTATAACGTGATTTTATTTTTAAATGCGTCCCCATCAAATCAGAAATGGTTGTTTCTCGCCTTGCAATGTCATACTTTGGACAGTGTACAGTCAAGTTCACTTAAAATGCAATATCTGTAATCCATTCCGGATGTTCTAGTTTTCGTTCTTGCTCTTCTTTTTCCTTCATAAATTCAACATCAGTGAGTTTTAAATCGAAAAATTGTTCTAAGCATGCCCCATGACTTATCCAACATACTTTGCAGTAATATGTAAATCCCCCAACTCCTCCTTCAGTCCCATGGAAAACTGTTTCAACTTCTAGTGGAATGATGGGTACGACTTCAGAAATTTTACTAATCATACCACCAATTTCTTCACGTGCTGCATGCCTGCAAATTTAGCACAAAGTGCTTCTCGATGTACTCAACAATGAATCTCGTCTCACTGTCAACTAAACCTATGAATTCCTTCTGTCCTTCTGCATGGTAGTTAAATATCGTTTAATAGCAAATTTGTAGTCTCCATCATATACGCGACTACATAACAGATATTGAGAATTCACGTCCATCTCTGCTGCCAATCACCGAGCGAGGTGGCGCAGTGGTTAGCACACTGGACTCGCATTCGGGAGGACGACGGTTCAATCCCGTCTCCGGCCATCCTGATTTAGGTTTTCCGTGATTTCCCTAAATCGCTTCAGGCAAATGCCTGGATGGTTCCTCTGAAAGGGCACGGCCGATTTTCCTTCCCCATCATTCCCTCACCCGAGCTTGCGCTCCGTCTCTAATGACCTCGTTGTCGACGGGACGTTAAACACTACTATCCTCCTCCTCCTCCTCCTCCTCCTCTGCTGCCAATCGCGTTAATTTTAAAAGCTTGTGATGAAAGACCGATAGACCGCCTCTTTTTGAGCCAACATCAACGAGACCTGTGAACGTCTTTCATACCACGAACAAATAGCAATGGGTAAACAACGCTAACAGCACGATTCTGCCGAACTGAAGAGAGTTGAGCCGACCGGAAAACGCCCCATCGCAATACTAAACGAAATGTCGCGCTGCACCAAGAACTGCCGGGAAGGAACGGGCAAGCCCGTGACAGGCTCCCGTGGTCCACAAACCCGGCGTGAAGTTTACCACCCACTGGCCTACGATGTGCATCAATAAGAGCATGAACTGAAGAAATATATTTTTTTAACTTATTAATTCAACTGCACACACATCCCACTGTATGGATGCCATCATTGAAATGACCATTTTTTTAACAGTGAATGTCAGCTTTATTGAAGGAGGAAAAACAGTTTTTTGGCGTTATTCAGTACTTAGAAAAAAAGAAACAAACTTCATGGATAAGGTAAAAGGGCTTTATGTACTGCTTTATGAACATTGTTTGATGTGTTTGCATGCACATATTCTATTATACATATTTCGATGCTTTGAATTGTTTGAACGACACGTTTCTTACCGTTTCACTCCTCAGCGGCTCAACATACAAACTATGTCAAGAACATGCGTCATGAATTTTTCTTAGGCCATTAATAAAGTTTTATAACTGCTAATTCCATAATTATAGTTCTATACCTCGACGTTTTGAACACCAATGCTGTCCTACAACCTCACTTTCTATATTCGGTTGGCCGTAAGGTATAACGCACGGCTTTCCGGGCGGGAAGGAGAGCCTGGTCCCCGGCACGAATCCGCCCGGTGGATTTGTGCCGAGGTCCGATGAACCAGCCAGTCTGTGGATGGTTTTTAGGCCGTTTTCCATCTGCCTCGGCGAACGCGGGATGGTCCCCCTTAGTCCGCCTCAGTTACACTATGTCGGCGATTGCTGCGCAAATAAGTTCTCCACGTACGCGTACGCCACCATTACTCTACCACGCAAACATAGGGGTTGCACTCGTCTGGTGTGAGACGTTCCCCCCAGGGGGGGGGGGGGGGGGGTCCACCGGGGGCCGAACCGCACAATAACGCTGGGTTCGGTGTGGGCCGGCGGAAGGGTGATGTGGACAGCGGTAGTCGTCGTGGGGTTGTGGGCCATTGCGGCTGCGGCGGGGACGGAGCCTCTCCGTCGTTTCTAGGTCCCCGGTTAACACACAATACAATACAATGTATTCGGTACTGATCTAAGTGATGTGACGTTGTCTTAGTGTTCCGTCTAGCACGAACACACCATTATTTATTCACGAAAGTTTCTGGTTCAAAAATGGTTCAAATGGCTCTGAGCACTATGGGACTCAACTGCTGTGGTCATAAGTCCCCTAGAACTTAGAACTACTTAAACCTAACTAACCTAAGGACATCACACACATCCATGCCCGAGGCAGGATTCGAACCTGCGACCGTAGCGGTCGTGCGGTTCCAGACTGTAGCGCCTTTAACCGCTCGGCCACTCCGGCCGGCAAAGTTTCTGGCTTGCAGCCGGTCGTCGTATACAGCACTGCACAATATTTCAGATGGGTACCCGCTATTCAACCTCAGGTGAGCCGTCGAAGACTGACAAAAATTTCCTCCGTTAGCGCGGTGCGTGTATTCCGTACATGCGTTATGAATACACACAGCATGCTCATTAATTGCGGGACGGTGGAAGTCCGTCCATCTTCTACGGCTCACCTGAAGATGATTTACAAGTCTCCAAGCGAAATATTGCGGAGAGCAACCGAAACTTCCTTGAATATCCATTTCACTGGAAAAGTTTACAAATTCACACACCATTACTCTACGACGACGTCGTTTTACGTTCTGTTGGCGCCCAGTGCGGATCCGCCCTCACAATTCGTACAGTGGCTACTTGGTTGCTGGGAATGAATGCTGCTTGAGCGCCAAAATGTTGCATACAGCATATCCTGCGTCGACCGCGCCTGGGCCTCCCTCCTTCATCAGCATACCATGCTGGAGTCTCCAGCAAGACAGGTCGCGCCGCGACCCACTTCGGCAGTTCGCCTCCCCCCCCCCCCCCTCCCAACAGCACACACACACTTCCTCGCGGCGCAGCCCCACAACCGTTGCCCTTCCGCTTGCTGGCCACTTCCGGCCGGCTGCACGCTCAGCCGACGCCACAGTAGAGAGTATAATGGCATCGGCGATTGGAAAGCAGCCCAGGTGACACACACACACATACACACACACACACACACACACACACACACACACACACACCTACCAAAACAGAAGTCTGACTCACGTTAGAATTCGTAGTACACACATAATGACCTGATTATCGCGAACAGTTGCCTTAGTTACTGCACCCTTTCATACATTTCTTCAGGATGGACTTACTGAAATTTGCGTACTATTACATTCGCGTAATACGAGGAGAGATTTTCTTACGGGCTACAACAGCATTACGAAAGCATATTCGTTAAAGAATCGTGGTTTACTCTGTAACAAAGACGTACATCAATTGGATTAACGGTAGAGAAACATCGGAGGTATCGAAGATTTGAATTTGTCCTGGAAGCATCTGCAGACTAAAATAGGTAAAGGGATACACAAACATACAAAACATTGCAAATAAGACAAAACAGAGAACGAAACAGATGCTGTACAAGCGCGGAGAGCTGAAAAAAAAGGTTGAAATAAAGCGGTCCATTCTCATGTGGAACCAACTGTATCAAAATGTATATACACAGACGGGGGAAAAAATCCTAACACCGAGAAATAATTAACGTAGAATAATGAAATTTCGGGAATACACTTATCTATGTTACATATTTAAGTGGTTAACTTTGAAAGATAACAAGTAAAGGTAAGCGCAAGAAAAGCCATTGCAAATGTGGAATGCTGGTACATTAATAACAGATGTAATCGCCAGAACGTTGAATGCAAGCTTGCAAACGCGGATGCATTGTGCCGTGCAGGTGCTGGAAGTCAATTTATGGGATGGAGTTCCATGCCTGTTGCACTTGATCGGTCAATATAGGGACGGTTACTGCTGGTTATAGAGGTAGCTGAGTTGTCATCTGATGATGTCCGTTGGTGCTCGATTGGAGACAGTTCTGCTGATCGAGCAGGCCAAGGCAACATGTTGACACTCTATAGAGCATATTGGGGTATAACAGCGGTATGTGAGCGAGCCTTATCCTTTTGGAAAACACGTCCTGGAACGTCCTATTCACGAATGGCAGCACGACAGGTCGAATCACCAGACTGACGTACTGATCTTCAGTCAGGGTGCGTGGGATAACGATGAGAGTGCTCCTGCCGACATAAGAAATAGCATCCCAGACCACAATTCAGGGTGTAGGTCCCGTGTGTCTAGGCCACAGACAGTTGGCTGCAGGCATTCACCTAGTGTCCTTCGAACCAATAGAAGCGAGCGAGGTGGCGCAGTGATCAGCACACTGGACTCGCATTCTGAAAAGCCATTGCTGGACATCGTGATTTAGGTATTCCGTGGTTTTCCTAAGTCGCTTCAGGTCAATGCCGGGATGATTCCTTTGAAAAGGTACGGCCGATTTCCTTCCCCATCCTTAACTCGAGCTTGTGCTCCATCTCTAATGACATCATTGTCGACAGGACGTTAAACACTAACCTTCTCATCGAACCAACAGACGTCCATCACAGGCACCGACGCAGAACCGGCTTTCATCACACATCAGACCTCCACTCCGCTCTCCAATGAGATCTCGCTTGACATCACTGAAGTCGCAAACGGCGGTTGTTTGGGGTCAGTGGAATGCCTCTGGCTCAGAGCTGTTCTTGAAGTAACCGATTTGTAACAGTTCGTTGTATCACTGTAATGACAAGTCTGCTCGAATTGCTGCTGCAGAAGGAGTAGAATGCGCCATAGCCATAAGCGGAACATGATAGTCTTCCCCCTCGGTAGTGCCATATGGCCATCCAGACCCCGGTCTTCTCGCGGCCGTACCTTCCCATGACCACCGCTCCCAGTCATCATGTACAGTGGCTACATTCCTGCCAAGTCTTTCTGCAATATCAAAGAAGGAACATCCAGCTTCTTGTAGCCGTATTACACAACCTCGTTCAAACTCATGAGCTGTCAATAATAGCTTCTTGGCACCATATTCTTCCTCAAGAACGGCAGCCCGAGAAGGTAGCGACGTTGTACGCTCCGTCTGGAGCCTAGTCACGTTTTAACTTATCGCAAAGGTATCCCGCCGTGTTCAGGTCGGTACTCTGGCTAGGCTAGTCCATGTCAGGAATGTTATTTCCCACAAACCATTGCCTCACATGTTGTTGTTGTGGTTTTCAGTCCAGAGACTGGTTTGATGCAGCTCTCCGCCGGCCGCTGGTGGCCGAGCGGTTCTGGCGCTCCAGTCTGGAACCGCGCGGCCGCTACGGTCGCAGGTTCGAATCCTGCCTCGGGCTTGGATGTTTGTGTTATCCTTGGGTTAGTTAGGTTTAAGTAGTTCTAAGTTCTAGGGGACTTATGACCTCAGCAGTTGAGTCACATAGTGCTCAGAACCATTTTTTTGCAGCTCTCCATGCTACTCTATCCTGAACAAACTTCCTCATATGCTACTTTATAACACAATGCTGATAGAAACAATGATCATCTCCGAACTGTTCCTCCGCTGCACGCTGTACACAATGCTGTAAAATTTCATATTCTTCCGCATTTAGCATTTTCTTAAGCGCAACAAGACCCCACACTAACCATAAAAAACACGCCGATACCCAAACACCAACTCCTCCATACTTCGCTGTACGCCGTACACATGATGGCTGGTAACGTTCTCCAAGTATTCGCCAAACCCAAACCCTTCCTACGGACTGCCACAGAGTACAGCGTGAGCCGGCCGCTGTGACCGAGCTGTTCTAGGCGCTTCAGACCGGAACCGCGATACTGCTACGGTCGCAGGTTAGAATCCTGCCTCGGGCATGGATGTGTGTGATGTCCTTCGGTTAGTTAAGTTTACGTAGTTCTGAAAGTCTAGGGGACTGGTAACCTCAGATGTTAAGTCCCATAGTGCTTAGTCATTTTTGGTACAGCGTGATTCATCACTGCATATCACTCGTATCCAGTCATACACTGATCAGCCAGAACAATATGACCACCGACCTACTATCGATATAAATCTGTCCAGGCGACAGCAGCGTCACCTGGCGGGGAATGTCTGCTGGTCAGACGTACGCACGGTGCTTGGAGTATCAGTGAGCGTGCTGTCCGTTGTGTAGAATGGGGAAGGAGTGCGATCTACGTTTCACAGTGGGCATATTGTGATTGCCGTAAGGCTCGGCACGAGTATTTCGGAAACTGCACGACTTGTCGGGTGTTCGAGGAGTGCTGTGGTGAGTGTCTTCAGCACATGGCGAAAACAAGGCGAAACCACGCCCAGACATCGTGGAGTTGGGCGGCCGTCCCTCATTACAGATGTCGGACGTCGTAGTCTCGGCAGGCTGGTAAAATGCAAGTGTGCCACAACACACAGTGCACCGAACGCTCCTAACGATGGACCTCCGCAACCGACGACCCATGCATGTGCCAATGTTAACACCGCAACATCGGCAACGATGACTCAAATGGCCACGTGACCATCGGCACAGGATGTTGGCGCACAGCTCCTTGACACCTGTACTGCGGGACGGAGACAAGCTGGCGGCGTCTCCTTTTAAGCTCTGGGGAATGTTCACGACGGCATCCACGGGTCCAGTCTAGCTCGTACAAGGTACCATGAAGGCCAAGGAGTATCATACTCTGGTTTCAGAAGACATACACCCTTTAATGACGATCACGTTTCTCGACGGCAGCGACATTTTTCAGCAAGATAATGAGCCATGCCACAAGGCCTGGAGTGGGACGGAGTGGTTCGAGGTACATAGTGGTGAGTCCCACTTGATGTGCTCGCCCCTCAACTCGCCAGATCTGAAACCGATCGAACACATCTGGGATGTGATTGAACGTGGAGCCAGAGCTCATCGCCCTCCTCACCGGAATTTACAGAAATTAGGTGACTTCTGTGTCCACATGTGATCCAAACTCTCTCCAGCGATTTACGAAGGCCTCAATGGTTCCATGTCACAACGCGTCACCGCTGTTGTCCTTGCCAAAGGTCGACATACCAACTACTAGGTAAGTGGTCACAATGTTCCGACTGATCACAGTACGCTGTTCGGAGGCGTTACTCTTTACACCAGTTCAACAGTCGCCTGGCATTGACTGGAAAAACGTGTGGCTCATGAGGAGCTGTGCTTTTTAACTTCCTAAGCACGGTCACCATGTTACCTGACTGCTCGTAGCACTTTGGAACTTACGAGTGATACCTTCCGCAGATTTCACGCGATTTCTGACAACTACCCTCCGCAACGCTCGATGGTCGTTGTCCGACAGTCCATGATGTTATTTAGCTGTGGTTCTTCCTTCGTGTTACCAGCTTCACACTCACATCACGAACACTCGACTTGTTCAAATTTGGATTGGTTGAAATACTCCTGATCGATTTGTCACTCATGTGACATCCAATGACTAGTCTGCGTTCGAAGTCACCAGTCTCTCCTGATTGAGCCATTCTGCTGTTAGTGATTCTATGTTGACAACACAATGCTTTCTGCGTGACCGCTACGGTCGCAGGTTCGAATCCTACCTCGGGCATGGATGTGTGTGATGTCCTTAGGTTAGTTAGGTTTAAGTAGTTCTCAGTTCTAGGGGACTGATGACCACAGATGTTCAGTCCCATAGTGCTCAGAGCCATTTTTGAACACAATGCTTTCCGCCTCCTTTTACAATGGCGGGTCCGCCCCTCCAGACATCTAGCGGTCACTTTCGCATTTGATAGTGGTGTCCAATTACGTCTGATCAGATAGTGTAGATACCATAATGCACACTAACCCTGAACTCGACGCAATAACCTTGACACTTTCAAGTAAATACAGTGTTTGCGATCCTTCAAACTCTGTAAAATTTCCGCTTCTCTTTATCGAGATGCGTAATTTCCCACTGACAGATCTATTCCTGAGAAGCATACAGTTAAACGACATCGATTTCTGAGTTTTTATGCTCCGTCGCCAGTCTCTCTACCAGATGCGATGAAATCAAGAATGTCGCAAGTACTTGTTTAGAACAACGTTCGTATATAATATCCAACCTATTAGTTACGCTGGTAGTTGCACAACATAGTTGAAATTGATTACTTCAGTAGTAGATATTTTGCTCTCCTCTCGCCAACACCACCGGTAAACTTCAAGTCGAGAAGAAATTGTGATATTTAAAAAGTTTCAGTGACAGTGGAAGTATTTAAACGTTTTGCTGTTATCTAAAATTACTGTTATGTTTTCCATCTATTTCACCAACGAAATTCACTTTCCTGCGCATCAAGTAAAAGACGTTACAAATTACAAAATACAATCTGTTGATTATGCGTCAGTGTTTTAAATGGCCTGATGTCTCCTATTTGATTCTTTAATGTCATATCCACTGCATTTTTCTCATATAATCCAATACTGCAATTTTAAATGTGTATTTATATTCTATCAATGCCCTTTAATAAGCCCCATACTAAATAAAACAAGTTCTTGTAATGCTTTTTAATGTTTGTTGACACTAATTATACCTTAATTATGCCTGGGACTATATAACTTCCCGAATATTATAACAAGTGGAAAGAAGAAGCAAAGAAAAAGACATTATCTCAAAATTAAAGTGAAAAAAACCACACCTAGAAGACAAAAATTTAAGCGATTGAAAAACACAGAAAATATGATCCCAGAAAGATGTCCTCGTAACATTGTAGCTCTGTTGCGTCTGTAAACAAGAATGTGTATTTGTTTACAGAAAGAATGGTCTAATTGGTTAAGGCAACTACTCTTGATAATTAGAAAAATTGGGTTCGAAACCCTGTTTGACAGTTTCATGTGTCAGGGCGTATTTGTTACATTGTAGGTTGAGGTTCAGCAACTTTCAAAATATTCAACTTATTTCTCTCTCACTGACAACGAATCCATGAAATTTATTTCAGTGAATTTAGTTAGACTGAAACGAGATATTTTTAACAAAATGGCCTATACAACAGACAGAACCGATTCTGTAAACACAAACTGTTAGAAATCCTTCTCACGTTTATCACATGTAAAATGCAGAAGATTCTCACTCATCATCGAAAGTAACTTTGGCAAAGCAGTTTAGTTACAGAATGACAGGTAAGCCCTCGTTCAACAGCTAATGACTCCTAGCTAACATATTTAAGAAACGCTTTGAAAAAAATACCTGCGCAATACGGCATAGTAAACAAATACCGTAACGTGGACAACGGAGTCTGGTTGGCATATCAGACACAACAGCAGCACAACCGCGCAAACAGTGCCGGATAATAAACTCACTCACAAATACGAGCCACTAACAACGATTTAAATTTCCCGACCCCCACCTCTCATAAAGAAAACGTCGCAAATGAATTAACAATACACACGAAATGCACTGCCGCAAATTAGTGTTTCTACCCAGCGACTCATACACGCACTCTCTCTCTCTCGCTCTCTCTCTCTCTCTCTCTCTCTCTCTCTCTCTCTCACACACACACACACACACACACACGCACGCACAAATACACAAGAGCGCGCGCCTGCCCACACAACATGGTGGAAATATTGGACAGGACAGTGCTAAACAAACAAGGCAACACACAAACAGTCCAAGAGGCGTGATTATACATAAACACATCACTGAGTTGCAAAAGTTAATGAAACCGACTCCTAGAACTCTATAAAGCAACAGCAAAATCACCATCATATGACGATATTTAACATTGTAGTCACACAGAGAGAGAACAATAAAAAAACACGAATAAAAGGGGCATTGTCTTGGAACGGAAAAGGGATAGACTGGACACAATTACCTAGACATCTCCCACCATAATACACTGTAGCGGCTTATTCAAATACAGAGATGTGCACACAGGCAGAAAACGGCGCCGCGGTCGGCAACGCCTATATCAGACAACAAGTGTCTGGCGCAGTTGTTCGATCGGTTGCTGCTGTTACAATGTCAGTTTATCAAGATTTCAGTGAGTTTGAACAGGGTGTTATAGTCAGTGCACAGCACACAGCATCTCCGATGTAGCGATGAAGTGGGGACCATTTCACGAGTGTACCGTGAATATCAGGAATCCGGTAGAACATCAAATCTCCGACATCGTTGCGGCCGGAAAAAGATCCTACAGGAACGGTACCAACGACGACTGAAGAGAATCGTTCAACGTGACGGAAGTGCAACGCCTCCGCAAATTGCTGCAAATTTCAATGCTGGGCCATCAACAAGTGTCGGCATGCGAATCATTCAGCGAAACATCATCGATGTGGGCTTTCGGAGCCGAAGGCCCACTCGTGTACCCTTGATGACACAAAGCTTTACGCCTCGCCTGAGCCCGTCAACACCGACACTGGACTGTTCGTGACTGGAAAAATGTTGCCTGATCGGACGAGTCTCGTTTCAAATTGTATCGAACGCAGGGACGTATACTGGTATGAAGACAACCTCATAAATCCATGGACCCTGCATGTCAGCTGTTCAAGCTGGTGGAGGCTCTGTAATGGTGTGTGACGCGTGCAGTTGGAGTCATACGGGGCCCCTGAAACGTCTAGATACGACTCTGACAGATGACACGTACGTAAGCATCCTGTCTGATCACCTGCATCCATTAATGTCCAGTGTGCATTCGGATTTGGACAATTTCAGCATGACAATGCGACACCACACACGTGGTGCTACAGACTGGCTCCAGGACCACTCTTCTGAGTTTAAACACTTCCGCTGGCCTCCAAACTCCCCAGACATGAACATTATTGGGATGCCTTGCAACGTGCTGTTCGTACTCTTACGAATTTATGGGCAGCCGGGCAGGATTCATGGTGTCAACTCCCTCCAGCACTACTTCAGACATTAGTCGAGTCGATGCCACGTCCTGCAGTTCTGCGTGCCAGCGGGAGCCCCACACGATATTAGGCAGGTGTGCCAGTTTCTTTGGCTCTTCAGTGTATTAGTCGTCATCATCATCATCATTACCACCATGAGTTGTCATACAGTAATAGCCACTGTCTCACCATCGGATACAAAGCAACGATGCCATACGAGTACCTATGGTCACAGGATATATATTTTACCGTGGGTGGAGAATCATCGCGTCACATAATCGGAATCTCAAAACAAGTTAGTTTCATCCATCAGTCGAGCCACTTGTTTTCTTAGAGCGCTTTTGGTCATAAAATGTGGTTGGCAATAAATACAACAGTACTTGTAAGTTTTTTGAAGTTTCCCCACGCTCTTATGACGTGTTGCCTGTTGGTTCTCGTCTTGGGATCTTTGGCCGACGTTTATTTAATAATTTCTCTAACGTTTCGCTAGCACGACTGGGTGGCATTCTCAAAGATTCGCTCTCCAGTTTTGGTCGCGAACTGCAAGGTGAATCTTTGACAAAGCCAGCCTCTCGTGCTGGCGAAATGCCAGGAAAAACAATAAACGACCGTCCGCTGAACATTCGGAGAAGAGAGCGTCAACATGCGACACGTCGATACTATTGGTATTTCTCACAATTAAAGAAGAACTTTTTATCTGCGATGCTGCAATACTACTTTTTGCTGCTCTTGGTAGCCACATGCAAAAGATGCCGATAGAAAATACGGAAAAAAGAAAATTCTAATTTCGGTCATAAATACTGGTAAGTGAAATAAAGCATTAAGCTGGCGCATTTAATAATGGTTTTCATTTCCCAAAAATAAAACTGAAATTCTATACTCACGTAAAAATGCGTCTGAAAATTATACGTAGGAAAGGAACAGTAGTAAAGGAAACAGTAGAGGATCAGTTATGTGTGCAACGTCAGAAGCAGTAACGTGGACAGAAAAAACCGTTCTTGCTGGAATCTGAAACACAGACGGCTGCGTTCCACTGGCTCCCAGACCTGGCACGCTGACAGAAATGCAGAAAAAGTACAGAACTGCTGTTGCTCCTCCTCCTCTTCCACAACCTCATGCGGATTCTGGACAGTGTTGCGCTTGCCAGCTGGCCGTAGGTTCCTTGGACGCGATAGCGGAATGGTACAGTCGGTAGGAAACTGTGCGGCTTGCGAGTTCCAGCTAGAGTGCTCGCAACCTGCAGTTGATTTTTCACCTAGATAACAAACAACAGATTGTTGTAGAAGATAAAAGCGGTCGTCAGACATCATGTGCAGTAACAGCTTCAACAGAAAGAAAGAAAAGTAATTCCAATGAATAAACATCTTGCTTGTCACTGGATGAATAACATTTGACAGCAGTCCGAGACCAGAGCCTGTAAGTACACATTTGTGTCTCAGCTCCAGACCAGTGTGTCTTATTAGTCACAGGCGAGTAAAAAAGGAACTTAAAAAAGTGAAACGAATATCTGATTAATTTATGTTTCAAGTACGGTTGTGGCCAGGAAAAGGAAATTAAAGCTTTGCCAGAGAAGTGATTCACTACATTTAAATCGAGCCCTTACCACCAACGTGAAAGAGAAGAATGAGCCCGTATGCTGGCCGTCCCCTTCAAAGATTGTCACAGCGGACAGCGTGAGGTACTGGCGTCAACGTGGGAAGCATCGAGGGCAAGCAGTTGCTAGCTTTTTCTCATATTTTTTCCGTTTTTTAAACTGGCAAAAATGAACGGCAGAGATACTAGCTGGTGTGCACATTTTCCTATCTCTAGAGGGCGTTGTGTGAAGATGTGGTGGTTCACCTTTCACCGACAGCTTTGCACGCTTACATCGAGAATTCTCTTTACTGTCCCATTGCCTCTGCTCCTACGCGTTTAAGAGTGGGTAACTTGGGTCAACACCAAGTGTAAATATTTAAGAGGAAGTCAAATGCCGTAGTATCTTCAGGTTGATAACACGTTAGGCCGTTTCGAGAACAGACATCACTCTGGAATTGAGGCAGGAGGTCAAATCACGTGTCCAGCCTCTGATCGTTTTGTGGGAGGTACATTACATAGCAGACAGGGAAATAGATGTAGGAGCAGCGTAGATCTTTAGCCAGTTGTTGTTTTTTCTTAGAATCAGAGGCTTTTAAAATTCACACATGAGTGGTTACTTAAAAGTACCAAGTGCTGTTACACACAACGATGGCTTCCATGAACCTTCGTTGGTTTCTACAAGGGGCATGCAGTAAGTAATTCTGCACATTTTTTTTTTTTCTGAAAGCAGGTTCGTTCTATTCAGGATTCCAATACACCACAATATTCCCCACTCTTTTGGCTACGAAACTCCATTTTTCAACATAATCTCCGTTCAAGTCGACGCCCTTCCGCCACCTTACTGGGAGGGCCTGTAGCATGCATGACACCAGCCTATTGTTCGACGTCAGAGCCAATGTCTTGCTGCATCAATACGCTCCCCATCATCGGCGTGCTGCTTCCCGCTTAGTGCATCCTTCATTGAGCCAAAGGGATGGAAGTCGAAAGTTGCGAGATGCAGGCTGTATGTTGGATGAGGGACAAAGCTCCAACCAAGTTTAGCTTCTCTCGGGTGTACAGATTTGTGTGAGGCCTTGCGTCGTCATAGAGAAGAAGTGGTTCGTTTGCATTTTTGTATTAACGAACACGCTGAAGTAGTTCTCCAGTTTCCAACACTGCAAGAGTCACAGCTGTGTGCGACCCGCTGGCGTGAGGGAGATCGGACAGGTTTGCACGACCTTGCTGCGATACTGACAGACGCCTCGCACAATGACTCACCGTGCTTTTGTTCACTGCCAGGTCCCTGTAGACATTCTGCAAGCGCCTATGAGTATCTGCGATGCTCTGCTTTGCCAAAAGAAACTCAATGACAGCTCTCTGTTTGGAACGGAACTCCGTTACAGACCCCATTTTGAAGTTTACGTATAGCACCGCTACCTATCGGAACTTCATGAAACAATAGGGCCTGAAGCGGGAAATTCCCCGATGTTACACAACAATATCCTCATTTTTTCAACCGAAATTGGCGTAGAAAAAAGATTTACAATGTTCCAATCATTGCATCTCATGCTCATCGACGCGCAAGTCACCGAAGTGAAGTCAAATTGAAAGACTTCCACCAAGTGAGCTGACACCCCAGACTAATGCCATACGATCATTACATTTCAGTTCCACAGCAAGACAAAACTTTAAAATTGTATGGACATAATCCAGAATATCCCGATTTCTCCCTTCCTCCCTCCCTCCCTGCCCCCCCTCTCTCTCCCCCCCTCCCCCCCCCTCTCTCTCTCTCTCTCTCTCTCTCTCTCCCACACACACACACACACACACACACAAAAATACCAACAGCTGTCCACGTGACCCGATTCAAATGCGAATAGCCACATAAATTAGTTGTGAGAACTGCTGACATTCACTGGAAGGAACCTAATGAACTGCAATTTATCAGCAAATATGCCGTGCAACTGATTCTTGTGTACTGTTCGTCAGTTCCTACTTGGAACAAAGTAATGGAAAGAAGAAGGATTCATAGAAGAACGCAGCGTTGCATCCATGAGTCACTGCTGAAAGACGTTACACAGTATGTATATGTTTATATAATAGTGTAAACAACACGTGTAAGTTACTTCGTTGCGACGACATGTACGACTTAAACCAGAAAAATTCACAAATACACATACAACTGCGTGTTGACATAGCAAAGAAGGTTCTTCGATAGCCAAAGAAAGTCCTGACAATGAAACTGTGCTTCGAACTGTTCATTGGTGAAGTAAATACGCTACTGAAAAGACGTTAGACGGACTTTATTATGTTTTCCATAAGTATAGTTTTTTAAGCAAGCAATGTATCTTTTTTAAAAGGCGTCTGAGACCTCTAGTAAAGACAAGTAAAATGATATAACGCTTGTTACTTTGGATGTAGAAACATTTCACAACTATAATCTTAGGAAAACCCTAAAACTGAAAGGTAAGGCGCCCGAAATACGCTACTCAAGTGTAAACAGCTCCAGTCTTGTTGCTGTATGTAACGAAACGATAGAGTCCCGCTTGGCGATGTTTAGACTGCAACAGGGGATTCAGTCGCTTTACTTACCAATTTAGCACATTTCTCGGATTACTTTTGGGAAATGTCTGAACATCAACAGCAGCAAGCGTTGTATTACTCTGCTCGCCCTTTAAAGAGGTATACTCCTGTACTTAAAATAATCATACTTGAGCCAATATCTCGCTTGACGAAAAGTTATGAGCTTAACCACAGAACAAAATTACTTGGCTCTCTATGTACTACTACTTACCGAAAACTTCGTTTCGATATCTTGAACGTCCAGAAAATAAAAAAGCTGTTACCTCTTACGCGACTCACTGTATATTTCCACGTAAGTAGCTTACACGCTTCTCTGGTGCTTCGTCGGCCGTGGTGGCCGAGCGGTTCTAGGCGCTTCAGTCTGGAACCGCGCGACCGCTGCGGTCGCAGGTTCGAATCCTGCCTCGGGCATGGATGTGTGTGATGTCCTTAGGTTAGTTAGGTTTAAGTAGCTCTAAGTTCTAGGGGACTGACGACCTCAGATGTTAAGTCCCATAGTGCTCAGAGTCATTTGAACCATTTCTGGTGCTTCCGAATGATTTGGAGCTTGTATCAGGATTTGTCTCAATATCCTGTAGAGCCTGGTCCTCCAAATCTGGGGTACGCAAGGTCCGCCGCCTCCCTTGCACGTTCGTCTGTGTGAAGGGGTCCATGATCACACAAAGGCCCAAACAGAGCTTGAAATGCTGTGTGGTGTGGTTGGTATCTGTCAGGGTACTTGTTTTCTGCTTGGGCGTACACAAACACCGTGTGTCTGTGTGTTCCCCGCACGAATACCGGACAATTCTGCGGCTTACAGTACGCTGCGTCAATCACAAAACCTGCAACACTCAACGGGAAAATTTGGGAAATTTGTGGTAAGTTCCTAGGTTGAAGTCCGCAGCACGTGGTCATGCGGTAGCATTCTCGCTTCCCGCGCCCGGGTTCGATTCCCGGTGGGGTCAGGGATTTTCTCTGCTTCGTGATGACTGGGTGTTGTGTGATGTCCTTAGGTTAGTTAGGTTTAAGTAGTTCTAAGTTCTAGGGGACTGATGACCATAGATGTTAAGTCCCATGGTGCTCAGAGCCAACCTAGGTTGAACAAACTACTGAGGTCATCGGTCCCTAGACTTACACACTCCTTAATCTAACTTACACTAAGAACAACACACACACACACACACACACACACACACACACACACACACACACACACATGCCCGAGGGAGGAATCGAACTTTCGACGGGGGCAGCCGCGCGAACCGTGGCAAGACGCCTAGACCACGCGGGAACACTCAAGGAACACACGGCACGTGCTTAGAGGAACTGTCATTCGTCAGTGCCATCTACCGTGGCAACGATGCATTTCCGCACACATGCTCAAAAAGCCTCTTTTTCTTCCATTCCCAGTAAGGAAACTGTCTCCGCAGTTTGTCGGTTTCATTAACGTTCACCCTGTATACATCTGTATTTGTGTTGACATTTGTGTGTATTAGACGTACACTAAATTAATAATAAGTCAGTTATCACTTATTCCAATTTTGGAAATGATTCTTTAAAAAATTGCGAGCTGCACCTTGGTTCGGAGTCCGCTTTAAGCTGTGAGTTCCCTTGTAAATGGCTGGAAAGGCATTTCAAAGGTCGGAGGGAGGGTAGAGCATACCACCTCCAAATGTCCCATTCCTAGTAAACCATCGTAATGTTCAAAGTAACATTAGAATTAGCGACTGTCTTACTCTGCAGCACTTTTATTGATGTTGAGAGTCAGCTAGCAGTTTCGTGTCCGCTACCATAAGGTCTGGCTGCATTTCGTAAAATTTGTCGACCGAACTGACTTTTTTTTTATACAACTGCATTATCTGCAAATCTGGAGATATTTTGCGCCACGTAGCCCATGGGCGAATAACCTAAAATTCACATTGGACTCAGAGTTGAATTTCTCAAAAATTCGCTTCAGGAGAAAGGGCATTATTCCGGCACATATCGCCTCAATTTCGTCTGCATGTCACGGAAGACAAGGTGTATACGGCACCTCAGTTCTACTTTCCAAGCACCTATATACGTGCGGAGTACGGCACTCAGCTATCACGAACACCTCGGCAGAAAGTTGAGGGCCAGCAGAGCTGCTGGCGCTGGCCGCCGCTATCTGGCCAGCCATTGTGTCGCGGGACAAAGCAACAGGCGGCTCCGCTCCACTCCCTGCTACACGCGATGCTGCCAACGCGCTTCGCCTCGTCTTCCTCCCGTGAAACTACCGTGGAGGAAAGAATGGTCGCCGGTATCATAGCACAGAAATAAAATTACAACGCCAGCAAGGATAGAAAATAGCGAATTTTACTTGTGTGTATACAGGATGATGATGATGAGTCCCATGCTCCTTTACAGAGCGTAGGGGAGCGACGCGGGAGACCCGCGCCGCCGTACTGGGTAAGGTCCTAGTGGAGGTGGTTTGCCATTGCCTTCCTCCGACCGTAATGGGGATGAATGATGATGATGAAGACAACACAACAACACCCAGTCATCTCGACGCAGGAAAAATCGCTAACCGCGCCGGGAATCGAACCCGGGACCCTGTGCTCGGGAAGCGAGAACACTACCGCGAGACCACGAGCTGCGGACGTATACAGGATAGTATGAAGAATGTGTGTGCCGGCGGTTTACAAGGTGTGAAATTTATTAGACAGAGCTGCCACTTGTTATTTATTTCTAATCCTGTGCTGCGTCATTTTTATCATCGTACTGAATTCTTCATTTCCTCTAACTTTTCCTTCCTTTCACTTTTTTTTTTCATTTGGAATCTTTGTCATGTGATTTTACTTATTTTTAAAAATGCTAATCTACAAATTAAAGAAAAAGATCAAGTAACTTCCATTTTAAGACAAGAAAAAAAAAGCGCTGCACCACGAAGAAATTATTGAATGGGACGGAAATCGGTAGAGACAAACAAATGATTACATCACAATTTCGATGATTCATTCAAGAGGAAGAGCTACACAATTACACAAACTGAGTAAGTCAATGACGCGTTGGTCCACCTCTGGCCCTTATGCAAGCAATTATTCGGCTTGGCGTTCATTGATAGACTTGGATGTCCTCGCGAGGGATATCGTGCCAAATTCTGTCCAATTGGCGCGTCAAATCGTCAAAAACCCGAGATATCTGGAGGGCCCTGTCCATAATGCTCCAATCTTTCTCAACTGGGACAAGATAAGGCGACCATGAAGGTGTTGGCAAGCACGAAGATAAGCAGTAGAAATTCTCGCCCTGTGCGGGCGGGCATTATATTGCTGAAATGTAAGCCACGGATGACTTACAATTATGGGCAACTGTAGAATATCATAGACGTACCACTGTGCATCAAGCTTGCCGCCGATGACAAATTAAGGGGGTCCTTCTATGAAAACAAATAGCACACCAGACCACCGCTCTTGGTTGTCGCACAGCATGGCGCGCCAGTCGGGTTGGTATCCCACTGCTGTCCAGGGCGTCTCTCTGGGCGTCGCCAGAAATGTTTTCAGCCTGGAATCTAATTGACTTAAAGTACAACAGTCTTCAGTGCTAAGTTTCGCTTCGAACTGAACCTTGACGATCAGCGAAGACATGTCTCGAGAAGTCTCGGAGAGCGGTGGGATTCCAACCTCACTGTCTCGCTCTATACGACCCGACAACCAAGAGTGACGTCAGGCGTGCCACCTTTTTCACAGCAATACCAATTTGATTCGTCACCCGTGGCACCTTTACAGCACAATGTAACATCGACGACATTCTCCGCCCCGTTTTGTCGCCCATAATGGCAAACCGTGCTCGGCTTACATTTTAGCAATGTGATGCTCGCCCACACACACTACAGGTAGTTAATTCGAGTGTTTGAAATTCAGTGCGTTGATATCCACAATCACTATTAGCAAGCATTTATAAAATATTCCAAAACTAATTATTACGACTAATCGCATAGGAATGAGTTGACTCTGTAACACTAACAAATGACAAAATGTGTTGGTAGAGATTTATAACGTTAAAGTTCAGTAGAAGGTAACTATGTAAAAGGAAAAGCGATACATTTAACCAAGTCGCAACGAAGTAAGATGTAAAATACGTTCCTTGATTACAAAAACTCCTCTAGTAAAGAAATAAACGTGTAAAGGTCATGACAAGGGTGTCGGTCACGCTATAATGCGGCAACATCTGAGACCCTATAGCACCTTTGGCCAGCTGTCAAAGCAGTGAAAATGACGCGAAACTTTAATTGGGTTGATCACATCGATCGCATCAACGTGAGTAAAGACGAAATAATTTTATAGCGTCTCTGATGTAGAAGTGATCACTCAGACTCTGACGAATAGGGTGATATTAGCTCCACTTTGTATCTTGTTATATACCTACGACACAGTAACCTATGGAACCAAGTAGCCCTCGTTTCTTCTCCTGACCGGAGGCAAACCACATTCTACTTATCTACCGTTTGGCTGTACTGAAATGTGACGAAAATTTCGGAAACCGTTTTTCGACAGTCATGTTGTTAAATATTAAACATTGATCGATTCCACTGGGGTCAACAAACGTCCCGAGCTCAATGGTTTTTACACGCATGGTCTCTGCAATGCAAGGGTCCTTGACGAAGTGAACTTACCAGTCTTTATGTAATATGAAGAGAAGACATTAACAACTAATGTAGAGCACGAATTCCTTACGGACGCCAGTGAATCATCGTAAATAAATGTAATACGAGCGCCACACTCTCTCCGCCACGAATTTCTTCCACAGGCCGGACTGAAACCAACTGAGGGCCGGATCTGGCAGTCGGGCCGCCAGTTGCCCACCAGTGCCCTAAAAGTATGACACAGCATTCGTTTTCGTCGATTACTGGCAAACGAGGGCTCACTTTGATGAATGACTTCAGTGTGTGATGCCTGGCACTCTAACCTACACCATCGTGTATCTGATTTAAAAAAGGCGATACTACCCCTGGGAACCTCTCCTTGTGAGCTTGTATGACGGACACAGGTACGTCATTCCATACTGCTGTAGCCCAACGCCGGAGTTCATTAGTTGTAGTGGCTAACGAGTGGTGGCGTGCCAGTCTCTCAGAAACCTATGGTCAAACCTTTTCAACGGTTGAGAGATCTGGAGAACGGTTAGGCCAGGGAAACAGCCGAACTGCCCCCCCCCCCCCCCCCCCCCACCTCCACCACCTCGCCCAGCACGGGCAACATGAGGTATTCCGCTATCCCGTTTCTTCTACTTGGAGCCTCCACGCATGGATACGTACAACGTGATGCTATTCGCGGAAGCGGACGTCTCTGTAAACACGTCGCAGTGCCTTTCCTGTGTACAGTGCTATCACTAATCATAACACTGTCAGAGCATCTCCCTGTGGCAGCGTCAAAGAATATTGCTGCAATTGCGCCGTGTCACGCTGTTGTGTGAATCCTTAATTTGATAAAAAAAAAAAAAGACAGCTTCCAGAATGAAGGTTTTTGACATGACTGTACGATCCTGCTCGGTTGAGCGAACGTGATGTTTGTCCTCTCAGGCGTTAGTCGCGTGGAATCGTTGAGATCCTGCCCGAGTATGGTCTTCCTGAATCCATCGATTCAGTATTTGAATGACTCTTCTGGGAGTCCGACCAAAGCGAGCAGCAACATTATGGAACGATAAAGACTCGATAGACCATGATCCTGCCGCTCTCTAATTTTGGCACGCGCCGGTGGACGTTTCTCCTCCTTACACCAGGCATAACACGATCTCACAATCAACCAATATTAAAATAAGATGTCTGAACGAGAAACCTGCTGAGTAATCTCTCCCCATATGCAGAATGTAGACTGCGTTACTCCTACCTACTTTGTGGCGTTCCGCTGAACTGGTTATCATGTTCGCGGCGGCATGTCTGAACAAAATCTTCTCGGTTTTCAAGCCGCGTCAATTCGAAAAAAATTCTCGAACTTTCGGTGGTTCTCTTCGTCAACGTCGTCAGGAGTGAAACCACCGACTGCCGGGGCTGGCAGTGTTTCCCACTTATATAGCCTCCGGCACCAATCATAGAGGGCCAAACGAAATAGCCACTGAAAGCTCGAGAATTTTATTCGAACTGACGCGCCATGAAAACCGAAAAGCTTTTATTCACGTTTTACGTCACTGACCTTTGTTACATGCCTTCATGCTGTTGCAATTTTAATGGCGAGTTGTGTACATGGTGGTAGGGAAGTTGACAGGCAGAAGGGACTTGCTAATCATAATTTCTTTCAGATTAAACGCTTGTCAATGACTCATATAACATGTCTGGCTGTGGTGGGTAAGCGTCACTGCAATACATGGAAAGCGTTAGTTTTGTTGGAGCACTTGTCTCTAATATTGCTGAAATTTCTAACGCACATGGCAGGAGGGCTACGCTCGCTGCTCCGACAGCTGTTAATCGAGGTACGTCGAACGTGAGCGTAACGTTGTGTCGCTCAGCCCACAACTGAACAGCAGAAGAGCTGTTGTAAGCGACTACCGGCCATACTAGCATCAAATAACTAGCAACTGTGGCAGAGTTCATTAACAGCCAAATCAAAGTAAATAATGGATGTTATTGACGATCTTCGTATTGTAAATTCTGCACAGTCTTGACATCTGCAAGACGGGGAAAAGCATCGTGCAAAAATTTCAATACATCAACATTTATTTAAACTCTGGAAGTTTATACCTACTTACGCAACAAAAGATATTTAGAAGGAAGTACGTATAGTTGCCATACGCTTTATCCTTTGTGTCTTGTTGTATCTGTATGTACATAATAATGAAAAAGGAAAACAGGCGAAAGTGTACGGTGATAATTTAGAATGCGTGCTTACAAATTGTCTGGTTACGAACCGTACCAATTAGCATAAATACATTTGAAACCAAAACTTTTTGATTGTGTCCCAATGTAGCTGTACTCAAATTTCACTCGTAGTCCACTTTAACAAGAAATACTGCTACAGTGCGTTACAGTCATACCTCTTAAAGGAGCTGTTCCACATCCCCGGCCCATCTCGTAAATCTTGACAAGACTGTACTACTAGCTGCTGCAGTTCTTCGACCGTATCAGCGGGAGTGCTGTACGCTTCACTGACCCCCACAGAGAAAAATCGAAGGACTGGGATGGGTGACCTTGGAGGCCAATGCGCAGGCCGTTCTCGAAATATCTATCCCTGGTTGTATTGTCGCGTTAGACATCGACTTACACCGGCAGCAACGTGTGCCGGTACACTAATCGTGCATCTACATCTCTCAACCATGGGCCGTGGTCTTTGTTTGAGTCCAATAACAGTGGGACTCAGTCGTAAAGTCTACATTCAGATACGGTTTCTTTAACTAGGAAACTAATTAATACTGAAGTCAGTGACGGCTTGGAACCACGCGTTACCAATTAGCTCATAAAGGGCTCGATAAGGACCTATACGTACTGGAACGTTTTTTGCTTCTATTACCACATGTCAAGTCCATGTCAGATTAAATGAGGACATACAAGCAATTCTGGGGCGTGATGCTGAAATTTGTAGGTTCGATGAGTACGCTGGTATTACGGGGATGCTTCGTGAACTCCAATGGAAATCCTTGGAGAAAAGACGACGCTCTTCCGCGAGGCACTATTACGGAAATTTAAAATGGCTCTAAGCACTATGGGACTTAGCCGGCCGGAGTGGCCGTGCGTTTCTAGGCGCTACAGTCTGGAACCGCGAGGCCGCTACGGTCGCAGGTTCGAATCCTACCTCGGGCATGGATGTGTGTGATGTCCTTAGGTTAGTTAGGTTTAAGTAGTTCTAAGTTCTAGGGAACTGATGACCACAGAAGTTGAGTCCCATAGTGCTCAGAGCCATTTGAACTATGGGACTTAACATCTGAGGTCATCAGCCCCCTAGACTTAGAACTACTTAAACCTAACTAACCTAAGGATATCACACAGCCATGCCAGTGGCAGGATACGAACCTGCCACCGTAGCAGCAGCGCGGTTCCGGAATTAAGCGCCTAGAAACGCTCGGCTACAACGGCCGGCACGGAAATTTAGAGAAGCGACATTTGAAGCTGACTGCAGAACGACTCTACTGCTGCCAAGATACATTCCGCGAAAAGGCAGAAATAGAGCTCTTACGGAGGCTTATAGACAATAGTTGTTCCCTCACACTATTTGCCAGTGGAGCAGGTATGGAAATGACTAGTAGTACTATAGGGCTTGAGGGTACCCTCAGCCATGAGCCGTACGGTGACTTGCGTAATATGTATGCAGATGTAGAGGTGTCAATTTTCGCTATTAATTATGATACCTTCTGTATCCTTATTTATAAACAGTGTAGTCCTTTCTTTGTCGACGTAACGTACAACCAAAATAATTTTGCAGGTTTAGGAGTCCTTCTTGTGGGAGAATTCTCGAAGTAAAACAATGAAATCCTAGTGCAACCTTTGTAATATGTTACGTGAATAAAGCAGCAATTAAATAAATGCAACAGTAAAATAAACGTAACAACACCATAACAGCATAGAAGAACAAGATGCTCTAATATGAGTGAACACCCGATGTATTAATATCAAGGTGTCATGCAACATTCGCAACTCGACTCGTAAACAAAGCTAACAATAAAACAGAGGGCATATAAGAACAAAGTCTGCTGTCCCACGAGTGGGTGAAGGCAGCGAGAACAGGTTTACCTCCGATGTTCTAGTCTCGAGGAGAACAGGATTGAGTACCATCACCCGATTTTCCAGCAAGTCTGCTCAGTGGAAGAGGGGTCCAAATAAGCGAACACATGTCTTGGCTTATCTGTAGATACCACAAACGATGCCGACAGCACGACGGTCAAAGTTTTCGCCGTAATTTATACGCCATTTGGCACGCAGGACGTTGTACTGAAACACTGGCACAGTGGCTAGCGTTGCGGCTACACACTTTTGCGCCCCGTGTTCGAAACCAGATTTTTTTAAAAATATTATTTTATTTTAGTTTATTTATCTACCCAAGTCGGTAGAAGGTTACTACACACATGTTTCTTATCAAATTATGGTATATGCTGTAAGATTGCAATTGGATTTCACAATAAGTGTCATACACACATCGTTTTGCATCACCCCAATTCCGAGAACTCCTGAAGATAGACGTTGACTGCGGATATTGTATGACAGACACAGTCCCTTTGACTGTTTAGAGATGTCCAAAGATGTTAACAATCATGCGTGAGCAGCGCCTATTAGACAGGGGGCGTCGGACAGCCGATCAGTTCCAGTCATTCCACCAGGAAGGAGGTACACGGCTCGTGTTGTCTGTAGTTGAACCATGCCTAGACGGTCAATACCGCGGTTCGATCGCGTCCGCATTGTTACTTTGTACCAGAATGGGCTCTCAACAAGGAAAGTGTCCACGCGTCTCAGAGTAAAACCAAAGCGATGTTGTTCGGACATGGAGGAGATACTGAGAGACAGGAACCGTCGATGACATGCCTCGCTCAGGCCGCCCAAGGGCTACTATTGCAGTGGATGAGCGCTAACTACGGATTGTGGATCCCTGACAGCAACGCCGCCATATCGAATAATGCTTTTCGTGCAGACACAGGACGTCGAGTTACGACTGAAACTGTGCGCAGTAGGCTACATAATGCGCAACTTCACTGCCGACGTCTGTGGCGAGGTCCATCTTTGCAACCATGACACCATGCAGCGCGGTACAGATGGGCCCAACAACTTGCTGAATGGACCGCTAAGGATTGGTATCACGTGCTCTACACCGATGAGTGTCACATATGTCTTCAATCAGACAATCGTCGGAGACGTGTTTGGAGGCAACCCGGTCAGGCTGAACGCCTTAGACACACTGTCCAGCCAGTGCAGAAAGGTAGAGGTTTCCTGCTGTTTTGGGGTAGCATTATGTGGGGCCGACGTACGCCCCAGGTGGTCATGGAAGGCGGCGTAACGGCTGTACGATATGTGATTGTCATCCTCCGGCCGATAGTGCAACTCTCGAAACCGAGCTGATGCAAACCTTTTTTTTATGTGTGCACATTTATTACATAAGACATGTGTGCGTGGTGTTTTCAAACTTTTTTTTTAAACTCTCATACTCATATTTCATTCTTATATCAGTTCTCACATTCATTTTTACACTTTATTCTTATGTTTATTCTTCAGGAAAATTTGGTGCAGCCCCTTGGATTATACCGATCGTACAAACATTCGAAACATATAAATTCTGAACACCCTGAGCATCGCACAAAAGCAGGTTTACCAGTGGCATTTCTTCGTACGAATGTCGCCTGGCAAAGAAATATCGTTAACGTTGCTAAAGATTTCAAGCTTTGGCAATAATTTCGCCGCAAACCACGCACAACGTATCATTTTTCCGAAAACTGGTGCTTGAAATTGATTATGAATCAAGATACACTATATGAGTTTCAACGAAAACCGTTTAAAATAATTTTCTCATCCTTTTTTTATACATTAGCCACACAGGCAATTAGCACGCGAACAAGGACAACGTTGATCGACACTACACTATTGCGCATTATATTTGTCACTGATTGCCAATCAACAGCTCCACCCTTACACCAGTGATGCAAGTGAAGCAGCAAGATGATGAAATTGTAAGTGATCAACTGTCATATAAAAGCGTTTCACACTATTTTCGTAACACATAACTGATGCAAATGTATCTGCATCCTACACAGGCTGTGATCCACATAATCAACCACAAGGAAGAAAACCAGCAGAAGACATCACTAATTTCGATTTCTAGCCATACACTGCCCCCCTCCTTTCCCCCAAATGACACACCAGCAGCTATAGTAAAAAAACAATGGACAAAAAGTTCTAGATTAATCTAGTTTAAGACTGTTTATTTCTAAGTAACATTTCTCTATATGTACGTATGTATGTATAAACGCCGGAAGATGAACAGAACATGTTCGAAACGCGTTGCATTATGTTAGATTAAGCATAAAATAAAAAGCGACTGGTACCAGAAACTTGAAATAAATAATTATCCCACACAGTCACGGTGCACAAACATAGCCACTATGGCTGAAAATTACGTTGTCTCAACATACACTGGAAAACATTCGTGTAGTAATCTTCTACGGACATTGGTTGTTGTTGTTGTTGTGGTCTTCAGTCCTGAGACTGGTTTGATGCAGCCCTCCACGCTACTCTATCCTGTGCAAGCTTCTTCATCTCCCAGTACCTACTGCAACCTACATCCTTCTGAATCTGCTTAGTGTATTCATCTCTTGGTCTCCCCCTACGATTTTTACCCTCCACGCTGCCCTCCAATACCAAATTGGTGATCCCTTGATGCCTCAGAACATGTCCTACCAACCGATCCCTTCTGGTCAAGTTGTGCCACAAACTCCTCTTCTCCCCAATCCTATTCAGTACCTCCTCATGTGATCTACCCATCTAATCTTCAGCATTCTTCTGTAGCACCACATTTCGAAAGCTTCTATTCTCTTCTTGTCCAAACTATTTACCGTCCATGTTTCACTTCCATACATGGCTACACTCCATACAAATACTTTCAGAAATGACTTCCTGACACTTAAATCTATACTCGATGTTAACAAATTTCTCTTCTTCAGAAACGCTTTCCTTGCCATTGCCAGTCTACATTTTATATCCTCTCTACTTCGACCATCATCAGTTTTTTTGCTCCCCAAATAGCAAAACTCCTTTACTACTTTAAGTGTCTCATTTCCTAATCTAATACCCTCAACATCACCCGACTTAATTCGACTACATTCCATTATCCTCGTTTTGCTTTTGTTGATGTCCATCTTATATCCTCCCTTCAAGACACCATCCATTCCGTTCAACTGCTCTTCCAAGTCCTTTGCTGTCTCTGATAGAATTACAATGTCATCGGCGAACCTCAAAGTTTTTATTTCTTCTCCATGGATTTTAATACCTACCCCGAATTTTTCTTTTGTTTCTTTTACTGCTTGCTCAATATACAGATTGAATAACATCGGGGAGAGGCTACAACCCTGTCTTACTCCCTTCCCAACCACTGCTTCCCTTTCATGTCCCTCGACTCTTATAACTGCCATCTGGTTTCTGTACAAATTGTAAATAGCCTTTCGCTCCCTGTATTTTACCCCTGCCACCTTCAGAATTTGAAAGAGTATTCCACTCAACATTGTCAAAAGCTTTCTCTAAGTCTACAAATGCTAGAAACGTAGGTTTGCCTTTCCTTAATCTTTCTTCTAAGATAAGTCGTAAGGTCAGTATTGCCTCACGTGTTCCAGTATTTCTACGGAATCCAAACTGATCTTCCCCGAGGTCGGCTTCTACTAGTTTTTACATTCGTCTGTAAAGAATTCGTGTTAGTATTTTGCAGCTGTGGCTTATTAAACTGATAGTTCGGTAATTCTCACATCTGTCAACACCTGCTTTCTTTGGGATTGGAATTATTATATTCTTCTTGAAGTCTGAGGGTATTTCGCCTGTTTCATACATCTTGCTCACCAGGCGGTAGAGTTTTGTCAGGACTGGCTCTCCCAAGGCCGTCAGTAGTTCCAATGGAATGTTGTCTACTCCGGGGGCCTTGTTTCGACTCAGGTCTCTCAGTGCTCTGTCAAACTCTTCACGCAGTATCGTATCTCCCATTTCATCTTCATCTACATCCTCTTCCATTTCCATAATATTGTCCTCAAGTACATCGCCCTTGTATAGACCCTCTATATACTCCTTCCACCTTTCTGCTTTCCCCTCTTTGCTTAGAACTGGGTTTCCATCTGAGCTCTTGATGTTCATACAAGTGGTTCTCTTATCTCCAAAGGTCTCTTTAATTTTCCTGTAGGCAGTATCTATCTTACCCCTAGTGAGATAAGCCTCTACATCCTTACATTTGTCCTCTAGCCATCCCTGCTTAGCTATTTTGCACTTCCTGTCGATCTCATTTTTGAGACGTTTGTATTCCTTTTTGCCTGCTTCATTTACTGCATTTTTATATTTTCTCCTTTCATCAATTAAATTCAATATTTCTTCTGTTACCCAAGGATTTATACTAGCCCTCGTCTTTTTACCTACTTGATCCTCTGCTGCCTTCACTACGTCATCCCTCAAAGCTACCCATTCTTTTTCTACTGTATTTCTTTCCCCCATTCCTGTCAATTGTTCCCTTATGCTCTCCCTGATACTCTGTACAACCTCTGGTTCTTTCAGTTTATCCAGGTCCCATCTCCTTAAATTCCCACCTTTTTGCAGTTTATTCAGTTTTAATCTACAGGTCATAACCAATAGATTGTGGTCAGAGTCCACATCTGCCCCTGGAAATGTCTTACAATTTAAAACCTGGTTCCTAAATCTCTGTCTTACCATTATATAATCTATCTGATACCTTTTAGTATCTCCAGGATTCTTCCAGGTATACAACCTTCTTTTATGATTCTTGAACCAAGTGTTAGCTATGATTAAGTCATGCTCTGTGCAAAATTCTACCAGGCGGCTTCCTCTTTCATTTCTTAGCCCCAATCCATATTGACCTACTACGTTTCCTTCTCTCCCTTTTCCTACACTCGAATTCCAGTCACCCATGACTATTAAATTTTCGTCTCCCTTCACTATCTGAATAATTTCTTTTATTTCATCATACATTTCTTCTATTTCTTCGTCATCTGCAGAGCTAGTTGGCATATAAACTTGTACTACTGTAGTAGGTGTGGGCTTCGTATCTATCTTGGCCACAATAATGCGGACATTGGTATATAAGTGAAAAACAAAAATAAAAGTAATAATCGTGTTTCGAACACGAGGTGCAAAACTCTGAAGCCGTGACGCTAGCCACAATGTCATTATTTCGTTCTAACTTATCATGTGCTAAAAGCCACATAAAATACGTCAAAAACTCCGACCGTCGTTTTCTCAGAAACGGTCGAGCATCTACGATAAGGTGAGACACGTGTTCGCTTATTTTGAACCCTCTTTCACTCAGCGAAGTGTCTGGGAAATCAGGTTATAGCCCTTTCCGTTTTCTCTTCGTTACTTATGAATAACACCCTAATCCGGGAATGCAGCCGCGACTGAATCCTGGCTAACGAACGAGAATGTCTGCCGAATCCTGGCTAACGAACGAGAATGTCTGCCCTTTCGTGCCTGAGATATGTCGGGGGAAAGGCTACAGAGCTAGAATGCTGGGATTTAAACAAGAGCTGACCAGATTTATTTACACAGAACTAGAACGTTACATCCCCGTTGAACAAAAAACCATCTTAATAATTGCGACTGCTATTGTAGCTAATGCGGCGGCAACCGATGCGGAGAGGATCGGTTCGAATCCTGATGGCGGAAGAAATTTCCATCGTAAGTATTGGGCTGGTGGGGTAGGATAGCTGTCAACAAACTCTTGCTGGTCAGTAAACTATGCGCGATTGCCCTGAGTTTAATTTCACACGTCTTTGCAGTCTCTCCCGCAGTGCAGCAGTGTTAACACTGTGGATGCTAATCCGAGAGTCCGATACACAGTCTACTGGCTAGTTATAATTAAACTTTCACAACTTGACTGTGCCCCATGAAAAATGGACAATGAAACTTTGTGGAAACATTTGTAAGAACATGTGGAAGAGAAATAGCGAATAAACCACTGAAAGAAACACATTTTAATTTTCAAATGGGAGGGTCACACTTGTTAATTGCGGACCATGTTTACGTTTCAGGTTACAAACGTTACTCAATGCGACTACAATCTGCATCCACGACAGATGTAAAGTTTGAACAATTTTACAGTTCGCACCATTTTTCGAAAGGCGGACCATGGAATTTTCAGATGTCGTGACACACCTCGAGCACTGCTTGAAGATCGCACATTGGGTTCAGCGCTCTTAGCCATGGCAACAGTAACTGCTTCAACAATTTGTTGCGCAACGGGCAGTCGGTGTCTCCCACGCGCAATTCCCAAATCGGCAGTTAATTCGAACTTCTGAATCATGTTCGTTAAGCCCGGTGCGGAAAGAGGACCTTTCCGTATTCCTTTCCTTTAATACGTCGATACTCGCGAATAGTAGCAGCGTTACTGCTGTTGTTTTGATAAAGCAAGCCGGCCGCGGTGGTCTCGCGGTTCTAGGCGCGCAGTCCGGAACCGCGCGACTGCTACGGTCGCAGGTTCGAATCCTGCCTCGGGCATGGGTGTGTGTCATGTCCTTAGTTTAGTTAGGTTTAAGTAGTTCTAAGTTCTAGGGGACTGATGACCTAAGATGTTGAGTCCCATAGTGCTCAGAGCCATTTGAACCATTTTTTTGATAAAGCAATTTTGTGAGTAAAGCCCTGCTCACCTTTTCTAGACTGTCTGCAATGGTAATGCACAGTGATGCTTGTGTATCAGCCCTGCCTCGCCGTATCAGTATCGGCGCCTAACAGCAAGTCATGACACTAAAGCTACCTTCAACGCAAATCCTGAGCGTACACTCATCATTCCTACAAAGTTCGGTACCCATATGATAAATAGTTTTCTGTCTGCACTGGCTCAAGTAGCGAAAGTTTAATTACAACCATCCTATATTTCCAAAAATGTTCAAATGTGTGTGAAATCTTATGGGACTTAACTGCAAAGGTCATCAGTCCCTATGTTTACACACTACTTAACCTAAATTATCCTAAGGACAAACCAAACACCCATGCCCGAAGGAGGACTCGAACCTCGGCCGGGACCAGCCGCACAGTCCACGACTGCAGCGCCTTAGACTGCTCGGCTAATCTCGCGCGGTCTATATTTCCACCAAGGTTCAACTTCTTCTTCGCCGCACGAACAACAAAACCACAGCTCGCCTCGCCTTATACCTCCTAGTTGCAGTCATGTACAGTTATTGGCAAACCAATATAGCACAATCCCCTGTAAATCGGGAACAGTAAACATTAGCAAAATTAAATTCTGTAGGTTGGAAACATAGCTCTCTTGTAAATTTCGCCGGCTTTTATACTGTACTCAAATATGATTCACTGCAATGTAGCTTCGTTTCCACGACAAGACCGCACGTTCGTGAAACTCTTGAAGTTGTTTATTACATCACCTTTCACACTTGCGATGATGTGTGACGAGACGGGCCTTGAGTAATTCAACAAGACAACAATTCGACGGCGCTAGGTATGAGGGGTTGACTGCGGGGGAATATTTGGAGGTTGTCGCTCCGATGTAACTGGGAAGCCCTTGCATATCGGACTTACTGTGCGCTTTATCTTTCTGGGCATGGAATAGTCACTTGTTTCTAATGGTCGTTTGGCATTCATCAGTGATATAATGGTGGGCCAAATGGTCAAGGCAGTTCCTGGAAGCTTCGGCCAACACGCCAAATGCTCTGAAGTCATCAAAACACATTCATTCGAGTGGTCGTGTTGTCCTCACAGTCTGTCCACACCTTAATGTGAATCCATGTTGTGGCGATGTCCGCAGATCTGAAGAGTAATTGCTTCACTGGTTATTGACATGGTAGCGTGTCGTCTATTGTGGCTTACCTGGAACAAAATGAAACAAAAATTAGGTGTAAGTCAGTTAGTACAGGACTAGTATTTTTATCTACTAATCGTATTTATATTGTAGTTTACGTTAATGCTCTGCCACCTTATTTGAATCAGGATGCAAAATTAGCCCCATTTGCAGATGATACAAGCATTGTTGTGAAGTCGAGCAAAGAAGCAACAACAGACAAAACAGTAAATTATGTTTTTGGTAAAGTTCATGACTGGTTTTGCACAAATGATTAGCTCTAAATTTCGGAAAAAAAACAGTTCATTCAGTTTTGTACTATCAAAAATATTCCAACTTCCATTAATCTAAACAGGGCAGAAAATTGTAACTATTTAGGTGTGCACATTGATGAAGACTTAAAACTGGAAAAACCGTATATCAGACCCGCTTTACTGCGATACACGGATCCGTTAAAAGCATCCAGTATTTCAATGAACTTATCCTGCCATTTCCCATGTCCTATTAGGGTGACATTTACGGAAGTTTTTGCCACAATACGCTAAACTCAGAACGAATAAACGGAGATTATTACCCATGGAGTTGCTGGAGCCGCACTCTCAAGTTATCACTAAGCCATGAGGCGCAATGGATATCTCAATGGGCCCTGAATTCGAGAGGCGCGAAGTTGAAGTTCCGGTCAGACCATGTAGATTTAGGTTTTGCATGATTTCCCCACGAAGAAGAAGAGCTAAATAAAACTTAAATAAGCACAAGAGGATACTTGGTCACCCAACGACCTATTGGGACTCGGTTATCAGGGAAGCAGTTGCAATTCGACTGTGTGTAAACATAAATAGAGGCACCGGATAACCACTTAGCAACGCATGGAAGCCTATAATTGGTAAAGAAAGAGCACAGAGGAAGACTTTTCGCAGTTTACCGCCTCATGCGACGGATGTTGCTTCCAAGTAACGCTGGATATTGTGCGCAAACAACATCTATGGATGTAGAGGTAGCAACCACAGTGCGTGCTATTTCCATGCTGTCATAGTGATATGTTCCAGTCTATCAGATGCCGCCCTCTGCGTATAAAAGTGGGAGCCTTGCCAGTTCAAGACAGTCAGTCTGAGCCCGTGACGACGACGATGGAGGCAATCATCGGAAGCTCGGGATTTTATCCGAATTCGAAGCAGCAAGTAAACAGAGTGATTTTAATAGGGCTACGTCAAACCAGGCTACGGACTTAAAGACTGCAACAATAACATCGCCGTCGCGCGTCATTAAAATGGTTCAAATGGCTCTGAGCACTATGGGACTCAACTGCTGAGGTCATTAGTCCCCTAGAACTTAGAACTAGTTAAACCTAACTAACCTAAGGACATCACAAACATCCATGCCCGAGGCAGGATTCGAACCTGCGACCGTAGCGGTCCTGCGGTTCCAGACTGCAGCGCCTTTAACCGCACGGCCACTTCGGCCGGCGCGCGTCATTATTGGTTCATGAATAGGTAATGACAAATTATGGAGTAGCTTCACTACCTGACAAGAAACTTGAAGGACTCAGCTGACGTGTTAGTGTAACTTCGTACACGCACACCCCATCAGCGGGTACGTAAATGATTAGAGCTGCAACTTTCTGTGAGAGTTAGAACAGCCACCAGTGTTCATTAATGCTCAACTTACGGGAATGCAGGTGGGTGACGTCGGCAACAGCCCCCGATATTTCGACAGGAGCACACGCTGCCATTTTCACGGCGTAAATTCCCCGTAAGTTATTTGAACAATCTATACGCCGGGAGAAACTCAGGTCTCATACTGCATTAGTGTTGTTCGTGGAGGCGACCTTGCAGGTAGGGCAACCACAGCTACTGGATTTAGTCCTTTATTATTGGCTCCCTACCGGGTTTCTTCAGGTGAACAAGTAACTAAAATAGGACGAGCAATTCCGCCTTATGCACGACACCTTCTCAGTTTCGTTTTACCCAGACATGTTTCGGCACTTTATGTGCTATCTTCAGTGGGTTATTTTATTTTCTACGTATTAACATTTAGAGAAACTTTTGGTACAAGATATTTACAATTGTGAATGAATAGTTGTTGTAAAATATTATACATCATTTGTTTACAGTTCACAGTTGAGAGGTATGTATTAACGACTTTGTATTGTTTATTACATTATGTGTTAAGTCTAGTTATAGCTTAACTGGCAAAAGAGTTAATGTATGCATTAGTTTACATACCTTACACAAAGCTACTGGGTATTTACGTTGGTAGCTACTCTTCTACAATATACAAGATGGCGCCCGGTACACAGTGTAACGACACATCGCTCTGACACAAAAAGGAAAAAACGATCAGTTCTTTGTGTAAACAGTGCAACAAGCGTGTAATGAAAGGTATCTTATGCGTAAAGTGCAATTTCTGGCTGCACGAAAAGTGCGCAAAGGTAAGTCTAAAACTCATAAACGACGATTCTCCGTGGACGTGCCCAGTATGTTTACAAAGTGAAACAACCCACCTAGAAAATACGATCAAATCAAAGGACGAAATAATCAGACTGCTGCAAAGTGATATTAAATCGCTTAGAAGTGAAATTGTGTCTCTTAAGAAAGTAAATGCTAAGTTACAAATTGATTTGGCCTCCTGTATTTGTACCAAACACGGAAGAAAACTGTGAAAATTCTAGTGTGCAATCTATGAATCCTGTGCCTAGTGTGGAAAGGAACAGTGAAAATTATCATGGGCAAAATACAATCGAAAAAGACGCAGGGTTTTTAAACTGTGGAAAATCTGCAAGTAAATACAGCTGGAAAACAGTGACATATAATAAAAGGGTGAAACGTGAAATTGCCTCACAAAAGCAGAGTAACGAAAAGGAGTTCTTTGTTATTGGCGATTCTATATTAAGAAATGTAGTTTCACCAAACTGTGAAATAGATGTTCTCCCTGGTATCCGAGCTCAACAAACATTTTAAAAATCTCTTAAGTGCAAAACAGTCTACAACTAAAAAGGGAAACGATCCAACGACCAATTACGAAGGTGTTTTTATTCATTCTGGGACTAATTCAATACGAAGCAGCAGTCAGGGAGAAATTGTAAGTGAGACGAGAAACATCATTCTTTCAGCCAAAGCATTGTACACAAACTCAAGACTGGTTATAAGTGGAATTCTGCAAAGAAGGTCAGTAAGCAGTTCTTATATAAGCAACATAAACAGTGCTATCAGGGAGTGCGACGAACTCGGGACAATATTCGTTGACGCCAACAAATTTTTAAGTGACAAATGCTTGGGAAAGGATGGCGTGCATTTAAACAGACTAGGCTCAATGAATTTCAGTAAAATGGTTACAGGCATCTGTAAAATCATCAAGAACAAGGGAAACTGATACCGTGTGGAGAGTGAAAATTGAAAATAAAAAAGATCTTCCAGGCAGAAATTCCAATATAAATATAAGTACCAAGGATAGTAAGTTTCAGAACTCGTGTTTAACTCCAAACCTGACGGTATTTCATCAAAATGTACAATCCCTATCCAACAAAGTAAACGAATTTCAAATTTTGTTGAAAAGTGACATGAAAAACACCTCTGTATTATGTTTTACTGAACATTGGCTTGATAAAGAGAAACTTCATATGCTATGCATTCCAAATTTTGTATTGGGTAGTTATTTTTGTCGTGAATTGTATAAACATGGTGGTAGTTGCATTTATGTTAAAAATAGCATAAATTTTAAATGTATGCCGTACGTAGAAAAATTATCCATAGAGAAAGATATTGCGGTAAATGGAATTGAAATCACAGACGAAAAAATTGCTATAATTTGTATATACAGGGCGCCAACTGGAAATATTAACATTATGTTAAAGAACCTTGAAAATATCTTACACAAGATTACACAAAAAAATATAAAACTAATTATATGTGGGGATTTCAACATTGACTTTGCAAGTGAGTCTAATCAAAAAACTGCTTTACTGAACCTCTTAGCAACTTTCAACTTAAAGGCTACTATAGAAACGCCAACACACATCACAAAAACCTCAGACACAATCCTTGATCAAATATTTAGAAATGTGACCTTGAAACATACAACACAAACCCACAATACAGGCTTTGGGGACCACACAGCCCAAGAAATTAGTATAAGATTAGGAAAACCGCTTAGTTCAACTGAATGTCTAACTACTACATCTAGGAAGTATAATGAGCAGAATATACAACATTTCCTCAACTATCTGCGTAAAGAAACTTGGGAAGACATCTATGAATGTGAAAGTACAAATGATAAGTTCAATAAATTCCTAAATAGTTTTACCTATTATTTTGAACTTTGCTTTCCACTCCATAAAAAGACAGTCACAAAAAAGGATCTGAAAATAAAATGGGTCACAACAGCGATACAAATATCTGTGAAGAAAAAGAGACTACTTCATGAAATATCTAGACAGCACACCACATCCCCAGAATTTGATTCCTATTTTAAGAATTACAAAAAGATTTTAACTAAAGTTATAAAAGAAGCAAAAAATGGCAAATAGTTCCTTCGTAGCAAATGCACAAAATAAAATGAAAGCCACATGGGAGATTGTAAGGCATGAAACAGGAGTAAAACGGAGAGAATACCATAATATCAAACTGAATGAAAACACTTTGTAATATCTGATCCCCAGCAGATAGCTAATAATTTTAACTCATATTTCTCAGAGGCAGCTGAGATTCTGGTGAAGCAAAACTTTCAAAATGCTGTCACTGCAAATCAGATTAAAACTATCCCTAGTAACAAGTCTCTCTTCCTACACCCAACAGATGAACAGGAAATGCTGAAAACAATAGGGGAGCTAAAATCAAAATTTTCCTCTGGTACTGATAACATACCAGGCCATATTATTAAAAAATGTGCACCCTTAGTAGTTAAGCCCATGGTAGACATATGCAATAGTTCACTTTCTCAGGGAATCTTCCCGGAAAGGCTATAAATAGCTAAAGTGAAGCCATTGTCAAAAAGGGTGAAAAAACAGATATAACAAATTATAGGCCAGTCAATCTACAATCTGTTTTTTCTAAAATAATTGAAAAAATCTTTTATAAAAGACTCGTAGATTTCATTGAAAAAAAAAAACTTTTCTCAGCTACACAGCATGGTTTCCGAAAATGTAAATCCAATGAGACAGCTATTATCGATTTCTTAAATGAAGCTTTAAATGCATTAGATAAAAAAGAACACATAGCAGCAATATTCCTAGATCTTTCAAAAGCATTTGACACCATTAACCATGGTATTTTTCTTAGAAAGCTAGAAAATGTTAGTGTCAGAGGCCCAGCCTATGAATGGGTAAAGTCATATCTACAAAACAGACACCGAATAGTTGAAGTCTTATACAAAGAAGGAAAAAATTTAACTTCCTATCAATCAGAAAAACAGTATGTTAAATACGGTGTGCAGCAGGGTTCCGTACTGGGACCAATCGTGTTCTTGCTGTTTGTAAATGACCTGGAACCATCCAGCCCTAACTATAAGTACATTTAATATGCCGATGATACAGATCTACTTATCAAAGGAAAGACCCAAGAAGAGCTCCAAAATGAAATAAAAAAAGAGCACTAAACATGTATCAAAATGGTTCGCAGTGAACAACTTAATAATAAACACACATAAAACAAACACTATGCATCTACACACAGTGCAGAATAAACAGCCTTTAACTGCAACCATAGAACTGTTAGGCAAAAGACTTGAAATTGTAAATAGCACCAAATTTTTGGGAGTTTGGATCCAAGATGATCTAAGATGGCAGAAACACACACAACACCTATGTAGTAAATTAAATAACATTTGTTATAGTATAAAAATTCTAGCTGGATGCACATCTATGCAAGCCATAAAAAAATGTGTACTATGCCCAAGCAGAATCATTTCTGAGATATGGTTTAATTTGCTGGGGAAATTCACCACCCAGCAAAAGCTGTTTTATTGCACAAAAAAGAATTATAAGAGCCATGGAAGGCTTAGCACCTCGATCTTCATGCAAACCCTCATTTAAAAAGCTTCATATTCTTCCATTACCATGCCTATATATCCTAGAAACAATAATGTTTATAAGGAAAATCGTAGATGAAAATAACAAGATTGCTCCAAAGAACCAAAATATCCATTCATACAACACAAGAAATAATCAAGATTTACATATGCAGTTTTCACATACAACACTAAAACAAAAAGGACCCTTGTAAGCAGGAAAAAAAACTGTATAACAAACTACCTAAAGAAATTAAGGCAATAACTGGCATGCATAAATTCAAAACTGCAGTGAGTGACTACTTGCTACAGAATTTTTACTAGAGTGTTGATGAATTTTTATCTGTAATGTAAATATGTGAAAAATTTAAACAGTTTATACAATTATGGCCAAAATAAGAAATGTGTACATTAGATTTATCTGTGCATTATATGTGGTCTATTACATATATGTGTGTGTCTGTATAATCAAGGCCAAAAGTATGAACTGTGTGCGTGTAAAATTTATTTGTGAAATGTTATTCCCATATGTTAGAGTTATATTGCTATATACTGAAAACCATACAACAGCTTTTTTCTGTTAAACTTTATTGCAAATTATTTGACTTTTCCTATATCATTATGTTCCCCTGTACAGTGTATGATTCACAGGACCAATAAATATACAATATACAATACAATACTACAACTTGTCATCTGTGAACAGCAAAACGTAATTTTTATTTCTTGTTTATTATACATTTACGAACGGAAATGAGTATGTATCACTTTTTTGTGTGTAATTTACGGCTTTGATGTTGAAGTGTTTTCTCATATGTTTTGGCGAGATGAATACACTGATTTCTACGACTTGCGGTCGAATTTTCAAACATGGGCAGAGTTTTCGCTGCCATTACGTGTTGTTGTAGCTGTGTAGTGTTCGTTTCGTGGCGTATTTGTCTGGGTGAGGAGCGCAAGTTTGAAGTGTATTTGGCGTTAGTGGTGTGTGAGTTCAGGACTTGGGCACAGAGAGAGAGAACCTTTACATATACAAATCGGTTGAAACCGCAGATGAAAACTTATCAGTATAATGACATCGTTTATTTTTCAAATACATCATTGTTGTCTTTGTTTTTTAAAATATTATTTTTGTATTTTTTCGCATAAAACAGCTGGTAGTTGATTGTTACAGACACAACATTTATTACAGTCTACGGGAACCAGTTCACAGATGCTGGTCACTAATGGCATCGTCTGTACGGTGGGAACGCATCCCCCCCCCCCCGCCCCCTCCCCTTCAGCGTGAGTTAAGGCCTGAAGTTGGTGTACTGGATCACCGAAACCGTTAGCTATATAATATATAACATTTCCATTTTATAAATAAAAGACTGTCTTTAAGCATTTCATACTCACACGAATTTTTGTCATGGATTTTCTACGTCCACTTCACTTGCAGAAAATATTATTATACCGGGTGATCAAAAAGTCAGTATAAATTTGAAAACTTAATAAACCACGGAATAATGTAGACAGAGTAGTAAAAATTGACACACATGCTTGGAATGACATGGGGTTTTATTAGAACCAGGCGCTCCACCACATATTGCTAGACACGCGAAAGATCTCCTGCGCGCGTCGTTTGGTGGTGATCGTGTGCTCAGCCGCCACTTTCATCATGCTTGGCCTCCCAGGTCCGCAGACCTCAGTCCGTGCGATTATTGGCTTTGGGGTTACCTGAAGTCGCAAGTGTATCGTGATCGACTGACATCTCTAGGGATGCTGAAAGACAACATCCAACGCCAATGCCTCACCATAACTCCGGACATGCTTTACAGTGCTGTTCACAACATTATTCCTCGACCACAGCTATTGTTGAGGAATGATGGTGGACATATTGAGCATTTCCTGTAAAAAACATCATCTTTGTTTTGTCTTACTTTGTTATGCTAATTATTGCTATTCTGATCGGATGAAGCGCCATCTGTCGGACATTTTGTGAACTTTGTTTTTCTTTTTTGTTCTAATAAAACCCCATGTCATTCCAAGCATATGTGTCAATTTGTACCTGTCTATCTACATTATTACGTGATTTATTTAGTTTTAAAAATTTATACTGACTTTTAGATCACCCGGTATATTGGTATAGGGATGCTATATCTTCATGTTCTACCTCTCATTCGACGTATCGCGGTGCCAGTTTTCAATGTGATTGGACCGGGAAAAAGACCGAATAACTGTTACAGTAGGATGTACCCTCTGACAGGTACTTCACAGTGGTTTCCACGGTACCGATGTCAATGATTCCATTCCAACACTTTTTCGAAGTTAGGTATCGATACCTCAAAGTATCGATACTCCCCTTTCAGTCCTCTTCCTGACGACAGTACGATTCCGAATGTAATGTCGATATTTTTCGTTCGATACCATGTCCTACGATTAAGGGAGAAATTCCATATCTCGGCGGACACGACTGTTGCACAGGGAAGCCGTGAAAACAGACACGACTACGTGTTAGACGGAGTCCCGAGACACTGGGTGTTGCTCAGCTCCAGTTCCCGGAACGAGAGCAGCTGGAAGGCAGGCAGAAGAGGTGACGGCGCGCTTCGCCCACGGGCGCCTTCGCCCTCACCTCGCGTGGGCGGCGCCATCGATCGGACTCGCGGGCTCCCCCACCACGCCTGCCTCCCCTCCCCCCTCCTTCCCACCTCTCCCCTCCACTCGCACAACCCCGGCGGAGCAGACGCCCACGCAGGAGGGTCGCAGCCACTCGGGTCGGCGCACGCTTATTTTTAATTTGGCCCGCCTCGCCACTCCAGCCGCTGGCACATCTCGCCTCGAAACGGGCGCTTAATTCTCATTTCCTGGCCCGGCGCCCGTCGCAGCGGGTCCACCTGCCGTCACGGCGCCCCTGCGACAAGTGCGCAGCGGCAGCGCGGTCGGCGCCGAGTGGGGACCGACCTACGACGATTCCCGTGCCGCTTGCCAAAAGTTACGAATACGCCACGTCGCATGTCGTAATTTAATTACAATACAGTGTCACATGCACTGCTAAATGCTTTGGCTGTGTCCGTTAGAAGATAGGCAGGTTATTCACTCCAATATGAGACACGGTCAAGACTCCAGCTAGTGTGTGGGAGGTTTCAGTCGGTGGGAGACTTTGTCCTTCACCAGGCCAGAGAAACTCGGGTATGAAATTGGAGACAACGTGCATAACGCAAATGACGATAATAAATATTAAAAACCAAGCTGACCTTGTGTTATGTTAACAGGGGACCTAGTAACGACGGAGATGTTCCGTCCCCGCCGCAGCCGCAGTGCTCCGCAACCCCACGACAACTATCGCAGTCCACTTCACCCCTTCGCCGCTCCACACCGAACCCAGGGTTATTGTGCGGTTCAGCCCCCTGGTGGACCCCCCAGGGAACGTCTCACACCAGACGAGTGTAACTCCTATGTTTGCGTACGTGAAGAACTTGTTTGCGCAGCAATCGCCGACATAGTGCAGCTGAGGCGGAATAAGGGGAACCAGCCCGCATTTGCCGAGGCAGATGGAAAACCGCCTAAAAACCATCCACAGGCTGGCCGGCTCACCGGACCTCGACACAAATCCGCTGGGCGGATTCGTGCTGGGGACCGGCGCTCCTTCCCGCCCGGAAAGCCGAAGCTGACCTTACTGGAATCCTTACAGATACTGACGTTTCATATCTGCAACATTATTTAAAAATAACATAACCAAATGAATCAAATTAACTTGGCAGATGAGGAACTTTTCGGTGTAGTCGGCAAGCATCAAGCATTAGTGCTCTGTAACGTTGACACGTAACTCGTTATCGAATGACCAATTCGAGATTTTGCAGTTGATAGTGGTAGGAATGTTAACACGATATTAAAGGACTCATAAGAAACAGAAAGCAGTCATAACACAGACTTACGGATTTTTACTGGCTCTCTCACGGCATTGATTTTACAATATCGCCAAATACGCTGTTCAGTCATATTAATCTGACCAGCTGTCAAAAGCCTGAATAACCGCCTTTTGCAAACGCCTCCGTGGCCGAGGTTGCTGTTGCAATAAAATTTGCTGCACCGAGAATTGATGATACAACTGGTAAGTGTAGAGAAAAAATCGTAAGCTTGTGCTGTGGCGCTCGACCTAAGGGGAAACCGGTTAGAATACTGGTGGTGGAAAAAATCTTTACTGCCAATATTTGGGTGGCAAAGAGAGGAGAGGTGGTGGCGTAATGTTTCTGATTATCGGACTTTGCGTTGTGTCCTGGTTTAATACCAAACCTCTCCGCAGTGTATCATGAAGAGAGAGCATGTGACACTGATGGTGATCTGTCCGTCAGATGGGGACGTTTAGTACGTGGCTTCCTTGGTGCTATTCGCGAATAGTACGCTATGTGCCGATGGAACATGTTGTAAATAAATAAACAAAAAAAAACACTATTTGCAGCGCGTACTGCGAAGGAAGAAAATCAATGAGGTTCTGGAAGGTACCGATAGGGATGTTGGGCAATGCCGATTCCAGTGCTGCAGCCACATGCGCTAGGTTTCTCGGGTGAGGAGGAACAACGTCGGCACAGATTCTCGGTTAGGTTTAAATACGCAGAGTTTGGTGACCAGTGGAGCACCGTAAACCGTGGATGGCCAAGATTTCGGCTCGCCATGCTTGGGCACGAGTGCCAAAGTGCTCAGCCTCGTCTCAGGGCAATGAGGGGCAAGAGAGGTTAATACCGAACGTACCGCATCTAAATGGCAATACAGTCGTACTGCATATGACTTGGTTTTATATTTCACATTTCTCAACAGTTAAAGACCACAAACAAAACTGATACGTCGCGCGGCTGGCGCCAGTACCTCTTTCTTGCAGTGTCATCCTTGCCATCGATTTCGCTTTGGCCGACCGCAAGTCAGTTGTTCATCGCCGGTCCGGCTGTTTAAGTCTGCAGCGTCGAGGCACCAACTCTCATTATGTGGTCTGTCAGTTGCGGTTAGAACGGGGTCGTGAGGTTGGCCCTTACTTGGTGCGCATGCTCATTGCGCGCGGTATTACTGGAGTGCTGCGACCGGAGACGGCGGAAAGGTTTTGGGTTCCGGCACGAGGCTTGGTGTTTGGCTTTTCTCGCCACGCGGTGCATGCTGAGACGAAGAGCTTGCCGGAGCGTCGCCTGGCATTAACCGTTCACCTGGGAATATGGTATGTGTTCGATTTAAACAGGTGAAGTTGTGTGCTTATACATATTTGTTAATGGTTAGCTACTGTTGTCTTCAGTGACGAGTCTGACATGTCAAAGTTATGTCACACGTGAGACATGAGAACGGGGCTTGGGCTTGACATCTTAGTTTCCTACCACTTGATGACGGATCTGCAGCTATACGTAAGGAACCCCAGTGAGCTCCTCATTACTGAGTGATGGTATATCTAAAATTGCTGTAACTTCGCTGATTAAGTACCAAAATTGCACCTTAATTAACGAGTAACGAAATACTACGTTGTCTCGTACAAATACAGCCGGTTCCGTGGAAGTGTAGTTCTGGTGGGGTCTTGCCCGTTAAGGTTTCAAGGAACAATCTTATTTGCGGGTGTATTGCAGTGTTGAAATAAATTCGTAAGGGTTGAGTTAAAATTTTTTTGGCGAGCCTTGCTGCTTTAATGTTATGTTTTATTCTTTTATGTAACATGAACGTGCAATTGCAAGTGTGCTGTTGTATATGATTTACGTTTCAGTTGGGCGGAGCGCAGTGTATTTCCTCTGGTAAGGTGGGACGTGGCACCGGGGCTTGACGACACGGCCGTTGCCAGTAGAACTGTGTTTCGTTAAAGGGCTCCATGTTGCTGGCCTTCTGCCTCGATCTCGTCCTTAAGTTGAGTATTGCTGTTCTCTTTGTTCCCGGCTTTGTCAGGTCGTTAGGCTTTGTAGCTCGTTCCTCCGCCGCCTTGGCGGATGCACCTTTCGCTCGAAATATGAATTTAAACCTGTAAAACTGGGTCACTCTGTAATTAGTGCCTGATCAGATTAATTCTGTATTGCCGTATCAGCCATTTGTATCATATTTGTACCTCGTATGCTAACTGTGAAGTTTAATTCTTACAAAGGAGGGTTCTATGTGCGTATGTTTCTAGGGAATGTTTAGATGCTGAGGTGTTTTATATTAATTGTTTGTTATTTAATTAGTGCTTACTTGTACTGACATCAACTGGATTATTCCGTAGCCAGAAGTTCGTGTGTCCGGTGTCTTCATTCTCGATCGTTCAAGTCCTAGAAGGTGTCGTCGTTGAGTGACTGTAGGAGGATACAAGATGACTAGGAAAGGATTTGTGATTGGTGTAAAGAATGGCAGCTAACTCTAAATATAGATAAAAGTAAATTAATGCAGATGAATAGGAAAAAGAATCCTGTAATGTTTGAATACTTCATTAGTAGTGTAGCGCTTGACACAGTCACGTCGATTAAATATTTGGGCGTAACATTGCAGAGCGATATGAAGTGGAACAAGCAGGTAATGGCAGTTGTGGGGAAGGCGGATGGTCGTCTTCGGTTCATTGGTAGAATTTTGGGAAGATGTGGTTCATCTGTAAAGGAGACCGCTTATAGAACGCTGGTGCGACCTATTCTTGAGTACTGCTCGAGCGTTTGGGATCCCTATCACGTCGGATTGAGGGAGGACATAGAAGCAATTCAGAGGCGGGCTGCTAGATTTGTTACTGGTAGGTTTGATCATCACGCGAGTATCACGGAAATGCTTCAAGAACTCGGGTGGGAGTCTCTAGAGGAAAGGAGGCGTTCTTTTCGTGAATCGCTACTGAGGAAATTTAGAGAACCAGCATTTGAGGCTGACTGCAGTACAATTTTACTGCCGCCAACTTACATTTCGCGGAAAGACCACAAAGATAAGAGAGATTAGGGCTCGTACAGAGGCATAAAGGCAGTCAGTTTTTCCTCGTTCTGTTTGGGAGTGGAACAGGGAGAGATGCTAATTGTGGTACGAGGTACCCTCCACCACGCACCGTATGGTGGATTGCGGAGTATGTATGTAGATATAGATGTACATTGTTACTTGTGTGCATTACGTTATACCTCAATGTTATACCCTGGTATGAATTTATATTGCAAAAGAGAAGTCATTGTACAAGATAGTCTTCCGGATTCAGAGTTCGGCAAGTTTTGATTGTATTAAGTATTTCAAATGGTTCAAATGGCTCTGAGCAATATGGGACTTAACTGCTGAGGTCATCAGTCCCGTAGAACCTAGAACTACTTAAACCTAACCAACCTAAGGACATCACAAACATCCATGCCCGAGGCAGGATTCGAACCTGCGATCGTAGCGGTCGCGCGGTCCCAGGCTGTAGCGCCTAGAACCGCTCGGCCACTCTGGCCGGCATTAAGTATTTACACCAACAAAAATTTTCTAAAGTTTTTATGCATTTGTTACGCAGATTTCAACAGGGGTTTAAGAAAATTTTTTTTGTGCTTGTTAAATTTATCGATTTTATTGTATTTAAATTGTGCAAGCGAATAAACATTGCTTAACACAAGATGTGTATGTTTGATAATTATGGTCCTGCTGCTTCCTGTCGTATTACTGGACGCAAATAGAACGTCCCAAAGACAAGTTTTCAGTATTAATTAATTTTTTTTTTTTTGCCGCACTGAAGACATAATATAATTTTTATCTGGGACTAATTGTCGGCATACGGACAGACGCAGACAATTTCAGAGTTTAGCACTTACGGTGCCTGTAATCGCGACTTATTTAGTTTCATAATCGTAAAATATATTTCACACAAATATGTCGATCGAAATATTGCAGCAGTTTTGCACCCTCATTGTGGAGACTTGGAAAATCTGTGAAAACCAATGTAGATGTCCTGGACCGTTTCAACGTAAAATATTGGTAACTAAAACTGGAATTACCTTGCAGGTCAATCAGTTACAGCACATGCATAGGGGCGCTTTCAGCTGAAACGGCAAAAGTCTCGAAAACAGCAGCTCGAAAACGGATATAAGATTCACAGAGCCGTCAAAACCTTTATAAAACTATCGTAATTCTTGCAAAGCCACAAAGAAATCTTCAGACATCATGCTTTCTTTAACGCCGGTGAGCTTACGAATCTGGATTGTCTTTGTCAGAATCTGTCCCTTCTATAACGCGATTTTTTTTAAATGCATCCCCATCAAATCAGAAGGAAGTTACCTTACAATGTGGGCACTGTGCAGCCCAGTCCACTTAAAATGCGAAGTTTGCAGTTCATTTCGGATGTTCTAATTTTCGTTCCTGAACTTTCTTTTTCCTTCACAAATTCAACAGTAGCGAGACTTAAATCGAAAAATAGTTCCAGGCACGCCCCTCGACTTATCCAACGCGCTTTGAAGTATGACGTCACCATACTCTTCATTTCCATTGAAAATTGTTGCAACTGGAAATGGGGTAATGGGTGCGACCAGAAATTTCTTCAAGTTCACCATGCACGCAAATTTAGCACAGAGTGTTTATTGATGTACAGAACAATGAATTCCGTCTGCCAACCGTAATGTTTTGCTCTTTCATTGTCATCTAAAAGTTTAAATTCTTTCTGCATGGTACTATGTCATTTCCTAGCAAATAAGCAGTACTCATCACTTACGCAGGTTGAGAATTCTCATCTCTCTCTTCTGTCATTCCCATTCATATAAATCATTGTGACAATAGATCACTGTACTGCCTCTTTTTGTGCTAACAGTCACTGGAACTGTAAATATCCTTCATACCACGAACAAATAGCGAAGGGTAATCAGCGCTGACACCACGTTCTTCTGAACTCGGAGAGTTGTGCCGATCGCAAAATTCCGCACCGCAATGCAAGACGAAATTTCGCGCAGTTCCGGGTACTTCCGAGAAGGACCGATCAAAGCCGAGTGACAGGCCGGCCCTGGCTCGCACGCGGCCCACACACGCTACACGCCTTGGCCGGCCCTGCGGTAAACGAGTCCTGGTGCTCTTCGAACCACGCACGTACACTGCGAGCTGTGTGACACGTTCCATTGTCCTGCTGGTAAATGCCACCGTTCCGAGGAGGCGCGCCGACATTGTCCGCGCAGCTGCCATAACGCTGTGTCCCGAATGGCGCAGTCATTTAACGCACCTGCCTAGTAAGCAGCGTTAGAATCTCCCGTCGCTGCTGATTCCGCGTAATGTCCCGCTGCGGCTGACAGCAGTTATCCCCTTCAATTTACATCTTAGAAATAACAATGCATCATTATTTCTTGACATTTTCCCTGGCATTAAAATATGCAATTTTTAAACCCTTTAATAAGAAGATAGAATATGGATAGTCTTTGTTTGCAATAGCGACGTACACTCTGAGATTAAAAAAAAAACAACAAACGATGCGCCGGCCTTTGTGGCCGAGCGGTTCTAGGCGCCTCAGTCCGCAACCGCGCGACCGCTACGGTCGCAGGTTCGAATCCTGCCTCGGTTATGGATATGTGTGATGTCCTTAGGTTAGTTAGGTTTAAGTAGTTCTAAGTATAGGGGACTGATGACCTCAGATGTTAAGTCCCATAGTGCTCAGAGCCATTTGAACCATATTTTAACCGAACGATGCACCACGAAGGAATTATCCGAATGGTACGGAAATTGGTAGATGTGATGTAGATCTACAGACAAGCAATTGATTACAATGTATGACTGCATGGTCTCGCGGCGATATGAATTAATAAGTCTCCTGCTTCCAGCCGCGTCAGGTGGTTAAAATCCCACGAGCTTTCGACCCAGCTCCCCTAGGCCATTGTCAAGTGGTAAATGACTGCCTTGTCGCCGGCATACAGCCACGCTGCTAGCTGTGACGTCACTGGTGCTCTTCCTCGCCAAATATCGGTATGTTTTCGCACCGTGTCCGTTACGCCCGCTTCAGCCTCGTAATAACAGGGTCGCAGGTTGTGCTGAGCCGTAAAACCGCCGTCCTCCTTGACGGTGCTTTTAGATATTTTTATTTCTATCGCTTCCTTTATGATGCTATCCCAAAATACCTTCGTTCTCATAATGACAGATGTTTCGTCGAATAGAATTTGATATCGATTTTCTAAAGCGTGCTCTGCCACGGCTGATTTTTAAGGACAGGGTATGCGTAAAACACCTCTCGTGTTCCGTCCGGTGCTGTTCCACAGTGTTTACTGTTGCAGCCACAGTGACGTGGCTCCTTGACACTCCAGATCGTCCTTCATAGGTATCACGAGCTGTCGTACTTTTGGTGCGGGCCTGAACACTGACGAAATGTTGTGTTTCTTCAGGAGCCGGCTAATCTTTCCTGACACTGCGCCACAGAAAGGCAAAAACACAAGTTTGCTGTTCTCTTCTTCGGTGGTGGTTTTTTCTGTCTGTGAAACATGGAGGTGATTGTAGCTATTTTCCCGGAAGACTTTTCGGAGGTAGCTTAGATCTACTGAGACACCTTCAACGTCTGAGACGACTTTTGCATGGTGACGAGGGTATTCAGAACGACACGTTTTTGTGTTCGATGGTGGTGGCTGCGAGCGTGCAGATACGTATACGTGTGTGCATGTTTCCTGTAAGTACTGTGGAGGTGCCCATTGCTTTTCCGGGGACGTCAAGGAAGGGCAATGCACCATCCACCTCTACTTCCATCGTAAACTTAACATGACCGTGAATGCCGTTCAGCAGTTCTAAGAATTCTCCAAGTTTTCCACGTCCATGGGGCCAGATAATAAACTGTCGTCGACATAACGATAAAAGCAATTTGACTTTGCCGGAGCTGTGTCCAAAGCGGTGTATTCAAATTTCTCCACAAAAAGGTTGACTATGGGTGGAGTTAACGGACTTCCCATCGCCACACCGTCCAACAGGTCGAAATACTGGCCGCCATACAGAAAACACGTCGACGCCAACGTGTGCTAAAACAATCTCAAACAAGCTCAGGAAATTAGGTATTATTGTTAGAGAATTTGTAATAAATTGTCAAAGCTAGAAACTCTGTAAGGTGTTGTCCCAGGTCTAGGTTTTGGATAGTCATACAGCCTTCGAAAATGTGACGAACTACTACAGTTTCTCTAAAGACGCAATATTGGGGGGGGGGGGGGGGGGGGGGCAGGGGCGGAAGACGGTTTCTTCTTGTCACAGTAGAAACTTATTTGTTATTTTGGTATGTCCAGCCCTGAGATTTCAACTGTGCACATCAAAGCAGACTACACCAGAGATAAATTAAAGCGTGTGCAGGACTTAGCAAGCATGACAGAATCTTCAAACTGTTTGGGAATACATATTGCTGAGGATTTATGTACGAAGAAAACGCATTTTACAGATTTTTAAACAATTCATTTCGTTCATTCTTGCACTTCGTGTTATTGCAAGTCTTTAAGAGACACATATCCGTCATTTCACACATTTTACATCTTTTCCATTCAGCATTGTCTTATGGAATTGTATCATCTTTAAGAAACAAAGTCTTCATTACACAAAAGCGTGCCAAATGAACAATACGTGGTGCTCATCGTAAATCATGTAGCAGATTGCTCTTTAAGAAGTTAGGTATATGACGCATTAAAACATTAGGCCCGCCTACTTAACAGCGCGTTCCTCCATCTTTGCAACGCAATACAGAAACGATTCTGCGCGGTACGGACCCAAGTGCTTCGTAGCCTTCCAGAGGCGAGTGGTACCAGGTGTCTGCGCTTTATCGGGCAACAACGAAGTTATTGACTGTGGAGGGTATCGTCAGAATGGAAATAATTAAGTCACAGTAAAAAAGTCATTAATTTTGGCACTTATTTTGAATGGATTCCCACGTAGATTTCGTCGAAGTTGTTATGGCTCATCTTGTTGATTCTAGTGTGATTCCACTTTGACTGCTAGAAGGTCCAGATCTGTATTTTAGCAATATTTGAAGACCTAACAAATGCGTTTTTCAGGAAATTCTTAATGATCAAACAATCCCAGATCAGAACAATGGTTCAAATGGCTCTGAGCACTATGGGACTCAACTGCTGTGGTCATCAGTCCCCTAGAACTTAGAACTACTTAAACCTAACTAACCTAAGGACAGCACACAACACCCAGCCATCACGAGGCAGAGAAAATCCCTGACCCCGCCGGGAATCGAACCCGGGCGTGGGAAGCGAGAACGCTACCGCACGACCACGAGATGCGGGCCAGAACAATGGTATGGTAGAAATAATTCTTGACTTGATGTTCGCGATCCACATTTTTATTAAACTTCTGTAAATTCACATATACTTCTTCTTGTCACATCATCAAGAAAACAGTTTTTTTATCAATCTTCATATATTTAATTTCCACTTTAACCAAATACAAGACTTGACTGTTCTTTTACAAAGCCAAATAACAACTTAACTTCTGCGAAGTGAAACAATGACTGCTCTGTGCGCATTCGCGCCAAAACAGTTACAAGTAAGTCAAAGATTATGACAGTCTCACAGAAATGAATACACACAAGAACCATATCACTGTAATATATCGATACATCGGAGTACCTATACATTAATAAAACCAAATGTGAATATTGTCACAAAAATGACTGTTACTTCGCAGAAATGTAGTACGATATTACCGGTATTGAGAATTGCGGTTGGAGTGCCGTAATGATCACGCAAATAAAGAACCATTACAGCGTACAGAAGATATAAAAGGGCAGTGTATTAGCGGCACTGTCATTTGCACTCAGGTGATTCATGTGAAAAGATTTCCAATGTGATTATGGCGGCACAACCAGAATAAAAAGACGTTGAATGCAGAATGGTAGTTGGAATGTATCATGAATCTAGTTCCATTTCGGAAATCCGTTATGGAATTCAATATTCCGAGATCCATAGTGTCAAGAGTGTGCCGAGAATACTAGATTTCAGGCATTAGCTCTTGCTGTGGACAACACATTGTCGGACAGCCTTCACTTAACGACCGAGAGCAGCGGCGTTTGCGTGGAGTTGTCAGTGCTAACAGACAAGAACCACTGCATGAAACACCGCAAAAATTAATGTGGGACATATGAAGAATGTACCCGTTTGGACAGAGCGGGGTAATTTGCGTTAATAGGATATGGTAGCAGACGACTGACGCGACTGCCTTTGTTAACCGTTGGACATGGCCTGCAGGGCCCCTCCCGGGTTCGTAACCATGTCGGTTGGACCCTAGACGGCTGGGAAACCGCGGCCTGGCCAGATGTGTTCCAATTTCGGTTGGTAAGAGCTGATGGTAGGGTTCGACTATGGCAGACCCCACGAAGCCATGGACCCAACTTGTCAACAATGCACTGTGCGTGGCTCCATAATGGTATGGACTTTGTTTACATGGAAAGGACTGGGTCCTCTGTATATTCTGCTACTTGGAGACCGTTTCCAGCCCTTCATGGACGTTATTTTACAATTTTTATGAATGAAAATGCGCCATATCACCAGTCCACAACTGTTCGCGATATGTTTGAAGAACATTCTGGACAATTAGAGCAGGGAATTCAGTATTCCGAGATCCACAGTGTCAAGAGGGTGCCGAGAACACCGAATTTCAGGAATTAACTCTCACAATGGACGACGCAGGAGCCGACGGCCTTCACTTAATCACCGAGAGCAACGGCGTTGGCGTAGAGTTGTCAGTGCTAACAGATAACTGCAGAAATCAACGTGGGACGTACAACGAAAGTATTCGTTAGCACAGTGCTACGAAATTTGCCTTTAATGAGTAACGGCAGCAGGCGACCGACGCGAGTGCCTTCGCTAACAGCACGACATCGCCTGCAGCGCCTTTCCTGGGCTCATGACCGTATCGTTTGGACCCTAGACGACTGGAAAACCGTGGTCTGGTCAAATGAGTCCCGATTTCAGTGGGAAAGAGCTGGTGGTAGGTTTCGAGTATGACGCAGACCCCACGAAGCCGTGGATCCAAGTTGTCAACGAGGCACTGTGCAAGCTCGTAGTCGCTCCTTAATGGTATGGTGTGAGCAGATTATTGACTGGAAATGGTTACTTTCAGCTTTCTGGAAACCATTTACAGGCTTTGATGGACTGTATGTTCCCAAACAACTATGGAATGTTTATAGATGACTACGCGCCATGTCACTGGGGCACACTGATTGGCGACTGGTTTGAAGAACATTGTGAACATTTTTGGCGAACAGGTTGGAAACCCTGATCGCCTTAAATTAATCCCATCGTACTGACGGGAGATAATCGAGAGGTCAGGTTACGCACAAAATTCTCACCGGCAACAATTTAGCAATAATGTACGACTATACAGGCAGCAAGGCTCAATATTTCTGCAGGGGACTTCCATCGACTTGTTGACTTGCTACACTAAGCCGGGCAAAAGGAGGTCAGACACAAATTCGGAGGTATCCCTTTACTTTTGTCACTTCAGTGTAACATCAGAAGAAAAACAGGATCTTCACAGCTCTTCATTAAAATAGGCTTAAATCAGAAAAAAGACGAATAACTGTGCTACCAAAAAATTTAATTACTTGCCCAGTAGCAAGGCTAAATTTGAAGGTGAGCTGAAAAAGTTTCTAACAGACGACGTCTTCTACTCCATAGAAGAATCTCAATTTATAAACCTGTAGCTTATAAAATGCAAAAGTGCGAAATACTTACTTGCGTTGTTGAATTAACCATTATTTATGCGCACTTATCTGCAAATGTCAACATTCACACACTTTTACGTACCAAGTTCATATTCTGTAAACTATTTCTACGTCATTACGATATATCATGCAACAAGACGCATGAAACATGAAACTAACCAGCTAATTAACCATCTACGAGCAGGCATCAGTTTGCAAAACCCTCCACTACATCGACCGAATGTGTTACAGTCGTTTAATGGGTACAAGGTTCAACTTACACGTATGTGACGAATGCGTGAAATATACTAGGTTAGTCCAGAGGAAGGTTTAGAGTAGTTGGAAATGGTGTGACTGTGCCCCAGATTTTAGTGAGCACCACCGTCCGTATTTTCCGTCTGAGTACATCTTTTAGGCAATAAAAGTATATGATTCAATTATGTAATTTTTATATGATATGTGACTATAATGTACTTGTTTTTCCGTCTGTATGCAATTTTTTATATGATATGTGCACTAAAATGTTGTTGTTTTTCAGTCTGCTTCATGTAGCACGGAGGAGATCCTGGCAGGTGATTCATTGGGTGTTCCATCGACCAGCAAATCGGCAGTGCGGGTCTAGAGCGTCGACGGTCCGCAACGGCGAGAACGTAGGGTCTTCATTGTCTGCATCTCCTTTGTGTATTATTGTGAAGTTGATGTTTAAAATGAGCTTTTGAAAATTATCAGTTTATAAGACGTCATAAACTTTTAATGGGCATTGCATGTCACGTCTACTTATAAACAAAGTGTTATGTAAATGTAAGTTAACTAAATATTTAGAGTAGCGTAGTAATTGTACCAATGAACAACAAAGGTTTTTGCAATTTGACTTACTTCGAGATAATGTTTACAAATAAACAATTAATGCATCTGAAGGAAGGATCGGCCTCCGATATTATCCTATTAGTGTGGTAGTAATTAGGGAGCAAATTATTTTGGAAAAATTTTAAATACGTCGGAACATGTACAAAATTCACCTATTTGTGAAGAAGCGTCAGAATTAGTCTTGGAAAATTAAGAAAAGAAAAACTAAACTTCTTTTAATGTTAAGAAGTTCGACCAACACAAGAAAATAGTTTCACTTTACTGATCGAGTGTAAATTCAATCTTAGCAGTCATTCAAAATTAATCACAGAACAAACCGGCAACGCGAACATTACTTACTACAGCTATTGAATCTGTGGCGCTTACACCTACTTATTAACAGTGTCGCATCATAGGTGTGTTTCACAGGAAAGAGAAATAAGAATATTACATTATCATCGCAGATATTAACTGACGCTTAAGAAGAAAACAGTTTAAAGTATATCTTAGGTGTACAACTTTGCTTCCGGCGATTTTTGCTCGAAGATTGAGTCTTATTGTGAAAAACTTACAAAACACTTCCGATTCAAAGTACTGGCCACTGCTTTCTCCCAGCTTACGGGAGGATGAACTGGGCGTCTCTGGGGGAGATCCATCAATCGATCCAATTTTTCAGTTGTTCATATGAGCGGAGGTGCTGGTCAGTCAGGCCGTGGGTCATTGACTGAAAAAGGTGGTAGTCAAACAGAGCAGTGTCTAGAGAATACGGCGGGTGTCGTAGGACTTCCCATTTCAACGTTTCCAAGTATGTTTTGATGAGTTATGCGACATGGAGGTTGAGCGTGGGCATGCTGCAAAATCATCTTTTTAAGTCTATCACTGTACTGTGTCCGTTTGTCTTTTTGTGCTCGGCTCACAGTTGCTTTCGGTAACGATCTCCTGCGATTGTTTCCGTCGGTTTCAATAGCTTGGAAAAATCGCCTCTCTTCCGCAGCCATGCGGTTCTTACGTCAACATCACCGTTCTTGAAGCGTTGAAGGCATTCTCTCCACGTTATTTCACTAATAGGTGCCTCAGCGTAGGTCTCACCCAGCATTTTATAAGCTTCAGCCGCACATTCTTCATTTTAAAGCAGAAAATCAAGAATTCCCACAAATTACGGGAACTGGGCTCGTCAGTGTCTATATTCAATAGAGAATAACTTTATGATGCAATCACTAATCGACTAATATTTTGACGACGTTACGTTTATAAGTGCCTAAGCTTCCTGTATGACGCTTACAACCGACCACAAACACCACGGCATTGATGCATCTTTGCCGGAAGTGTTGTGAAATGAGTGTTATCAATTTCGATGTTACGCAGGAGAGCTGTTAAAGAGCATCTGTGGCAGATCGAATTTTATGGACGCGATGTCATTGTTTTAGTGGAAAGGAAAAAGTAATATTTGACGAAGACGGCGATTTATTTGAAATTTAAAGGACAATCCCTTCTCAACTAGGCACACTAAACCATTCTGCCACATATAAGCAAAAATTGGAACCCATTTTCCATTAACGAAGATTTAAATTAATTACGAAGAAAATCGTACGAGGTGTGGTCCCGCCGATTAACACGGTCATTTACATCAAAATAAGATGCCTTTTGAAGAATATCAATAAATCTATAATACATCTGAAGAGCGCAACGGCCTGACTCTGTATGTCATGGAAGACAGAAGGGTATTCAACTATCCAGATTGTATTAAAAGAGAAAGTACGCAAGAGTACGTCATTGTGGCAAGCATCAGGACAGGATATCTCAACCTGTATAGGAAACGGCGTACAAGATACTAGCCCTACAATTTTTTAGAGTGCTGTCGCACCTTTTATAATCCTTAAGTAGACCTGACAGCAGGCTTGAATGAATTCAGGTACACGCTGCTACCATCGTTAAAATATTCAGTTTTGGATACAATAACGTTAACACCATCAACAGATGTTACGAGATGTACGTTCCAATGGAACATAAATTTGAAAAAAAATGGCTGCTTATTTTCTGAAATGACTTTACTCAAAAGTTTTTTTTGCAAGTGTTAATAATTTAAACATGCGCAACATCGAGTTTTTTTTGAATATTTTCACTTACGAATATCAGCGGTGTTAATATTTTATTCTAAATCGTCACTTAGGGAAAAAATTTATCCTACAAAAGAAGTACGTGAGCTGCTAGGACACATGCATCCTTTACTCACATATCTCACATGCAGAATGATAAAACCGTTCTTGCAACATTTGTTCTGTGATAGCGTGCGCGAGAATGCGCACACACACATACACACACTGTCTTGTAATTTGCTGGAAGGCAGTAGCCGTATGACGCCACAAAACTGTCTAGGTTTTTAGTCTGTAGCTCACTGCGTTTTATTTCCGAATTATTACTTCGGTAAATAAAAAGTAGCGACCTAAAGACCGAAAAATTAGACAAGTTTGTATATGTAAGGATCGCGCATACTTCCTGGTGCCACATATCTCCAGTTATGGTAAACTGTCTGAAGATGATGCCGAATCACAACCTGCTGCGGAAATAGTAACCTATTTCAGTAAGAGCTGTCCTGGCTATAATCATGTCGTTGGTGCCTACACAACTTTTAGCCAGATATTTGTATCTGTAAGTACTGGACTGGACTAATTAACTAATTATTTCGCTGCTAAGTTTGTGAAGAGAGATGAAGGAACGCAATGGAAGGCTTAGTACGAACAGACGTCGTTGTCCCATTGTTTCGTTCCGGCTATAAGAATTACGAGCTAAAATGCTGAAAGCCTGTGGAATGAGGTCAACTCGTTACCGACCGCCGAGACAAGTTCTAAAGTTATAATTGCAGCAATCTGCCTGTGGAGCAGGCGCGCGAAGGAACTCAGAGATCGCTACGAGCTGATGTTTTGTACACCAGGGCGTAAGACAGGAAACGTGCAGCGCTTCTGTGTAGCCAGGCGGGACGTTCCCAGCTTCCTTCTTAACGTAAAATTAAATTGCTAAAGGAAAAAATAAAATACATAGATTTAAAATCTTGTATACGTGGTTGTTGAGAGGTCGAGAATGTATTTAGAGTACTTAAATTAACAAAATATCGCCATATCATAATATATCATCATCATCATCATTAACAACAACAATCCCCACCATTTGATATCCACTCCTGAATAAACGACTCTACTACAATTTCACAAGTACTACATGCTTCAAAGATACCTATGTTATAACTAATTTCGTTTACCCACCTTCCATTTAGTAGTCACCTCAGATTTTGCATACCTCTCGGGAGTCAGGAAGGAACTCCTTCGGCAGTCCACCCGCCCAACCATCTGGCGACATCTCCTAACCGTCTGCATTTCAATTTTATTGCTGTCTTATTTACGTCTTCCACTAGAGTCTATTCCTTGACCCATTTATTTAACTGTATATTAACCATCATGAATCTCTTCCGTTGCTCGCTATTTTTGGAAGGTTCTTTGCATTAAAATCCTTGTGTCACTGCCATAAATAAAAACTAAAAAAGTAATGCCGTCATCAACCAATTAATTGGTTCGCAAAGTACAGCGCTTTACTAGAAATGATCCTGTTAGAGGTGTTATGTTGTCACCTTCCATCGACCTTTGAACTGATTTACTCAGCCAGCCAGTTTAACGTGGATTCCGAACCATGGCGCAGGTCGACGTTTTTCACATCAACAAACATTGCAGAGATGAAACAAAAGTAACGGGTAAAATATCCAAGAACTCACTGGGGGTCGAATTCGAGCCCATCGATTCCGTAGTTTGCACTTCACCACCGGACCACGGAACTAATAGCACAAAATAATCGTCAACTTACCATTTCAAACACATTGTACACTTGTATGTGGTTTATGTTAAGGCATCGACACAACCTACGCTAGTATAGTGGAGGATATACACGTCAGTGATGATGTCCCGTTACACTACTTCGGGGTGGTAAGATTTTTGGGGATAAATGACGAGCCAGGCAAGGAGATTTCGCCTCGCCGAAGCTATTCTCAGCAGCCCTAGATGGATTGGGAGAACGTTGTAGATGGTACACAGGTTGATGGAAGGGATCAGAATAATTTTCTTTTTCCTGTTTGCATCTAACGCAGATAAAGTTCAACAACATAACAGAGACAGTTTTAAAGCACGCATGAAAACCACCTGAGGAAAGGATGCAATGTTTTATATTCAACACAACGGAAAGAAAATAGTGCAAGTTAACAACGAAGTCATAGAAACATGTGACTAGGTTTTATTTTTGGGGACGTTCAAGGCAGAGACTGAAAGAAAAGGATAATAAATACTGTCATGTTTCATGGATCATTTGCGCGATAAATCGTAATGGTGTAGAACAAGTCGTTTTACATTCACATCACAAATTATTTTGTAAATACGCCTATAGGATGATCATTTAAAGAGTGTTTTCTTTTTTCTAAAGGACATTCAGATGTAATTCCTACCCATCACCTTTTGCAGTTAACAATATTCTTCTACGGAACAAAAGAGTTGTAGAGAATTAATGTCTCAGTTTACTTTCAAATTTGCTTTGAAGTCTGTCAGACACTTTATATCACTGAGTTAAGTGATCAAAAATTTCGGTTGCAGCATTGTGCATCCCTCTTGTGCCAAAGACAACCTTAATGTGTTGTAATAACGTCATTTTTTCCTTCTCATATTGTAATTATGTACATTATTGCTCCTTTTGAACTGCAGTGGATTATTTACAAAAACTTCTTGAGGGAATAAATATACTGAAGCAATAGTAAAAATGCCTAACTCCTTAAAGAGAAGTCTACAAGATGATCGTGAATGAGAACCACATATTAATCTTACAGCACATTTTTGAGCAATGAAGACTTTCTTTCTTAAAGATGAGTTACCCCACGACAGTATTCCATTTGACATTATTAAATGGCAGTAGGTAATATATGTTAACTTACTGATTTCTCTCTCCCCAACATTTGTAACGATTTTAAGTGGAAATGTGGCTGGACTAGTGTCATCCGCAAAAAGAACGAATTGTGGTTGTTGTATATTATATCGTTTTCATGTCTGAGGACTAATAGCGGACCTAAGATTGAGCCTTAGAGAACCCCACACGTGACTTCTCCCCAGTCACAATAACGTCCTCAGACTACATTGGTTTTATATATATTTTATTTTTCATTCGATAACAAGTTTCGGGCCAAGACCCATTTTCAAATCAACCTACAGGGCAGAAAACCAAATTTACACATATGCATAATACAGTTATTACCAAATTTCTAAGCATATTCCAAAAATACAGAACATATCGCTTAAAACTTACATAACAAAGTCGAAAACGACATTTCCGAAGATGTCAACAAAAGTAATGTACATTCACAGTACATCCAGTAGTTTACTCCTTCCTCTGCACTAACGAAACTTCAGGAAGGGGGGCGCCCTATTAGGGATGTTTTCCAACCATCAAGAATACAACAATTCATACAATAATCGTACAATTCCACAATAAAATTAATACTTTTTTAAATGTTTACCAAAAAGAGTCAAATACTTAAAAACACTGGTCAGTAATTCACAGCAGCGTCACATACGGCGAGTATTACAAAATTGTGTGCCATGTTGGCACGTAAAAGTTATTAAATGTAAAAATGGAAGTCAACAATAAAATTACTACCTTTTTAAATCAACAACAGTCAACTATTTAAAACCACTGCACGGTAAAACACAACAGCACCACAAACGGGCCGGTCGCAGTGACCGAGCGGTTCTAGGCGCTTGTCCGGAACCGCGCTACTGCTACGGTCGCAGGTTCGAATCCTGCCTCGGTCATGGATATGTGTGTCGTCCTTAGGTTAGCTAGGTTTAAGTAATTCTAAGTCTAGGGGACTGATGACCTCAGAAGTTAAGTCCCATAGTGCTCAGAGCCATTTGAACCACAAACGGTACTTATGACAAAATTGTACGCCATGCAGGCACATAAGAATCATTAAATGTGAACAGCAACGACAGTATTAAAAAACAATTTTAGAACTTTGTAAATCTTTACCAAAAAGAGTCAGATACTTAAAATCACTAACCAGTAATACAAAGCAGCGCCACAGATGGGGCGTATTACAAAATTGGATGCCATGTTGGCACGTAAAAATCATTATATGTGTAACTCTGCAGGTATGTTGTCAGATATGACATTATCTGTTGGTTGGTTATATCATCAATCCCATAAAATCTCAGTTTATCTAGGAGAATATTGTTATTCAGACAGAATCAGATACCTTAAAGATAGGTCGCAGAAAATGCCAGCCGGCGCTATTTTGTTATTTAACGCTTGTAAAGTCTGGTGAATGAACATGTAAATGGCATTCTCGGTAGAGCGATTCTTCTGAAATCCAAATTGTGATTTACTGAGTACATTACTGTTGCTCAGAAGAGATACTATTCTAAAATAAACAGGAAGATTTGTGTTTAACTTCCCGTTGACGACCAGACTATCAGAAGCCTGAGCACAGGCATGGATTGGGAAAATGGGAAGGAAATGCGCCGTGTCCTTCTGAAAGGAACCATTCCAGCATTTACCTTAAGCCATTCACGGATACTACGGAAATTCTAAATCTGAATGGCAGGACTGGGATTTGAAATACCGCCCTGTCGAATGCGATTGCACTGTCTTAAACACTGCGGCATAGCGCACTGTAGAAATGAACAGAAGAGAAAAAAAAGGCCTAAAGAAACCTACTGAATAGTGCTTCCCCCTTCAATAACTGTTCACCGTCTTATCTTCCAAGTTCATTTTGAGAGACAATTTATAACTACACTCGTCTCCACATATTAGAGGAAAATTACAAAAAACAATAATAATCTGTGTGAACAAAGCTAACAGTACTGGCACTACAGTAGTTCTGCACATGATAATCACATGCAAACCAAAGGCGTAGCTTGAATCCGCTAGCATCGTCTGTGCATAATGGACAACTGCGTGTCACAGAACACGATAGCACTGGGGTAGTCGGATTTCGTCAAAATACTCTTTAGACGTGTAAGTTTTTGGCTTACTTATACTCAAATATTACTCAAATTATGCGCTCATGATTTTACTCATTCGTTAAGGAGCCGAGGGCTTATTAAGATACTATAGTAAGGTAGACAGTACTGGCGCATAACAGGCTGCTTTCATACGAGAGCGACCATCACCACAACTTATTCCAAGGAGACAGTTACCACACCAAAATGTCTATGACAGGGTTGGGTGACTTCCCCTTCCTCACCACTCATACCAACTGACGCCCACGAGTGTCTGAAATGGGCGAACTGGAACTAGTTTCAAGTGAGGCACAACACAAAAGACGGTAAAGAAGACATTGGATGCATATATTAATAAATTTCGTGACCACAAAGGAGAGTTTTATGTTCTACATCGTGAACTGGAAGACGATTTAATTATTTCTGAATGTCCACAACTCTATTTGAAGAATTAGTACAGAAGAAGACAACGAGGATCAGTACACCTCCATTAGATTGGCTGTAATTAACTCCCAGATATGGACAAGAAATAAAAACTGCAATAAGATGCTTTCAACATTAAACAAAAACAGTAATCTTCAGGAGACTGATAAGACATTTATCAAGAATATTTTTTAGGACGGCGTTCCCACTGACAGATTCACGGCGCAGAGTGAAGCAAATTCAACATGGGGTACGACTATTTTGTCGCACGCGTCGTGCTACCACTTAGCAGATCCCATTACCCGTGAACGGAGAGAGAGATAGATGGCTTTCCTTCCAAGATAAAAGGTAATTGTGACATGTTAACTACATCTCATGCACAGCAATATACGACGTAAAGGCAACAAACGTACAGTGTATATTTCATAAATAATCTACAGCAAAGATATCCGCAAGGGGTGAGGGCGAAGTGGGTTGGGGGTGGGGGTGAGGGCGGGAGTGGCAAGAGGGGCAATTGCCCCCTCCAGCAATCTGCTGTAAAGAGTTCTCACACAGGCTATTAACAGGAAGTTACGTCTTTTCTCTGATACGGTGGTGATTTCGATGTTGTTGGGCATTGAATGTGGATTCGAAGATTTTCAGAACATTGGCGAAGTACTCTCCAGACTACTCTCTGTCCGTTCACCATACAGCCTTTATCGAGCTCCAGAAAGGGACCATTCCAATACGCTGGCGCGCGAATCCCGGGACTAACACCCAGCATAAAATTTGCACGGCTGTGTAGTATACCTGCCCAACATCTGTCCCCAATTTCCCCAAGACGTCTCCTCCTGCTGCACGACTTAATCGCAACAGTAGTTTACCACCTGTCAGCAGTCAAAGAAGGCCCGTCACGGAATGCTGATACCACATTCGGTGTTACAATCGTGGAGAGATTTTAGTAATACTCGTCTTGTTATCTCAAGCTGCACTCCGACCCAAATTCATCCATCTAAAAGAGAAAATATCATTTTCTGCGCTAGAGGAGAGGAAAAAAATGTGAAAAAGCAAGGTCAAAAAGATGTCCACTTCGAGATATGGGACTTTCTTAAACTCCGTGGGATGCAACACAGCAAAACATGTAGTCATAGAATTACGAATTCAGCAGTCCAATTGGCATGGCTGCACATATTATGTCAAACTGGGTGGGAGTGGGGGGGGGGGGGGGGAAGCAGGTGGGACGGGGTGACCAGGCTTGTCTTGGTTCAGTCCTAGTCTGCTAACAGTCGACTGTACCAGGCAATTTGTGATAGTTTTTGGAGATGTTGCCCCAAAAATGTAGTTTTCAAAAGGCATTTTATTAACTTGTTATTACGTCAGTCAACGTCAAAAAAAATAGAAGGTATGAAAATAATTCCATAAATTTTGGCTGTTTCCTTTCTTAAAATGCTGAATGAATTTACTTCGGATGTTATTTCACATTGCCTCAAATCCCGTGCTCTTCTGTTCCGTCTAAGCATATGTTCGTTGTTCAGTTTCATTTGTGTGAAGCAGCGCAGTAAGGGGCCTAAATAAAAATCCGCTGGTAAAAGATTGTTGCCGGTATAAAAACCATAACCGAGTCCCTAGATTTAGCAACTGACTGTCAGAAATGTCGGTCTGCTACGGGCAACGCTAACAAAACAACTGAACTAAAAATAGCACTCCAAGGAGTGAATGATCCACGCAGCGATTTAAGAACTGCACTTCAGTTCATGTTCAGGCACTACAGTCCGGCTCGGTTTTGGTATACCCTGTGAAAGCAGTGCGTACTGTACTAAATGCTTTCCCCGAGACTTATTCTGAGCAATTAGCTCAGGAATCCACTCGAAGTGCAAATGGTTGCGAAAACATACTTTACCTCTCAGCAAGAAATAATCACGAGCAAATAGGGAGCATCATGACAGATACAGAGATCGAAGACCACAAGATCGTTGTAGCTATACTGGCTACCGTAGCATCCAAAACCCACCAAAAACGACAAGGACTTATCACAGCAGTGACACCAATCACATTAAATACCAGACCATGCTAAGAGCTACATGCAGGCTTAACATGGTCCGGCATTTTATATGACTGATTTTACTGATGTGAAAAGCTCTTAATTTTACAGGCCGTAACTTTTACCAATGGATGTACATATCGTTGCCAACGCATCTCATGTTGAGATGTAAGATCGCTTTACTCACAGTTTGCTAATGTAAAGTTTGTCTCTGTTCCCTCTGAAAAACATAGGTTTAAATCTGTTGAAAGCATGGTTTAGGTTAATTGAAAAGCACCATTTATTCCAACTGGTTATATGTCTTACTCACCTGGTATTCTGTAACCTTTGCTGAAGTGCAGTCATGCTCCAAATATTGGCTTATATTAAACATAAAAGGGCAACACATACTATTTTTTATACTTTTTAGAGGTTTTATTATGTCGGGGTTTTATAAAACTTTTAATTTAAGTTGTATTTCATGTTTTCTAAACTTTACATTTGACTAGTAGGCACGGTGCGACAGACACTCTATCCCCACTTTCACACAAATACTTTCCGTGACGAAACACGAAATGGCGACGCGAGATATTTTTCACTTATGCGATTTAAGTGTTTCTTTTTTAAATTCACACATATTAGCGTTGACTATGTTTCACTATACACAATTCAGGTAATGTAAGCAATAAACAATGGCAATAATTCTACGTTAAGTCGGAAGAAAGTGGGCAGCCACTACGTACTTTGGCAATAGACTGCCTAACCTATTAGGGCAACATCATTTGATTTAGTACCGGATTGTAGACCTCAAAAGAACTAGAAAAAAATCTGCGACAGAACATGTTTATCTTTTATAGCTGAGTCGCAGTCACCATTTTTCTGCTTTGTAGGTGCTGAAAAGATGGACTTCAAAACACAAAAATCATCATTGTTAGTCAAGCGAAAAAGATAAACATATGTTCTCAGGGACTTTTATTTAGATCTTCTTAAGCTCTACAATCTGGTACTGCGTAGCTTGATGTAGCTGTTATTTACACTACTGGCCATTAAAAATGCAGATCATAAACTTGTATTCATTGGACAAATATATTATACTAGAACTGACATGTGATTACATTTTCACGCAATTTGGGTGCATAGATCCTGAGAAATCAGTACCCAGAACAACCACCTCTGGTCGTAATAACGGCCTTGATACGCCTGGGCATTGAGTCAAACAGAGCTTGGTACAGCTGCCCATGCAGCTTCAACACGATACCACAGTTCATCAAGAGTAGTGATTGGGGTATGGTGACGAGCCAGTTGCTCGGCCACCATTGACCAGACGTTTTCAATTGGTGAGAGATCTCGAGAATGTGGTGGCCAGGACAGCAGTCGAACATTTTCTGTATCCAGAAAGGCCCGTACAGGACCTGCAACATGCGGTCGAGCATTATACTGCTGAAATGAAGGGTTTCGCAGGGATCGAATGAAGGGTAGAGCCACGGGTCGTAACACGTGCCATCAATGCAAACAAGAGGTGACCGAGACGTGTAACCAATGGCACCCCATACCATCACACCGAGTGGTACGCCATTATGGCGATGACGAATACACGCTTCCAATGTGCGTTCATCGCGATGACGCCAAACACCATCATGATGCTGTAAACAGAACCTGGATTCATCCGAAAAATGACGTTTTGCGAATCGTGCACTCAGGTTCGTCGTTGAGTACACCATCGCAGGCGCTCCTGTCTGTGATGCAGCGTCAAGGGTAACCGCAGCCATGGTCTCCGAGCTGATAGTCCATGCTGCTGCAAACGTCGTCGAACTGTTCATGCAGATGGTTGTTGTCTTGCAAACGTCCCCATCTGTTGACTCAGGGATCGAGACGTGGCTGCACGATCCGTTACAGCCATGCGGATAAGATGCCTGTCATCTCGGTGCTAGTGATACGAGGCCGTTGGGATCCAGTACGGCGTTCCGTATTACCCTCCTGAACCCACCGATTCCATATTCTGCTAACAGCCATTGGATCTCGACCAACGCGAGCAGGAATGTCGCGATACGATAAACCGTAATCGCAATAGGCTACAATCCCACCTTTATCAAAGTCGGAAACGTGATGGTACGCATGTCTCCTCCTTACACGAGGCATCACAACAACGTTTCACCAGGCAACGCATGTCAACTGCTGTTTGTGTATGAGAAATCGGTTGGAAACTTCCCTCATGTCATCTCGTTGTAGGTGTCGCCACCGCCGCCATCCTTGTGTGAATGCTCTGATAAGCTAATCATTTGCATATCACAGCATCTTCTTCCTGTCGGTTAAATTTTGCTTCTGTAGCACGTCATCTTCGTGGTGTAGCAATTTTAATGGGCAGTAGTGTATTTCTTAGCATAGATCAAGAGCGCGTGCTGGCGTTAAACATTTTTACTTAATTTACATGATAAAGCTTATATAGGTGAACAGACTTTATTGGAACATAGCTAAGACCCATCCCGGCTGAACCAACTTTCAAATAAGAAAAAAGCTGCATTAAAATCGGACCTTCCGTTTGGGAGCTATGATGTCATAGACAGATACACGCATACACATGTTAAGCTTAAAACTTATTAATATAACACCTCTATGTTTTCGTCGGGGGTTAAGAACAGGAGGAATCGGTGGTCGCGAGGAAAGATTTAAGTGTTCGTTTTTCCCGCGCGCAGTTCGAAAGTGGAACGGTAGAGAAATAGTGTGAAAGGGGCACTTAAATGTGAACTGCAGGCTAGTAACGTCCACATGCATATTGAGCTGGTGCGCTGCTGGCTCCAGTCTCCATCGATTGTCATGCCGATAGTTATGCGTCGATTTTCGATGCCTGCTTGTCTTCTCCGCATATCTGGCGGATGGCTGTTTAACTGCGGCACGCGCGCTCTGCAGGGGCTTGAGTTCGGGTGTCAGCTGTGTGAGCGACAGTGACGTGTGGCGCTGGCGAGTGACCGAGTGGGTACGACGGAGGAGCGTGGGCAGCTGCTGCGGCGTGTCTCGCCGTTTGAATGCAGATCCGCTGCCGATGGTGACTGGGATTTCCTGGAGATTTGAAGGACAGATTTCCTTCGCGTCTGTTACATGTTACTCAAAGTGAATGAACTGGAGTCGTCGAATGTTTCTTGGTGTGTTCTGTTCACGTTAATTGAATAGCCGAGTGCACTGAAAACTATCTTGGTTGTTTCAGTTATTTGTCACTGTACTTGGTCGGGGCGCCTGATATGTTGACGGTATTTAAGGGAGTGCTAGCTACACACAACAAATAGACATGAAGCAGTGCTTAATGCGTAGCTAGAGGTCGTGCCAAATAGTACGTAAGAGCGGGCCGAAATAATTTTCCTGTTTCCTGTTCCTATGTTATTACTTTATTTCTTTGTTCTAGAGGATTGGCTAATCAAATTTTAAGAGCCGGTACTGGGCAAGTGCTCATCTAGGTTAATCAGACTTGGGCTCATTGGTGCCGTGTATAATTAAAGGTTAATTTATAACCAGTTGGGCAGATATGTTTGTCTATCTGATGCGCCAGAAAGTTGTCTGCCGCTAATGTATTTATGTTTCAGATAACTGGCGAGCAAACTCCGATCGGGGTATCACGGTGCAAGAGGGAAATTTAAGGACCTGGATCGGTGTTTGTGGTTACGTTGTTAGTGTCCTGCAGTTCCATGTTTTCGGTGGAGCGCTGTGGTTTTCTGGAAGATTAATAGTAGCCCAAAGTTGAGTATAGCTCCATTTCACCTTCTCGTCCGTGAATCTCCTCTATCTGGTAGCATCTTTCGGTCTGCTCGCGTCCATCACTAATTTACTACGTAAAAAAAAAAAAAAAAAAAAAAAAAAAGAAAAAAAAAATTGGAATGGCTCTATGTTAAGACTATTTAATATGCTATTACCAGGTATGTGAACCTCGTACCTGTGAGTAATACTAAAGAGAAGCCTAGTCGAGTGCATTAATCTGATAATACTTTAATTTGTTACAATTGGTTAAAATCTGTCCATGGAAGCAGTTTTAGAATTTGATATGGAAGACAGTTCCTATGTAAGTCGTGAAGCATTCAGTTATGTCAGTTAAATTTTATTAATGGGGTTTTATGAACATTGTTTTGATTAGTGAAAATTGCTTGACTGAATTTTGAAAGTTTTGTGACTGTGTTTGTAATAAAGAAGTGTATGGCAAGTACAAACTCGTCTGTGTTTAATTTCGATGTGTCGAAAGGAACGATGCATCACATGTGTGTACAACTTGCATGGTATCACGTAAAGGGTACACATTTTCTTCTCCAAGATGATTTGTGAGACCATTTGCCAAAGGCGCAACAGAAAGAATTACATAACGTGACAGTTGTAAACGTCTTGCTGGCAGCCGGGGCCTTAGTGTTCCCCGCCTCGGCTGGCTCTATAGCGAGTATTGGCGCAATTAGTGTCGCCGCTGAGGCACGTCCCGCCGGTGAGCTGTGCGCTGCGACTGAGCGGGAAACGGGTGGCCTGACGCGGCGTGGGCGGCGGGGGTGGCGAGGGCCTCGGAGCGCCGCTGACACGTTGTGAACTAGCTCCGCCTGACTTTACGTGGTGCCGCTACTGTTGTTGTCTGGCGACAAATGAGTGCTATTTAGAGAAGCCGAGTACAGTTAGGGGTTTGTAATACAACTGCTTCGAAAACCGCTACTAAGACATCAAGGCAAAGTGAAACACTTATTGTGATGCGTTAAAAGCACAACATGGTTTACGAAAGGGAGAGTCCACGGGTAATGCTCCACTGGACTAATTTACAAATATAGGCTGAGGTGAGAAAAGTCATGGGATAACTCATTATATCGTGTGAGAACTCTTGCCGGACTTTGTGGCCGAGCGGTTCTAGGCGCTTCAGTCCGGAACAGCGCGACCGCTACGGTCGCAGGTTCGTATCCTGCCTCGGGCATGGATGTGTGTGATGTCCTTAGGTTAGTTAGGTTTAAGTAGTTCTAAGTTCTAGGGGACTGACGACCTCCGATGTTAAGTCCCATAGCGCTCAGAGCCATTTGAACCATTTTTTTGAGAACTCTTCCTGTCCAGCGTAGTGCAGAAACTAGACGTGGCAAGGACTCAACAAGTCGTTGGAAATCCGTTGCAGGAATGAGCCATTCTGCCTCTGTAGCCGTCCATAATAACGGAAGTGTTGTCGGTGCAGGATTTTGTACACGAACAGACCTCTCGGTTATTCGGTTATGGAGATTTATGTCCCGCGATCTGGGCGGCCAAATCATTCGCTCTAACTGTACAGAATGTTTTCCAAATCAACCACTAACCCTGACTACTGGACATAAACGACGATGCGAGGGCAACTGCCGCGACTTGATTGAAATTCAAAACGAGGGCAGTTGTTTTCTGGAGACTTGGTGTTGTCAATGTGAACCTACCACAGATACAAAGTGCAGCACTTCACAAGAAGGGACTACGCTTTCAAGATGTGACCGACATTCAACCCAGTGTGGCGCGCAAGTTGAACAACAGCAAATAACACCCCCAAAAGAGTACCTTTCTGACAGTTTCAAATGCTGTATGAACATTGCACTGAAGTGAAGCATTAAAACCACCATCTTATCTTCTTTATGCGGTCCCGAAACATTTTGGAGCGACGGTGTTAAGTTGACTCTAGGAATCCATCGGTTTATGGCACACACCCCGTGGCAGTAAGGAATCGTGAGTTTCGTAATAGAGGAATGTGTGAGGGATAAATATGACACGAGACTTAGCTTACCGGGTGATCAAAAAGTCAGTATAAATTTTTAAAACTGAATAAATCACGGAATAATGTAGATAGAGAGGTACAAATTGACACACATGCTTAGCATAACAAAGTAAGACAAACCAAAGATGATGTTCTTTACAGGAAATGCTCAATATGTCCACCATCATTCCTCAACAATAGCTGTAGTTGATGAATAATGTTGTGAACAGCACTATAAAGCATGTCCGGAGTTATGGTGAGGCATTGCCGTCGGATGTTGTCTTTCAGCATCCCTAGAGATGTCGGTCGATCACGATACACTTGCCACTTCAGGTAACCCCAAAGCCAATAATCGCACGGACTGAGGTCTGGGGGCCTGGGAGGCCAAGCATGAAGAAAGTGGCGGCTGAGCACACGATCATCACCAAACGACGCGCGCAAGAGATCTTTCACGCGTCTAGCAATACTTTGGTTTTTTTTTTTGTTCTAATAAAACCCCATGTCATGCGAAGCATGTGTGTCAATTTTTACCTCTCTGTCTACATTATTCCGTGGTTTATTAAGTTTTCAAATTTATACTGACTTTTTGATCACCCGGTAAGTTCAAGTGGATGTAGGTTGGAACAGCTATTAAGAGATGAAGAACATTGCACAAGATAGGCTAGTGCGGATAGGTGCATCAAACCTGTTGGACTGAAGAGCACAACAGCAACAACAACAAATTTATTCATATAGTCATTTTAAGTGTCAGATAGAAAGCGTAGGAGCGATCAGGAATGGTACACGAACCTTGGTATTTTCGTTCTGACGCTTAGGCAGCTGCACACTGTGCTTGGGGAAGATAACAATTTTTTCGCACGCATTTATACGACACACGTGAGTGCAGTCAGTGAAGGTCTGGAGGGTGCATGATCGCTGCCGCCGGATCAATAACGGGCCTGCGCCGGCCGTATCGCATGAGTCACACGCCAACGCAACGAAACGTTACGGCTCTCCCCTCGGCTGCGACTGTTGCTGTGTCGACAGACGGCGTGTCTGCTTCCCGCCGTCACAGAGGCGCCTCCTACGGAACTTCGTGTCAAGAGGTTCCTAACACATTGCTTGCTTTGTTTAAAATCCAACAAAGAAGTGGCATCCGATGTTGTCCAACTATTACTTCGGAGAAGCAATAAAGAAAGCGACAGAAAATTTCGAAAGAGGGATAAAAGGACAAGGGGAACAGACATCAACCACTAATCTCACACCTTCCATCTCCCCGCCCCCCCCCCTCCCCCGGATTCTTTAAAGAATCGATCCCCCATGTACAAATCAGAAAAAAATGGTTCAAATGGCCCTGAGCACTATGGGACTTAACATCTGAGGTCATCAGTCCCCTAGACTTAGAACTAATTAAACCTAACTGACCTAAGGACATCACACACATCCATGCCCGAGGCAGGATTCGAGCCTGCGACCGTTGCAGCAGCGTGGTTCGGGACTGAAGCGGCTAGAGCCGCTCGGTCACAACGGACGGCTATAAATCAGACTGAAACGTTTGATTACTTTAAAAATGAGTCAAAGTCTTAAATATTTGGTGTTAAGCATGTAATCCTTGATTGTTGAAGAGGCAAAAACCCTAAATCTTTCGGTTTTATTACTGTCAGCTTATTCACCCGCAGACTAACCAAAAAGTTTGGAAAAAGTTGACATTATATTTAAAGTTTCATGGAAGTCTGATAATTTGCGCTCCATTGTAACAAAAAGCTACTTTTTGAAGCATCCCAATGTTTATGACGTCATATTTCCTGAAGTGTGTGTTGTACAATGATACAATTTTACAGGTAGGCTACATTCTGTGGTATATGTGCATACTGCCTGCAATCGAGTTAGTAGGAAAGAAGTTATAAATTAAAACGTCGTTCCTGACGCTTAAGTTCTACTGCATGAACAGCGAGAATGTAGTAACGATAACATTTTCTCCTTTCATTATTTTATTGGGGAGGGCGCGGGGCACTATGGGGGGCTTGTCAAGGAGGAAAACTTTCGAAAAGGTCTGAAATTACGTGTAATGTGAGTTGTAAGTTGCTTACTGCTCCCAGTCTCGAATACTGGTTGAATGTACGTAGTATGGGTCTTTGGGGAGACGTGAGTTACGTTACCTCAAGACAAATGGTTCAAATGGCTCTGAGTACTATATAACTTAACATCTGAGGTCATTAGTCCCCTAGAACGTAGAACTACTTAAACCAAACTAACCTAAGGACATCATACACATCCATGCCCGAGACAGGATTCGAACCTGCGGTCGTAGCGGCAGCGCTGTTCCAGACCGTAGCGCCTAGAACCGCTCGGCCACTCCAGCCGGCCTTACCTCAAGACATACGCATAGTTTCTAACTGTAATACTTCTCCTATTGTACTAAGCCATTCACGTAAGATTATACCTCTAATGAGCAGATTATTACAGCATTTTAAATTTATAAATTCTTTCAATAAGAATGTGAAATACTGACAATGAAATTTTTGTTGCCCCTGCATGCCGTTAGGTAGGCCAACCTGCAACTGGCACTGTGCATTGCGCGCCAGGTTCGCCATTTAGTAATACAGGTATTTGGGTCCGCATACGACGTATCCCTTTTCGTCGATATTAAGGACTTGGAAGACCCGTTGAGACGAATGAAGGACTTACAAGGTAGAGTATGCAGTTTCAGGGTAAACAAAGCATAGGCGAAGGAGTCGGAGGCAGTAGAAAGAATGACAGTAACATCAAAAATAGGAACAATGCAGTAGCGGAAGAAGTAAAGGTATCCACCATCGAGATAATAACATTAAACAGCACGGTCGAAGCAATGACCATAGCAGACGTAGATCATGAATGTTAGGAAAACCAACACAGCTGTTATTATAGGTGTCACGACCGGTTTCATTGTATACGAACGGCCTCAGACGACTACAGTTCAACAAGATAGAGTAGGCTAAGACCAACTGAAACATGCACGTAACATATCATCTGTATCCATCACAGCCAATATTCAACAACGGCCTTCGTAAATAACACAAAATAGCAGAAATGTGCCGGTGGCATGATTTAAAATGCTTAATCGCCCAATAAAAAGTTGAAAGGCACAAGATGGAGTGCGACAAGTGCAATATTTCACTTGGTTGACAGTGCTTCGCATAAGCACAGCGAGCAGGAGTGATGGGTGGGCTTCCAGAACAACGTGCATAACACTGGGATGGTCGGCTAGGCCCGCTCAGCGAAAGATAAGCGGGGACATCATATTTAGCATGACTTAGTACATACCTAGACGAAACTGTGGCCGAGCCGTTCTAGGCGCTTTAGTCCGAAAGCGCGCCGCTGCTACGGTCGCAGGTTCGATTCCTGCCTCGGGCATGGATGTGTGTGATGTCCTTAGGTCAGCTAGGTTTAAGTAGTTCTAAGTCTAGGGGACTGATGATCTCAGATGTTAAGTCCCATAGTGCTTAGAACCATATGATTTTCGAATTTCAGCACACGGTTGCTTAATAAGAGACGCGTTAAAAACCGAGTCAGGGAGCAGGGTGTTGGTGCCTTTTTTTAAAGCTGCGGTGGTAACACTGAAGGCACGGCAGTATGAAGCTGGTGTACAGGATATCTTCCCTTACGTATCAGCATATTACTGACTATTTTAGCATCCGTGAGCGAGGAAGATACCGCACGGGTTTGCGGCGCCGCTCGACTCACATGAGAAGCACACAGCCAAAGCGTCCCCGCTCATCTTTCGCATGACTTTGTACATAACTAGACGAAACAAATACTGCTCCAGTACGATGCACTTCTCAAGCGTTTTCGAGAAGTCATACAAGAGTTGCGAGACGAAAACCAACCTATGAGCGACAGCCGTCGAGTAACGGCGTTAGCACAGCCGTCTAAGGCGCCAGACTGAAAGTCTGCCCGTACTGCATACGAGCTTCATCATTTGTTTACTCTAATCTTCCAACAAAAAGTGTATCGATGCAGCAAACACATTTTTCCCAAAGGAATCGTTGTGGTACGTTCGTGGCGAGTTATAGTCACGGTGTGATGTAGAACAATGATAGTTAAAATGGCTCTGAGCACTATGGGACTTAACAGCTGAGATCATCAGTCCCCTAGAACTTAGAACTACTTAAACCTAACTAACCTAAGGACATCACACACATCCATGCCCGAGGCAGGATTCGAACCTGCGACCGTAGCGGTCGCGCTGTTCCAGACCGAAGCGCCTAGAACCGCTCGGCCACACCGACCGGCAGAACAATGATGAAATGCTTTTTAATCTACATATTCAAGCACGTATGACAATAGTCGTACCTTGCTATGGTTCCTTCAGATAACGTACACTGTGTTTATGTTGCTTTTGGAGCATCAGTAAAAAGCAACTGTGTGTCTTATACGGGCCATAGTTGCTTGGCTCTACTATATCATGTGCTGCAGATCGATACTAGAAGTAATCGAATTAAATCAAACGAAACTATATAGTTCCAGAGACCTTTTCAAGTCTCAAAGATCTATGATGTACATATGCAGACTGATGCGACGAATGAAAATTCGTATCAAGGCCCGAACCCGGGATAGACAGATGCGCTAATCACCACTGGGCGGACTACCCTAGCACGCCTCCATCCTCAGTCCAAATTCCCATTCACGCCTCAGCCCATTAGGCATTCCCCCTAAACTCTAACAGCATTGCAGAGGCACCTCAACATACTGGAATAGCGCCTCAGCATAGAACGAAAGGAGGAGGATTCTGCCCGAAACACAGGTACAGGTACAGTAACCAAATGAAACGATATAGTTCCAGAGATCTTTTCAACTCTCAACGCTGTTCGAGTTTAAGGGGATTTGGATCGAGGCGGAAGATGTGCTAGGGTAATCTGTGCAGTTGTTCAAAGCCATGGTGGCGCATTGGTTGGCGCATCCACCTAGTGAGCAGGGGACCTGGGTGCTAATCCCAACCTTGGTACAAATTTTCATTCGTCGTTTCAATCTGCATATATACATCACAGACGTTTGAGATGTGAAAATGTCTCTGGACCTAAAAGTTTCATTTCAAGTACCTATTCATGGGTTTCAGGCAGGATCCCCCGTGTCGTTTGATGCTGAGGTGCTATTCCAAAACAGATGGAGAGCTGTGGAACGCTGTTCTAGTTTACGGGGAATACCATGTGGTCTGAGGCATGAATGGGAATTTGCATTGGAGAGAGAGGCGTGCTACGTAGTCAGTGCATGTGTGCAAAACCACTACGCCAGGGTGGCGTAGTGGTTAACGCATCTGCCTCTGAGCAGGAAACCCGTGTTCGAATCCCAGCTTTGGTACATATTTTCATTCCTCTTTTCAGTCTGCATATATACCTCAGTAATGGGGACAGTTCACAACCGCTCAACAACTCCGTCACTGTACAATGCAAAAATACGTTTACGGTGGTTCTTGAACAACCATCATACGAGTGATTGGTGGCAGATTAAGGGGCAAATTAACGACATTCAAGAGCAGTACGGTCAAAACCCTAGTGTGCCGCCTTAGCCGGCCGGTTAAAATAACGCTACTGTTCGGCGGTTAGCGCTCTCGTATGGTGTTCAACAGGCTGGTCAACCTTTGAACATCGATTTCTCGAAAACGACTGAGAAGCACTTCGTACTAAGTATTTGTTAACCTAATTACAGTGTGTACTACGATCGTGTGGAAAATGTGCAAATTGCTAGCCCGCTGGCGATTGCTTCCCTTTAAGGTAGTCGCTTCAGATCATGGCGGTGGAAGAAATTGTTACCGCCTACTTGGGCAATTCCTGACAACCACCCTCTGTACCCATGCCCTGAGTTAACTTCCAAACGTCTACGCATTGTTTCATCAAGAGTTAGCATGTGACACTGTTAACGGCGAAACGTCCCTCAAATCGGAACGTTGCGCCCACTAGTCCTATTGGCGCTTTTCGAGAAGACTGGGCTGTGTACCGGCATCGGGTATCACTATCTGCTTTCTCTCTCGTCATCGTTATCAAAAGACACAACTTTACACAGTCACATAGATTCGATGGATACACTTAAAGAGACAACGCTCAACTTCGCAAAGGAAATGTGCCGTTATCGTGAAATTAGGTGACTGAACCTATCTCTCGAGGTCTCTCAGTCAACAATGCTGTACAAACTCACTTCAATGAAATTTGACATTGTCAAACTGAAGCACGAAGTCTGTTTTGGAAAATACTTTTTTATTCACAACTATCTTGATTGTATTTTGTGGATATGTGAGGGTTAAAGGGTTTCGATTCCAATGAGTTACAACAGAACCGGTATCCTGAACCGAAAGTAACACGTCATGTCATCATCTAGCGCCTCATCGCGATGACGAAAATCGAGTGACCGCGCTGAGCGACACATAACGACGTCGCGTGAAACTCTCGAAACAAGATACTAGATTTGATGTAAATCATTACAATTTAAACCTTTCACAGTTACTAATCCAAGAAATGGAATCAAGTTATTTGCGACTATAAAAGTACTCTACTAGGTACAGCACGCGAACGCTACAGCTTGTCCAGTCGCAAGTGATTGTGTGGGTCAACGTAAGTGAGGCAAGTATATATATATATATATATATATATATATATATATATATATATATATATATATGTGTGTGTGTGTGTGTGTGTGTGTGTGTGTGTGTGTGTGCGCGCGTTCGACAACGTTTTTGGCCTTCTTATCCACATTCGTTTCTTTTAATATCTACATACAGCAGCTACAAGCTGCAGTTCGCATGATACATTCGAACAACAGCGAAGTGCGAAACAAGTAAAAAGCTGCGTCACGCAGTAAGAGAAGGCTTGCTGATTTATATTAGAGGGGTAATGTGTATCGCATCAATGCTGCTTCGCTAAGAGAATCCGTGTTGAATCATATATCAGCGAAACAATGTCTACCCATCACTGCTGCTTCCAAAAGAGTGAGGAGACAAAGTTCGTAGAAGCCGGTATGTCCCTATTAAATGCAGTGGATAAGTGGCCGCACCTTGGAAAATGCACGCGAAGTTTAATACAGCGATTATCGTCAAAAAGGACTGAACTAAGAAACAGTTGCTACTCCAGTAATGTTTGAGACGGTGTGCTTTGATTTCAAGTGCAATACTCTAAGGGATCCAATACAGTAAATGTAATACTTTAACGTATGCGGCCCTAATCAAGTATTCGTGCGGCTCGCGTTTCTCAGCCGTATTTTAAAATAATATGAACAATGTTTTACAATAATATGCATCTAAAATTCCAAATCTGAATCCAGAACTACTAATTAACGCAAAATTATTCGTAGAGATAGTAATATTTTAAGATGAGCTTGTTTTTAATTGTCGATGAATTCATCCGTGAGCTAAGTAAAGTTGGGTGCTTAGTCCACGGGCAGAGAAGTAAGCATCGCAGCCACTGCGGGGTTGCAGGATATGAGGGGGCAAATGTTTTATTTTTTTTTTTTTAACAAACTTCCAGCATGCTGGAATAATTGCAGGTCTGCAACTTCTGTTAATTAATACAACGAAAAACCAGCAGAAGTTGCAAATTTCATGTTTTTTATTTACACGATGACTAGTTCCGGGTCACAACCCGTCTTCAAATCATCGTGCCAGAAAGTCAAAATGGTATTTCCAAAAACAGAAAATTTACAGCACATACCGATCTGTATACGCTGTTACTGTTCATTTGCACTTCATAATACGTATAAATTTTTTACATAGTTTTCGATTTTTGGAAATACCATTTTGACTACATGCACGCTTACTTGAAAATGCGTCCCGGCCCGAAACTAGTCATTTAGTAAACAAAAAAAGTGAAATTTACAACATTGACTGGTTTCTCATCGTACTGTTTTATCTTTTGTGTTCCGGTAATGACAACTCTCGGGCACACGTGCCTCATACCCCGATCAGCCGCTATGGCATAAAAGTCAAGCGAAAGTAACATGAATTCTGAATGCTCGTTAAAGAGACAAGCATCATCAAATGTGGTATATACACTATGTGATCAAAAGTATCCGGACACCTGGCTGAAAATGACTTACACGCTCGTGGCGCCCTCCATCGCCCCTAATGCTGGAATTCAATATAGTGTTGGCTCACCCTTAGCCTTGATTACAGCTTCTACTCTCGCAGGCATACGTTCAATCAGGTGCTGGAAGATTTCTTGGGGAATGGCAGCCCAATCTTCACGGAGTGCTGCTCTGAGGAGAGGTATCGATGTCGGTCGGTGAGGCCAGGCGCGAAGTCGGCGTTCCAAAACATCCCAAAGGTGTTCTATAGGATTCAGGTCAGAACTCTGTACAGGTGAGTCCTTTACAGGGATGTTATTGTCATGTCCACTCCGCCACAGGCCGTGCATTAAGAACAGGTGCTCGATGGTGTTGAAAGATGCAGTCGCCATGCCCGAATTGCCTTTGTACTGTACGCGTCCCTTCACGTTTCCATTTCACTATCACACCGGAAACAGTGGACCTAGGGATGTTTAGGAGTGTGGAAATCTCGCGTACAGACGTATGATGCAAGTTGCACCCAATCACCTGACCACGTTCGAAGTCCGTGAGTGCCGCGGAGCACCCCATTCTGCTCTCTCACGATGTCTAATGACTACTGAGGTCGCTGATACGGAGTACCTGGCAGTAGGTGGCAGCACAATGGACCTAATATTAAAAACGTATATGTTTGGGGGTGTCCAGGCACTTCTGATCACTTACTGTATTTGTGGCATGGAATGTGAAATTAAATTAAGGCTAATGTAATACAACACAATGAGCAGAAGAGAAATGACATTCAAAACATTTAGGAAGAATTTGTGGTTATGCCTCATATTGCATAATGCATTTAAATGTAAGTACAATTACTGTTATTAACCAGAAGATCATCCGCTCACACAAACAACACAGCACTTCATCAGGCAATTGCAGTGTCACAACGTTGGGGCCACTGAGGGTGGCAGCAGTCTGGAACAGAGAACAGTCGAGACGAAGTGTTCCGAATGGTGCCGACTTCTAACGATCGGTAGTTGTGTTATCGCACCTTTATTGTAGCTAGTATTATTGGGCTTATATAATACTAATTTATGTAGGGTACCAATTAATAAGAAGATGGGCCGTCGCAATAAGAAGTTTGACGACCACTGCTCTAACGGATCACGACAGTGGAGTAGGCAGAGCTTCTGACAGTGGTCGAGACACATGTAGGCTACCGCTGAGGAAGAACTGCGGATTGTGATCAGTTTTATGCTACTAGACTACAATCTTGCTACGGCAGCTATCAGGGTATTTCCGTACCTATGCGAAAGACTCGTTTTGATGATCGTTCTTTTGCGTAAATCTCGCGCAGAACTAAAAATAATTATGCCTAATATCACAGAGGATCACTGACACAATTTTGATGAGGGTTTGTCAACAGTAAAACAAGAAAAATGTTACATGCACATGCTTTTCTTAACTTGTCTTTGTTTAGCGCTCAATTTTTTTTCATTATTATTCAGAGGAGAGTTGTTTACAGTTCCCCTCGCAGCAGAAATTTGCTTATAGTTCGGCAGAGTGCGTTTCTACACCGTAATGACCACAATGACGCTACCTCCTGGAACATAGACCCGTCTGCCGGTACCCCCTTAACTGCGTAATTCTCACACTTGAAACTTTATTTATAGTATATGACGACATTGTCATTCCTGATACGTGTTCCATTCAGCTCTATGGTTAGAGTGTTTACTGAATAATTCCGTGAAAACTTTTCTCGAGAACACACACTGCCATCGCGCGGTTGCAGTATTATATAGATAGCTCCTAGGATTAAAAAACGAAAAACAAAAAGAATTTCATAGTACTGTCACAGGCACATTGCTGGTGTGTGCTCTTGCATTGCCCCACAGGAAATAGTGTATTATGCAAGGTTCTCACGTCGGTCAGCCAGGAAACGAGGCTGCTGACGCTGCTGCCAAGACTGCAGTCCTCGTACCTCAGCCCGTTAGTTCCTGTATTCCCTCCAATCGTCTCTGTGTTGCCGTCTGTCGGGAGGTGGTGCCCCTTTGGCATCGCCATTGGTCCTCCCTTCACGAGAATAAGATCCGGGTTATTAAGCCTCTCCCACAGACCTGGACGACCTCCTCTCGGCCCACCCGCCGGGAGGCAGTCATTTTAACCAGGCTGCGCAATGGGAACTGCCTTTTTAGACATCGTCTTTTGTTAACTGACGCTCCCCCACCTCTTTGTACACAATGCGCCCAAGTTTTAACTGTCCGCCACTTCCTGACGGAATGCCCATTTTCTACATGTTTACGTTCACTTTTTATCCGTCAAAGCAAAATGGAGAAGGCAATTTAATTTTTATTTTTGGAGCACCGTTTCTGTATGGTGTCTTTTGTCGCTCTTTCTCCATGTCCATGTTTTTAGCTGTCTTCTCTTGTGTCAATTGGGACTGGCGTATAGTCGTTTTTTAACTCCTCTCTGTCTTCGTGTTCTATAGTTTTGACTTGGGCGCTTATGACCCCAGTTGGTTTTGCGCCGTAAAACAAAACAAAACAAAACAAACCCTTATCCACGCCCGGGTTCCCGGGTACGATTCCCGGCGGGGTCAGGGATTTTCTCTGCCTCGTGACGACTGGGTGTTGTGTGCTGTCCTTAGGTTAGTTAGGTTTACGTAGTTCTAAGTTCTAGGGGACTGATGACCATAGATGTTAAGTCCCATAGTGCTCAGAGCCATTTGAACCAAACCCTTATTTTGCAAGGTTCCAGTTTCAGTTTGCGCGCAGTCTGTCACCAGTCTCAAGTGCTAAATGACGCAACGATTTTCTGCTCCATCTTTCCAGTGCCACTCTCAGCTCGTCCAGTTCCGTTCAAACCGACAGACTACTTGCCAGAGCCCGAATCCCGGTCCTGAGCGCATGCGGCGATCGGAGGGTGCTTCCTCAGAATTGGTTCTCGTGCCACTTGCAGCGCTGGTTGAAAATCCTGTACTCGGTCTCCTGTTACCAGCTTTCCCTTCCTGTCCCCAGCACTACAAAAAAGATTGTTGTTGGTATACGTTCAACCGCCTGGGGTGCAGCAACCACTAAAACGGCGACAGAACAGGAGAGCCATATCACAACTGGTCAGCGAAGATAATAACTAAAATGTGGTGGAAGGATGACTGTCCCATCAGTTACCAGTCTGCTATGACTGTTAAAATATCTGTTTATTCTAGGTTTCGAGACGGTCGTCATCTCGCAGAGCTGTATCGTGACCTTTCTCGCGAATGCAGATATGCGAAGGGGACAGGCGCGAATCCTAAGGCGAGGGAGGGGGAAGCATGGGAGTCATTATCCACCCCGGAAAAATATTTCAATAGAAGAGTTTACTTGTACAACATACAATAATTTCCGAATTTCTCAGTTAACGCGCGCGGAATAAGATAACATGAAAAATAAACAGTTTCAAAAATGACAGGGAATTTTAGAAAACCACGAACAACGTTTTAGCACAGGATACTTTTTTTATTGCCCGCGTGGACAGGCTTGCGAGGTGACCGCCCTACGGAGACCATTCTAATCACAGCCTAACAGCACCTGCTGCCAACAACAAACGCGGCACGGTTCCAGGTAGGAACGACAAATCACACCATGTTGAGTGAAACAAGATAGAAAGGGAAACAATCCCCTTGGACAAAAAAAAAAAAAAAAAAAAAAAAAAAAAAAAGCGGAAGACTAACTTTAAATACCATAGGCGCAGACAACTGAGAAAAATAACATTTCCCCACGCTCGCATAGCCACAATCTTCTGACCTGTGTTCGCTATTATTGTGCTTTGGGAAACAGTAATAATGATGATTGCGCATTTAGATTTTACGTTGGATAAATTTTGACACTGGCAGAGTTGTGAAAGTTGGTTGGTGTCAAGTTCTTAATTTAACTTCACAACGCATTTATTTCTCAAATTTTTAGACTAACGCTTTTTCGAACGCTGTACGTCTCTGCATTTCAATTTCCTGCAAGTTGTGCTAAAGCGACTTACTGAGATCTTAGAAGAAAACTTCAAAAAGCCACGACCGCTACTAAGACATTTATGTCGAAACCGGTTTCGATACGACTATGTTACCATCTTCCGATCTTATGCCATACATATTCACACAGTCTTCTCCATGGAGGAGATTGCGTAAATTCCCAGAGCATAAGATCCGAATATGGTACCGCAGTCTTACCGCAACCGGTTATCGAAATACACTGAAGAGCCAAAGAAACTGGTACACCTACCTAATATCGTCTAGGGCCTCCGCGAGTAGTCTAGGGCCTCCGCGAGTACGCAGAAGTGCTGCAGCACAACGTGGCATGGACTCGACTAATATCTAAAGTAGTGCTGGAGGGAACTGACATCATGAATCCTGCAGGGCTGTCCATAAAACTGTAAGAGTACGAGACGATGGAGATCTCTTCCGAACAGGACGTTGCGAAGCTTCCCAGATATGTTCGACAATGTTCATATCTGGGGAGTTTGGTGGGCAGCGGAAGTGTTTAAATTGAGGAGAGTGTTCCTGGAGCCACGCTGTAGCAATACTGGACACGTGGGGTGTCGCATTGTCCTGCTGGAATTGCCCAAGTCGGTCGGAATGAACAATGGACATGAATGGCCTCAGGTGATCAGACAGGATGCTTACGCACGTGTCATCTGTCAGAGTCCTATCTAGAAGTATCAAGTATCAGGGGCCCCAAATCACAACAATTGCACACGCCCCACTCTATTACAGAAGTCCACCAGCTTAAACAGTCTCCTGCTGCAATGCAGGGTCCATGGATTCGTGATGTTGTCTCCATATCCGTACACGTCTATCCGCTCAATATACACTCCTGGAAATTGAAATAAGAACACCGTGAATTCATTGTCCCAGGAAGGGGAAACTTTATTGACACATTCCTGGGGTCAGATACATCACATGATCAGACTGACAGAACCACAGGCACATAGACACAGGCAACAGAGCATGCACAATGTCGGCACTAGTACAGTGTATATCCACCTTTCGCAGCAATGCAGGCTGCTATTCTCCCATGGAGACGATCGTAGAGATGCTGGATGTAGTCCTGTGGAACGGCTTGCCATGCCATTTCCACCTGGCGCCTCAGTTGGACCAGCGTTCGTGCTGGACGTGCAGACCGCGTGAGACGACGCTTCATCCAGTCCCAAACATGCTCAATGGGGGACAGATCCGGAGATCTTGCTGGCCAGGGTAGTTGACTTACACCTTCTAGAGCACGTTGGGTGGCACGGGATACATGCGGACGTGCATTGTCCTGTTGGAACAGCAAGTTCCCTTGCCGGTCTAGGAATGGTAGAACGATGGGTTCGATGACGGTTTGGATGTACCGTGCACTATTCAGTGTCCCCTCGACGATCACCAGTGGTGTACGGCCAGTGTAGGAGATCGCTCCCCACACCATGATGCCGGGTGTTGGCCCTGTGTGCCTCGGTCGTATGCAGTCCTGATTGTGGCGCTCACCTGCACGGCACCAAACACGCATACGACCATCATTGGCACCAAGGCAGAAGCGACTCTCATCGCTGAAGACGACACGTCTCCATTCGTCCCTCCATTCACGCCTGTCGCGACACCACTGGAGGCGGGCTGCACGATGTTGGGGCGTGAGCGGAAGACGGCGTAACGGTGTGCGGGACCGTAGCCCAGCTTCATGGAGACGGTTGCGAATGGTCCTCGCCGATACCCCAGGAGCAACAGTGTCCCTAATTTGCTGGGAAGTGGCGGTGCGGTCCCCTACGGCACTGCGTAGGATCCTACGGTCTTGGCGTGCATCCGTGCGTCGCTGCGGTCCGGTCCCAGGTCGACGGGCACGTGCACCTTCCGCCGACCACTGGCGACAACATCGATGTACTGTGGAGACCTCACGCCCCACGTGTTGAGCAATTCGGCGGTACGTCCACCCGGCCTCCCGCATGCCCACTATACGCCCTCGCTCAAAGTCCGTCAACTGCACATACGGTTCACGTCCACGCTGTCGCGGCATGCTACCAGTGTTAAAGACTGCGATGGAGCTCCGTATGCCACGGCAAACTGGCTGACACTGACGGCGGCGGTGCACAAATGCTGCGCAGCTAGCGCCATTCGACGGCCAACACCGCGGTTCCTGGTGTGTCCGCTGTGCCGTGCGTGTGATCATTGCTTGTACAGCCCTCTCGCAGTGTCCGGAGCAAGTATGGTGGGTCTGACACACCGGTGTCAATGTGTTCTTTTTTCCATTTCCAGGAGTGTAATTTGAAACGAGACTCGTCCGACCAGGCAACATGTTTCCAGTCATCAATGTCGGTGTTGACGGGCCCAGGTGAGGCGTAAAGCTTCGTGTCGTGCAGTCATCAGGAGTGGGCCTTCGGCTCCGACAGCTCATACCGATGATGTTCCGTTGAATGTTTCCCACGCTGACACTTGTTGATGGCCCAGCATTGAAATCTGCAGCAGTTTGCGGAAAGGTTGCACTCCAGTCATGTTGCACGATTCTCTTCAGTCGTCATTGTCCCGTGCTAGCAGGATCTTTTTCCGGCCGCAGCGATGTCGGAGATTTGATGTTTTACCGGATTCCTGATATTGACGGTATACTCGTGAAACGATCGTCCGAGAAAATCGCCACTTCATCGCTACCTCGGAGATACTGTGTTCCATTGCTCGTGCGCCGAGTATAACACCACGTTCAGACTAATTTAAGTCTTGATAACCTGCCAATGTAGTAGCAGTTACCGATCTAACAACTGCACCAGGCACTTGTCTTATTTAGGCGTTGCCGACCGCAGCGTCGTATTCTGCCCGTTAACAAATCTCTGTATTTAAATACGCATGCATATACCAGTTTCTTTGGTGCTTCAGTGTATATGCTTTAGTAACGACCTACGCTTTTTGAAATCTTCCTTTTGAGACCTGATGTAAACAAATTATTATTATTTATTACTATTATTATTGGCTCAAATGGCTCTGAGTACTATGGGACTTAACTACTGAGGTCATTAGTCCCCTAGAACTTAGAACTAATTAAACCTAACTAACCTAAGGACATCACACACATCCATGCCCGAGGCAGGATTCGAACCTGCGACCGTAGCGGTCGCGCGGTTCCAGACTGTAGCGCCTAGAACCGCTCGGCCACTCCGGCCGGCTACTATTATTATTATTATTATTATTATTATTATTATTATTATTAAGGTCGTAGACATCTGTGACACGTCAAATGTGGCGGTGACGGCAAGCTGCAATTGAGTGCAGGCCGAAACTGTAGTAATCTGACGCTGCCCGCCGCAAATAGAACCGTGGACACGTACCTGAAGGGAGGTTGGGAAAGAGAGAAATATGATCTTTTCCACAAGTATTTTGCATGTCTGCCACCGTTTGGGCCACGATAGTTGGTTTCAAGAGCTCTCCGTGGATGGAAATAATGCCACACATGTCCGCAGCTAGAGCGTTGGAGCGGAGACGAGAAATGCATTCGCTCGGTGGCTGCGCTGCGTTCACTGACCCTCCGCGACTGCTGCGCTCCGCGCCCTCCCACAGCGGCGCTCGATGCCGGCTGCTGTTTCTCTCCCCCCCCCCCATCCCCCCCCTCCCACCCACACAGTGATTAGACGGCTGGGATCGCGTGAGGAGCGCCGTTCTGCCGCCACTGTCGCGTGCCGCCGGCAATCCCGGAAGCCGGCCGGCCGCTGCTCCACGCCGGCCTGTATTTATATCCGCACTGCGCAAGCAGGCCGGGTCTGCGTCGTTATCACGTGCCCCTATCCCTCGCTACTCTTGCGTTTGTATATCGTTCGCCGGAAGAACTACCATAAGCTCTAATGTACCTAACTTCCCCGTCACGATCATTGTGCGAGGTTTAATAACACTTCCCCCGATCGATCACCTTGAGTATTTTACCAAGTAAGCTTCAATATTAGAGCTCGACACTTTTCGAGCAACGTCTACTAGTGAAGTTTTTAAGCATTTCTGTGATGCTCAAGTGCTGACTAAACAGGCCAATAATGAATCGCGCTACTCTTTCTGCACCTTTTCCCTGTCTTACGACAAGTTTGACCGGGAGCTATGGACTCTGGCCTCTCCTGCTTCCTTAATACTTTCAGACTATTTCCCTCAAATTGCGTACATTATCTTTTATCGTTTCTTAGCTACAACAGAAATATTTTTCCCCAATGGAAACCTCATGAATGTTCCATTTTCATAACGAGCACGCGCTGCCAATTGTTGGGCATCACTATAAAAATATCAACAATTGAGTGTAGTGTAGCAGCGCGCTGCAACTTGTGACCGCCAAAATACATGAAAGTGGTTGGTTAGTTGAATATTGCTGCTGTTATTTTGCGTGATAGTTAGTGAAAGGTCAGTTTATTTATTACAACAGTGAAAATGTCAAAGTTTCTTATTTCGGCCCGTAAAAAGAAATATAACGTAAAAAGTATAACTTTGAAAACAGTTTTTTATTTTTGCATAAATCTTGCGTCAAAAATCATTAAAAAAATCACCGAAGAACATTACAGGATAAAGAAAAAATTTCCTTTGTACAGAAAAATTTCAAGTCCGAAACGATTAATTGCCGGTGTTAATGCAATCCAGCATTCCGGTTCTCCTTCTTCTTCTTCCTCTCTCGCTGTTCCCCGAAATCTTTCCGCGAGTCCAGTCAAATGGTGGTTCTTAGCGGATTAGAGGGCGTTTTGTAGAACTTTTCTCGACAAGCTTCCGATATGTTTTCAAGGGTGCTGTGCCCTAATTTTCTTAGTTCCACCAAAATTTCGGTCCGGAAATGGATCAAAAATGGAAAAAAATAACGAGCAAATAGGACCTTTTATTTTTTTCGCTTATAACTCCGAAATGACGCAAATTTCGGCATAGGATAAATAGGATAAAATTTTCCACGAAATAGGTCTTAATGGCTTTTTTCCCTTAGACTAACTGTATGGTGTGTAGCGCATGTTGAACTTAACGCAATTTCGGGCGCCATCACCGAGACCCAACTCCTGATCCCTCCATATACTATGATGTTAGTTCAAATGGCAAAATAAAAGCTTTCGTCACTCTTGCACTTAAGAAGTGTTCAAATAACTTACGTAAATGATATAATAATTATGCTTTATTTGGCATTCTGCAATAATAATAATAATACCATATTACCATTATTATTATTACAATTTTAAATAGATTTCATCCTCTTCATGCTTCATGCTCCACGTCCTCGTTTTCATTTGATTCGTCAGAAAAATTAGAATACGTATCGGTACGTTACACTTGAGTTAGATAACAGATGACTAATTTCAGTCTACACCAGATAACAGGAAAATAATTCTTTATCTGTTATAATTATAAATAACGATAATAAATTACAATTGAAACCAGTATAGAGTGTTTCTTACAATAGGGTCACGAGATTTCGCAACTGGAAATTATAATAACAACAACGTGAAATATGGCTTGCCATCATCTGCAGCAGTCCTCGCTTCAGTCTCCTGTTTCTTCTTCATTCCAACATGGCTTCTTCTAAGTCTTCAGAATCGAGATGTGTGACATTGTCGCAAACCGTATCGCTGTTGGTGCCATGCCCCGAGCAGTGGAGGCCTACAAGAGTAGCCACGACACCAAGATGTGCGTTTTCATGCGATGTCAGAAACACATCGGGTGCTGGTAACTGAAGCGTAGTGGGAAGAACCTGGTAGTTCTTGGACCTCGTCCAACCCGATGCTCGGGATTTTTATTTTCGCAAAGCCACTGTTGCATTTGGTGGTACACTTCTATACTGGCAAGCAGAGTCCTCAGTTGGTGGCAGAGAAGCGATGTTGGAAATTGTTCTAATGCCGATTTGATGTATCTTCTGTACCTGAATCCGCTTACACCACCATACAGCTTCAAGAGGAATCGTTTACCACAGTCCACTGTGGCCTCTTAGTCTGCTTTCTGATCTTTAAGATTTTATCTCCTGCTGAAATTCAGGATATTTCTTCGGCGTTGTCCTGCATTTCACTTTTCCCTGGTTGTAAAGAGTGGAAGTAGTGTCATAGCCACTGGCTGTATGCAAAAATAAGATACTCTCTCGAGCGGGGTGGCTAGTTCCCTGAGGAGTGTAAAACTGCTGTGGGATTTTGCCTCTCCCTGGTTTCATCAACAATACATTACTTTGGGGCGCCTTAGAATGACGAGAAGGTCCTCGTTTTGCCAAGCAATTATAACGGTTGAATGTGTGGGGTCAAAGATAATGCGGTGTTGATAATCAAGGTATCAGCATATTCCACAGCTTGCTTAGTAGCCCTACTTCCTTTGGCCAATTTGTCCGTTAATACCGATATTAACCACTCCTCATTCTTTGAATAAAAGAGGAATCTTTACTGAGCGACACATGTTACCATCGTTACGTTGAAGATTATTTATACAGAGCTCTTTCTCCTTAGTGCTGGCTTCTCAGGGTAACAATCAAACATTACGACAGTTCTTGAATTGTACTTACAAGGAACCCCTTGGGTGCGAGATCACATAAGGCCAACAATGTTTATGGTATTCGATGCCCTACATATTGTCTAGCACGCAACTACAATATGGATTCTAATGGCAACAGGGGACGGGACTGGAGGTATCCAATGGTGAATACATCATGAGGCTACGGAGCGTAGTCGAACAGCTTAATCGACGAGTAACCCAGAACAGTGCTACAGTGATAATAGTGTTGATACAAAGCACAGCAATGGCAGCAATAAACAACGAAACATTGTATTATATCTAAAACAACAGTTGCCGAAGTTGACATTTCGTTAGAAAGGAGCTCAGTGAGTTTCGCAGAGTGAGAAAGATGTGGCAGATGAAATATTAGGGTTTCTTCAAGAAGAGTCAGTGGGATGTGTGGGGTCGAATACGCTCGACTGTGCGGACAAAGTGGATGAGGAGTACAATGATGACGATACGTTCTTAACAAATGAAAGAGTCAGTGAAACAGGTGTCCAGGTATGTAGTTCATCATCCTTATCGGACGGGGTCCCACAAATCCCGTCTCCAGTGGAACGTAGAAAAGGACAATCGTTGTCCAAGGCGCTGGTACTAAACATAATTACGTACATGGCAGATTATCTGCGGTGTAGTAAAAAAAGAGAGAGAGAACAGATTTCGAATCAGTCGGCAGCAATATGCCCGTGTAGTACTTAAGAAAAACTACGGATATTCAAGAGAGGACAGGGCGCACTTGCTACAAAAACTGGTGTTTGTGCGTTTCAAGGATGTTCGATACAATTTACAGGATGTGGATGATTGTGACACACTACGGTATGCACATCAAACAGAGAATCACATAGATTACAGTGAAAGCATTGGGTGGTTGCATAACTTCAAACAGTGCTACAGAATTGGAAGACGTAAGGTAACGAAATTTCAAACACAGCATCAACTCGACGATGCACAGCAAACTGCGGAATCGGCCCAAAAATTTATTGATGAGATAAACAAACTTATTCCGTTGTTCAGTAAGGAATGAGGTAAACAAGCTTCCCCCATCGCTGAGTAAGGAACTTCTTTTCAACCCCGACCAATCGTGATTTGAAGAGGAAATGCATATGAGAGTAAACCTGGAAATTAGAGGTATATCAACTACGATCATTTCCTTAACGCATTCGCATTCAATTAGGCCAACTGTCAATCTGGATGGTAAATTGATTGGAAAGTTATTTACTGTGCTGCGAGAAGATGGAGGTGCTCTGTCCCTACGATTCTTTCTCGTGTGATTTACCTGGAAAATGTGGGTAAATGGGCGTAAGAGAACTGCAACTATGGTAGTAACACTGATTTTGTCAAACAGCTAGTCAGAATAACTTGCTTTTTCTTGATTCCTGGCCTGCGTATAAAAGTCATACCCCTTTACAGCAAACTATCAATCCTGAAAAGTGTTGCAATTTATATCACCCGGAACCACTGAACAAATTCAGCCTCTGGATGTTGTGTGCATTCCGTAAAAGTAAATACCTAGCTGAACGTCCCGCACCACTCACAAGGAGTTCGCCTTCGACCATAATGGTGTGAACCCCTGTGATCAGTGTGGCGCGCCATTTCTCATTCGGCGTTCATGATGCTAGTTAATGGTTTGTTTTGAATATTTATTGAATTTCAACGATGTCCTTTTTGTGAAGCGTAATACATACATATTGCACCTCCCGGACACTCATTTTCTGTCGTTCTGCTGATGCACGTGGTGAGTCAGCAGCTAATATTTTTCCTGTAATAACTGTTAACACAATACTTTTAAATGAGCCTCACTGAAGATTGAACTTGCAGCATCGCAATCAACGGGTTCCTTGTTAGACTGAATGAAGGAAACGAAGCTCTCACAGGCCCCTGAAAATGACTGCCCACTGAGCCAAATAACTCGGTGGAACAGATAACCCCCATCAGGAGGGCGAGGTCAGTTCGTCTCACTAACATTTTACCCCTCCACCATGGCAAGTATCAACTAACAACCGCTCCAGCATCATGTCGTGAGACTACTGCAGGATTTTTGGGTGCATATGTTGATAAGAAGCTGAAATGGAAGAAGCATATTACCGAGCATCTCAAACAATTAAGTTAAGCTACTTTTGCTCTTCGTATAATTGCTAGTCTTAGAAACAAACGAATCAACCTCCGCCGGCCGCGGTGGTCTAGCGGTTCTGGCGCTGCAGTCCGGAACCGCGGGACTGCTACGGTCGCAGGTTCGAATCCTGCCTCGGGCATGGGTGTGTGTGATGTCCTTAGGTTAGTTAGGTTTAAGTAGTTCTAAGTTCTAGGGGACTTATGACCTAAGATGTTGAGTCCCATAGTGCTCAGAGCCATTTGAACCATTTTTTTCGAATCAACCTCCTGACTTATTTTGCGTATTTGCACTCAATAATGTCTTATAGAATAATTTTCTGGACCAACTCATCACTTAGAAAGGAAGTACCGGTTGCATAACAGCGAGTAGTAAGAATAATATGTGGTGTTCACCATCGGTCGTATGTAGGTATCTGTTCAATGATTTGGGTATATTAACTGCTCCATCACAAAACATATTTTGATAATAAATAATCATTCACAATTCCAGAACAATAGTGATGTCCATACTTAATACTAAAAAAAACTAAACTCCGCCCGAACAGGCCATCAAGTCCCAACGGTACCGACCGGTCACCGTGTCATCCTCAGTCCATAGGCGTCACTGGAAGCGGATATGGAGGGGAATGTGGTCAGCACACCGCTCTCCCTGCCGTATATCAGTTTACGAGACCGCAGCCGCTACTTCTCAGTCAAGTAGCTCCTCAGTTTGCCTCACAAGGCCTGAGTGCACCCCGCTTGCAAACGGCGCTCGGCAGACCAGATGGTCACCCATCCAATTGCTAGCCCACCCCGACAGCACTTAACTTCGGTGATCTGACGGGAACCGGTGTTATAAGTGCGGCAAGGTCGTTGGCCCATACCTAATACACGAGAGGGAAAAATGATTTTTACTATCTATTATTAAAGCTCCTATCAGTGTCTTAAAAGCTAAAATCATTTCTCCTGGGCAATCATATTTACATAAGCTGACTCGATGGAACTGAAAAAGTTTGTACTCATGTCATGAAGACTGCCATCATAGACAGATGGTGTAAAATATTGCGGTCCATAATTGGAACAAATACAATAGGTTTTCGTGGATCACTGTGAATTTTGCTGCAACTGTGTTGTAAATCCTGAAAGAAACAGCAACGAGTATTACACCAGAGTAACAATTAATAATGACGGCATGTCGCAGACAGCTGATTGGTGAGAGCGAAAGTCGACGCTTTAGCGACTGGTAAGTGCCTCTGAAATCACAGTTGCTCCGTTCAGTAACGACAGTAGTCACCGTTCCTTATTTGTAACAGGATACACTATTTGTTTGCTACTAGCAAAAATAGGAGGAAGGCAAGGCAGAGCCAGTGGCATGGCCGCAGACATACCCCTTAGAGGAGGCCGGGAGCCTTTCGGACAGGTGGCTCCGAGCTGCGGCCAGCTGGCATTTGCGGCGCCCTTTGCACAGCACTGCGAGCACGCGCCTGCCGCATCGGCAACCAGCGCAGCACAGCAGTGCTCCGGTGGCGGACACCGCGTGCTGCAGGGGACAAAGTGGAACTGCGCTTTCAGAGGCACAAACTCAGTAGCACTTGTCGATAAAAACCACACACTCTACGGCAACACATTCCACACGTGCTGTGGTTGGAGGGGGAGGGGGGGGGGTGGCGTTGATCAGTCTTTCGACTGGTTTGATGCAGCCCGCCACGAGTTTCTCTCCTGCACCAACCGTCCCATCTCAGAGTACCCCCTTGCAACCTACGCCATCAATTGTTTGCTGTATGTATTCCAATCTCTGTCTTCCTCTACAGTTTTTACCATCTAAAGCTCCCTCTAATGCTGTGGAAGTTATTCCCTGAAGTCTTATCACCCTAACCCTTCTTCTTATCAATATTTTCCAAATGTTGGTCTCTTCGACAATTCTGCGGAGACCATCATTTCTTATCAGCATATGCGTCCATAAGGGGAGTTATGTGGCGGCAGTTTACCCCTGTTGTAACTTCGGGAATATACATTTTATTAATTTTAGAACTTCGGCGTACTTCTAGGAACGACTAGCATTCTAAAAAAACCATAGATTTATCATAATCGAAGGTGACGGGAAATTCTGACCTTAGAAATAGCTACATAATTTCTATTTGGTTCGTTATTAAGTTGACGAGTAATTATCCGGTTTGCTTGGCACGGAGGCAGTTTCTACGCACTCAATGGGAATGCGGACCTATGCAACACAGAGCTGAAGGAATCATCAAACTTTGCTCTGGCACTTCCTCGTAAAGCTCTCATGGAGCTGCAGAAACACACCGGTTCGATATACAACGCAGATTCCGGCATCCGTCTCTGATTCCCACAAGGACATCAGTAGTTTACATCTTGTTCGTTGACGAAACAAAATCCATGATGGTTTGCAGAGGCTACATTCAGTTTCACATTGCAGAATGATTATAGCAGAACCTACAGCAAACTGCCGTGACCTGCTATAAATGTGCTTATCTGTGTTTCAGATGTGCATCTAAATGTAACGAGCGGAATAAAGTAAGTGCCATTTCGTGAGCAAGACAAGAAAAAAATTCTTACACTTTAATTTCAAAAAGATGGGTTTACCAGAAGTTGGCACCTTCTCAGCATCTATGAGGAGCGACATATCGTGCCACCCAGAAACAGGTTTGTACATTCTGTATTCCACTTAGCATCGCTACACACTTTCTCAAACTGGGGAGGCTAGGACGGTCTGGATTCATTCATAGGCTGTTACGTGTCGATTCTACAGGTCAATTTGAGGCCAAATTTGAACATTCATCTTGTCGAATGTTGGGAATGGTATATACTTTGCACAAACAAGCTAAAAAGTAGTTTGATGAGAACTTCAATCATGCCAGTTGACACTAAATAATAGAAGACATGAAAATAATGAAATAAATTCATTAAAACTGTCAGATGTGGGGCTTTCTAAGCAAAAAAATAAGCCTAAGCGGAAAAAGCGTGTTTTAAAGATTATTTCATGTTTTTTTACTTTTCTATTCGTTCTTATTGATAACTAGCCGGCCGGAGTGGCCGTGCGTTTCTCGGCGCTACAGTCTGGAACCGCGTGACCGCTACGGTCCCAGGTTCGAATCCTGCCTCGGGCATGGATGTGTGTGATGTCCTTAGGTTAGTTAGGTTTAAGTAGTTCTAAGTTCTAGGGGACTGATAACCACAGCAGTTAAGTCCCATAGTGCTCAGAGCCATTTGAACCATTTTATTGATAACTGGATTTCTTAGTAAGTTTGATCTTTTCCCCATTTCAGTGTTTTTTTCTTTTATTTCAGTGTCGCAAGTTATTTGAGTATGAGTGAGTACCTTGCGCGAACATTTTCCACTTTTATTTCCTAACTCGATGGATACTTTGCTGCACACACATTTTATTCTATAGCAGATGATTTTTCAAATGAAGTCATTTGAAAGTAATAAATTATATTGCCTTGCTTTGTTGAAGAAATGCTTGGTTTCTGAGGTAATCCCATAGATGTAAGACAGTAAAGGTTCTAGAGGCGTTATGATTGGTGGTAGGCGCTCTTTAGAAGCGAAGCATCACATACGCGAAGCTTCTTAGCAAGACACTACTTACATACCTAATTCATTTCACCAATCACATCGCTTTTACATTTGTTGTAATCTGCCCTTGGATCATAGTGAAACCCTTGTACAAATAAACTGAAAAGACTTACAGATGTCCGCAATGTGCTAGCTTATTGCCGCGTTGCTTGTGGTCGGCGTTCGGGTCGTACCTCAGTTAAAGCAGCTTGTATTGTGGTGACACATTCCCGCATAGCTTAAAGTCAATGGTGCCGTTGACAATTTCTTTCATTTCTTCGCAATAGTTTCGCTTTTTGTTCCTTTCCACTGAATCTGGCCGACAGACTTCCGTTTCGTTTGGGACATAACGACAACAGTAAACCAATAGTCGTTTCGAGAATAAGAACTGTCGTCGGCAACTACCTGATTCTCTGGAGTTCAACCGTGTGGCATAATCTATGGTCCTGAAACACGCTGATAGAATTATTGCCTCACTGCAGCATTCATTATCGCGATCTGGTTGACGCATTGAACAAGAGAGAGACTGCGCTTCATACTCTGTAAACACGCCAAGTGAACAAAATAGCGGAGATACACAGATGAACATTTTTCATGTCACCATTCTTATGCCTGCCCCCATATCGCGGTAACTTAATATCACAGTACTTTTATACAAATAATGTCTCCTGAATATACTAAATTTGATTGAAATTGTTCGAGGAGTTCCTGAGTTATGCTTTCATGTCGCCCTCAACCTCAATCTTAGAGGTGCGAGGTGTGTCTTATTCATAGTCATCAGACACTAAAGGCCTTGTTGATGTTCACATCTCTATCATTTGGTTGTAATTGTTGCAGTTTATTCCACTGGTAACACTTTGTAATATGTATGTTAAGGACCTACTTCTTGAATTTTGTTCCTAGGATTTATCCTTCTACGACGTTTTTTGTGTTCTGTGGTGGTCTTCAGCCCGAAGATCGATTTGATACAGATCTCCTAAGCACGCATCTTCATCTCTGCGTAACTACCGCACCCTACGTCCATATGAACATCCTTACTGTAGTCAAGCCTAGCTCTTCCTCTACAATTTTGTCCGCTCATACTTTCTTCCACTGACAAATTGGCAATTTCCTGATGCCTCAGGGGTACACTCCAGGCAAATAACTTCAGAGAAAACTTTCTAACACTTACAATGGTATTAGATGTTAACAAATTTCTATTTGGCAGAAATGCTTTTCTTACTACCGCCAGTCTGTACTTTATATCATCGTCAGTTATTTTGCTGTTCAAAGAGCAAAACTCTTCTACCACTTCTAGTATACAGGGTGTTACAAAAAGGTACGGCCAAACTTTCAGGAAACATTCCTCACACACAAAGAAAGAAAATATGTTATGTGGACATGTGTCCGGAAACGCTTACTTTCCATGTTAGAGATCATTTTATTACTTCTCTTCAAATCACATTAATCATGGAATGGAAACACACAGCAACAGAACGTACCAGCGTGACTTCAAACACTTTGTTACAGGAAATGTTCAAAATGTCCTCCGTTAGCGAGGATACATGCATCCACCCTCCGTCGCATGGAATCGCTGATGCAGCCCTGGAGAATGGCGTATTGTATCACAGCCGTCCACAATACGACCACGAAGAGTCTCTACATTTGGTACCGGGGTTGCGTAGACAAGAGCTTTCAAATCCCCCGTAAGTGAAAGTCAAGAGGGTTGAGGTCAGGAGAGCGCGGAGGCCATGGAATTGGTCCACCTCTACCAATCCATCGGTCACCGAATCTGCTGTTGAGGAGCGTAAGAACACTTCGACGGAAATGTGCAGGAGCTCCATCGTGCATGAACCACATGTTGTGTCGTACTTGTAAAGGCACATGTTCTAGCAGCACAGGTAGAGTATCCCGTATGAAATCATGATAACGTGCTCCATTGAGCGTAGGTGGACGAAACTAAAATGAGCTCCAACATGGAAATTAAGCGTTTCCGGACACATGTCCATATAACATTTTTTCTTTATTTGTGTGTGAGGAATGTTTCCTGAAAGTTTGGCCGTACATTTTTGTAACACCCTATATATTCCTGAAACCGTATTAGCGTGGGGGCGAACTGCAATAATGTGGGCTCTGAAGGAACTTTCAAATGTCAAGATTGGTAGTAAAGCATTTATTAAGACGTAGATAACCGATTTCGGCAAAGCTATGTTGACAAATTCTGATTTTATGCATCATAACATTACATCGTCTGTTTCATCGCCTCTGACAGTACTACAATGTCGTCAGCAAACAACTAAGTTTTTATTTCATCTTCCTGAACTTTAAATCCCTTTCCGAATTTCTACTTGGTTTCCCTTACTGCTTGCTACGAAGTACAGATGAAATGTCCGCAGCTCGTGGTCGTGCGGTAGCGTTCTCGCTTCCCACGCCCGGGGTCCCGGGCATGACCAACACCCTCGAGCACCGATTCACGTGTGGGAATGCCATCAACATCTGGGAAGCGTGCCAGCAGATGGTGGCCCACATCAACAGAACGGCGCCGGGAAGCATCACAGTGTAAGCAATCACCGCCCCAGACTGCAACCCATTTCCACGGCTCAAGCGACTGGCGACTCTCTGGATCCTCGCCATGACGGCACACGCCATCGTAGCGCGGAGGCAGACCGACCAGCTGGCCTTCCTGATGGACCTCTGGGAGGAGAACAAGACAGTCCAGCAGCCCAGGCGATACCACGAGAACTTCAAAAACTTCCTGCAGATTCCACTGCAGACAGCAATCGCCAGAGTCCTTCCCAGCCTGTGACCCTCAGCACCCCCACCAGCCACCTCACCACACTCACCACAAGAAGAACGTGTGCAGTGATAGTGAACAAGTGCAACACAAAAGATAAAGTGCTTTTTCTTCTCGCATCAAATAGTGAAGTATAGTAGTATAAAGTGTTTCTTCTAAGTGAAACAAGTGATACAAAGTGCTTCTCACCAAACATCTGTCATGCTCGCAGCCAAAACAGTGTCAAAAGTATGCACTGTAGTACTACCAGTTTTTTTTAATTAACTTTTCTTCCATTATTTGTACTATACTGAATAGGAAACAAGCATTACTTAGTGGAAAGTGCCAACTACTCATTATTATTATTAGATATTTTTTTTAAATGATTTCCTTTACTTTGTGCCTATAAAATTCTATTGATTACTCACACTATCCTTTCTGCTTCTCTTATGTAATATGACAAAATTTTCTCTCTTCTTCAATTTAGGTATATTCTGTAGTATATGTAAAAAAAGTTTCTTCCACTTCTGCTCCACCTATCATGGTGACGTTTCCCTCATACTGTCCCACTTAACAGTGTAACTAGAGGAAGAGATCAAATCAGAATACACAATGTACCTGTGGCATCACAAGTGCATCACATACAGAAACATAAACTCAAAATCAATGTATCGATGCCAAATATAAACTGTTATGCCTGTCCTGCAATGTCTACCCCCTCAAAAAAAAGACGACAAATGGCCATGTAAAAGGGTTTAAGGAACAACAATAAGACAAAAACGAAAAAGGAAAATATAAAAACGAAAGCATATAAAATGACAGTAATATTAACCAACACTAGGAATATAATAGATTAATAGAATAAAATGTCTTTTTTTTAATGTATCGTTGTTAATATATTTAAATAAATATATATGGTTACAAAAAAAAAGGTTCGATTCCCGGCGGGGTCAAGGATCTTCTCTGCCTCGTGATGACTGGGTGTTGTGTGCTGTCCTTAGGTTAGTTACGTTTTAGTAGTTCTAAGTTCTAGGGGACTGATAACCATAGATGTTAAGTCCCATAGTGCTCAGAGCCATTTTTTGAACAGATGAAATAACACTGGGTAGAGTCTACAATCCTGTCTCACTCCCTTCTCAACCGCCGCATCTCTTTCATGACCTTCGGATATTATAGCTGCAGTTTGGTTTCTGGTTTCTGTAAAAGTGGTAGATTATCTTTTTTCCCTGTGTATTATCCCTGCTAGTTACAAAATTTCGAAGAGTACAGTTCAGTCAATACAGTCAAAAACATTCTGTACATCTGTAAATGCTATAAACGTAAGTTTGGATTTCTTCAGCCTATCTTTTAGCATACAAAGTGCGGTTAGTACTGTGTCACGTACTCCTAAATTTCCCTGGAACCATACTGATATTGTAACAATTATTCTAATCTTCTGTAAATAATCCGTGCCAATATTTTGCAACTGTGACTTATTAAATTGGTAGTTCGATAGTACTCACACCTGTCAGCACCTAGCTTCTTTGGAATTGGGATTATTAATTTTTTCGTGAAGTTTGTCTCATACATCTTGCACACCAGGTGGAATAATTTTGTCATGGCTGGCTCTCCCAAGGAGGTCAATCATTCCAAAGGAATATCATCTAGTTCAGGGATCCTGTTTCCATTTAGGTCTTTCTGTGCTCAGTCAAATTCTTGTTTGCATTGTCCTCAAGTGTTTTTTTCCTTTACATGGACTCTACTTATAATCCGCGTTTCAGCATTCCTTTCTTTGCTTAGTATTGGATTGCCATCTGAACTGTTCATATTCCTGCTTCTGCTGATTTTTTCTGCAAAACGTCTGTGAAACTTTCCTATCTTTGCCCAAGCTATGCATGCATCTACAGCCTTGCATTTGTCCTCTAGCCATTCCTGCTTAGCCATTTTACAATTTCTGTCAGTCTCATGTTTAGACATCTGTATTCTCTTTCGTTAGCTACATTTGCTGTTCTGTTAGCTGTCCAGTCGGAACACCAATAATTTGCTTCAAAAATATAACTTGCTGTGTCGGCCGGAGTGGCCGTGCGGTTCTAGGCGCTACAGTCTGGAGCCGAACGACCGCTACGGTCGCAGGTTCGAATCCTGCCTCGGGCATGGATGTGTGTGATGTCCTTAGGTTAGTTAGGTGTAATTAGTTCTAAGTTCTAGGCGACTGATGACATCAGAAGTTAAGTCGCATAGTGCTCAGAGCCATTTGAACCATTTTTTAACTTGCTGCATTATTATTGTCTGTTCATAAATATATTTTTTTCATTGTTATGTGTATTTTTTGTACGTTGTTAATGTATTAAAAACGTTGTCGCATTAATGATTCACGCACAGGAACCGATACGTAGATATATATTGGTTGGTGTTGGGAAAAATTATAACCTTACACCACTACGTTTATGACAGTTAAAATGGTCACAGGGCTTGTGTTATAGACATGAAACACATGCGCAGTAGTAGAAACAGTATACGTTGTACAGTCTGTTATAAAACACTAGATTTCAGCAACAAACACCACAGCAGGAACGACGTACCTTGTATCTTAAAAAAAAGAAATGATTTTTATAATCGAACTGGTTCATGCAAATATAGTGTAATTCCTATATTACCCTTTGTAATAAAAATGGTGCTACTGTCTTTAAAAAGTTATTCTAAATCAGTTACTTTATCGTAAAGAAAAGATTCTAAAGCTGCTCTGTAATTATAGCGCAATAGGTAGCATAAAACTTGTGTCAAGGCCTATTGTTTGTTTACTGTTGGAATATTTGTAACTTACTGCTTCCGTTTATATTTAAATTCGTACACAAGTTGGTTGATGAAAACATTGCATAAATTCCATAGTTCGTCTCGTATTTTTGCGTTAAACAAAAGCTAATTTTATAGACAAGTAATCAATAACTGCGATACTCTGGCTATCGACAATTTTTTTCCTATTCTATCGTGGTACCTATAAACATTCGGGTATTGGAACCGATAACAGATATCATACCGAAAAAGGTATTGGAAAGTCCCTTGGGAAAGCTTCTAGATAAGTGTATCGGCGCCGCCGGTTTACGAGTTACGGCTCGCCAGCGTACGCACGCCGTCCCAAGCCGCAGATATCGACCGCGTGATTCCGCAGGGGTGCACAAATGGCGGTTCTTCCTGCCCGTGCAGTCGGCACGTGGGGCGGGCGCATCGGCCTCTCACAGCGCCGCTAAACACAGGGGGGGAGTGGGCAGTAGGCCCCACCGACGGTTTGTTTCTGCCACCTACCGGCAGGCAGCGGCACGATACGGTGCGCAGCGAGAGCGCCAAGTGTTTGTTTGCTACGCGTAAACAAACGCCTGCAGCAAGCAAGCGTAGGGGAGCTATACTGTGTTAACTACACGTATACTTATACATACCTGCAAACCAAAGTGAATTGCCTGGAATACCAAGTATTGGGTATTTTGTCGTCTCATTTGCTTATGGTGCGAGGAAAGAATGACTGCTTAAATGCTCCTTCGCGCACTGTGAATTTCTTACACGATCGACTTTCCTGTCCCAAGTAGCTACTCGAGGCAAGTGCGTCTACTGCAGCGCTCCTGGCGTTTTCTTTCCATACTGAATCTCTTCTGTTTTTGAGTGATCACTGTCGTTTACAAGTCAGCTCCAAAACTGCGTACGTTGTGAGAACTGTTTGCTGTGCAGTTTGGCATCTGAACTGTGGAAGTGGTGGAAAGAGTAACAAAATCCAGGAACGAGTAATGACAATAGTTTATTAATGGTCAAAGCAAAATTCGTACTGGAAGTTCTCGCCAAAAGTCGTGTCGTAAATTGTCTACACTCCTGAGAACTGAAAGAATAGGAAAAGTGTCATCCAAACATTTCATAACTTATATACATTAATTTACTCGGGAAAACATGTACCTGCAAACACATGAGATAATATGTAGAACGCAGTAAATAGCTCATTTTTGCTATATCCTTTGTATCTTGTTTTCTTGCCAAGTGCCAAACAACTAAGAAAATGACTTTTTTCGTCCAATAATTCCGACTTTTTCACTGTTGAAATAATTTTCATTAAAACATGTTTATTTATTTAAGTTCTACACTATGCAGTGTAGGTTTTTCTCTGTGAAACATAAATACTTTTTACGTCCAGGTATTTCGTCTCTCTTCCTCACTCGCAGAAGAACACTTAGTAGGAAGAAATACCAGGACTTTGTGTATTTTTCAATGTGCCACGAAAACAAGTCATACAACATAATGAAAGTTAAGAGGACACGAAAGCACAAAATCCATTTTTATAATAGGAGTGAACTCGACGAGAGTAGGTTATAGCTTTCGATGTTAGCTACGATATTGCAGTGGCCGTGTTATTCTGAATTACGATGGAAAGTTCCTTTGGAAACGCATGCATGTCCAAAGCAGCTTTACATCGTACTTAGAATAACACGGGCACTGAAATATCGTATTTATCCGCTGACACCGAGCAAGCGGCTTTCAAGTAAAAAGTCTCACCTGTACGGGAATATAAATAATGGATGTACGAGTACGGGTTGCAGACGCACGGTTGACGACATATGGAAGTTTGGGGCTAGCAGTGAGTCGTGCACGGATAGCCAAATGGCAAGGCGATCGCTTGCCATAAGCGGAAAATCCGGGTTCGAGTCCTGGCCCTGTACAAATTTTCATTGTCGTCATTCCATTTTACAGCTGATGGTTGTCCATATTCACAACTGCGAATACATTTAACGTATTCAATGTTAGCAAACGCCGTCGTAATCCCTTGTCCCTGCGCATGTGCAGCGTACAACATCCTCGGAAATTTAGAACTCCATACTCGGCACAATCTATAGATTACTGACGTTATAGACACACTTGCATCGTGGTTTGTTGCTGATTTACATGCATACACGAAAGACGCACACATTTCGAGCAGCTGATTTTGACCAAGTCGCCCGTGTACAAAAGGCTTTAGACTAATCTTGTCTTCGCGGCCGCTACAGTAGCGGTACGTAAGTACGAAGGTTCTTCGATTAATACTGGTCTTCAAACTTTGTAAATAGGCTGTCGGACAATAGTGGACACTTGTGTTCCGCATTTCCGTAACGCCAAGCAGACCTGTCACAAATGGTTCAAATGTCTCTAAGCACTATGGGACTTAACATCTGACGTCATCAGTCCCCTAGACTTAGAACTACATAAACCTAACTAACCTAAGGACATCACACACATCCATGCCTGAAGCAGGATTCGAACCTGCGACCGTAGCAGCAGCGCGGTTCCGGACTAAAGCAACTAGAACCGCTTGCCCACAGCGGCCGGCAACCTGTCACAATTTATGCCGCCCTACATTATACAGGGTGGTCCATTGATAGCGACCGGGCCAAATATCTCACGAAATAAGCGTCAAACGAAAAAACTAAAAAGAACGAAACTTGGCTAGCTTGAAGGGGGAAACGAGATGGCGCTATGGTTGGCCCGCTAGATGGCGCTGCCATAGGTCAAATGGATATCAACTGCGTTTTTTAAAATAGGAACCCCCATTTTTTATTACATATTCGTGTAGTACGTAAAGAAATAGGAATGTTTTAGTTGGACCACTTTTTTCGCTTTATGATTCCCTTACACATCATTTTCAAAGAAATATATAAAAGCCTTCACATTAAAAAAAATGGTTCAAATGGCTCTGAGCACTATGGGACTTAACATCTACGGTCATCAGTCCCCTAGAACTTAGAACTACTTAAACCTAACTAACCTAAGGACAGCACACAACACCCAGCCATCACGAGGCAGAGAAAATCCCTGACCCCGCCGGGAATCGAACCCGGGAACCCGGGCGTGGGAAGCGAGAACGCTACCGCACGACCACGAGATGCGGGCCTTTCACATTAAAAGCACCGTCTGTTGCTCATAAGATGACCCACATGTGTAGTATAAGCAGTGCTTCTAACATGAAGATTTTTACATGTGCCTTTGAAAATGCTGTACAATCGAAACGAGTAAGGTAGTTATAATCAAAAAACAGTGTGGCTAAAACAATTTGAAATTTTGAGTCTTCTCATCTGTTTGTTGGTCTGTTCACGGGTCTTTTTGTTGTAATGTGGACAATGAAAACCTGCTTAGGAAGCCAGGTCTCTCACTTAATGATTACGTGATCTGTCCATCGGAGTAGTCTGCTCTTTTGACGTTGCAAAACGCTGGGCTGGTTCCTGATCTCATAAAGTTGATGGTTCTTTCTTGCTCTGCAAATACTTGCCTCTATCACCACCTGGTTCTACATTCCGCTCACTCCTTTTGTTTCAAATATTAGTGTCAAGCGTTCTGAACCGTAGAGGACAACGGGGCGAATAAGGGCACTGTAGATGTTCCTTTTTGCAGGACAAATAGACATCTGGATCCAGCAGAAATTGTTTCGTTTACATGTATCAGTATTTGATTATAACGATCGCGCTGCTTACTTGAACTGATCAACAGACTGTAAAGTGCTCTTGTGCATACTTATTTTAGTTTCGTCTACTAGCACAATATATTCTGTTTTTTATTTTTACTTTTTATTGATGAGTAGTCCTGCTTTTGTTGTACATTTAATCAAGAACTTGTTCATTCTCGCTAACTAATGCTGTGTCGTTTGCTTAAGCAAATATCTGAAACCTGCCATCTTCCATTCGTATCCGATTACATTCTTCAGCTTTCTCTCTCTTATGATTTTCTCCAGGGGGAAATAAATCAGTACACGTAACAGTACATCTTCCTATCTTAATCCTTTTGTTATGGGGATACGTTGTGAATATGCTCCTCCACTTCGTACTTTCACTCTCCATTCACGCATACACACACTAATCATTTCAACGATGTGAGCGTACGAGCTGTGGAAGGAGATTAGAGCGGCAGTTTCCCGCCGCAGAGCACGTGGCTGGCGGTTGCTACGGTGCGGTGGCGACCGGCTAGCGTGTACGCGGCGTTGGAAAAACCCTAGTGGATGCTTGGCAGGGGCGCATATGGCCGGGTTGCGCTCTTGGAGAAATTTTTATGCCACAGAAAATTTGATAAAAACAAGAGTGACACGGGGGTGCAAGTTGCCACTCATGGACAGAAAAATATGTAAAGCTAAATTATCTAGACGCGCCACAAAAATATATGATAGTTTAAAAGTTATTGTTAAAAATTGTAAATTTATGAAAATTCAAAAGCTAATATCTCGGCAATGATTTGGCTGATTAATATGAGCAAAGTGTCTATGGATGCAGCTAGTAGAGCTGCTTCGAGGAATCATAGCCGATTTAGCAAAACATGTACCAATCTTGAATGAGGGGTCGGAATATGGGATTCGACTGAGAGAAACTGCTTTTCGTCATAAATAAATTTAAAAAGGTGAAACTAGAGGCAGAATTCTAAAGTTTAAAGATGTAGATGAGTAATTAAGTATGTATTTTTATTTGTTTATTTATGTTTAGTACCTGTCCGCAGCTCGTGGTCGTGTGGTAGTGTTCTAGCTTCCGCGCCCGGGTTCGATTCCCGGCGGAGTCAGGGATTTTCTCTGCCTCGTGATGAGTGGGTGTTGTGTGATGTCCTTAGGTTAGTTAGGTTTAAGTAGTTCTAAGTTCTAGGGGACTGATGACCATAGATGTTAAGTCCCATAGTGCTCAGAGCCACTTGAACCATTTTTTTGTTTAGGACCAAAAATCAGGGAAAAGCAAAATCACACCACAAGAACATTATTTGTGAAAAAACAGTGGCAGGCACAAAAAAATTGGACTTTAAATTGTTATTGCCCTGAAAATTTCCAAATTTTTCATTGTATCATATGTGTTTTTGTGTTTAGTTTTACAATATTCGTTATTTTTTTGTCAAACATTGTTTTGAGTTAGGCAGTCGTTTCGAGGGTGCATAGGGCAGCCATCTTTGGGACAGGGGGGTTGGTTCTGAGCAACGCTAAGAGCCGGACGTGCAGTGCATCTGGGGTTGGTAGTGGGTTGGTGGCCACGTTCGCGGAAAAGTATGTATGTAGCGACGTTCGAAAGCGATCAAGTGGAGCGCAATATAGTGGTTTAGGACAGCATACAAAGAGTGTATTTTGTAAATTGTGAACAGACTGTCGAGTGCCGTGATCGCGACATATGAATTTTACAGTGAAGTGTTGTAGTATCACTTGTTAAAGGCAGCCCTTACGTAAAAGCCCCTCAGATTGCATTTTGAATGTTTAGAGAGTTTACTGAAGAAAAATAAACAACTTGTTCAAATTGTAAATCAACGTGACTCAATATTTTAAATTTCACTGCAATACCTACCTGCATTGTTTTGTTATATTTTATTTCAGCTTAAAAATTGAGATTATGACAGGTGTGAGCTGGCACCCTAGGATGAAAACGTAGCCAAAGATTGAGACCAGCCACATCTCTGGGTCACTCAATTAAGCTGAGTGTAACAAATATATCTATTATCGTGTTATAGCACATGGGGGCTCGAGCCAAACTATTCAGACTTTAATATGTAGTGACCAGTATCGTCGTAATGAGTATGTTTGGGATTCGGAACTTCAAGGAACTTTAAACATCCATGAACAGTACCTTGCCTTGCCTTTTTCTGTTTGTCAGTTACTTTCTTTGTTTCGCTTACGCCATAGTCCCTCAGCGATCGCAGGGTCGGCGTGGTTACAACAGATTTGGCAGTGTTAGTGTTAGGGATGGCCGGATGCCCCTCTGCCGCCACCCTGTACCCCCCAGGAGGAATCAGTGTACCCCATCAGTCTGCGTCTAGTGTAAAGCGTGAAATAGTGTGGACGAGTTTCAAATGTCTCCGAAACGTGTAACTGAGGCGGAACGTGGGGACCAGCCCGGTATTCACCTAGCGGAATGTGGAAAACCGCCTTAAAACCACATCCAGGCTGGCCGGCGCACCGGCCCTCGTCGTTAATCCGCCGGGCAGATTCGATCCGGGGCCGGCTCGCCTACCCGAGTCCAGGAAGCAGCGCGTTAGCGCTCTCGGCTACCCTGGCGGGTGCCTTTTCTGTTTGCCAATATTTCTCAAGAATTCGTCTAAGAGCAAACACAAGAAGCGTACAGCTCGTGGTAACCACACTATGCGCTTCTCCCTTACAGAGATAGTAGATGAAACGCAGGAAAGAGATTTCGAGAGTAGCATCTGCTGCAAAAGGCAACCTTCACGAGCGACGCTTCACGGTCTGGAGCGACGTCTGATAAACCACGAAACGCAGCACGTAGCGGGTGAAGGAGATACCGAGGGCACACAGGCGCCCTCCTGTCCCCAGAACCAGACGCTGTAATAGTGCAGCAAGGATTTCCAGCAAGCCCGCTAACGAGGAATCAGCCTCCGTAGGCGAAGACGCTAAAGCACGTTTGCGAGCGTACTAGCCTCTAAACCTCTTGCTGCAGTGTGTGGTGGGGAGAGAGCAAGCTACGCCTTTGACGGTGATGAGCTGGTTGGATGGGGGCCTTGTGCTCGTCAGCTTCACTAACCACAGCAAGTGGGTTAAGTGCCGACACAGTAGTTCGCCCCTTCAGAGACACACACCTCACACTGAAGTTTCCATAGGTCAATATTCTGCCGCTTTCAAATTCCGACGCGCTGGGGAACTTCTCACACCAGGCACAGCACCATATTCTCATAAATACCCAATATTATCAATTTGTGAATGGTAAATCCAGTTCATAATTTCTAGTTATACAGGACGCAAGTTATTTAAACCGACGAACTCTGGGAGGCTGCACGGGATGCCAAAACAAATATGTTCCCTGTGGCCGTTGTTTAATCTGGTAGAGGGTGTATTCGCTCTTCAGTTGTAATGCTTGACCTTTTTTTTTAACGGTTCCTGTTACCGGTAGATGGCTTCTTTCACTTTTCAGTTATAGTATCTGTTTCACATTCACATTTAGTTGTATGTCTTGACCCAGCACGCTACTTGTTTACTAATGGAGCAATACACCTGGAGTGAGGACTCTGATATGGCTGCTGTTTACTACATAGCGATGGGGTCTTCAGCATCCATATTTCACATGTTTAGAGTCAGTTTAATCCCTCTGTCACATTTACTCGCGCTCATCAAGTGTGGGTCTGCGTCAATGTGTGGGCGGGTGTTAATCGTGACTGTTTAACTTGACCATGGCTCCTACCTAGGCCATTAAATGGCAGGCATTATTATAATTTCCTCGTCACGACTGCTGGATGACATGACATCAGCTACAAGCCACTACTCCCAGCATGAAGGGCGCCGGAACATTTCCGCCATCCTGTGCGTCGATTCTTGAACCGACAGTTTCCAGAAAAGTAGATTGACACAGTTTGTCTGTACCATGACCCACTCGATCTCATCTGGACTTTTTTGTGTGGAGCGAGATGCGCAACATTATTCAAAAAACTCCTGTTGAATCAGAAGAGAATCTGGTTGCCCGCACAGTAGTAGCAGCAGCAGCAGCAGCAGCAGATATAACAGCAGCCGCCAGCGCCACTTTAGTTTACAAAATGGTTCAAATGGCTCTGAGCACTATGGGACTTAACTTCTGAGGTCATCAGTCCCCTAAAACTTAGAACTACTTAAACCTAACTAACCTAAGGACATCACACGCAGCCATGCCCGAGGCGGGATTCGAACCTGCGACCGTAGCGGTCGCGCGGTTCCAGACTGTAGCTCCTAGAACCGCTCGGCCAATCCGGACGGCTTTCTTTTACAAGTCAACGCATTTTTGAACGGCTACTGTAAATGAAGTAATTGTGTTAATGTTGTTGTCTCTTGGTAATAAAGAATTACAAACTGCCTGCGTTACTATTTGTCTCCAGTAAGTAAGATCTGATGTCAAATGTTCAAATGTGTGTGAAATCTTATGAGACTTAACTGGTAAGGTCATCAGTCCCTAAGCTTACACACTACTTAACCTAAATTATCCTCAGGACAAACACACACACCCATGCCCGAGGGAGGACTCGAACCTCCGCCGGGACCAGCCGCACAGTGATCTGATGTCCTCGTAAAATGACGTCTCGTTGGAAAACACATGTCCTCCCATAATTTATTGTCTTAATTAATTTTCATCCAAGAAAACTCCTTCTACCAGGTTAAAAAGTCCTAACAGGAAAATATGACATTGAGAAAAATATTTGTTTCCGTGACCCATGCAACCTCACAGAGTGTCTATTTAAACGAGTTTCGCCATGTATACATGATGTAGACGACGTTACTCGTATATATTTTGTGTAGTTCCGATGAAATGCCAATCATCTGCATATCTAAGGAATTTGATGTTTCTTGTACGCCTGTTCCATGGTGTTGAATTTTAATTGCCAGTGATGTAAGTGTAAAATCATTTATACGAAAAGAAACAAGAAAGCAATCGGAAATATGTTACGTTGTGTTACATGAGGACGGACTTTTAATACACCAAAATTTAAGTCAAAGAAGCAAAGAGCTCCTAGTGAGAAACTATCGATGAGACATCGGTCAAGGACTTCCAACTGATCCTTGATTGTTGTGAACAGTTAGGAGATGGGGAGGAGGTCGCACAAGAAGTGCAGAAATTTGTATCATTCCTGATGTGAATGGTGTCTGTTCCGTCTGACATGTCCTACAGGACACACACTACTAATTCTTTGAGCGCGATGGATGTTTGATGTGAAAGTTTCAGTGCGGATGCACAACCTACGTCCGAAGTCCTACGGGAATAGGAAACCTGCGAGTAACGGGTTAATAGGCGGGGGTCGTTGCGGTGCAGCAAGCGAAAAGTTGGGAATTTGGGTCTGACGGAAAGCGTGTCTGGATGACCGAGGCGGATAGGGCAACCGTTCTAGAGAAACGGAACATCCCGGTTCGAGTCCCGATCCGGTACAAATTTTCAACTTTCGAAGATGCAATGTCGCAGTGCCCACTGTGGCCGGCAGTCACAATTTCTTTTCTATCTCTTTCCCATCCCGTTTCCTTTCCATTCCTTTCATCACAGTTATGCTTGTATGTTTCTGTTTCTCATCTGATTGATTCAAATGTCACGTTACTCTAGATGTGCATGTAAATCCGCAAGCCACTTTCTGCTGTGTGGTGGAAGTTACTTCCTATGTGGCGACTACCACCAATAAATAAATTAAAACTCACAGATTACCTTGACTTACACATAAAGATTATGTAGGTTTTGCAGTATTATGCAGTTTCCTCTCTCAGCCGGCCGGGGTGGCCGAGCGGGGCTAGGGGCTACAGTCTGGAACCGCGCGACCGCTACGGTCGCAGATTCGAATCCTGCCTCGGGCATGGATGTGTGTGATGTCCTTAGGTTAGTTAGGTTTAAGTAGTTCTAAGTTCTAGGGGACTGATGACCTTAGAAAAGTCCCATAGTGCTCAGAGCCATTTGAACCATTTTTTCTTCCTCTCTCCAAGTGGTTCCCTGACACCAGCCAGCGGCGTTCTAATAAAAGAAGTCTATGGAATACAGTGTAGCGTCTTACAGATTCTTTACTTTTCTAAGATTTGTGACTTACGAATTTCATGAATGTATTTTTACCTTTTCTTTGAACTCGGATCCACGGTTACTAAGCATTTTGGGATGATTCAATTCTAGCTGCAACTGCTAATATTTTGTTTATTTTCGTATCATTGTACAACACCAGCACCGGGCCTTTTTCAAGTGCCTTTTCAAAGTTTTTATTTTTATAAAACAACATTTGGCCTTTTTAAGAGGATACATGAAAATAGCTTTAGGCTGAAATTTTTCAACAAGCCGGCACGGTAGCTCAGCGTGTTCGGTCAGAGGGTTCGCTACCCTCTGTAATAAAAACAACTGAGTTAATCGATCAACAACGAACTTCAACGGATGTCTTACGACGTCAGCCCCGAGCAGATGCAACTAACAAAAGCGAACAAAATGAGATTAAAAAAAAAAAGTGGTCAGCGCGACAGAATGTCAATCCTAAGGGCCCGGGTTCGATTCCTGGCTGGGTTGTAGAGTTCCTCCGCTCAGGGACTGGGTGTTGTGTTGTCCTAATCATCATCATTTCATCCCCATCGACACGCAAATCGCCGAAGTGGCGTCAAATCGAAAGACTTGCACCCGGCGAACAGTCTACCCGACGGAAGGCCCTAGTCACACGACATTTATTTAGCACTAAATTATTCCAAAAAATTTTGCATTTATAAAATGTATTTCAGTTACTATTTTCTCGGTCAGTGTTAAATAGATAAATAAAGAGAACGTACTGTGATTTTCTTCTGCAATAAGACTTCTCGGGACTCTAGCCACCTCATTCCGCAGGACGTGTGCGACTTTTCCAGAACTGTATTCTCATCTTCTTTCTCCTGAATTTAAACGTTCCGTTATCTGCGTGTTTAAACATAAATATCACTCACGGATAAGGTCTTAGGCCTGTACTGATTGGCCGACTGCTGCCGACAGCGGAGTACGAGGAGCTGTCTACGATCATGGAATATGTGATCAGCTTGTCGTAAATCACTTCAGCCGTTATTGCCAGTAAATGAGCCCTGATGATGTTAAAAAGGCTTGTTAAAAGGGCCTAATATCGTTTTATAAAAAAAATTCTTTGAAATGAGCTTGAATATATCCCAGTGCCGGTATTATACAGTGGTACGAAAATAAACAAAATATTATCATCCAAAAACGAACAGTAACTATGGATCCGAGTTCAGATCAAATAGACTTCAGATCTGTTCATCTGTCCTGACAAGAGCTGAGAAGACCCCATACCAGAACCCCTACCTCAGAAAATACCTGAGGAGGTACTGGGAATCGAACCAAGGTCCTTCCACACCGAAAGCAGCAACGCTATCCATTTTTTCCCTTTTGTTCGACATTGTTCGTTGCATTTGTTCGGGGCGGACGTCCCATGACACCCGTTTAATATCATCGTTGATCTGTTCAATCAGTTTTTTCTGGCAGCTAACCCTCTGACCGAACACGCTGAGCTGCCCTGCCGGCTGTCCATTCGGCTACGGAGGCGGTCATCTCTGTGTTTCTTTCAGAAACTGTGCCTCTGACCAACACCAACTGCATTTGAGAAAGTTTAATCACGAACTGCAGTACTGAAAAACTTCTCTGTTATGTAGGAGCACAAACTTTATCCTTTAGTGGTCTCTCAGTGCAACGACCGTAAAGTCGTGTAATGGAAGTGCAACAAAGCGCGGACTGAAGATGTTACCGCGGCTGTAACGCCGCCGCAATCGCGGCTGTGGATCGCACCGGGCTTCACGGATGCGCGCCCTTGCGGCCAGAACTGGCGACGCCGCTCGTATATCGTAGAAACAGGCTGCAGGCGCTGCGCCGGAGACACGAACACTTCTGTTCCGTAGGTAGTAAGTTAGGGTGAGTAAACTCTTGCGATATTGTTGACATCGGTTGTCCTCTGACACCAGTCATCTTCTTCTTTACACAGAAGTGACAAAAGTCATGTGACAGCGATACGCACACATACAGACGGCAGTAGAATCGCGTACACAAGTTATAACAGTGCAGTGCATTGCTGTCATTTGTACTCACATGATTCATGTGAAAATTTTTCTGACGTAATTATGGCCGCACGACGAGAATTAACAGATTCCGAACACGTATGGTAATTGGAGCTCGACGCAAGGAACATTATATTTCGGAAATCGTTAGCAAATTCAGTATTCTGCGATATACAGTGTGTAGAGTGTGCAAGAATACCACATTTCAAGCGTTACCTCTCACAACGGACATCACAGCGGCCGACGGCCTACACTTAACGACCGAAGGAAGCGGCGTTTACATCTAGTTGTAAGTGCTGACAGACAAGCAACACAGCGTGAATAACCGCAGAAATCAATGTGAGATGTACGACCAACACATTTGGCTTTAATGGACTATGGCAGCAGACAAGCGACACGAATGCTTTTGCTAACAGCACGACATCGCCTGCACCGCGTCTCCTGCTCTCGTGACCATATCGGTTCGATCCTAGACGACTAAAAAACCGTGGCCTGGTCAGATCAGTCCCGATTTCAGCTATTAAGAGCTGATGGTAAGGTTCGCGGGTGGCGCAGACCCGACGAAGCCATGGACCATAGTTGTCAACAAGACACTACGCAAGCTGGTGGTGGCTCCATAATGGTATTCGCCGTCTTTAGGCGGAATAGACTCGGACCTCTGGATGTTCAGCAACTCCGAGACCATTTGCATCCATTCATGGACGTCAGTTTCCAAAAAACGACGGAATTTTTATGGTCATGGCAGAGCGGTTCTAGGCGCTTCAGTCTGGAGCCGCGTGACCGCTGTGGTCGCAGATTCGAATCCTGCCTCGGGCATGGATGTCTGCGATGTCCTTAGGTTAGTTAGGTTTAAGTAGTTCTAAGTTCTAGGGGACTCATGACCTTAGAAGTTAATTCCCATAGTGCTCAGAGCCATTTGAACCATTTTTCTTTTATGGCTGACAGTGCACCATGTCACCGGCCCACAATTGTTAGCGATTGGTTTGAAGACCATTGTGCATGATTCGAGGGAATGGTTTTGCCACCCAGACAGCTCGACATTAATCCCATCGAGCATTAATGGGATTTAATCGAGAGGTCAGTTCGTGCAAAAAATCCCGATCGGCGTCACTTTCGCAATTGTAGATGGCTACTGAGGCAGCATGGCTCAGTATTTCAGCAGGGGGCTTCCAACGACTTGCTGGGTCCTTGCCACGTCGAGCTGCTGCACTACGCCGAGCCAAAGTAGGTCCGACAAGATACTAGGCGGTCCCCATGACGTTTGTCACCTCATTGTAGTGTTCTACACTGAGGTTGGTTTGCAGCAGTATCCCATTCCGTTTCCTTATTTCCAGACTGATGGGTTTGGGGTTGTTTTGGGGGAAGAGACCAAACAGCGAGGTCATCGGTCTCATTGGATTAGGGAAGGATGGGGAAGGAAGTCGGGCGTGCCCTTTCAAAGGAACCATCCCAGCATTTGCCTGGAGCGATTTAGGGAAATCACGGAAAACCTAAATCAGGATGGCCGGACGCGGGATTGAACCGTCGTCCTCCCGAATGCGAGTCCAGTGTGCTACCACTGCGCCACCTCGCTCAGTCCCAGACTAATGTTCTTGCTGGTGAGTAGGTTCTTTCTCAAATTAAATGCAATTTAGGCCTGCTGTATTCTGATCACAATTTATTTTCGGCTTCTACCATCACTTGGGATCCTGCTTCCAAAAAGGTAAATCCTTTTATCACTTTTAATTCCTCACCTCCAATTCTTATTCTTAGAGATTCATATACTTCTTCAGTTCTTTAGTCTTCCGTGTGTTTATTCTCATACCATACTGGTTACAGAAAAAGCTGTCCATTGTGCTGAGGACCTTCTCTAGATCTTCTTTCGTCTCCGACACCATAGCAATGTTATCTGTGTAACCGCAGCATGTCTATCTTCTGACATCAGTACTAATGCAATTTACGGATGGAAACCCCCACCCGCTTGCTGACCTCTGGCTGGCACATGTAAGACTGGTGCTGAATCAGTGGACAGATGGAGGAAATGCAGTGCTAACTCTACAGTACATTATCTAATCGAAAGTGTCTGCGAACCTACTAGTGGACATTAATATGGGTCTGTCCACCCTTCGCCTTTATGACAGCTTGAACTCCGCCGGACGCACTTTCAATGAGGTATCAGAATATCTCTGGAGTATCGCAGCTCATTCTTCAAAATGGTTTAAATGGCTCTGAGCTCTATGGGACTTAACATCACAGGTCATCAGTCCCCTTGAACTTAGAACTACTTAAACCTAACTAACCTAAACCTAACTAACCTAAGGACATCACACACATCCATGCCCGAGGCAGGATTCGAACCTGCGACAGTAGCAGTCGCGCGGTTCCGGACTGAAGCGCCTAGAACCGCTCGGCCACCGCGGCCGGCCCAGCCCATTCTTCCTCAAGAGCTGAGAACAGAAAAGGTCTTGAGCAAAGTTATCCAAAATGTGTTCCACTGGCTTCAGGTCGGGACTTCGGGCAGTACAATCCACTTAAGGCAACTGTCTACAAACCACTGTCTCACGTGTTGCAGTTTATGACAGAGTGCATTGTCATGCTAATGCGATCAACCGTTGTTCCCGGTTCCGAAGTGTTCCTCTACTGTATTCAGTACACAATGCTATAAAATGTGTTCGGAATTTAGTGTTTTCTTAAGTGCGATAAGGGGACCATATACTAACCACGGGAAATACCCTCCAACCGTAACACCACCTTCACTGTACTTCACTGTTGGCACTACACATGACGGCAGGTACTGTTCTCCAGACATCTGCCAAACCCAAATCCTTCAGTCGAATTGCCATCATTCCAAATCACTCGTTTCCAATCATTCACTGCCCAGTGGCGTCGCCCTTTGCACAAGCTCAAGCGTCGATATGCAGTGAGTACAGAAATATGCGACTTATAAGCAGCTGATCGACCTTTGCACACTATTCTTTTCAACTCCCTACGCACAGTCATTTTGCTAACTGGACTGCAGGTACCACTTTGGATCTGATGGGTGATTCCTTCCGCTAATTTCATGCAGTTTTTTGCAACCACCCTCCGCGAAGCCTGGTTTTGGTTTAGCTGTGCTTGTTCCTTCGCGCATGACCTACTCTTGACTTGGGAAGCTTTAGAAGCGTTGAAATGTCAGTTATGGATTTGTTACTTAGGTGACATCCAATAACTACTACAGGAATTTCGTAAGGACGGTGGAGTCCCCTAGTACTTGAAGCTAGCCAAAGGAAATGCTACAATGACGCGGCAAATTACACTGGCGCTGCGATACTGAACTGCTCAAAGTAGTCTGAGTTTTCTGGTCGGTAACGTTATTCTCAGACTCTTTTTGGCAACGATAAATCGCTATGTACAGCCGCTTGAGCAATGGACGGTGCACCGCACTGTATTTCCAATCGCGAGAACACTCTTCAATCTATCAACATGCCTCGAAGGCTCATTTCCAGCTCAGATGATGCGCGTAATGTCACTTTACGGCAAGCCGTCCGCCGAACTGGCGTACATCACTGAAGGTCATCTATTATTAAGTACACTATGAAAAGATGGAATAAATGTCTTTCTATGATTTACTGTCATTGTTCCCCAACAAATCACTCACTTGCTGATCTTCTGTCTCAGGTGTCGGACTCAGCCTTCTACTCCAAGTGTTTCGCCACCTAGTAACGAATTAATTAATCAAAGAGGGACAGCAGGGAAGCTACAGCCCAATGAAAGGTAATATATAGTGGTAATTAAATCATCTGTTCAGAAATTAGCACAAAACTGTGAGGCCGGGAAGTCACTAGTCTTCCTTAAGGTATTGCTCACAAATTCCAAAGAAGAAAAGTTCTAAAGAATGCTCAGATTACCGAACAATCGCACTTATTTCACATGCTAGCAAAGTTATGTTGAAAATCTTACAAAATAGACTTCGCCAATATCTAGATCGAGAGCTACCAGAAGAACAAGCTGGATTTAGGAAAGGAAGAGGAACTAGAGATCAAATTGCTAACATTCGGTGGATTATGGAAAAAGCGAGAGAATTCCAGAAAGATGTGTACCTCTGCTTTATTGACTACGTCGATCACAACAAATTATGGAACGTACTGAAAAACATGGGTGTACCAGATCACCTCATTCATCTGATACGGAGTTTATACCTTGACCAAGAAACCACGGTGAGAACTATGTATGGAACAACGAAATGGATAAAGATTCAGAAAGGGGTCCGGCAAGGCTGCATACTGTCACCGTACTTATTCAATCTGTATGCAGAACATGTCATGAGGAATGCGAGGCTAGATGAAGGAGAAACAGGAATTAAAACAGCTGGAATAAATGTAAACAACCTCAGGTACGCGGATGATACGATCCTGTTGGCAGAAAGTGAAGAAGAATTGAGAACACACTTACTGAAGGTGAAAGACGAAAGTGAAAAGGCCGGTCTTATGCTGAATGTGAAGAAAACGAAAATTATGGCAACTACACCTACCAATTCGTGGGAAATAGCAGGAGAAACCATGGAGGTAGTGACCACATTCAGTTATCTCGGTTCCCAGATCTCTGCTGACGGCGACTGCAGCCATGAAATCCGGAGACGCCTGTTGCTCGGTAGACAGGCGATGTCAAACCTTGACGAGGTTATAAGGTCCAGAGATATAACACTACCAACAAAGATCCGTATTGTGAGGGCTATGGTCTTTCCAGTTGTGATGTATGGATGTGAGACCTGGACCATTAGAAAGGCTGAACGGCGAAGAATTGACTCCTTCGAATTGTGGTGTTGGAGGAAACTTCTTAGAGTTCCATGGACTGCAAAGAGAACCAACAGATCAATATTGGAGCAAATTAAACCAGATTTCTCCCTGGAAGGTCTAATGAAAACAAAAGCTGACCTACTTTGGACACACAATGCGAAGGCATGCCTCGCTGGGAAAAACATTAATGCTGGGGAAGATTGAAGGAACTAGAAGAAGAGGACGTCAGAGGATGAGATGGATCGATGGCATCACAGAAGCAATGTGTTCCAACCTGGAAGGTCTACGGGAGAAAGTGCAAGACAGGAAAAAGTGGCGTGATTTGGTTCATGGGGTCACGAAGAGTCGGAACCGACTAAACGAGTAGAGAGATTAGCTTCTTGACGGACAATTGAGTTGCTGAAAGACTAGGCACAAGTTACACACTGTTCCGTAAACAATCCCTACAGAGAGTGCGGAAAGTAAATCAAAGGGAGACACGATAATGAAAGAAGCAAGCCATAGGTAACGAATAGTGCAGTTCCAGTATTTAGTGCTGCAGATCTCGCGGTAGCACAGTCGCAACCGCTGAAGTTGCCAACTCTCTCTAATACAAATCACGACGAACAGGTCGCTGATCGCTAATCACAAGGCTGCTCTCAACGTGATGGAAGGCAACACTTGCAGCTTAACAGCAGTGACGCCGCACAATGACTCTCGTGATGTAGTCTCGCTAAGAAACTGCTAAAGAATTGGCAGGGGGAGACACACACACTGTGTTACTTGCAACTTCGGGTGCCGCACAGTCCTGTGCTTCCGCGCTTAGCAAACACACTGCGCAACAGAATTAAAGGATCACTTTTTCGGAACGCCGTAATTATTTCCTATTGCAAAGTATACTTTTGAAATTGGGCTGAAAGGTGCCTGCAACCATTCTCTGCGATGATACAAAAGCTTGGTACTCTGCGACGTCACCCTCGGCCTCAGTGACGCTTCGAACAGCAAAATGTCTACACATGCGAAAAAAAAAGACCGGAGCTCAGAAGTTGATATGAGGTGTAAGGTGGGTTAATGATGTCACATTGCCACCAAATTCCCTCACAACTCTGCCCAGCGCCACCGTGGACGTGTCTCACGATAGGAAGATAGTCACACCCCATCTTACACACATTTCACCCTGCCTTGTCTTTCCTATGGAGATCAGAACCGCCACACCTAGTACTGAAACACGCGTTTTTTTTTGTGTGTGTGTGGTCGAGGAAATATTTCAGACACACTACCGCTCAGAATTGACAAGAAAAGGCCTAAAGGGATAGCATAAACGGCGTGAATGAAACCATCCCTTCTCTCGAGGCGTTGGTTCCCACTCATTTTTCAGTCGAAAATGACAATTCACAGTGCGATAAGCAACAGGGCGACGTTCTCGACACCGACGGAATCTTCAACCCTTCTCTAAAGACATCATGGGTCAGCAGCGTCAGTGATGTGAACACACGCATTGGGAGTTTAGTGTGAAGACATTTTTTGTCCTTGTGCATGCTATTGCACCACAAGGGACGCTCAAAACCCTTCGATGAAATTTGACATCTATCCAAAGTAGCAAAGGGAGCTTATACTTTTCCACTCCTCCTGTGAGCACCTGTGGTGTTGATACAAGCATTACTAAAACGGCAATGGGTCCCTCTAAGATCCCCCAGCTCGGCAACACCCTCTATTGGGGACTTTAAAAATGTACCTGTACATAGAAAACATATGCTGTGTCCCAGGCGCCTGCAGGTAGGCAACCGTGACAGAGGCCCGGCGTGCTAACTGGCAGGCAGGCAGACAGGACTCTCTCATGGGCTTTCTCTTTGCAGCTACACTTTTAAAGTCCTCAACAAATATGGGCACGTGGCACTGACAGTATTGTCGAACTTCAGGGGGAGGGGGGGGTGTTAAATGGTCATTTCGGTGTTTTATTCACACATGTGTCAATGTCACATCCCTCCGAGATCATGCCGCAAATGGTGCAAAACAAAAGAGTTAAAAAAGAATATACACCCTTTCCTGCTTTGGAAAGCGTTACAATTTCGTCGAATGTTTGTGAACGTTCCAAATTGTACACCAGAGCCAAACTTGTAGTTGCTCTGCATTATAAAAGGATGCAATCACCTTCACTGGGGTTGATAGCTCACGACGTCCCCAGATAACAGTTCAAGTATCCGTGGGGTGTCAGCAGTGTCAAATGTTGCAAGAACATCGTCCTGCTGTTCACCACGTTCCAAATTGTCATGTTCGACCGCAAAACGTGTGGGAAACAAAACCGTAAGGGAAGGGGTGGTTTCGGCTGACACCTTTTATTTCACCCCTGAGGCCTTTTTGTGTCGATTCTGAGTGGCGATAGACCAAAACATTTCATTCGACCACATCTAAGAAAACCGCGTGATTTGTACGCTGGTTGGCGCGGATCTAACCTCCATTGGAGAAGGGTCAAAAGGACTAAAATGTGGGTAACAAGGGGTGCGACGACATTCCCATCATATAGCATGTCCACGGTGGCTGTGGGCAGAATTGTAGTGGAATTTGGTGCTAATGTAACATCATTAACCCACCTTATACTTCACGTGAACTTCTGAGTTCTGGCCTTTTTCCCGCACGTGCCGACACTTTGCTGTTTGAAGCCTCGCCGATCCCGAGGGTGGCTTCGCATGGCGTCACGCTTTTACACCATCAAAGAGCAAGGCTGTACACCATTGAGCCCAATTTAAAACTTATAACTAGCAATGGGAAATAATTACGGCGTTTCGAAAAATTGATCCTCTGTGTTGCGCAGTGTAGTTCCCCGGAGCCAACACATTAGGGATTGGAGGCGGTACCGTTCCGCAGTCTCGACCTGGTGAGGTGGCACCGTCCTTTGACGCCCGAGTTGGAACACCTATTTAAGCGTGAATTCTCAGAATGAGGCTTCAACTTAAATTTGAAATAACGGCCAGAAGCCTTGGCTGGATCTCGCCATCTTGCTATTTTCTATATCAATTAAACTGGGAATGTCGAAACTACTCTACCCCTCCAGGCGATGGACTTCTACATAGACAAAAAAGGGTGGTGTCTGTTGGCCTGGGCCGGCCGATGTGGCCGAGCGGTTCTAGGCGCTTCAGTCTGGAACGCGCGACCGCTACGGTCGCAGGTTCGAATCCTGCCTCGGGCTTGGATGTGTGTGATGTCCTTAGGTTAGTTAGGTTTAAGTAGTTCTAAGTCTAGGGGACTGATGACCGATATTAAGTCCCATAGTGCTCAGAGCCATTGCTGGCCTGGGAAAATCTGTTTATAGTATTGAAAGGGTAATTAAGTTTGGCGAATTATTAATTCATCAACTGAGTTTAGTACCAAATTACTCGGAATTTTATCAGAAGCATGAATCTGTGATCTAAATTAAAGAATTTTATTTGTCTCTCTTCATTCGTGGTAGGGACTCGTCTGGACAGCACCTGTGGCCTAGCCACTTGCGATATGTGTACTTACATACATCACTGCGTCACACCACGGTGGCGTCGCTCCAACACTGAAGTTGTCGTGAGACACTAAACATTGAAGATCCCCATCGTAGTGGTCGCCCGCGATCAACATCACCAGCTAATGACCGCAACGTACAAATTATGGCTCGTAGGTACCAGGAAGGGAACGCAACAGCACTGCGCACTACCTTTTTGGAAGCAACTAGGAGGACCAACAGTACCCAACCGTTCCCATGCGACCAGTGTGGTCTCTAGGCCACCTGCCAGAGTCAGAGGAACGGCACACAGTGTACGCAGCGATCACAGACTGCCCGCCCTTTTTCGGTTCTCATGCAACGGTTGCCACAGTGCTCATGTCGTGCATGATTTTATTATTCCTCGTCAATACCTCTCACGAAACGATCATAATAGGAAAATCAGAGATATTACACCCCGTACGGAGGCTTACCTAGTCGAGATGGAAAAAGGAAAGGAGGGAAATAATAGTGGCAAAAGAAGTAGCCCTCGCCACATAGCGTGAGGTGCCTTGATGACCATAGAAGTAGATGCAGATGTATTTGAAGCTGTAGATTTTGTGTTAAAAAGAGGTGTACGTAAAAACAACTCACATATTAAAATAATATAACATATAGTAGAGTTGGTGTAAGATTATCTCTGACAGCTGGCCGCGCTTTTTCCAACTTTCAAATGCAATGTGTAAACGGCTGCAGGCGGAAAGAATAGCTGTCTCAAAACTTCTGGGTCAAATTTTGAAACAGGTGACAGCGCGTCCACAATCGATTATATTGAGCCCAGGAACCAATGGTCGGAAATGCATATTTATAATATGGCGAACACCGCAAAACACCATGGTAGCTCACAGTGATTGTTCAAGGAGACGAAACCATGGTAGCAAACAGTTATTGTTCAAAGAGACGAACGCTAGTCTAAGTAGATGTATTGTAACGGCGCATGCAGATCTGCAGCACTATAGGAAAAATACCGCGTGTCTGTTATACACTGGAAGAGGCGGCGGGTGATAAACACTTTTCACTCCTGACTACCAAAAAGATACACCGTACACAACTTAGCTCATAGCACACGTGTCATGTGACAACCGCATGCATCGCACCGACGCATTAATCTGACATCACTATCCCCAGTGTCAGAAAGCTTGTGATGTGTCCATGGTGTGGCGTGTTACTGCGTACAGTGCATGACGCTTAGTCAAAGATGGAACGTTAGTCGTCACCGGAGTTGGAAGAAATGCATTTAATGCAGTACCTGTAAAGCAGCACTAATGCACAGAGAACGCTTTCCCAACAGGCGTTATCCTAATTGGCAGAAGTTTTTCTCCGAGAATACCAACTTATGAGAGGCGGGGTCGTTCTCGCCACATAGAGCCGGCCGAAGTTCCCGCAAGAGACATGTCTGAACACCAGACTTTGAGGAGATGGTGTTGGATCGTGTGGCTGACCATCCAGGAATAAGCACCGGTCAACTTGCTCTGGAAACGCTCACTTCGGAGGATACAGTGTGCAGATTACTGATGGAGCAGGTATTACACCCCTCTCATAAAGACTTGGGCAAGCACTGGAACCAACGGATTTTGCTTATTTTCACTCCATTATGTCATATGGTATCATATTTTGGGGTAACTTCACAAACCGAGAAAAAATTTTTAGAGTACAGAAGCGTATAATAAGAGTAATGTGTAGTGTAAATCCAAGAACATCATGTCGAAATCTATTCAAAGAATTGGGCATACTAATCACAGTTTCTCAGTATATTTATTCCTTAATGAAGTTTGTTGTAAATAATACATTACTTTTTCCAACTAACTGCTTAGTACACAGCATCAATACTAGGAATAAGAACAATGTACATAAAGATTTAAAATCACTTACTCTTGCCCAGAAAGGAGTCCAGTATTCAGCAACGCATATTTTCAGTAAATTACCAGCAACCATTAAGAGTTTAGTTCCAGACAAGGCACAATTTAAACGTAATTTAAAATAATTTTTGGTGGCCAACTCCTTCTATTCCATCTATGAATTACTCAACAAATGCAGTAGACCATTTTTATGAAAATTTATTATACTTTAATTTTTGACAATACTTGGTTGTAACAGCCAAGTAACTACCTACTGTGTGAATGATGGATTTAATGAAAGCAGATGTACGTATTAACCTGTAAATATTAGAAGTTTAATTTTAATTCGTGTATATAATTTTATTGTTTATTGACTGAGAATCATTAAAAGTAATGAAACTCAAGTTTTTCTAATTTCATTTTTGTGATGTGTGTCAAAAAAAAATGTGTGTGAAATCTTATGGGACTTAACTGCTAAGGTCATCAGTCCCTAAGCTTACACTCTACTTAACCTAAATTATCCTAAGGACAAACACACACACCCATGCCCGAGGGAGGACTCGAACCTCCGTCAGGACCAGCCGCACAGTCCATGACTGCAGCGCCTGAGACCGCTCGGCTAATCCCGCGCGGCTGTGATGTGTTTATCTGACATGTTCCACACGCAGGAGGATCCCCTCTTTTGTGGGTCTATGGAATGAATAATTAATCTATTCTAATCTGTCAACGGATTATTAATCGCAGAGCTGTAGTGCCCAACTTCTTACAGTAGTTACTGTCCACAGATGACGCCGTAATTCACCCGTGATTGTTTTTGCAACAGCCGCAGCGGCCCGGAGTGGAAAGGGGGCAATCCCCACGCCACTCACATCAGTGACAACCAGCAACGACTCTCTGTCACTGTAAGGGCGGAAGTTGTCCAAGATCATCTAAGAAACCATATTTGCTGCCCCCATCGCCGTTTGACTGGTACACGTTATCTGGTGTTCCTTCGAGATGCGCTGCTACAGTTCTTGGAGACTGTACCCCTTGTTGTCCGCGAAAGGATATCATCTCAACACGACGGTGCACCAGCCCACTTCGATGTTAATGTCCACGAGAACCTGAACAACATGTACTCTCATCGTTGGATTTGAAGAGGAGGTCCTATGCCATGGCCAGCACGGTCGCCGGACCCAACACCTCTACACTCTTTCCTCCGGGGTTAGGTCAAGACGTTGGTGTATGAAAGCCCGGTAGAAACGGATGAAGAGCTGCTTGCTAGGGCCGAAGATGCCTGTCTCCAGCCGGCCGCTGTGGCCGAGCGGTTCTAAGCGCTTCAGTCCGGAACCGCGCTGCTGCTACGGTCGCAGGTTCGAATCCTGCCTCGGGCATGGATGTGTGTGATGTCCTTAGGTTAGTTAGGTTTAAGTAGTTCTAAGTTCTAGGGGACTGATGACCTAAGCTGTTAAGTCCCATAGTGCTCAGAGCCATTTTTTTTTGTTAAGTCCCATAGTGCTTGGAGCAATTTTGAACCTGTCTCCAGCTACAACAGACACCAGGGATCTTTGAGAGAGTACGGCAGAACCTCATGCGCCGTTGCCGTGCACGCGTTGAGACTGGCGGTAGTCACTCTGAACAATTACTATGAGCTACGTAGTTGTCATGCAGTATACGCAGTGTCAGTAACACAAAGAATATGCATTTCTGACCACTGGTATCCTATCTCAATAAATCAGTTGTGGGCCCCTTGTAAACTGTTTTTAGTTTGACCCAAATGGTTTAAGACACCCTGTAGAGCTCCATCAACAGTCGGGCGATGCCATAGAGACGGTTAAGAAATCGCTTTACGTGACCGATTAAGGTAGCCGCGAGAAGTAGCCGGCCCAGCCCTCTGAAATTGTCAGAGATCTTCCAGCACCGATACGACTGTAGTTATTGGTGCCCGCATGCACCCCCCACCCGAAATGACTCTAATGTTTGTTGCTTTGTTTTAGGGCGCAAAAAAATGGTGCCATACGCGCCCACGTCAAAACTACAGAACACGAAAACAGAGAGGAGTTAAAAAATCACTAAACGTCAATTCCAATTGAAATAATAGAAGACAGCTAAAAACAGGGACGTGGAGAAAGGGCTACTAGAGACACCATACAGAAACCGATGCCCAAAACTAAAAATTAAATGGCCTTCGCCATATTGCTTTGATGGATAAAAAATAAAACGCGGTCGACAGCCCGCGCGTCATTTGCTAAAACAGCCGATAACTCAGACGGCAAACCCAAGCGGGAACGTAAACGGTTAAAAAATGGACATTCCGTCAGGAAGTGGCGGACAGTTAAAACTTGGGCGCAATGTGTACAAAGTGGTGGGGGAGCGCCACTTATCAAATGACGGTGGCTAAAAAAGCAGTGCCCAATACGCAACCGAGTTAAAATGACTTCCTCCCGGTGGGAGGGCCGAGAGAAGGTCGTCCAAGCCGCTGGGAGAGGCTTAATAATCCTGATCTTATGCTCTTGAAGGGAGGACCAATGGCGATGCCAAAGGGACGCCACCTCCCGACAGACGGCAACACAGAGATCATTGGAGGGAATACAGGAACTAGTGGGCTGAGGTACGAAGACTGCAGCCTTGGCAGCAGTGTCAGCAGCCTTGCTGTCTGGCAGACCGATATTACCAGGAACCCACATAAACATGACAGTGGCTCCACCAAGAGTGAGCAAGTAACAGTTTCCCTGGGCGGTGTACAGCGCACATAGACTCTGAAGGGCGCTGAGAGAGTCTGAGCAGAGGACACAATTGAAAAGTAGGCGTTGCCGGATGTGCTCCGTGGCCCGATACAGGGTGAAGAGCTCGGCTGTAAATACTGAGGAGTGTGCCGGAAGCCGATACCTGAAAACGTGGGCGCCAATGACGAAGGCACACCCAACACCACGGTCAGTCCGGGTGCCATCAGTGTACACAAAAGTACTATCACTAAATTCCATGCGAAGGTCGTGAAGCTGAAGGCGATAGAGCGAGGCTGGAGTAGTGTTTTCAGGGAGTGAATGAAGGCCGAGGTTAATACCGGCCACTTCACGAAGCCAAGGGGGTGAAGGGTTCACACCCACTGGGAGAGTTGCAGGTAGTGTGAAGTTAGGCTGCCGAAGCAAGCGACGAAAGCGGACTCAAGGAGGTAACAGAGAAGGGGGACACCCCCCATACTGGCGATGAAAGGAATCATCGAAGAAGGAGGCATAGGATGGGTGGCCACGCATGGCAGACAAACGGCATGCATATCTGCTGAGGAGAAAGTCAAGGGGGTAGGACAGTGGTAGTTCAGCAGCTTCAGCTTACAGACTCTCAACCAGGCTAGTGTAAAAGGCGCCAGTGGCCAAACGGATGCCACGATGGTGGATAGTGTTGAGACGGCGTAAGACGGATGGACGTGCAGACGCATAAACAAATCAGCCATAGTCGAGTTTCGAACAGATGAGAGACCGGTGCAAACGGAGGAGGATGATTCGATCGGCGACCCAGGAAGTACCACTGACGACACGTGGGACTGAAGAACTGCGTACAGCGGGCTGCCAGCTAAGACACATGGGAGGACCAAGAGAGTTTCATATCGAGCATGAACCCCAGGGATTTCGTAGTTTCAACGAACGGAAGAGCAACAGGAACAAGATGTTAAGATGGTGCGAGAAAACATCTACGCCGTCAGAAATTCATAAATACGGTTGTGCCTGTGGAAAAACGAAAGCCATTGTCGATGCTCCAGGAGTAAAGACGATGAAGACATCGCTGAAGAAGCCACTTAGTGAGACAGGTCCGTGCAGAACTGCAATAGATGGCAAAATCGTTAACAAAAAGGGAGCCAGAGACGTCCGGTGGGAGGGTTAATCGCGATAAAAAAGTGGACGACGCTCAGGATGGAACCCTGAGACACACCGTTTTCCTGGAAAATGCTGTCCGTCAAGGTAGAACCACAAGCTTCTTAAAAACTTGGTCTTTTAGAAATTCCTGAAGTAAACAGGGCAGGCGGCAACGGAAGCCCCACGTGTAAAGGGTACGAAGGATACCAGTTTTCCAGCAGGTATCTTAAACTTCCTTCAAATCGAAAAACACGGCCACAGCCTGAGATTTCCGCAGAAAACCATTCATGACATGGGTGGGCAAAGTAACGAGATGGTCAACTGCAGAACGCCGCGCTCGAAATCTACACTGTGCAGTCGTTAGTAAACTGCGAGACTCGAGCCACTATACCAGCTGGGCATGAATCATACGTTCCATCACCTTGCGAACGCAGCTCGTGAGAGATGGGGCGGTAGCTAGAAGAAAGGTTTTGGCTTTACCGGGCTTAGGTATAGACATGACGGTGGCTTCACGCCAACGTCCGGGAACTGTGTCCTCTGCCCAGATGCAGTTGAACGTGTTAAGCAGAAAGTGCTTGCCCGCAAGAGAGAGGTGCTGCAACATTTGAATGTGGACAGCGTCTGGCCCTGGGGCGGAGGATCGGGACGAACTGAGAGCATGATCTAGCTCCCTCATAGTAAAGGCGGCATTGTAGCACTCACGATTCTGAGAAGAGAAGGGTATCGCCCGAACCTCCTCCGTTCGTTATCGATGGAGGAAGGCAGGGTGATAGTGGGAAGAGCTCGAAATGTTCGCAAAATGGCGGCCCAAGTGTGGGAGAGCCGTCGGGAGTTGGCCCATACGACTGACGAAGGGGTGGCACTGTTAAAAGAACTAGTGAATGAAATCCAGCTAGCTTTTTTGCTTTCCCGAAGAACGTGACGACAATTTGTACGCATCTGTTTATAATGAATGCAGCTTGCCATAGCAGGATGACCATTAAAAACGCGGTGAGCACATCTCCGTGCGCGAACTGCGTCACGGCATGCCGCTGTCTACCAAGGGAATGGGGCACGACGTGGTAAAGAGGAAGTGCGAGGAATGGAACGTCCTGCAGCAGTAAGGATAACGTTTGTGAGATATTCCACTTGGTCATCACAACTAGGGAAATCCTGTTCTTCGAAGGTCGCCAGGGAGGAGTAAAGCCGCCAGTCAACCTTAGTAAGCTGCCGTTTGGGTGTGGACGCAGGTGGGGTAGTCAGCAAACGGATAGCATATGGGAAATGGTCGCTAGTGTAGAAATGACTGTAATGAAAGCCCATTTATTTTAGTGTTGTGTCCTTACTGATGGTTATGGAACTCAAATAAGACAGAGCGCGGAAACTGTAATGCGTCTTAGTCTAATCCTGTTGAACAGACAGTAATGCGTAACTTTCCGATCCCGAGGGAGCATCACCACCAGGAGCGCTACACTGCAAACAGGTTTTTGGTTTCGCTGAGTGCGCTGGTGCAGTCCGTGATCTGGAACACAGCGAAACCACAGGTCCACCTCACGCTTGCCAACGCTGGTGAATGACTGCAAATAGTAACTACCCAAAATATCTACACGTAAGCAGCTATCCGGAGCGAACTAAAAAAATCGCATAAAACAGAATCTTAAGGAAACAAGTGGCTTACAAAACTCTTATTCGACCGAGTCTTGTGTATTGGTCGCGCTTATTCGACCGAGTCGTGAGTATTGGTCGTCAATCTGAGACCCACACAAAGTTATTTTGTTCCAGGAGATGAGAAAATCCAATAAAGAGTGAAGTGTTCGTGTCACGGAAAGGTTTAGTCGGTGAAATAACGTTATGAAGACTCTCAACGAACTCCTCGGGAACACTACAAGAGGGGCGCTATGCATTACGGAGAGTTTTCCTGTTGAAACATCCAACAAGTGTCGAGCAGGAGATTACTCCAACACACACGTCTCACGAAATGCTCATGACGAGAAAACCAGACAAATTACACGTCGTACGGACCTGGTAGGCGCCCCTGTCTAGGGATGCCGGCACGGTAGCTCAGCGTGTTCGGTCAGTGGGGTTAGCTACCCTCTGTAATAAAAAAACTGAGTGAACGGATCAACGAACAACCTGAACGGGTGTCATCGGACATCTGCCACGAAAAAATTCAACAAACAATATACAACAAAATGAGCCAAAAAAAAAGGAGTAGCGTCTTAGATTCATAATCAAAACGTCTTCGGTCGCAGGTTCGAATCCCACCGCTGCTTAAATTTTGATTAATAATCAGCACTGGCGGCCGAAGACTTCCGGCATAAAAAGTCACCCCTCATTCCGCCAGCTGCCTTGTCAAACAGTGCGGAGGAGCGGACAGAGGTTCAGGGCACTCTGTTGTCCTTGGAAGAATCAGCAATGATCAACGGCATGAGGATGTAGAAAGTAATGGAAACCACTGCATTAAAGAAACGTAACGTGTATCCACAGGACATGTGGCCTGAAACTGAAGAAGTGTCATTATGATCTCTCCATTGGCAGAAGATTCCGGAATAGTCACCCATCCGGATCTCCGGGACGGGACTGCCAAGGGGGAGGTTACAAGAGAAAAAAACTGAATAATCAACGGAAGGATAACGTTGTACAAGTCGGGGCGTGGAATGTCAGAAGCTTGAACGTGTAGGGAAAGTAGAAAATCTGAAAGAGGAAATGCAAAGGCTCAATCTAGATGTAGTAGGGGTCGGTAAAGCGAAGTGGAAATAAGACAGGGATTTCTGTCAGATGAGTATAGGGTAATACCAACAGCAGCAGACAACGATATAACGGGAGAAGTATTCGTTATGAATAGGAAGGTATGGCAGAGAGAGTGTTACTGTGAACAGTTCAGCGATAGGGTTGTTCTTAACAGAATCGACAGCAAACCAACACCGACAACGATAGTTCAGGTATACATGCCGACGACGCAGGCAGAAGATGAAGACATAGAGGAAGTGTATGAGGATACTGAAAAGGTAATACAGTATGTAAAAAGATATGAAAACGCAATAGTATTAGGAGACTGGAACGCACTTGTACGGGAAGGAGTAGAAGAAAAGGTTACAGGTGAATATGGGCTTGGGAACAGGAATGAGAGAGGAGAAAGACTAATTGTGTTCTGTAACAGGTTTCAACTAGTAACAGCGAATACTCTGTTCAAGAATCACAAGAGGAGAAGACGTACTTGGAAAAGGCCGGGCGATACGGGAAGATTTCAGTTAGATTACATCATGGTCAGACAGAGATTCAGAAATCAGATACTGGATTGTAAGGCATACCCAGGAGCAGACATAGACTCAGATCACAATATAGTAGTGATAAAGAGTAGGCTGAAGTTTACGACATTAGTCAGGAAAAATCAATATGCAAAGAAGTGGGATACGGAAGTACTAAGGAATGGCGAGATACGCTTGAAGTTATCTAAGGCTATAGATACAGCAATAAGGAATAGCCCAGTAGGCAGTACACTTGAAAAGGAATGGACATCTCTAAAAAGGGCCATCACATTAGTTGGGAAGGAAAACATAGGTACAAAGAAGGTAAATGCGAAGAAACCATGGATAATAGAAGAAATACTTCAACTTATCGGTGAAAGGAGTAACTACAAAAATGTTCCGGCAAACTCAGGAACAGGCAAATACAAGTCGCTGAGGAATGAAATAAATAGGAAGTGCAGGGAAGCTAAGACGAAATGGCTGCAGGAAAAATGTGAAGACATCGAAACAGAAATGATTGTCGGAAGGAGAGACTCAGCATACAGGAAAGTCAAAACAACCTTCGGTGACATTAAAAGCAAGAGTGATAATATTAAGAGTGCAACGGGAATTCCACTGTTAAATGCAGAGGAGAGAGTGGATAGGTGGAAAGAATACATTGAAAGCCTCTATGAGGGGCAACATTTGTCTGATTTGATAGAAGAAGAAACCGGAGTCGATTTAGAAGAGATAGGAGATCCAGTACTAGAATCAGAATTTAACATAGCTTTGGAGGGCTTAAGATCAAATAAAGCAGTAGGGATAGATAACATTCCATCAGAATTTCTAATCATTGAGGGAAGTGGAAACAAAGCGCTATTCACGTTGGTGCGTAGGTTGTACGAGTCTAGTGACATACCACCTGACTTTCGGGAAAGCATCATCCACACAATTCCGAAGACTGCAAGAGCTGACAAATGCGAGAATTACCGCACAATCAGCTTAACAGCTCATGCATCCAAGTAGCTGACAAGAATAATACACAGAAGAATGGAAAAGAAAACTGAGGATGCGCTAGATGACGATCAGTTTGGCTTTAGGAAATGTAAAAGCACGAGGGAGGCAATTCTGGCGTTGTGGTTAATAATGGAAGCAAAACTAAAGAAAAACCAAGACAGCTTCATACGACTTGTCGACCTGGAAAAAGCATTCGACAATGTAAAATGGTGCAAGATGTTCGAAATTCTGAAAAAAGTAGGGGTAAGCTATAGGGAGAGACGAGTCATATACAATATGTACAACAGCTGAGAGGGAATAATAAGAGAGGACAACCAAGAACGAAACGCTCGTAGTAAAAAGGGTGCAAGACAAGGATGTGGCCTTTCGCTCCTCTTGTTCAATCTGTACATCGAGGGCCGGCCGGGATGGCCGAGCGGTTCTAGGCGCTTCAGTCTGGAATCGCGCGACCGCTGCGGTCGCAGGTTCGAATCCTGCCTCGGGCATGGATGTGTGTGATGTCCTTAGGTTAGTTAGGTATAAGTAGTTCTAAGTTCTAGGGGACTGATGACCTCAGATGTTAAGTCCCATAGTGCTCAGAGCCATTTTGTACATCGAGGAAGCAATGATGGAAATAAAAGAAAGGTTCAGGAGTGGAATTAAAATTCAAGGTGAAAGGCCATAAATGATATGATTTGCAGATGATATTGCTATCCTAAGTGAAAGTGAAGAAGCATTACAGGACCTGCTGAACGGAATGAACAGTCTCATGAGTACAGAGTATGGATTGAGAGTAAATCGAAGAAACACGAAGGTAATGAGAAGTAGTAGAAATGAGAACAGCGAGCAACTTAACATCAGGATTGATGGTCACGAAGCAGATGAAATTAAGGAATTCTGCTACCGAGGCAGTAAAACAACCAATGACGGACGGAGCAAGGAGGACATCAAAATCAGACTAGCAATGGCAAAAAGGACATTCCTGGCCAATAGAAGTCTTCTAATATCAAATATCAGCCTTGATTTGAGGAAGAAATGTCTGAGAATGTACGTCTGGAGTACAGTATTGTATGGTAGTGAAACATTGACTGTGGGAAAACCGGAACAGATGAGAATCGAAGCATTTGAGATGTGGTGCCACAGACGAATGTTGAAAATTAGATGGACTGGTAAGGTAAAGAATGAGGAGCTTCTGCACAGAATAGGAGAGGAGAGGAATATGTGTAAAACACTAATAAGGAGAAGGGACAGGATGATAGGACATCTGTTAAGACAAGAGGGAATGACTTCCATGGTACTAGAGGGAACTGTAGAGAGTAAAAACTGTAGAGGAAGACAGAGACTCGAATACAACTAGCAACGTAGGTTGCAAAATGGCTCTGAGCACTATGGGACTTAACTGCTGAGGTCATCAGTCCCCTAGAACTTAGAACTACTTAAACCTAACTAACCTAAGGACATCACAAACATCCATGCCCGAGGCAGGATTCGAACCTACGACCGTAGCAGTCGCGCGATTCCAGACTGTAGCGCCTAGAACCGCTCGGCCACTCCGGCCGGCTTGAGAGGCAGAATTCGCGTCGCATATAGTGAATGTTGGCGTATGCTATTTTCTTGTAGATCGCTTCTCCTGGGTCATAGAAGATCTGAAAAAATTATTGAGCTATTTAGAATTAAAGTAAAAATCCCACAAGATGAAGTTAAGACACTAAATCGGTCGCTTTGTGGCGCTGTAGTCTATGTGTTACTGGTGGCTACAGATTGTGTCACACTACACTGCTGACGTATGTCATAGCGGTGAAGTGGGTCGTACAGTATCAGCGCGGTACGATGGAGACGTGACAGAATGGTAGAACGGAGCCCTCATGCTTGGACGAGCCCATGACCGTGCTGTGAATAAAGGTGTCCGATTTGTTTATCAACGCGGACTCCCCAATGTATCTACAGGGAACAGCAACGGTCGGCGTGTATCTACAGACGTGAAAATTGGATACGGTTTGGTGTATCTAGGAGTGAGGAAGTTATCGATGGCGACGTATCGAAAGCTCCCTCGTTTTCGGAGATTCATTTCCTTCAAACATTAAATACCGAACGATGTATAGCTAACTGATAATAGCTTCGTATGGCTCGACGGCGTGGTGAATGTCTTTCAACTGGACGACACTTTGGCACCTCGCCTGTCCCCAATCTTCCCCATTAATCCAACCGGGGAAAGGGGACCTACAGATTAACGTGCAGCCCCAGCTACGTGTCGTTCCTGAAAAATCTTCACATCAGTGGGAGGTGATGCCTAAGTTAAGGGCAAACTGAAAAAATTGTGTGGTTCGTCCAGGGTTCGAACCCGCGACCACTGTTTCCAGATGCTTTACCAACAGATCACAAGGCCGAGCATAAGCAACTGAAAAGATGTTTTTCGCAAAAATGCGCAGAGGTGCGTTAGGTTTTATTAATAATGGGCAGTGTAAGATACTAGTGCTGCAAATAAAGTAATTTAAGACAGAGCCCGATGGAATCACGTAATTTTTCAGATTTTTGGAGACTGTGGAGCATACCCAGAAGAAAATAAAGACATAATAATATCTGCTTTTGTAGGCCGCGTGCAATCACTGCAGATGTAGGAAAGGGATAGAAGAGGAACCGTTCGCGGTTGACAATTACTTGCTTTCGTTGTAAGGCCTATCACAGTTAGATAAGGAGACACTAGATCCATAATAGTTGGATATAAAATGTATGTCTTGATTCTAATATGAAGAACTAGTTAGATAACCACTTTCATATGGTGAAAAACTATCTGTAGAACTATAAAAAACAGAGGAGAAACGGTTATCAGCAATGGCCTCGAAAATTTACTGTTTACAACGTAACCTAATTAGTTACATATCACAAGATGACTCACGATAACAGTTGCGTTTGGTGGTGCGGTACGTTTTCCAGTGTATTTTTTAAATCCTTTTTTTAAATTGTTGTATCTTGAACTTTCACGAAAGTGCTTTCTCTGTTTTTCATGGATGTGAAGATAATTCTTCAACAACTGAACTGGTTACCTTAACTACATCTCTCCATTGCGAACAAGAGATATAAAACAAGACCATGCCGATGAAAACTTGACGAACGCTTCCAGTTCACGTATATTTTTCTCCTCGACAGGGAAATAAGCATAAAAGTAAATAGAGAAGGTATTGTCACTGATCCAGGGACTCTTATTTCAAGAAAATGTGAGAGGGCATAGCCAGTGGAAGAGATTTATGTGGAGCCAAGACAAGATGGAAGGGTGGAGCCGCGGTTGGTGAAAACGGGCAACACGTAAAGTGGGCCACGCTAGCAGACGGCACAACCTACATGAAGCGGTTTATAGCGCCGAGAACGACGCTGTCCTCATAATAATATATCGCGCGAATGTACTCCCAGCAACGCAGAACGAAAAAGGACGTAAGAGGAGGAACTTCGGAGAACGGTTTTCTTGCTACCTCACAGATAACGAGCAATAAAGCGAGCAAGTCCTCCCCCCCCCCCCCTCTCTCTCTCTCTCTCTCTCTCTCTCTCTCTCTCTGTGTGTGTGTGTGTGTGTGTGTGTGTGTGTGTGTGTGTTCTCCAAATGGCCACAGGACATTCCCACCAGTGGATTCTGTCTCAATGCATTCTCGTGAAACTCTCCGGCAGTGGACAGCAATGAAATCTGTTCCCCAAGGCAGAGCAGCTATAATGTCCAACGTACACTGATACGACGGGCAGGCAGTGCGGCTAGTTCAGGCTGAACGTCGGTCCACGAAGCACGCTCAGAAAGCTCAACTGGAACAGTAGTGTCCGCGCAAGGCAGCACACTTGGGATTCAGGTCCCCAAGTGGCACATTGCATAAACTGTAATAAAAAAAAGCAAAAAAATCAGAGGCGTGTGTGTAGGGATTTCGTGCCTTTTTCGCTTCCACAGCATGGATCTGGATCTAATATAATCGTGGTTTTGGTAGTTATTAGTGCACAGGTCGTAACATGTTCCATGATCGTGTGGTAACGTTTCAATTGTCCGTTGGCATGAAATGAAATATCGTTCTAAACCCGCCTCTGTAGCTGAAGCCATTAAAGCCAGCCAGTGAGGTGCTGCACAGCCGAGAGATAGTCTTAACACGTTCAGGACCTGATGGTGGAAGAGTCATCCTTCTACATCTATATCTCTGCTCTGCAAGCCACATTACGGTTGTAGCGTATGGCACTCCTGGTACCACCTTTACTGTTACATTTTACGAGTGGCGCATGGGAAGAATGATTGTTGGTAAAGCTCCGTTGTTTTTTTTTCATCACTCTTCTGACTGGTTTGATGCGGCCCGCCACGAATTCCTCTCCTTTGCTAACCTCTTCATCTCAGAGTAGCACTTGCAACCTACGTGCCCGCATCTCGTGGTCGTGCAGTAGCGTTCTCGCTTCCCACGCCCGGGTTCGATTCCCGGCGGGGTCAGGGATTTTCTCTGCCTCGTGATGGCTGGGTGTTGTGTGCTGTCCTTAGGTTAGTTAGGTTTAAGTAGTTCTAAGTTCTAGGGGACTTATGACCACAGCAGTTGAGTCCCATAGTGCTCAGAGCCATTTTGCAACCTACGTTGCTAGTTGTATTCGAGTCTCTGTCTTCCTCTACAGTTTTTACTCTCTACAGTTCCCTCTAGTACCATGGAAGTCATTCCCTCTTGTCTTAACAGATGTCCTATCATCCTGTCAAAACCATTTGAATTCTGCCTCTCCAGAGCAGTTTTTCCTTACGCATAATAGGACTGCTTTTGGTAAAACGCTCCACAGTTTACATTGTCATGAGTTACCGTCATAACCTAAAGTCGTACATCGGAAAGTTGTAAGACAGAGGAACCGTCGAATGTCACGTAGCATAATAAGGAAAATAACCAACGACATACCGTACTTTAGGGTAAGCGGTGGGTCGACGCTCAGCTGGAAGCGTACACCACAGGCGATAGCTTCCATGACGTAACAGTCGGTACTAACCTGAAACAAAGGAGAGAGCGTATGGTTCAGCATATACACAAGTTACATGCAAATACAATATTACTGTACACTTACGGTTACAACAACATGACATGCACACACACACACACACACACACACACACACACACACAAACACGCGCGCGCGCGCGTACTGTGTGCGCGAATGTGGCTTTTGTCTTCCTCCACTCTGTGTCTCTGCCTCTGTCTTAGCATGGAAGACAAGTCTCTTGTCCTTACAACTGAGTACGCATAAGTAATCGGTGCACAACTTCTTTTTCGTTCTTTCAAACATCCACAAAAATCAGTAAAACCACTCGGTGAATCGAGATTGCTTGTGCGGCAATGCGCAGTCTGTGCTTTACATTAGCGGTCTTTCATTTTGCTGTGCCCTTCATTCTAGCTGTGAATTTGGTACAGTTTCTCAGTTTCCGTTGGGAAAAAAAAATACCGGTCAGCTGCCCGCTTTTTCACGTAAGCTTGTCTTCCTACTGACGAGCGATACTTGCAAATCACAGTTATAAAATAAGATGCATGAAACGAATTCGCAGTTGCGAATACAAACAACTGTCAGTTGTATAATGGAATGACGACAATGAAAATTTATGCCAGACAGGGACTCGAACCCAGAACGATATTTCATTTCCTGTGTTCACTGCATCGTTCTTCTTAACAACACAGGCACTGCAATATCGTATTTTTCCGCCGCTACCAAGAAGCGACTTTCAATTAAAATGTCTTCCTTTGTAAGAAATATACATAATGTGTGCACGAGTACATGTTGTGACGCAGGTTTAACGACATGTGGAAGTTTAGGTCTGGCCGCGAGTCTTGCACGGATAACCGAAGCAGTTAATGCGACCGCTCGCTTAAGGCGGGAAATGGGTGATCGAGTCCCGGTGCAGCACAAGTTTTCACTGTCGTCAGTCCTTCACATAGGTGATGGTTGCTCGTACTCGCAACTGTGAATACATTTCATTTAGTTGCCGCAGTGCCTGTCCCTTAGGTCATGCATGCATCGTTCTTCTTAACAATATAGGCACTGCGGTATCGTATAAGGTAAAATTGCGTAGCTAAAAGTGGAGATATTGTGCGGGGTTGTTATTTTTATTTGCAAAAAAATGGTTCAAATGGCTCTGAGCACTATGGGACTTAACATCTATGGTCATCAGTCCCCTAGAACTTAGAACTACTTAAACCTAACTAACCCAAGGACATCACACAACACCCAGCCATCACGAGGCAGAGAAAATCCCTGACCCCGCCGGGAATCGAACCCGGGAACCCGGGCGTGGGAAGCGAGAACGCTACCGCACGACCACGAGATGCGGGCTTTTATTTGCATGTGGTGAGCTCTATCGTAGGATGACATGCGTCTTCAGCATGAAATGGCGATCGCAGCGTTTAGTATGCCACGTCAACTAGATAAAATAAAGTACGATTCCTCTTTCGTAATTTTTGATAAAAATGGTCTGCCTTTTTGATGGTTTATGTTTCTCTCGTTTAGAAGGGAAAACAGTATTTTGATTAATCACCAATCGCAAGCATAGCACTGCAAGTAAAAGATCAAATGGTTCAAATGACTCTAAGCACAATGGGACTTAACATGAGGTCATCAGTCCCCTAGACTTAGAACTACTTAAACCTAACTAACATAAGAACATCACACACATCCATGCCCGATGCAGGATTCGAACCTGCAACCGTAGCAACAGCGTGGTTTTGGACTGAAGCGCCTAGAACCGCTCGGCCACAACGGCCGGCTAAGTACAAGATCAGGCTGGGTGAAAAATATACTGCGTTCCCTGAATCAGAAGATTCAGAATTCAGAACAGAACTGCATATTGCATTAACAAAGTGAAATAAACGAAAGAAAATTCTAATCATTGAGAGAAGTCGTATATGTATCAAAAACACAGAGCGACAATTTACAGTACTAAGTGGAATGTGATCCAAACATACGGCAAAAATGGTTTGCGCATCGCAGAAGGAAGCGTATTGTACAATTTATTCGAATGAATATCAGTTGAGGTACACAAATAACAGTAACTAGTCACTTTTCACTTATTTTCTTAACATAACGAAATAGAGACGATTATTTCCGCTAAATAGGTGAGGAGTCCATTACACGCAGGAGGCGGGTGTTGCATGAAGTGGGCAGTTGTTCAGATTAGAGGGTCTCGGGGTGTCACAAAATGGGAATCAGTCTTAAAGGGTGCAGGTTGAACACAGGAAGAACATAGATCTAGGAACTATCGCTATAATAATTGGAAATTGTCGTAGGTATGTTAGGAAAGTACCAGAGCTCCAACCGCTAATAGAAAGCACTGATGCTCAAATCGTTATAGGCACTGAAAGCTGGCTAAAACAGGAGCTAAGCTCAGCCGAAATTTTTGCGAAAGACCTAACGGTGTTCAGAAAGCATAGGCTAAATACAATCGCGGTGGCGTGTTTGTTGCTGTTAGTAGTAGTTTATCTTGTAGCGAAATTGAAGAACATCGTTACTGTGACTTAGAATGGGTACAGGTCATTCCTGGCAACGAGGATAAAGCAATAATTGGATCCTTTCACTGTCCACCCAACACAGATGATACAACTGCTGAAAGATTCAAAAAAAACTTGAGTCTCATTTCAAACACTTACCCGACTCATGCAATAATAGTTGGTGGCGAGTTCAATTTACCCTCGATATGTTGGCGAAAACACATGTTTAAATCCGGAATTACGCATAAAACAACACTGTACTAAACGCATTCTCTGAAAATTATTTCGAGCAACTAATTCATGAGCCCACTCGAATACTAAACGGTTGTGAAAACACACTTGACCTCTTAGCAACAACTAATTCTGAGCTAATAACGATCATCAAAACGGACATAGGGATTAGTGAACACAGCATTGTCGTGGCGAGAATGAATACCGCAACTCCCAAATCCTCCAAAAATAAAAGAAAAATATATCTATTCAAAAATACAGATAAAAATTCGTTTGACGCCTTCCCGCTTCGTTTGACTGCTTCCACGTTAACAATGTAAGTGTAGACCAGATGTGGCTTGAATTCAAAAAAATAGTATCAACAGCAATAAAAGATTTATACCAAATAAATTTGGAAACGACGGAGCTGATCCTTCACTGCACACAAAACAGGTCAGAACACTGTTGCAGAAACAAGAAAAAAAAAGCATGCCCAATTTAAACGAACACAAAATCCCCAACATTGTTGACATTTTACTGTAGCTCGAAATTTAGCGCGGTCTTCAGTGCGAGATGCTTATTATAGTTTCCACAACGAAACCAAAAAAGTGGTTCAAATGGCTCTAAGCAATATGGGACTTAATATCTGAGATCATTAGTCCCCTGGACTTAGAACTACTTAAACCTAACTAACCTAAGGACATCACACACATCCATGCCCGAGGCAGGATTCGAACCTGCGACCGTAGCAGCGGCGCGGATCCGGACTGAAGCACCTAGAACCGCTCGGTCAAAGAGCAGGCCAACGAAACCAGAAAACCCTCAGAGATTCTGGTCGTATTTAAAGTATGCTGGGGGCAAGACACAATCAATGCCTTCCTTGCGCGATAGCAATAGGAATACTATCGATGACACTTTGCTAAAGCAGCGTTACTAAGCACAGCCTTTCCAAATTCCTTCACCAAAGATGACGAAGTAAATAGTCCAGAATTCCAATAAAGAACAGCCGCCATCATGAGTAACTTAGAAGTAGATATCCTCGGAGCAGCGAAGCAATTTAAATCACTCAATAAAAAGAAGTCTTCCGGTCCAGACTGTATTCCAATTAAGTTCCCTTCAGATTATGCTGGGGCAATAGCTCCATATTTGACAATCATATACAACTGCCCGCTCGAGGAAAGGTCCGTACCCTAAAACTGGAAAGTTGCACACGTCACACCATTATAAAGAAAAACAATAGGAGTAATGCACTAAATTACAAGCCCGCATCATTAACGTCGATATGCAGCATGACTCTGGAACATATGTTGTATTCGAACATTATGAATTACCTCGAAAAGAACGGTCTATTGACACACAGTCAACACGGATTTAGAAAACATCGCTTTTGTGAAACAGAATTAGCTCTTTACTCACACGAAGTGTTGAGAGCTATCGATACGGAATATCAATTTGATTCCGTATTTATAGATTTCCAGAAGGCTTTCGACACCGTACCTCGCAAGCGGCTTGTAATCAAATTGCGTGCTTAGGGAATATCGTCTCAGTTACGTGACTGGATTTGTGATTTCCTGTCAGAGAGGTCACACTTCGTAGTAACTGAAGGAAAGTCGTCGAGTAAAACAGAAGTGGTTTCTGGTGTTCCCCAAGGTAGTGTTATAGGCCCTTTGCTGTTCCTTATCTATATAAACAGATTTAAGAGACAATCTGAACAGCATTCTTAGGTTGTTGACGCTGTCTTTTACCGCTTAATGAAGTCATCAGAAGAACAAAACAAATTGCAAACCGATTTCGAAAAGATATTTGTATTGTGCGAGAATTGGCAATTGACCCTAAGTAATGAAAAGTGTGAGGTCTTCATATCAATGCTAAAACAAATCCGTTAAACTTTGGTTATACGACAAATCAACCAAATGTAAAGGCCGTAAATTCAACTAAATACCCAGAGACTACAATTACGAAAAAACTTACATTGGAAAGAACACATGGAAAATGTTGTGGAGAAGCCGAGCCACGGACTGCGCTTTATTGGCAGAACACATACAAAACGCAACAAATCTACTAAATAGACTGCCTATACTACGCTTGTCCGTCCTCTTTTGGAGTACTGCTGCGCGGTGTGGGATGTTATAATATTTAAAAAAAATGTAATACATATGAATGGTAAAAAATTTAAAGGATAATACAATTGCGTTATTAGAAATATTCTGCTTGTACGAATTTAGGTTATTCGGACTTCCTCTCTTACATTTCAATTGTAGATGCAGGCAGCCGACTTCAAGAACACCAGTGTGTCTAAAAAAATGAAGAAAATCCTTCTTACTTGGCTCCACTTCACTTCAATAAAAAGACTTAGCACTGTTGTGAAATCTTCTTTTATTCAAACACATGTATAATACATAGGACTCGCATTACTTCACACTTCAAGTAATACAACTAATCTATCCTCCCACATACGAGAGAGGGTGAAAACAAAAATCATGTACAAAGAAAAATGAATCATGATTATTTTTTCATTTGTCTGCGCCTTACCACGCATTCATCATTAATGTCTTTGTTGGCGCTTATGGTACGAATATGATACAGGATTTGACTTGGATATCATTAAAACAAAGGCGTTCCTTGTTGCGATGGGATCTTATCACGACATTTGAATTACCAACTGTCTCCTCAGAATGCGAAAATATTTTGTTGACAGCGACCTACATTGGGAGAAACGATCATACTAATGAAATAAGGGCCGGCCGGGGGCCGAGAGGTTCTAGGCGCTTCAGTCTGGAACCACGCGACCGCTACGGTCGCAGGTTCGAATCCTGCCTCGGGCTTGCATGTGTGTGATGTCTTTAGTTAGGTTTCAGTAGTTCTAAGTTCTAGGGGACTGATGACCTCAGATGTTAAGTCCCATAGTGCTCAGAGCCATTTGAAGCATTTGAATAAAATAAGGGAAATCAGAGCTCGCACGGGAAGGCATAGGCGTTCGTTTTTTCTCCGCGCTGTTCAAGAATAGAATAACAGGAAATTATTGTGAAGGTGGTTCGATGAACCCTTTGCCAGGGACTTAAGTGTGATTTACAGAGTATCCATTTAGATGTAGCAAGTAAACAGAGTAGTTTGGTTGTTCCGCCTGTCATTCCAAATGGTTTGGTTATGACCGGCTTTGTGTCATAATTTTTATAATACGAAATATATTATATAATAATATTATCCCTATAAAACTTCTATTGTGGGATGTAATAAGGAGTCGTAGCAAAACCAGTGGTTTGTATACATAATATATGACCATAACTTTGCGCACGCAGAGTGTGACTCTAATGTCTTCTCAGCATGCTTTTACTCTGTGGGGTAGCTTCTTAGGCTACTAATCAAAACGCCACGGGTCCCAGGACCGATATCGGTCATGGCTTAAATTCTGTATAAAATTCATCAGCAATAGCAACCGAATACGAACGGCGTATGGAGCCAAACCTCATTTTACCATCGGCCTTGTCAAAGAAGGAGGAGGAGTGAACAGGGGGCAGAACACAGTCTTGACCTTGGGGTGGCGAACAGCTCCTGAAAAGGCGCAAGAATCGGCAATAATGAACGGCATGAGGATGCAGGAAGCAATGTAAACCATTGCATTGTAGATTATAGATTGATCCCCCATTCGGATCTCCAGAATGGGGATAACAAGTGGGAGAAAAAGACTAAGTTTGAATGTAGTAGGGAAGGTAGAAAATCTAGAAAGGGAAATATAGTGGCTTAATCTAGATACAGTGAGAATCAGTGACGTGAAATGGAAAGAAGAAAAAGATTTCTGGTCAGACAAATATAGAGGAACAGCAACAAAATATGATAAAACGAGAGTAGTTTCATTATGAATAAAAATTTAGGTCAGAGACGGAGTTCTGTGACAATTCACTGATAGGATTATTCTCATCAGAATCGGCGGCAAACTAACGCCATCAACGATGATCCAGTATACGTACAGAGAGTATAGAGGGCATTGAACAACTAACTCAATATGTAAAGGGGAGGAAAATTTAATGATTATACGTGATTGGAGTGCTATTGCAAACGGAAGAATTGAATGCGGTGTTGCTGGAGATTATGCGCTTGGGTAGTAGAAATGAGAGAGGAGAAAGTAAGATAGTTTGCAATGAATTTGAGCTAATCACAGCGAGTACAATGTTCAACAATTACAAGAGGAGGAGATATACTTGGATAAGGCCTGGTGACACGGAAGCATTCCAACTGGATTAAATCATAATCAGACAAAGATTCCGAAATCAGATGGTGGACTGTAAGGCGTACCCAGGAACAGGTATAGATTCAGATGACAATTTAACAATAATGAGAGCAAGTGGAGTTCAAGAGATCCGTCAGGAGTGGAATATTAAAGTATTGAAGAATGAGTAAATGCGTTTGAAGTTCTCTGAGGCTGTAGAGACTAGGATAATGAATAAAACAGCAGGCAACTCAGTTGAGAGGAAATGACATCTCTAAAAAGGGCAATCACAGAAGTTTGACGGACAAATTTAGGAATATGGACGGAAACTGCGAAGAAACCTTGGGTAACAGACGAAACATTTAAACTGACCGACGAAAGAAGAAAGTACAAAAACGCTAAGGAAAAGGCAGGAATACAGCAACGTAAGTCACTTAGGAGAGAAATAAATAGGAAGTTCAAGAAAGCCACGGCGAATTGGACACAAGAAAAACTGTAGAGATTGGGATATGTCGAACAAATAATGGGGGACACTGGGTGCAAGTGCTACTCTGAGATGAAGAGACTGGCACAGAAATGGACGACGTAGCTCTCCGCATCACCCCAGTCAGAGGACTGATCGAAAATACATATTCCTAGCAAACTCACAAAAACTGTGTCACTGAATTAACCCACGCAGTTCTGATAGTATACCGCAAAATAATATCTTATTTCATGTTTCAAAAAATTTAATGGTAGTTGTGTTCAACAGAATATATCATTTACGTGATTTTCGGTTGTGTAAGCAGACAGGGTTTTTGGAATCAAACAACTTTATCTGCTCATCTCAAAGTTATCATACTTTCTGCAGATCTCATAGTTAGGGGGCGTAGTGTGTATACATACAATCAACGTAAAATTTTGTATAAAATTCGCTGCTGTCGGAAGAATCTTGTTAACACCTAATAGACAACCTACGTTTATTTTAATTTATATAAAATAATGCACGGGTAGCACTAAGTAATTATGGTCGTACGAGGCGTCTGGTGTAGCGCTAATAAATAACATAGACAAACCTTCCTCGTGAATCAGTATGTCTATTAGTGAAAACCGTTTCAAAATCCCTGAGATAAGAATTCATATCCAGACAGAAAAACTCCGCGGATGACTTTAATTTAGTAACATGTATATAGTCTCGGAACACCCCCCCCCCCCCGCGACCAACGACTGTTTTATTGTTATCATTTACCTATAGCACCAAAGTGCCTACATAACTGTAATGTTTTAGACCTGTGTACTAAAATCGTTTACAGATAATGCCACAGATTGCTCAGAATGTTGTATGCACAAATTGTTTACATCTTCTTAATTTAATTAATCCCTCTGATGACGGATGTATAATCCTCTGAACTGCGTTCTGGTCACAGTTATTTGTGCATTTCCACTGATTTTCATAAATGTCCCCACCAGGCCTAACATAAAATGTTCGCGTTTAAAATTATTCAAGTGAGGAAAAATTCATTTTTCACGAGGCCCCATGTTTGGGCAATAAATATGATACGAGAGTACGGCTCACATTTATTGGTGCGACCTAACAATGTAGTGGGCAGTCCGTGCACAGCCGTGGCCATCGTAAACAAATCCGAAGTGCCCAGTGGCGTGCGACGGCGCAGTACGTCAAACGCCTGCGCAGTGTCGGGGCGGCAACCCGCGCAACCGTGCAGTCGGTAAATTTGCCGGACCGCCAGGCAGCCTCGCGCCGTGCAGCTAGGGTCCGTATCGCGATACGGCGAGCCGTGGAGCGGTCGCTGCCGACGTGTGTCGGCTTTATTTACGGCAGACGGTGCCTCCTCTGGTTTCCTACCCGGGGCGCATCGATTGCGGGAATCCCAAAAACCGGATCAGCAGGCACCACAGAGCCTACTGCCGGTGTGCATCTTGCGCCTGTTACGTGTTTCGAGTGCGACAAAGATCCACTGCTCGATGTGCAGTGTCAGACGCCAGGAAGCGCTTAGTGTTTCAGGAAACTCAAAGAAGTCTCAACGGGACAAGATGCGGTGTGACTGATTTTTTAATAATGTTTACTTGAACTGCTGTTCTCGCAGTGAAATTCTCATGCACAAAACAGTGGAATTCCGAGCTGACTACTAACGCTGCAACGGCTTTATAACTACCTCATAAAAATTTGATTCTCGCAAATACTTCTTACACCTTCACTCGACAGTCTGTAGAAACCGCACGTTATTAGGGGATACTGTTGAGTTATACTAGACACAAACTGTGTATCATTTTATTTCTGTTTGTCGATAGCCCACTCTGTGCTAACGTGTTAATTACTGCACATTCAATAACGTGTGTATTACGCATATTTCTCGGATATGTTTGTCACCGTATCATGTAATTTCGGCACAACTCGACTTTGAAAGGTGCTTTGAAACACAAGAAATCGAAGGGTCTCCTGAATTAATTCGATGTACTTTCATATGAATGACATAAACAGAAAGAGGGGTAGATATCATTCAAATATATTTTTTGCGGAAATCGAACTGACAATCTTTTTGCCAATGATGACACCTTTCAGCTGTCACGTTACTTCGCATTTGTCGTACAAACATTGCCGACAGAGACTTCTTAACAAGGTTCGTAAATCTTGCAAGTCCTCTTTGTACCGATTTGTTTGATGCCGTCTTCCATTCCATCTGTTTGTTTCTAGTATTTACAATTTGCATCCTCACTACCCTGACAAACTTAACAAACGGTTTCGTCTATCCCTTTTTTCTCTTCCTCTGCTCCTTCGAGAGTCAAGACTGCAACTTGTATTTCCGGATGCCTTGCTAACTTGTTTCTTCTTCTACACATATTTTCCACAGATTTTGTGCCTCGAAACTACGAAACTAATTTGCAGCTAGAATCGTCCTGAGTGTGTCCACACACACACACACACACACACACACACACACACACACACACACACACACACACAAGAGAGAGAGAGAGAGAGAGAGAGAGAGAGAGAGAGAGAGAGAGAGAGAGAGAGTCCAGAACAGCGAGGAAATATATTCGAGAATCGGCGTAACGGTGGCTTGAGTGATAGAAATTACCGATCCCGCCACTGGGCCGGGTATTATTTATTTCTTGTAGTTGGCCAACGACCATACCCGGCCGCATGTGACGTGTTTGCCTGGACCACTGCAGCCGTTGTAGTGGAAAGCGGAACGATGGGTCCCACAGCTAATACGGTCGACACATCCAAGTACGTCCCCGTGTTGGTGAAATGCCGTGAGGTTAAGAGAACGTTGCTGAATTCAAAGCACTACCATAGCTATAGGTGCAAAGATATGGCTGGAAACATGAAGCTTTCCGAAAGTACATAGCTAATGGCTATATGGGCTCCGACGCGCGCTGTCTCTATACCTGCAACGGCGAAACATTGCACTTGACAGTTCGCATTATGTCAAGTTACGTTGGCTATACTGCAAGAGCGATGTTGAAACAGCAGCCTCTATACACATAGCAGACGACACCGTTTTCTATTCCATCTCATAAATGTAAGCTATTAAGCGATAACAGTATATATAAAAATTAGTTTTTGATTTGCTGCCACAGAGACAGCAGATAAACAATCGCGTATAAATGCAGATTCAGTCATAACAAAGCACACGCATTCGACAACAGATCAAAGAAATACACAAAATAAGCATTTGATGATGACCGAAATCTTGAAAACAATATGCTACATAGTTCACAAAATAAATAATAACTGAGATTGTTAACTTCTCGCTCTACGTTTTATAATGACAATGATGCAATAAATAACAGATATTCGTAGCGTTTCAGTCATCATTTTACGGCGACAACGGCGCAATTCCATCCAGCTCCTCATAACAAATACAAATCGAATGAATGTCTTTGGTCACAATTTTGTACAAGAATATGCCTCGAGCCATAACAATATGTGCCTTTTTTTAACAGGACTTTGCATTACTCTAGCGGTTTGTAACAGAAAACCGTACCTTCCATCACACTTTTTAGTGACGTTTTCCCACCCCTGAAATGTTCAATTTCGTTTAAAATCACTAGTATCTTTCCTACCGTTGGATACTCTTTCCTGCTATAGTGTGCATAAAGATGCCTGCGAACTGTACCAGTCTTGAAAGAATCTAAGTCGGTGACAGGGTGAGGCTGCTTTTTCTTCTGTCCAAGAGGAGGTGAAATATATTATCTGATCCAGACGGCTCGGAATCGTTACGGCTCACGTCCACATCTTTCAACTCTTGCAATAACACTTCCTTGCTTATTACTGTTCTTGCAATAATTCCAAGAGCGTTTCATGTTCGTCCCACAACTTTATCGGCAGGAACTCATGACTGTCCACGAATACTTACGTATTCGTTCTTCCACTCGTAAAACTCACTGGTTCTCTGTAGTACCTTCAGTGCCTCGCTGTCAAGTGGTACACCGTGACGCAAAAGATTGTCATTTGACGGACGAAGTTTTTTCGAGTATCAGAATTTTCTAAACCACAGCGAAACAAAGCACAGTAGACCGTAAGCACGCGGTAGATACCATGCACAACGCACATTGTCAATGTTCACACCAAACAAAGACGGCAACGCAGGAGCTTTGACGGCACGACCGCCATGCTGGGATTGGTTCACGCCACACGCCTCGCGCTTCTCGTTGGTCGTCGTGGGCCGGCGCCAGCTGCTGGAGGTAGAGAGCCTGTATATGGAGAGAGTGGCCAACCGGACGATACGGTGGCCATTTTTCTGCCAAACTGCGGGCGGGACTTTTGAATGGCCAGTACTGGAGTAGTGGAGTACACACTCACCGAATCAAAAGCACAAAACAATATGGCGATTTGGTTCGTTGGTTGGTTTGGGGAAGGAGACCAGACAGCGTGGTCATCGGTCTCATCGGATTAGGGAAGGATGGGGAAGGAAGCCGGCCATGCCCTTTCAGAGGAACCATCCCGGCATTTGCCTGGAGCGATTTAGGGAAATCACGGAAAACCTAAATCAGGATGGCCGGACGCGGGATTGAACCGCCGTCCTTCCGAAAGCGAGTCCAGTGTGCTAACCACTGCGCCACCTCGCTCGGTGACAATATGGCGAAATTATTCGTTAAATGCCATTATTTACAGCTATAATATACTCATAGTAGCCTACTACGTACAGCACCGGAAAATTTGATACAGTGGCTGTAAAAAATTATTCGTTACTTGCATTTATCTCCTTTAAAGTTCGTTTACTAGACATATTGCAATGAAAGTAACGTAAATAAAAAAATATAGTGTATAGCATTTGTTTTGTATCGGAAGTGCATAACGCTAAAGATTTAACGTACCTGTATTACGTCAGATGAATGAAAGTCGTAAGCAGTTGTTTACTTGTGACATGCAAAAGTGTGAGACGTATTAGTACTTCTTGTCACGTCTTCAAACTTTTTGCATGTCACAAGTAAACAACTGCTTACGACTTTCTTTCAGATATATATACTGAATACCTCTCGTAGAAAACAAACGAAAAAGATTACAACAATCAGGTAATGTTAAATGTAGGCTACTGTAATAATGACCAAATATAACAAGAAAACTATCGTATCCCTTCTAACGCACAATAAGTAGCCCTATTAAAAACTGTCTTCAAGAGTACCTACAATTATCTAAGACGAATAATGTTTCATCAACCACGACAACTGCGGAAAACGTGCTTACAACTTGCCTGCGTCAACAGTCAGGCAATAATACTGAAACCAAAATAATGCCTAGTGTTCTGATTCGGAACGAAATAAAGTTTGACGCTATAAAGTCGAATGAGCATGGCACAACAAATGCAGGAACTTTCCGTTTCCAGTAAGGACTGTCAGATATTGGCTTCAGAAAAGCTTGTGATGCTACCAGTTTGCACGCAAACACTAATTACGTACTAAAAACGATATACAACTAAATCGAACATGCATGCACAACGCATAACAAGTCTCTCAATAATTCAAATACCTTTTAATCGTTTCCAAAAGTCCTCTGAACTTCAATTCAACTCAAAACCACGGCGAACATAGGAAGCGCGAGAGACTTTTGGCATAAAAATGGCGCCAAAGCTAATCAACCAATCACGGGCAACTTCACCTATGGCCACTCTCTCTGTATACAGACTCTCTAGCTGGAGGCAGCGTCCTTTGCTGAGTCGCTGCCGCCATCACTTCATCAGCAGGGCGGCCACGGACAGCGAGCCACTCGCTGGCCACAGCAGCTCCTCGTCTTTCAGGTACACCTTGGGGGGCGTCGGCTCTCCCCAGCATCATCACGACTATTGAAGTTAAACTTCAACAAGGCTGTGTTCATGACGGAACGTCGGACGATAACCAGGCACCCAATCGCCGCTCTTTCGTTATCCCGGGCACGATGGTGTATTGCTGGCTGCCTGACCTATTCAAGCCTATTCCATCACCATCGTAGAGGGTAACCACCTACGGCCTCTACAGCATTTTCGTAAAATGATTAAAAATGATTAAAAAATGTCTGTTCAAGCGTGTCATGAGTGGTCTAGCGACAGTACTACGAGGGCTGTAATCATCACACATCAAAACGACAAAACACACAAACCGACGCTACGGATATACACATGTTACGAACACAGCGCTAACCAAACACTACTGTATCATACTGCACAAGACGCGATTCAGCGTCACCTGTACAGTTATTATAACGAGAGATCGGTTTGCATCAGAAAAGCTTCGCTCGACGTTGCGCGAAGTCGAATTTTTGGAGGCTGCAGTTCATTGTTACGACTGAGTCATTGTCATAATTGCGTTGACTGTTATTTGCACTTAGTTTTCTACCTATCATTCTTTTTTCGTTTGGAATCTCTGCAACCAAGTACCAACTCATCGGTTGGTAACGTAGCAGCTTGTGTAGCCGGTGTGAGAATAGTTTCGGGTAATCGATGATAGCCAGAAAGTACAGTTTGCTTTGAGTGCCGAAAGAAATTTACTGTATTGATTTGCTCGTAAAGGTCAGTTTAATGAACGTAAACAGAGGGATCGTGATTTTACTTCTGTCACAGGCCGTTCATTACCGTTTTCTCTGATACAATGCACATAACGAGGTTGTAATTAAGTTAGGAAATGAGTCATGAGTTTAAATTCAGGGCTACAAAACGTGTTTTCTGCTGCAGTTCAGTCACCAGTCACGTAAAATCAACTGTCTGCAGAGAATCTCACACTTGCGCCATACCTCGCGGCGGCCGCTTCCAACACTGCTCGGCGTTACATTTGTGCAGCGACCCGCCATGTTTGCGCGTCGCCTACAACCTAGCGGTAAACAGCAGCCGACGTGGCAACACTGCAGCGACAAGCGACAGACATCAACTGTCAAGTATACTACTGGCCATTAAAATTGCTACACCAAGAAGAAATGCAGATGATAAACGGGTATTCGTTGGACAAATATATTATACTAGAACTGACATGTGATTACATTTTCACGCAATTTGGGTGCATAGATCCTGAGAAATCAGTACACAGTCAGTACCACGTCTGGCCGTAATAACGGCCTTGATACGCCTGGGCATTGAGTCAAACAGAGCTTGGATGGCGTGTACAGGTACAGCTGCCCATGCAACTTCAACACGATACCACAGTTCTGAAGAGTAGTGACTGGGGTTTTGTGACGAACCAGTTGCTCGGCCACCATTGACCAGACTTTTGCAATTGGTGAGAGATCTGGAGAAGGTGCTGGTCAGGGCAGCAGTCGAACATTTTCTGTATCCAGAAAGGCCCGTACAGGACCTGCAACATGCGGTAGTGCATTATCCTGCTGAAATGTAGGGTTTTGCAGGGATCGAATGAAGGGTAGAGCCACGGGTCGTAACACATCGAAATGTAACGTCTACTGTTGAAAGTGCCGTCAATGCGAACAAGAGGTGACCGAGACGTGTAACCAATGGCACCCCATACCATCACGCCGGGTGATACACCAGTATGGCGACGACGAATACACGCTTCCAATGTGCGTTCACGGCGATGTCGCCAAACACGGATGAGAATATCATGATACTGTAAACAGAACTTGGGTTCATCCGAAAAAATGACGTTTTGCCATTCGTGCACCCAGGTTCGTCGTTGAATACACCATCGCAGGCGCTCCTGTCTGTGATGCAGCGTCAAGGGTAACCGCAGCCATGGTCTCCGAGCTGATAGTCCACGCTGCTGCAAACGTCGTCGAACTGTTCGTGCAGATGATTGTTGTCTTGCAAACGTCCCCATCTGTTGATTCAGGCATCGAGACGTGGCTGCTCCATTACAGCCATTCGTATAAGATGCCTGTCATCTCGTCTGCTAGTGATACGAGGCCGTTGGGATCCATCACAACGTTCCGTATTACCCTCCTGAATCCACCGATTCCATATTCTGCTAACAGTTATTGGATCTCGACCAACGCGAGCAGCAATGTCGCGATACGATAAACCGCAATCGCGACAGGCTACAATCCGACCTTTATCAAAGTCGGAAACGTGATGGTACACATTTCTTCTCCTTATACGAGGCATCACAACAACGTTTCACCAGGCAACGCCGGTCAACTGCTGTTTGTGTATGAGAAATCGGTTGGAAACTTTCCTCATGTCAGCACGTAATAGGTGTCGCCACCGGCGCCAAGCTTGTGTGAATGCTCTGAAAAGCTAATCATTTGCATATCACATCATCTTCTTCCTCTCGGTTAAATTTCGCGTCTGTAGCACGTCATGTTCGTGGTGTAGCAATTTTAATGGCCAGTAGTGTAATTTTAATCGGACTATACTAAATCACCGTGTATACAGCTGTGTAATCTGTAACCGAGCATTCTGGATGAAATACTTTGAGAACATATGCATGTGGCCGGCCGGAGTGATCGAGCGGTTCTAGGCGCTACAGTCTGGAACAGCGCGAGCGCTACGGTCGCAGGTTCGAATCTTGCCTCGGGCATGGATGTGTGTGATGTCCTTAGTTAGGTTTAAGTAGTTCTACGTGACTGATGACCTCAGAAGTTAAGTTCCATAGTGCTCAGAGCTAACATATTCATGTATGTTCGTAGCTTGTGAAACGTTACTTATCACGCCTCAGTGCTTAGCTTAATTTCTAAAATTTTTCAAGTCAGAGTGCACCATACAACCCCCCCCCCCCCCTTATATCCAGATTTTTTAAAAATTTTTCTTATAATCAAATAATCAGTCGTCACATTGGCCAAAAAAAAAAAAATGGTTCAATGGCTCTGAGCACTATTGGACTTAACTTCCAAGGTCATCAGTCCCCTAGACCTTAGAACTACTTAAACCTAACTAACCTAAGGATATCACACACATCCATGCCCCAGGCAGGATTCGAACCTGCGACCGTAGGGGCGCGCGGTTCCAGACTCAAGCGCCTAGAACTGCTCGGCCACCACGGCCGGCCACTTTGGTCACAAGAGTGTCACGTTCACTGCTGCCGGCGCAGGGGCAAATTATAGTTAGATTGTGATTTAATTCACGGTTTTTAAATCTCTTATGCCGACTTGTTCCTGTGCCGACTACCTGGGAGTAGCCCGAACGCCGTTCCGCCCTAATTCAAGCGTTAGCACGCCTTCTTCTGTGCAGTGCAGCAAAATTACGGATTTTCTATTCAATCATCATGGCTTCTGACTGCAGTGGAATAAACGTGAAATGAAATGAAACGTCATGTGGTGAGGGCCTCTCAGCGGATACGCACGATCGCCTAGTGCAAGTCTTTTGAGGTGACGTCACTTCGGCGACTTGCGCGTCGATGAGGATGAAATAACGATGACACAAACACCCAGACACTGAGCGGAGAAAATCTCCAACCCAGCCGGGAATCGAACCCGGACCCTCCGGCATGATAAGTCGGCGCGCTGTCCACTCAGCTACGGTGGCGGACTATCAACGTGAAGATAAGAGACTTTATTAATGAACTATGTTCAAGCTACGTTCTAACACTATCAAACTTCGAAATTATGTAAGCCCACGCGCTTCATTAATAACGCATCCCCCTTAAGGTTTAGCCACACCGTGTACCTGCCAAGAACGGTTTTCTATCGTGCCAGCAGGTATAAGAAACCGCCAACCACACGCCAGAGACTAGGGCGCTTTTGATGAGCAAGTTAAAATTGATTCAAAGTTCCTGCTTCCATTCAAGCAGAAGGTATAGTCTAGTGAATTCGGATGAAATACCCTATTAATAAAAGTCTGTTGTTGATTACGTTTCGTGTAAGAAGGGGACCTCATGGACTGGGCACCTTCGTATTTCTTTCTGCTCATTGGCTTTAGAGCTCTGTGGCCGGGACGTCAATTTCCTAGAGCAATACGACGGAATTCTAAAAAAAAGAAAGATTAAAATTGCCTTTGAACATTAGCATATATCTGCGTGCTGTTAAATACAAAACGTTTAGTACTTATTAACATAATCGCCGGCAGCTGCACAAATCTGGCAATCCTAAAGTCAGTGGGTCTGTTCTCGTTAGTAGCAACTGTTTTGCACTTTTATTTAAATTATATATTTATCAAATGTAAATGTTAATTAACAAATACAGAACCATAACTTTAATAAAAATAACTTCCATTTTTAATTACTGTTGGTACGAAAATAAATTAAAAATACACACACACAAACACACACACACACACACACACACACACACAAATGCGAAACACTGTTAAATGGAAAAAATTACAATCACTAATAATACCGTTCATCCTCCACAAATAAAGAATTATTTTATTTTTGATTTGTTGTTTCGCATTTTTGTGCTAAATTTATGTAAATGTGAATACTCGCATTTTACATGAGACTGGTAATTAAAAATAGAAATATGTTTTTATTAGACAGTATGATTCAATAATTGTCAATTAAAGTTTCCGTTTCTTAATACGGAATCAAAGATAGAGAACAGATTTGCAACTAGCGAAATTTGAGCCAGTAATTTTACAATTACTTGACAAGAACGCTGCGTGCGTTCAGCTACCGGCAAGTACGTCAGAAACATTTTGTGTAGGTGGTGCTGGATAAGTTTCATAGATGTTAGCAACTGCATTGTGTATGTAATTCATATCCCTACGTCCGCAGCTCGTGGTCTCGCGGTAGCGTTCTCGCTTCCCGAGCACGGGGTCCCGGGTTCGATTCCCGGCGGGGTCAGGGATTTTCTCTGCCTCGTGATGACTGGGTGTTGTGTGTTGTCCTTAGGTTAGTTAGGTTTAAGTAGTTCTAAGTTCTAGTGGACTGATGACCATAGATGTTAAGTCCCATAGTGCTCAGAGCCATATCCCTACTTATTTTATTTAGACTACCAATATCTGCCATATTCGGATCATCTTTGACTCATCTGTTCCAAACAAAAACAAAGTGTGCACAAACTGGATACGATAACGGCGCACAGTGCCTCACAAGACTTTTGAAAGACGAGTGTACGTCAACATGAATAACGTGACTACTTGTGACTTGTAGTATACCATTCATCAAACGCTATAAAAATACTCTACTCTCATGTAAGATGGAGTATGGTTATTTTCAGATTTATCTATCATTAGATCAATTAAAATAGAAATTGTCTGAACACATTAATATAGCGAAAACTCACTATTTTCCTTAAGACAATGTAACAATTTTGACAGTGCAAAATTTATGACAAATGATAAATTTAACAGTAAAACATTCAGTGTTTCAGTTTCCTGGCTAAACTTGAAATTTCAACATCTAATAGTTCCACTTCTTCCTTTGCCTTTTCTATAATCACTCTTTTAACCTTTGATCTCTTTTAGTATTTAACTATCCTGCTTTTAAGATTGGTCACTCAATTTTCCACCAGATTTCTTCTTTTTTTAAGGCTTGTAGTCTTTTTGATGAAGCATTCTTCACAGTTAGTAACATTGATTTTGTCATGTCCACATTCAGTTGTTTGTCTCTATTAAGTAAACCGCCTAACGAATTTTTTGCACTGTAAACACTTCTTTCTGCAACAACTGTATCTTTTTGACTAAAACTTCTTTGGTACCAGGAAAGACTCTTTCTCCTGCAGCATTTCCATGAAACATGCATAACAGCTTCTCTATGAACCTGATGAAGTCATGGTTCACATAAAGTGATTAAAATTTGTCAGTCTTAGGATAAAATTGTCTTAGCTGTTTTACAAAAATTAGCGAAATTTAAAATATTCTCTCTTCGCTATGTCAGTTGTTGATAAGAGTCATGCGATTTTGTCAAGCAAATTCACTGAATGCAACTGTCACTGGAGAATATCTGAAGATGGACCTCTGCATAACTTCAGGTGATAAACATGCGCCTCCTTTGACAGTCTTTAATTTCAAAGTACTCTTCTCAACAGTTTTCAGATACAGGCATCACAAAATTCCTGTGCACGCGTTTTTCAAAATAATGATAACCTTTTCCGTGTGGTTCATGATTAGCAGCAGTGGCACCAAATCCAGTGTTTACATAATGACTTGTTTTATGATTACATGGTTCGGTAAAACCCATAGAGTCTACCAAGTAATCTGCCATAATTTGTCGCCATTTCCATAACAGTTTTCTTTATGAACCGAGAAGGTGTATACACTTCACATTGTTGTGTGTTAACGAAGCCACACCTTCAAATTTCTCGCTTTGCACCTGCACCTCACGGTTCCAGACCTCAGTACCAGAGGCTGCGCTAACACGGCTCGCGCGGATGGACATGCAAGTTCCCCTACAGTTAACAAAGACCTTTTAAGAGTCCTAGTGAATCTTTATAAAATACACAGAGTGACTCGGTGATGATGTTACAAACATTTAGGGACGACGGAGAAATGAAATGTATCAATTTGAGGTAAAGGATCCTAAAACCGGAAATGAGCGAGTCGAAAGGCATAAGCGAAAGCTACTCAAGTTCTGCCTTGCACTCGTGCAGCGCTCAAACTAAGAGCCCCAACCTAATTTGCGAACAATGATCGTGGCGTGCATAATTCCCAATGAATACTCCCCAACACTCTCAAATAATTACCGCTACTGATGGATTAATAACGGTGCACGTAGCTTGATGTCAGAGACCGAAAATCCTAAATCTACGACAGAGTAATAATGAATTTCATTTACCTGCACAAGTTTCACAAGCTGCTACATTTACAACATTTGTTCAAAATGGCGTCCCCCAGCTCGAATGCAGGTAAGACAACGTAGCACAGCTGTCGTACTCGTTCTGATATTCTCGGTGTCTTTGAACAGTGGCGCAGACAGAGAGAATTTTTGCCAGGATATCCTCTTCAGTCTCGGCAGACGTCTCGCACACAAGACTTTTCACATGGCTCCACAACAAGAAATAAAGGGGGAGGGGGGTGAGACCAGTCGAACGTGCTTGCCACGAAACAGGGCCTCCTCTGCCTGTCCACTTTTCAGGAATGTCTGATCCAGGTGTTCACGAGCCCAAAATGAAGTGCAGCTCCATCACGATGAAAGCTAAATGCTCTTCGGGATTGCCTACCTGTACAGGTACATGCATTCCACTTTCAGAGTAATCAGAACGATTTCCGCTTGTATCTTTCGACTCGTTTGTTTCCGAACATGGCCTCCTTACCTCAGATTAATACCTTCTCTCTTCTTCATCATCCCTGAAAGTTTGTAACATCTTTACGGATTCACCCGGTATATTAACATCATTGTTTATTAAATGGACTGCTGGGTACAACATTTTTGAAGGTAGTCATAATTTGTTACTCCCTTTTATAACCGCACCTGACACACAAAATTCCTGATCACACACTAAATTTCATTACTTTTTCATTACTTTCGTGACCATCTCCTCAATTTCATCAATTTCACGACCAGTAGACATCCTGAGAGCGTAGTGTTCTTCGGCCTTAAATCCGCCCATCTGCAACAATCGCTAATAAATTTGATGCAGCTATTTCACCTCGAGTAATTTTTCGGAAACAAGATGTGTGTGTGCTCGCGCGCGCTTGTATGTGGAGCACCAGATGTTGGCGACAGGTGCAGCAGCAGATCCCGTCAGCGGGTGCACGCTTTACCGTCCCTGAGCGCACCGTTGCACCACGCAAAGCCTTCTTGGTAGTGCATGTGGTGCGCCACTCTTTGACTAGCCCAGCCCGGACCGGACAACGCGGGCGCGTGGTTCCGGCCACAGACCTCGCCTTGACCTTGTGTAGGTCACGTTACGTCACTTCACGGTATGCGCGCAAGCCGGTGCCTTGTCGCCTCACATCACAGTCAGTGTTCTTTCCACATCTGGGCTTCATATGTCAATGACGTCAAAGCTACAAGACACTGACCGTAATGACCAATTTCCACATGTACAGTGCATAGTGCACCCATGCTGCGATGCCAGAAGGCTGCTTCCACCTCTCCCATTCCAAATTGCTCGAGAGGTTTCCGCATCATTTTCTTCCTGCTCTAGACGATCTGGTGGGAGTTATACACCACATGAGCCTCGTGTAACCTGGTAACACAGTAAGATATAATCAATAACATTTCTTAAGAGTGTTTTACGAACTGGTACTTACCTTTCGTACAGTTTGATGCGTGTCACTCGATGTCCTATACCTAATACACTGAAGAGCCAAAGAAACTGGTACACCTGCCTAAAAGGACTCCCGCGACCACGCAGAAGTGCTGCAACAACGTGGCATGGACTCGACTAATGTCTGAAGTAGTGCTCGAGATAATTGACACAATGAATCCTGTAGAGCTGTCCATAAATCCGTAACAATACGAGGATTGCTTCTGAACAGGACGTTGCAAGGCATCCCAGATATGCTCACGCGGAAGTGTTTAAACTCAGAAGAGTGTTCCTGGAGCCATTCTGTAGCAGTTCTGGATGGAATTGCCCAAGGCCGTCGGAGTGCACAATGCACATTAATGGATGCAGGTGATCATACAGGATGCTTACGTACGTGTCACCTGTCAGAGTCGTATCTAAACATATCTGGGGTTCCAAATCACACCAACTGCACACGTTCCACACCACTGCAGAGCCTCCACCAGCCTGAACAGTCCCCTGCTGACACGCACGGTCCATGGATTCCATACCCGTACACGTCCATCCGCTCGATACAATTTGAAACGAGACCAGGCAACATGTTTCCAGTCATCAACAGTCCAATGTCGGTGTTGACAGGCCCAGGCGAGGTGTAAAGCTTTGTGTCGTGCAGTCATCAAGGGCACACGAGTGGGCCTTCGGTTCCGAAAGCCCATATCGATGATGTTTCCCCTGTTGATGGCCCAGCATTGAAATCTGTAGCAATTTACGAAGGGTTGCACTTCCGTCACGTTGAACGATTCTCTTGAGTCGTCATTGGTCCCGTTCTTGCAGGATCTTTTTCCGAACGTAGCGATGTCAGAGATTTGATGTTTTACAGGATTCCTGATATTCACGGTACACTCGTGAAATTGTCGTACGAGAAAATCCCGCTACTCGGAGATGCTGTGTCCCATCGCTCGTGAGCCGACTATGAACCACGTTCAAACTCACCTAAAGCCTGATAACGTGCTATTGTAGCAGCAGTAACCGATCTAACCACTGCGCCAAACGCTTTTTTGTCTTATATAGGCGCTGCACTATACCAGTTTCTTTGACGCTTCAGTGTACAATGAAATATAAATAATTTTGCTGTCTCTTAGCAGTCAATGATATTATCACTATGACTGAATGTAGTTATCAGACATTTGCGACTGTCCTATTACTTAGTAAATAGCGACTGCTAAGTCGGAATGCTGTCTTCTCAAAGGAACTCGCGAAACAGTGTTCCGTAGCGTACTGCATTGACATGACTGCAGGCACTGTACCGAACTGTCTGACCGCAGCATCGGAACTGTGTGACTGTCTGCGGCGAGTCATGTTTTGTATCTGTCGGAGGAAGGATTTCTATCTCCGCCTGTACAAGGCGGAAATAATGTAGTCCACAGTTGACAGCGCTCTCTTTGAGGGCTGGCAACACTACCGGCGGATGAGAGTGATGCGAAGGAAAATGTGGTGCGGAAGCACAAAGTGGCTCTGCTTTGTAATCCCCAAACGGAGCTGGTGCTCGGAATTGAGAGGCGCCAGGCGAGTGGTTTTGCTTGTGAGGTGGCGGCCTCAAATGGTATTTGTTGTGCACTTTTAAGCCTGGTACTCAATAAGAACAGGAGCGCGCATTCGTCTTCTGTAGATCCCACCTACAACAATAACTTTCACAGGTGTTGAGTCAGTTGATGTTTAAGACGAACAAATCATAAAATCTTAATCTGTGCATTACATTAAAATAAATCATCACAATACCGGTTAATGACGTCCACTACTGGCCATTAAAATTGCTACGCCTCAAAGATGACGTGCTACAGACGCGAAATTTAACCGACAGGAAGAAGATGTTGTGATATGCAAATGATTAGCTTTTCAGAGCATTCACACAAGGTGGCGCCAGTGGCGACACCTACAACGTGCTGACATAAGAATAGCTTCCAACCGATTTCTCATACACAAACAGCAGTTGACCGGCGTTGCCCGGTGTAACGTTGTTGTGATGCCTCGTGTAAGGAGAAGAAACGCGTACCATCACGTTTCCGACTTTGATAAAGGTCGGGTTGTAGCCTATCGCGATTGCGGTTTATCATATCGCGACACTGCTGATCGCGTTGGTCGAAATCCAATGACTGTTAGCAGAATATGGAATCGGTGGGTTCAGGAGGGTAATACGGAACGCCGTGCTGGATCCCAACGGCCTCGTATCACTAGCAGTCGAGATGACGGCATCTTATCCGCATGGCTGTAACTGATCGTGCAGCCATGTAACGGATCGTGCAGCCACGTCTCGATCCCTGAGTTAACAGATGGGCACGTTTGCAAGACAACAACCATCTACATCAACAGTTCGACGACGTTTGCAGCAGCATGGTCTGCCAGCTCTGAGACCATGGCTGCGGTTACCCTTGACGCTGCATCACAGACAGGAGCGCCTGCTATGATGTACTCAACGACGAACCTGGGTGCACGAATAGCAAAACATTTTTTCGGACGAATCCAGGTTCTGTTTACAGCATCTTGATTGTCGCTTCCGTGTTTGGCGACATCGCGGTGAACGCACATTGGAAGCATGTATTCGTCATCGCCATACTGGTGCTTCACCCGGCGTGATGTTATGGGGTGCCACTGGTTACACGTCTCGGTCACCTCTTGTTCGCATTGACGGCACTTTGAGAACAGTGGACGTTACATTTCGGATGTGTTACGACCCGTGGCTCTACCCTTCATTCGATCCCTGCGAAACCCTACATTTCAGCAGGATAATGCACGACCGGATGTTGCAGGTCCTGTATATGTTGCAGGTCCTAGTATAATATATTTGTTCAATGAATACCCATTTATCATCTGCATTTCTTCTTGGTGTAGCAATTTTAATGGCCAGTAGTGTATTAATTTCATTTGGCTCAATGGCTGGGTCTTCGGATCGGAGCCACTTCATTTAACTACTCAAACCCAGTCATCCAACGATGGAAAGGGGAACTACAGTGGAATCCAGAGTACGGTCGTTGAAAGATGAAGGCTAGATTAAAGGCAGACAGGTCCCATTAGGATTCTATCTCACGATCTTTCGGTTTCCAGACATAGGTTTTACCGTTTTACCATCAAGCTCAACGCTGAACGATATTTGTCCTTACGTGTGTCTAATGTAACCCAGTAATTTAGAGCGAAAGCTGCAAATTGGAAAAAAAGCTGGTCCTTATTTCTATTGGCAGCTTAATATTTACTTGATTACTAAACATTGATATTTTTCAACGAAAACAGTTACCTACAACTGCACATACTGAGTCATATTTGCTGTAGATTGGTACTTGTCATGCGGCTTCACAACAAACGGGCTACGTAGCTCATAGAACTTTTCAATCCTGGGTGTTCAGATCATTTGTAAAATGGATAGCTAATAGGGGTATGTTTTTAATTTTCTTATGAACTTGCTGCAATTCCCAATTTCTTGCATTATACTAATCCTACATGAAAATTACTTTTGTACCTTGTATTACAATTGCAAAAATCACTGTTCAGCTGAAACACACTATTTCACCATCATCAACAACAACAACAAAACATTAACGTGTAAATGCAGTGCGAAGTGTGGGTAAGAATTCCAAGGTTAAGGAGGTCACTGCAAGATTTCTTGATATTTACGCAGCGACTACGTGTGTTAGACATGTCGTCGCACGCCAAGACCATTGCGTAACAAGAAAGGCGCATTGTCAGAAGAGAGAAAATATTCTGGGTTTGCCGCAGATGCAGTACTGCTGCAGAACGAGTGACAGGTGCTCACAGGATGCGAGTGAAGTAACGAGGCAACTGGAAACGTACTCCAAAGCTGTACTACGAGGGACAGTACAATGCATACGGGCAATACGTCTGAATTAAAAATAGATTCAGCGAAATCCAGGCAGTATACGGACCAAATGCAAAGTCGCATTAGTGAAATAGTGCCAACAATTTGACCAGGGCCCCACAGACGTGGGTGATGCTGATCGGGAATGAACGCCATCGATATCGACCATAAGCGACAACGCCCAGGCAGTCTTTTCGGAAAGCTGAATGAACGTCTGGGCGTCGGGCTTAGCTAACACTTGGATGGGTGACCGTCCAGCCTGCCGAGCGCTGTTGGCAAGCGGGGTGCACTCAGCCCTTGTGAGGCAAACTGAGGAGCTACTTGAGTGAGAAGCAGCGGCTCTGGTCTCGTTAAGTGACATACGATCGGAGGAGCGGTGTACTGACCACGTGCCCCTCCATACGTGCATCCAGTGACACCTGTGGGGTGAGGATGGCACGGCGGCCGGTCGGTACCGTTGGGCCTTCATGGCCTGTTCGGGCATAGTTTTAGAATGAATGTCTGGAGAGGAACAGAGTTACCAACATGAGGAAGTCGACACAGCGGTTCCCGAATGGCTCCTAGACCAAAGAGCGGATTTGTATCGTCGAGGAATTGATCGACTGGTAGAATATCCCGACCGTCGTTTAAAGAGACTTGGTGACTATGCTGAAAAATAGCGCCATATAACTTTCTAATCTGATGTGTAGTGCAACATTCAATAAAAGTTATTCTCATAATAACGTGTAACTTACTTTTTGATGGTCGCTCATAGCGCATACAACACTCCCACTGCTGACTTAAACCGACTTTAAGTCAAAAGTTAATTCCGTAACACCAGAGCCGGCTGGAGTGGCCGCGCGGTTCTAGGCGCTACAGTCTGGAACCGCACGACTGCTACGGTCGCAGGTTCGAATCCTGCCTCGGGCAGGGATGTGTGTGATGTCCTTAGGTTAGTTAGGTTTAAGTAGTTCTAAGTTCTAGGGGACTGATGACCTCAGAAGTTAAGTCCCATAGTGCTCAGAGCCAGAGTCATAAGACCAGAGGACTTCAAAATACACAACGTAAATCAACAAGTTTGTCCTCGGGTCAACAGAGTAAAAGGTACCTCTAAGGCAATGATCGTCAAACTGCGGCCTGCGGGTATTCGTGCGGCCTGGCGGTTCTCAGCCGTATTTTATAACAATATGCAACTAACAGCTTAATCCAAAAACGTCCACTGTCGTTAAGAGCTACTTCAGAGTGTAGTTTTCCTGCTCATTAACGAACAAAAGTACTTACAAAGACAGTAATATTTTAAGATGTGCTTAACGATAATTGAGGTTGGTGAACCAACCGTGAGCTAAGCAAAGCTGGCCGCTTACCTCAGCGGAGAAGGATAACTAACGCGGTCACTGCGAGGTTGGAGGATGTGAGTACGGGAATGCGGTATTGTTTGTCTTCAAGTACTGACAACTCATGAGCGTGCGCGACTCGTATCGGTCAGCTACTAAGCTTTCAATATTGACACGAAAGTAATATGGATTCGTGAATAGGCATCACAGAGACGCTCGTCTTCAAATGCGTACTTAGCTGTAGCGAGGAACATTAAATTAGTTAAGGCTTTTATAACACAACGCAAAGAGCAGAAGAAAACTAGCGTTTAAATAATTTATCAAAGTTTTGTCATGGTGTCTCATATTCCGTAGTGCATTTAAAAACAAGTAAAAATAATCAATAAAAGTGATTCGCACGCAACGTAAAACGCACACATACTAAAACCAACAACACTTAATACGCAACTAGAGTGTCACAGCTATTAGACTGCTGAGTTTGGCATTAACCTGAAACAGACCACAGCCAGCACTAAGTGTTCCGAATAGAGCCGACTTTTAAAGCACAGTACTTGTGAACCAGCGGTCAACTTATCGTGCCCTGTCTACAATGATTAGCCAGAACATTATAACCGGCGACCTACTACAGATGTAAACCTGTCCAGGCGATAGCAGCGCCACAAGGAGATGAATGACTGCTAGTCCGACACAAGCGTGGTGCATGTAGTATCAGTCACCGTGCTGTACGTGTGTAGAATACGGAAGGTGCGCGATTTAGCCGAGTTTGACCGAGGGCTGATTGTGATGGCCCAGAGGCTCGGCACGAGTATTTCGGAAACTGCACGACTTATCGGGTGTTCCAGGAGTGCTGTGGTGAGTGTCTTCAACACGGGGCGAAACCGAGGTGAAACCACGTCCAGACGTTGTGGGGTTGGATGGCCAACCCTCATAACGTATGTCGGACGTCATTGGCTGGATAGACTGGTAAAACAGGACAGGCGGCGAACTGGCGAAATTAACATCTAACTTTAATTCTGGGCAGAGTACAAGTATGTCTGAACACACAGTGCACTGAACACTCCAAACGCTGGGCCTCCGCAACCGACGACTCATGCATGTGTCAATGTTAACACCACAATATCGGCAACGACGACTCAAATGGGCAAGTGACTATCGGCACAGGGCGTTGGCGCACAGCTCCTTGACACCTGTACTGCGGGACGGAGACAGGCTGGCGGCGTCTCCATTAAGCACGGGTCCAGTGGAGCTCGTGCAAGGCACCATGACGGCCAAGGTGTGTCGTACACTGGTGCACACCACGTATACCCCCTCATGACGATTATGTTTCCCAACGGCATTGGCATTTTTCAACAAGATAATGCACTGTGCCACAAGACCAAGAATGTGATGGAGTGATTAGAGGAACAAAGCTGTCAGTTCCAAGCGATATGCTGGCCGCCCCAACTCGCCAGATCTGAACCCGATCGAACACATCTGGGATGTGATTGAACGTTGCGTCAGAGCTCATCGCCCCCCCTCCCCGGAATTTACGGAAATTAGGTGACTGGTGTGTGCAGATGTGGTGCACACTCCCTCCAGTGACCTACCAAGGCCTCAATGATTCCATGCCATGACGCGTCGCCGCTATGATCCGTGCCAAAGGTGGAGATACAGGCTATCAGATAGGTAGTCATAATGCTCTGTCTGATCAGTGTATAGCTACGTAGTCTATAGCTCATAACATATTAATTTACGTAGGTTACCAATGAATAGTCTAATAAGATCGGTCTATATGCGGCCGAGATGCCGTCCCGCAATGTTAGTATTGGCCCTTGAGCAAAAATTTTTTACAATCACTGCTCTAAGGGCTAAATATAATGAACTGATCTGCTTAATTAGTTTGTCAATGTGTTTACTCATTTCAAAAAATGGTTCAAATGGCTCTGAGCACTATGGGACTTAACATCTGAGGTCATCAGTCCCCTAGAACTTAGAAAATTTTTTTAACTAACCTAAGGACATCACACACATCCATGCCCGAGGCAGGATTCGAACCTGCGACCGTAGCGGTCGCGCGGTTCCAGACTGAAGCGCCTAGAACCGCTCGGACACACCGGCCGGCTACTCATTTCAACTTGCTATCCAATCACCCTCCAAGGAGTTTTAAGCAGAGTATTTCATGCAGCGTATGACCTTTAATATCTACGTCCAGGGCGAGATGGTCTTTATTACTAGTTTTAAATACGAGTGTTTGTGCCATTACGACTTAAGGAGTATCTTGAAGTTTTTCTAGCGTAGAGAATATTGATCATTTTTGGGCCAATAACTTTTCTTCTTCCGATATTTCGGCTGATAACCTTGAGGTGGTCTTCAAGGTAGTCGGTGACTGAATTAAAACCACTTGACACAATTCTACAAAAAAAATACGTATTTCCTCTACAGTATTGAGTCAAGTGGTTTTAATTCAGTCACCGATTCACCTTGAATAGTCTTAAGACTATCAGCCGAAATATCGGAAGATGAAAGATGATGGGATACGACTCCTAAGAAGCAGTTGTAGGTGTGTTCAGTTACCATCTCAGAGGTGTCTGGTAACCGTTAGTTTGGACCCTTCCATCGCAATGCTTGAATAATCAACAAAGATCACATTGTCGGTCCGTTATTTAAGGTACGTATAAATTATCAACTCTTGCTGCTAAAACCGGCAGCAGATCGGCGCCATAAGGATATGTGACGTCACGACTCGGAAAGAGAAGAAACGATGATACTGCTTGACTACAGCGCTGCTGACAGGATTTCAGTGTGACACGACACTACCCCCATCGACCGCTTCCGCGTCCCCGATGTTCGCGGGTTCTCGTATAACGCAGGCCATTAGGGACACGGCCAGCGTGCTCGCCTGGAGGACACGAGGGCTCAGACTTCCTGCCGCGCTCTTGCAACTCCTCCTCCTTGCCGCTCCTCTTTCTCCTCTTCTTGCTCTCTGCAGGAACGGCTCCGTAAAAATTAGAACCAGAGTGGAGCCACAGACATTCCAGCAGTGCGGAATGGAACTAATTACGGTCGACATGACCTCACGCGCTGTCTTGCCTTTGTAGGGGCACCTTTAATTTCGAATGTAATCACGTAGCTTTGAACTACGACTGCTGTCCTGCTCGGGGAAAACATTTCTTTTCCCCATACAACCACGGAAGTGGGCTCTGTCCTTGGTAAAGTACCAGGCGTTTGAGAATTTTTTTCTTTAACATCCTATTAGTTTCTAACCTATTCAGAAAAGTAACTAGTAACTTACCTAGCTAAAACTTCACTGCTAGCCATTCACATTGCAACACAATGAAAGCGGCGTAAAACAGACGTCAAACTGCCGTCAAGTCAGTGCCATGCTTGGACGTGCAAATGATTAGCATTTCAGCACAACCGCACAAAGTTGGTACATTTTATATGTGCATTCTGTACATTTTATATGTACATTCCTTACATTTTAGCGGATTTCTAATTCATAAATCAATTTTAACGTCGGTTGTTCGTGAGAGAACACGTCAGAATTCGACAGCGGCAGCATCGTAGCCTGTCAAGACTATACTGCTGCTCCCGTTGGTCGGAGTGACGACTGTCGTACAAATACCGAATCGATGGGTTTCGATGGGTTCAGGATGCACATGATGATGCACAGCGACCCACGCGACTAGCGACGAAGGAGACAGACGTCTGTTGCCCAACCGTAAAAGATGGAGGACGAGGGTTCAATCCCGCGTCCGGCCATCCTGATTTAGGTTTTCCGTGATTTCCCTAAATCGCTCCACGCAAATGCCGGGATGGTTCCTTTGAAAGGGCACGGCCGACTTCCCTCCCCGTCCTTCCCTAATCCTATGAGACCGATGACCTCGCTGTTTGGTCTCTTCCCCCCAAACAACACAACCCCACGTAAAAGATGGTACGGCCGCCAAGTGTACCCTGAATGGGGAAAGGAACATGTTCGCAGCAAGACAACCATCGACACAAACAACGCGACTACGTATGGAGCATCATGGCTTTCAGCACGACAAGCACTGCTGCTGATTCCCTGGAGGCTGCAGCAGAGAGGGGCGCGTCGAAAGCGGTGTGGCCAGCAACACTACACACAATTCCGGTTCTGCGAACGGCAGAACGGGCGAATGCGCGTCACACTGCATTTGTCGTCATACGGATCCAACGCCTCGCATGGTGATACGAGGTGCCACTAGGTACAGAACTCGATCATCTCTGGTTTCCGTACCCCGTCATTTGCGCAGCAGCCGCTATACACTCTAAGGCAGTGGTTCCCAACCTGGACGTAATTAATTACCCCCTGAGGAGTAAAATGAAATTTTCTGAGGGGTAAAAACTAAACGAACTGATTCTGTTTCAGTCACGAAACTAAATTATTTTCAAAAGATTATTACTCTTACCACAATATTGTAAGACTCTAATACTGATTACATAAGTTATCAATAATTACTTTTAACGAGTGAGGTGACGCAGTGGTTAGCACACTAGACTCGCATTCGGGAGGACGACGGTCCAATCCCACGTCTGGCCATCCTGATTTAGGTTTTCCGTGATTTCCCTAAATCGCTCCAGATAAATGCCAGGATGGTTCCTGTGAAAGGGCACGGACGACATCCTTCCCCGTCCTTCCCCAATGCGACGAGACCGATGACCTCGCTGTTTGGTCTCCTCCCCCAAACAACACAACTCCAATAATTACTATTCCTCAATCAGTAGCAGTAATGCGGTGCGGGTTACTGGTTCCTCACATAGTCCACCCATTACACATACATGTTGTGCTTTGTCCTGTACATCGCTAATGATAAAAGTGAGGCATATACCTAACAAATGCTAAATATTTCAAGCAAATGTCTTCTCCAAGTTGTATATAGGCCAGAAATTGTTTCCTTGGTCGCTTTGACATAGATACATGAATGAACTGACAGAATGACACATCAGTAACTATATAAGGGCTACTATAGTGCTGTACTCACTTTCATTATTTTTATTACATCTACATCTACATCTACATCTATACTCCGCGAGCCACCTTACGGTGTGTGGCGGAGGGTACTTATTGTACCACTATCTGATCCCCCCTTCCCTGTTCCATTCACGAATTGTGCGTGGGAAGAACGACTGCTTGTAAGTCTCCGTATTTGCTCTAATTTCTCGGATCTTTTCGTTGTGATCATTACGCGAGATATATGTGGGCGGTAGTAATATGTTGCCCATCTCTTCCCGGAATGTGCTCTCTCGTAATTTCGATAATAAACCTCTCCGTATTGCGTAACGCCTTTCTTGAAGTGTCCGCCACTGGAGCTTGTTCAGCATCTCCGTAACGCTCTCGCGCTGACTAAATGTCCCCATGACGAATCGCGCTGCTTTTCGCTGGATCATGTCTATCTCTTCTATTAATCCAACCTGGTAAGGGTCCCATACTGATGAGCAATACTCAAGAATCGGACGAACAAGCGTTTTGTAAGCTACTTCTTTCGTCGATGAGTCACATTTTCTTAGAATTCTTCCTATGAATCTCAACCTGGCGCCTGCTTTTCCCACTATTTGTTTTATGTGATCATTCCACTTCAGATCGCTCCGGATAGTAACTCCTAAGTATTTTACGGTCGTTACCGCTTCCAATGATTTACCACCTATGGCATAATCGTACTGGAATGGATTTCTGCCCCTATGTATGCGCATTATATTACATTTATCTACGTTTAGGGAAAGCTGCCAGCTGTCGCACCATTCATTAATCCTCTGCAGGTCTTCCTGGAGTACGTACGAGTCTTCTGATGTTGCTACTTTCTTGTAGACAACCGTGTCATCTGCAAATAGCCTCACGGAGCTACCGATGTTGTCAACTAAGTCATTTATGTATATTGTAAACAATAAAGGTCTTATCACGCTTCCTTGCGGTACTCCCGAAATTACCTCTACATCTGCAGATTTTGAACCGTTAAGAATGACATGTTGTGTTCTTTCTTCTAGGAAATCCTGAATCCAATCACAAACCTGGTCCGATATTCCGTAAGCTCGTATTTTTTTTACCAAACGTAAGTGCGGAACCGTATCAAATGCCTTCCTGAAGTCCAGGAATACGGCATCAATCTGCTCGCCAGTGTCTACGGCACTGTGAATTTCTTGGACAAATAGGGCGAGCTGAGTTTCACATGATCTCTGTTTGCGGAATCCATGTTGGTTATGATGAAGGAGATTTGTATTATCTAAGAACGTCATAATACGAGAACATAAAACATGTTCCATTATTCCACAACAGATTGACGTAAGCGAAATAGGCCTATAATTATTCGCATCTGATTTATGACCCTTCTTGAAAATGGGAACGACCTGCGCTTTCTTCCAGTCGCTAGGTACTTTACGTTCTTCCAGAGATCTACGATAAATTGCTGATAGAAAGGGGGCAAGTTCTTTAGCATAATCACTGTAGAATCTTACGGGTATCTCGTCTGGTCCGGATGCTTTTCCGCTACTAAGTGATAGCAGTTGTTTTTCAATTCCGATATCGTTTATTATTATTAGAGTGTTTAGTCACAAAGTGTTAAAAGCCTAAGTCGACCAATTTCTGCCAGTTCAGAAGTAAGGAGTGCAGCAGTGAAGTGATTTACGAATAGTAAATATAGTGCACACATCTGACTGCCTCGTGATGGCTGGGTGTTGTGTGATGTCTTTAGGTTAGTTAGATTTAAGTAGTTCTAAGTTCTAGGGGACTGATGACCATAGATGTTAAGTCCCATAGTGCTCAGAGCCATTTGACCACACATCTGAACCTGTTTGATTTTAAATGGGGCTGCAGTGTACAGATCAAGCAAGTGCCGCAATGGAGAGGAGTAATGCAGGGGAAGTATGTCCTGTAACAAATGTGAACCATCACTATGGATAGTTAGCTTTCCTTTTTGAGAAGAAGGTATGGGTAGCAGTTGCGATGCACCACGAATTCCTTCATCATTCATTCTAACACACACACACACACACACACACACACACACACACACACACACACACACACAAACAGGAACTAAACATCATTCACCTTTCATTATTTTAAAAATGAAGGGTATCAATATAAGGCTTTCATTCTACAGTTTAGTTACGTGCTAAAGTTGGTGATAAAGTGGGGGAGGGAGGGGAGACGGAAGACGGAAGTGGTACTACCTAATACCTGACTGCACTCCGGAGCAATGGTCTAAGAAAGGTTGGGAACCACAGCTGTAAGGAAAATACAAAAATAGAAAAAAACGCTCCACCAAGAAATTATCCGAATAGGAATGAAATCGGTAGATGTGATGTATATGTACAGGCAAACAAATGATTAAAATTTCAGAAAGATTGTAGGATTTATTCAGGAGAAAGAGCTTCACAAATTGAACAAGTCACTAACCTGTTGGTCCACTTCTAGCCCTTATGCAACCAGTTACCCAACTTGGCATTGACTGGTAGAGTTGTTAGATGTTCTCCTGACGGATATCGTGTCAAATTCTGTCCAACTGGTGCATCGTCAAAATCCCGAGCTGGTGTGGAGGGCCCTGACCACAAGGCTCCAAACGTTCTCTGTTGGGGAGACATCCGGCGGTCTTGGTGGCCAAGGCAGGGTTTGGCAAGCACGAAGACAAGCAGTACAAACTCTCGCCGTGTGCGGGAGGGCATTATCTTGCTGAAATGTAAGCGCAGGATGGCTTCACATCAAGGGTAACAAAACGGGGCCTAGAATATCGCCGACATAACGCTGTGCTGTATGGGTACCGCGGGTGACAGACAAAGGAATCCTGCTATTTAAAACAAAAAAAAGGTACCCCAGACCATCACTCGTGGTTGTCGGGTCGTATGGCGGGCTACAGTCAGGTTGGTTTCCCACCACTGTCTGGGGCGTCTTCAGACACATCTTCATTGACCACTGCGGCTCATTTCGAAGCGGAACTCGTCACTGAAATCAGTACTGCGCCATTAAATAAGATTCCAGGCCAATACGTGTCTGCAGACGCTCCAGACAGCAGTGGGATACCAACCTGACCATCGCCAGTCAAACCCCGCCATTTCTTCTCGTAGCACTTTGGTTCTCATTCGGGGCACTCCAGCGGCACGTCGACAGTATTGTCTCCGTCCATGGCAAATCATCCTGGGCTTACATTTCAGCAATATAATACCCGTCCGCACATGGCGAGAATTTCTACTGCTTGTCTTCGCACTTACCAAACCCTACCTTGGCCAGCAAGGTCTTTGGATCTCAGCCCAACTGTGAACGTTTGGAGCATTATGGGCAGCGCCCTCCAACCATGTCGGGATCTTGACGATCTAATGCACCGCTGGACAGAATTTGGCACGGTACCTCAGGAAGACGTCCAACAACTTCAATCAATGCCTTGCCGAAAAACTGCTTGCATAAGGGCCAGAAATGGACCAACACGTTACTGACTTGCTGAATTTGCGAAGCTCTTTCTCTTGAATAAATCATTCAGTTTTTTCTGAAGTTGTAATCATCTACCGATTGCCGTCCCATTCGGATAATTCCTTCGTGGTGCGTCTTTTTTATCTTGAGTGTATTAACTTTCAAATGAGTCTTTAGAGCATTGTAAATAGCAACCAACACATCACACAAGAGCACTAAAATGGTACTTTTGTGGGCATGACATAAATATTGGCAAGATGACAGGTAATTGCCAGATGTCAACTATCAAAGTCTCGGGTGTAGTTTTACTCGAGCAAGTACTGCATCTCTAAGGTGAATATCAGATTTTTTAAAATAAAGCTCTATATGAAGCTCTACAAGACTCGAAAATTACTTTTGTTATTCGAAAGTAGATCAAAAATGGCTTTTCGTTTGGGAGTGCTACTTCGTTTATGAGTATTTTTAATGCCCCTATGTTATCTCTGCGCGAAAACCACTCCCAAATACAACATTTATGCTTTCTCTTCTTATTATTGGTTTCTTCACTCGATTCTAAAGCCATAACCTGAATTGCAGCACTAGTGTCCATCCGAATAATTTCAGTTGACACCATATTGAAAACTGTAACTAGAATTTTTAACACCAGCGTGAGAGATGGTAGTGGTGTGTCATCCCACAGAACGCGCTCATTTCAGCGCTAATAACAGGATAAATTAAAATAATGAAGTAGAACTGGAATAATGTGGAATAATATGTAGGTATATGCAAACTTTTATTAGAGTGAGATCGGTGAGAACACCATCGTGATCCGAGTGAAGAATGACGACATATTTGGATTTCAATTCTGCTTAAAGATACGAATTCACGAGAGACGCGGCTAGCCATTGTCGAAGAGAAGAGTCCTCAAACAACGCAAGTCGTCCTGACGGCACTCAGGCTACTGCCTCTGCAAGTGCGAAAGCTGGCGTGAGAATACTAACGGTGATCGAAATAAAAGTACTGCGTAGTTTGCCCGCCCGGTTAGCCGAGCCGTCTAACGCACGGCTTTCCGGAGCGGGAAGGAGCGCCTGGTCCCTTGCACGAATCTGCCCGGCGGATTTGTGTCGAGGTCCGGTGAACCGGCCGGGCTGTGGGTGGTTTTTAGGCAGTTTTCCATCTGCCTCGGCGAATGCGGGTTGTTTCCCATTATTCCGCCTCAGCTGCACTATGTCGGCGATTGCTGCGCGAACAAGTTCTCCACGTACGCGTACACCACCATTACTCTACCACGCAAAGATAGGGGTTACACCCGTCTGGTGTCAGACGTTCCCTGAGGGGGTCCATCGGGGGCCGAACCGCACAATAACCGTGAAAGAGTGGTTCGGTGTGGGGCGGCGGAGGGGTGGACTGCGGTAGTCGTCGTGGGGTTGTGGACCACTGCGGCTGCGGCGGGGACGGAGCCTTTCTATCGTTTCTAGGTCCCCGGTTAACATACAACATATAACTGCGTAGTTTCCAAGAACGAACAACCTACAGCTACGACCTGGTTGAAGAATTCCAAGGGAACGCAGAGGGGAAGAGGAAAAATATGCCAGCATACAGTAAAGGATTGTCAAAGTTAAGAGAAATTACGTCGTGAACATATTTGATTAGTGCTACAGACGAATGTTGAAAATTAGCTGGACTGATAAGGTAAGGAATGACGAGGTTCTGCACAGAGTCGGAGAGGAAAGTAACATGTGGAAAACACTGATAAGGAGAAGGGACAGGGTGATAGGACATCTGTTAAGATATGAAGGAATGACTTCCGTGGTACTACAGGGAGCTGTAGAGGGCAAAAATTGGAATAAATAATAGAGGATGCAGCTTGCATGTGCCACTCTGAGATGAAGAGATTAGAGGAATTCGTGACAGGCCGCTTCAAACCAGTCAGAAGACTAATGACACGGAGAGGGGAAAAAAATCATACTGAGAGCGTCTCCACTGAAGCCATCAACTTCCTTCAAAATATTACTTCACTGGCGTTAAATATAGACATGGAGTAGAGGATGCGATTTTAAAACTGTAGTTTTTGAGCCTTGCACTGCGTGAAAGTCAAAGATGACAGAGGGAAAGTTGGAAAATAAACTCGAAAGATTTTCAAAAACACAAAGTATGAAACACAGCACGAGTAGGAAAAGTAACTTAGAAAATAAATCAATGGAGAACCCTGGGCTTAGCGAAACAGTTTAGAGGATCATGTGCCAAGACAACCACGGTTCTGGAAGAGGAAATAGAGGGAGAAAGATTGTGTAAAATGTATGATCGAAAACTTCTGGTTTTCTTAAGTTGAAATGAAAACATTAGAGTATGATAATAATAAATGATAAATGCATACCTTAAGACATATTAGCACTTGTTCAGTAGAAGAGATGTGTTTCACAGAAGCAACGATGAACGAGTGCGCATCGCTCTTAGGATATGCACTACAGAGCCCACGTTTACTGGACTTTTTCTACTTTTGGTCCATACCACCTCCTTCCAAAACATGGAAAGCAAAGACCTTGCAGTAGCAGTCCACTGTCAGAGGTATCAGAACGATTTCCGCCTATAAATTTCGACTCTGTCGTTTCTGGACCATGATCCCTTACCTCAAATTAAAACATTTGCCCTTCTACATCATCCCTGAAAGTTTGTATCTTTATCACGGAATCACACTGTAGATCAAATCGTTCTGAGCACTATGGGACTTAACATCTGTGGTCATCAGTCCCCTAGAACTTAGAACTACTTAAACCTAACTAACCTAAGGACATCACACACATCCATGCCCGATGCAGGATTCGAACCTGCGACCGTAGCAGTTGCGGGGTTCCGGACTGCGCGCCTAGAACCGCTAGACCACCGTGGCCGGTACACTGTAGATCTATACTCTGCAAACCTCTGTGACGTGCACGAAACATGGTACTTCCCACTGTACGACTTTTTACTGCTTCCCTTATATTCGTTTATGGAAAAGAAGAATGGTCGCTTACACGCCTTTGTGGACGTTGCAATTAGTCTAACCTTATCTTCACGATCCCTATGGGAGCGATACGCAGGAGGTTGTTGTATATTCCTATACAGCATAGATAAAGTTGGTTCTTAAAACTTTGTAAACTGGTTTTCTCGGGATACTTTGCGTCTGCCTTCGAAAGTTCAGAGTTCTCAGCATCTCTGTGACGCTCTTTCACAGGTTAAACAAAGCTGTGACCATTCCTGCTGCCCTTCTCTGTTAATTGTATTTGGTACGGGTCCCACACTTTGAGCAATATTCTAGGATGGGTCGCACGAGTGTTTTGTAATCAAATTCCTTTGTGGCCTAAATGCATTTTACTAGTGTCCTAACACTGGACACCGGCACTTAGCTTGGCTGCATCTGACTAAATGTAAAACTGAAGTTTACACAAAAACAACTGAATTCGACGAACTGGACTTGAATTTATGAAATACTAGTCTGGAATAGCTGTAACTCTTTCCTCTTAATATTCCGTCTCCTCTCTGGAACTCTTTGTGTTTGGGTGTACGAGTATCCAAAAAGTGTAGCGATACCAAGAATTGCGCCGACAAGAGAGTACTTACTGTCTGTGCAACAGGTCTGTTCTCTATGAACCAAAATTTTCATGCAGTCACACTGCCTCTTGCGATGTCAAACCGAACTGTGTACACAGTCATAAAGCATAGACCTTGTGTATGAGGTGTGACAGTTAATAACTGGTTCGAGTTGTGGGAGAAAGCACAGCGCGCATTGCAAATTATTCCGTGCGAAAGAATGAGAGCAGCAGCGGAAAGCGATGAGTGAGTAACGAAGGCGTGCTTAATTAGGATGCGGGTGGCTGTCTGGTTCTCCAGCACGGCGCACCGAGGTCTGGAAACGAGGGCGCCAAATTACATTCCAAACACATCATGCGCAGACGAAAGCAGATCTATTGCTAACAAACAGCAGCTATGACATTCGAGCTCAATCTAATACGGTAGTATCATGTATTAAACGTTGTAGGATAGAAATGCTAATCACACTCACACGGGAAACAAGACGACGCTCTGCTCTGCTGTTGTGGGTTCGAGTCCTATATATTTGAGATGGAAACGAGCTTGAGAAAATTATACTGCTTCTGGAACGGCTTGCACAAAGCGTTTACAGATGGACCGGAAATGCGAGGCATCTCTGCTGTAGCTGTATTTTGTGGTGAGTTAGTGGGACATGGCTGATGCCCCTCGCAACCCACAGAAACGTCAGTACTAACAGCTGAGTAATTTGCTGTCTTAGGCGCCATACTACACGCAATAGAGTTAAAGGTCGACTGAGTCCTGGTGTGTACCGCTTCCACGAGTGCTCTGTGGTCCCTTGCAATAGTAGATTCTACGAAAACTGCGAACTGTCTAGCGCAGGACATCCGAAGACATACTGAGAGATCGAAAGATCCCCCTTAAATCGATATGCTTCCAGTGGATACCGGCCCATACCGGCATAAGGCACAAAGAACGTCTGGTGTCACCGCCAGACACCACACTTGCCAGGTGGTAGCCTTTAAATCGGCCGCGGTCCGTTACTGTACGTCGGACTCGCGTGTCGCCACTATCAGTGATTGCAGACCGAGCACCGCCACACGGCAGGTCTAGTCTAGAGACTCCCTAGCACTCGCCCCAGTTGTACAGCCGACTTTGCTAGCGATGGTTCACTGACTACATACGCTCTCATTTGCAGAGACGACAGTTTAGCATAGCCTTCAGCTACGTCATTTGCTACGACCTAGCAAGGCGCCATATTCCATTACTGCGAATGTATTCTGAACAGATAATATTGGTGAATCACGTACCGTCAAGAGCGACGTTCATCATTAATGGATTAAAGTTAAGTATCAAACTAATTACGTCCACTTTCTGAATTCTCATTCCTTGTCATGTTCCAGACCTCACATCAGTATAGTTCTTCCCTCCTCACGCCGGCCTGCGTGAGCTAAAACGCGTGCATTTCGGCCTCCTCTCGTAACACGGTATTGGCTCTTCTGCCAACACAACAGAACGCGCTGATCAGCTTGCTAGAAACGTGCAACAACTCGCGTCAGCTACAATATCCCTTCCGCACTGTCATTAACAACGAAGGCTAGCAGTTCAGGCTAAAGAAGAATCGTCATCGTCATGTAATGTGGACATTAACTTCAAAGGAATTTGGAACTGGGCTATCAAACAGCACACGCTTCATATCTCATAGTATATTAACTCTTGTCTTACGTGGTAATAAACTGTCATCGTTAATAGATTAAGAGCAGGCCACAAGGCTGCAAACGAAACGAAACACTTCTGATAATAAGTAACTTTTCCAATTTTTGATTACGACCTCACTCTTCATTCTTTATTGGCGCGTTAAAACATAAAAAAAAGGGAGAAAAAACTGTACTAAGAATAAATTGCTTCTAACTCCGATTAGTTCTAAGTGCTTCGAACTATCAAACCTATAAATCTATTTATAAAGTCATAAGACTTTGTAAAATATATCCTTAACGACATTTTAAGTCTGTATTTATCACCTGGCTGTTTCCTTAATTCGTTAGTTAATTAAAAGCTTAACTCTGAATTACACTATGCTGCTTCATGAAAAGAAAGTGTATAAATATTAATTTTAAAAATTTCACTACGTTCACGACCTATATATAAAGTAATCAGAATTCAATTTTTGATCGTATTTCTTAATCTCCGACACCATTTGGCAAAAAAAAAAAAAAAAAAAAAAGCGATGAGTGTGGGGGTGAAGCGGGAGAGGGAGGGTGGGACAGTTCGTACAGCGGCATTTTCTGTTCCAAACTGACAAATCCATGCAATTGCCTTGCAAGAACACTGTGTTGGTACAACGAGGGGCGTTCACTAAGTAATGCATCACAGTTTTTCTGAAAGCAGATTGGTTTTATTCACGATTCCATTACATAATATTCTTCCCCACTCTTTTGGCTACAAAACCCTATTTTTCAACATAATCTCCCTTATGCCAGCTTCCTGGAAAGGCCTCTACTAATCGACGTCGGAGCCAACGTCTTGCCCTATCATACACGTACTGCTTCCCGCGGAGTACATTATTCATTGACCAAATAGATGGGAGGTGCGAGATCCGGGCTGTAGAGTGGATGAGGGAGAACAGTCCAATGAAGTTTTGTGAGCTCTTTCGGGTGCACATACTAGTGAGAGGCCTTGCAATGCCACGGAGAAAAAGAACTTCCTCTGCATTTTTGTGACTACGATACGTTGAAGTCGTTTATTCATTTTCCTGAGGGGTAGTTGATCGTTGCATCATGAGGGAGGGCATTAAGCAGAATGACCCCTTCAGAGTCCCAGCAGATCGTCGTCATGACTTCACTGGCTGAGGGTGCGGCTTTGAACTTTTTCTTCGGAGAAGTTTGGCGCCACTCCGAGATAAAGAAAAAGTGTTGCATTACTTGCTGGACGCCCTTCGTATATGCCACGGCAACCGATATCTCATCTATGCCTACACTCTACAGTTTAATGTAAGGAACGTTTTTTATCGTTCGGGTATCAAGTTGGAGCGTAGAAAGAAACTCCCTGCGCGAGACGTTAGTAGAATCCTCCACATCTTTCTCCGTCAAGAGCTACATGGAAACGATTATGAGAATCGTTTTCAGTTCTGTACGTGGGCATTAACACAGTTTACTCTAGACGCATCATACCTCTTATTTAGTGATGAAGCCACATTTACCAATCACGGCCAGTTAAACCGCCGGAAAATGCCCTATTGGTCTGCTGACAAAGAAATGGCTCTGAGCACTATGGGACTTAACATCTGAGGTCATCAGTCTCCTAGAACTTAGAACTACTTAAACCTAACTAACCTAAGGACATCACACACATCCCTGCCCAAGGCAGGATTCGAACCTGCGACCGTAGCGGTCGCGTGGTTCCGGACTGTAGCGCCTAGAACCGCTAGGCCACTCCGGCCGGCGGTCTGCTGACAAACCCCGTTGGCTTCGTCAGGTGAAACGTCAGCGTCCACAGAGTGTAAACGTGTCGTGTGGGATACTGAACCATAAGCTCATACGCCCGCGTTTCACAGACAGAACACTGAACGCACACAAGCATCGCAGATTCCTTACAAACCATCTTCCACGGATGCTAGAAGACGTTCCTCTGCAGACTAGGAGGAACCTGTGGTTGCAACATGGTGGCTGTCCAGCGCGTAGTGCACGAAGTACCTCATCATGTCTTTACGAACTGTTTCCAGATAGTTGGACTAGACGCAGAGGACCTGTACGTTGGTCGGCCCGTTCCCCGGATTTTTTGCCGGTATATCTTTTTCTGTGGAGAAAGCTGAAAGATACTGTTTACGAGGACATACCAACTACATCCGATGATTTGCGACGACGTATTACTGCAGCCTGCTCGGGCTTTCCGCTGAATTACTAGCACGTGTGTAGCAGGCAGTCCATACCACACGGGAAGCACGTATCGCCGCTGCCGGGTGTCGCTTTGAACACAACTTGTGATGATCAGTTGTTTCGTTACTGGTCAGAATCCACATAATTAGTGTACACATTTGTGTTCTTCTTCACTGTGGGCTGCCGCAGGTATTGTACAAGTGCAGGTGTGGAAACTTCTCAATAGATGATACCTCGTAGCCGGCTCGCACTAGAATCCTGCAACAAACACCAGTGGCATTATAATTTACCATACTTTTAGTTTTTAATATCAACAGCCGTTGTTCCATTTAAAAACTGTGTGTCTGACAAAAAATACACTTCTACATACACTACTGGCCATTAAAATTGCTACACCAAGAAGAATTGCAGATGATAAACGGGCATTCATTGGACAAATATATTATACTAGAACTACATTTTCACGCAGTTTGGGTGCGTAGATCCTGAGAAATCAGTACGCAGAACAACCACCTCTGGCCGTAATAACGGCGTTCATACGCCTGGGAATTGAGTCAAACAGAACTCGGATGGCGTGTACAAGTACAGCTGCCCATGCAGCTTCAACATGATACCACAGTTCATCAAGAGTAGTGACTGGCGTATTGTGACGAGCCCGTTGCTCGGCCCCCATTGACCAGACGGTTTTAATTGGTGAGAGATCTGGAGAATGTGCTGGCCAGGGCAGCAGTCGAACATTTTCTGTATCCAGAAAGGCCCGTACAGGACCTGCAACATGCGGTCGTGCATTATCCTGCTGCAATGTAGGGTTTCGCAGGGATCGAATGAAGGGTAGAGCCACGGGTCGTAACACATCTGAAATGTAAAGTCCACTGTCACAGTGCCGTCAATGCGAAAAAGAGGTGACCGAGACGTGTAACCAATAGCACCCCATAGCATCATGCCGGCTGATACGCCAGTATGGCGATGACGAATTCACGCTTCCAATGTGCGTTCACCGCGATGACGCCAATAACGGATTCTACTATAATGATGCTTAAATAGAAACTGGATTCATCCGAAAAAATGACGATTTGCCATTCGTGCACCCAGGTTCGTTGTTGAGTACATCATCGCAGGCGCTCCTGTCAGTGATGCAGCATCAAGGGTAACCGCAGCCATGGTCTCCCAGATGATAGTCCATGCTGCTGCAAACGTCGTCGAACTGTTCGTGCAGATGGTTGTTGTCTTGCAAACGTCCCCATCTGTTGACTCAGGGACCGAGACGTGGCTGCACGATCCGTTGCAGCCATGCGGATAAGATGCCTGTCATCTCGACTGCTAGTGATACGAGACCGTTGGGATCTAGCACGGCGTTCCGTATTACCCTCCTGAACCCACCGATTCCATATTCTGCTAACAGTCATTGGATCACGACCAAGGCGAGCACCAACGTCGCGATACGATAAACCGCAATGGCGATAGGCTACAATCCGACCTTTATCAAAGTCGGAAACGTGATGGTACGCATTTCTCCTCCTTACACGAGGCATCACAACAACGTTTCACCAGGCGACGCCGGTCAACTGCTGTTTGCGTATGAGAAATCGGTTGGAAACTTTCCTCATGTCAGCACGTTGTAAGTGTGGCCACCGGCGCCAACCTTGTGTGAATGCTCTGAAAAGCTAATCATTTGCATATCACAGCATCTTCTTCCTGTCGGTTAAATTTCGCGTCTGCCGCACGTCATCTACGTGGTGTAGCAATTTTAATGGCCAGTAGTGTACTATTACAATCTGTTGATTGGCTAACAATACGAGCCCCTGTTATTAATCCAATCTGCGAAAACCGCACACCAACAGCACTTTCCATTTCCGCAGTATTTGCAGTCCAAGTTTTAGGTCATTCATCCTCTATATGAGAAAAATCAGCAATATAATACAGATATTAGTTTATCATTTTTTCCAGAAGCTCTCCGACAGAAAAGAACGAGTGAGCCACGAGAAAATTCATTTTAGTCTGGAAAGTGCGTGGATTATCGCTAAGATTTTTTTTAGTTCTTGTGTTATATGGCTGAAAATGGATGCAGCAAAATACTGCACTACTTACAGCACAAAAGTCAAGGACGTGCGATCCAAACGCTCAATAACATTTCGCGAAGTGCTTATAGATGTTTGGTGAAATTAAGGACACTAAATCTGCTCCGTGATGGTGCTGATGTTATTACAATGTTTATCTCTGGACACTTCCACACTGACATCGGCAGAGTGTCTCAGTGTGCAGCTAACAATATGCTGGAAGATGGTAACATACAAATATAATAGTACTGACTACATCGTACCGCAGAAGTTATTAGAACTACGAACGTGGAAGACGCTGCATCCAGTTAATTCGTGTCTAGATATGCGATCTGTGACATCGTTTCGTGTTCTTCGTTGTTCGCAATGAACGCGTGATTTGGAGTCGGCAGTGAATCGGCAGTCGAGTGTTGCAGTTAGTTGCTTGCATGAGATGCTGAAACGTCGATTTGAGTATGGTGGCGTATTATAGCACAAGTTGTTGTTTCATACGGGCCGTTCAGTACTAGATTACTAAGTCACATCAGCATTCTTTGCTGACTTGGAAGACATTTTTCACACTGAAAGTCAGTTAAGAATGCTGACGTGACTTAGTAATCTACGAGGATAAGTCAATTATCATCCGCTAAGTAGTTATAAAATTTTATTCTAATTGGAAACTTAGAAGAACATCATTTTTCTACATAGTCTCCTTGCGCTTCAATGCATTGGTCCATCGTTGTACAAGCTTCCTGATGCCCTCATTAAAGAAGGTTCTCGGTTGAGCTGCGAGCTAGGAATGCACCGCTTCTTTCACTGCTTCGTCTGAGGCAAATCGACGGCTCCTTAATGCCTGTTTGTGTGGACCAAACAAGTGATAGTCAGAAGGGGCAAGATCGAGACTATATGGAGGATGATCCAGTACTTCAAATTTGAGTTTCTGGAGCGTTTCAGCAGTGTGGGCAGCAGTATGCGGACGGGCATTGTCGTGGAACAACATAACACCTTTTGACAGAAATCCTCGGCGTTTTCTTCAAACTGCAGGCTTTAGCCTGGCAGTAAGGATCTCACTTTAACGTACAATGTTTATTGTTGTGCCCATTTCCCCATAATGCTCCAGTACTGGACCTAGTGCATCCCAAAAAACCGTAAGCATCTGTTTTCCTGCGGACGGTTGGGTCTTGAACTTTTTCTCGCACGGTGAATTTGGATATTTCCATTCCATACTCTGCCGTTTACTCTCCGGCTCATAATGATGGATCCATGTTTCGTCACCAATAATAATCCTCTCTAATAAGTTGTCCCCTTCTTTACCATAGCGATCCAACTTTTTTTTTTTTTTGAGATGTCCAAGAGCGTTTTTTCGTTTTTTATGCAACTGTGTGAGTTATTTTGGGACCCATCTTGCACATGCACAAACTTTATGAAACCCAAGTCCGTTGTGGATGATTTCGTAGGCAGAACCGTGACTAATTTGCAGACGATGTGCCTCTTCATCAATAGTTAAACGTCTGTCTAAGAGAATCATTTCACGTGAACGCTCAATGTTTCTTCATTTGTGGCGGTAAATGGTCGTCCAGCTACTTCATTGTGCGACCATTTCGGAATTTTTCAGTCCATTCGTAAACATTCCGTTGTGGCAAAACACTGTTCCCGTACTGTACCGAAAGTCTTCGATGAATTTTCGTCCCTGATACGTCTTCCGACCACAAAAAACGCATCACTGAACGTTGCTCTTTGGTGCAAACAGACAGCGGAGCAGCCATCGCACGGGAGCGATAACGAAACTAACCAAGCAGCTTGAAAATTGCAAAGATATAACAACAAACAAACAAAGCATGCGTCATCAACGTAAATCGACAGTACTACCAAAATAAACAAAAATATAACGAAATTGCAGCTAATAATTGTCTTACCCTCGTAATACTGGGACACAGGCAGTAATCATTCAGTAAATATATCCATTCAGATCTACTTATAGTTTCATTTTAAAATCCTTTAACGCGCCCCCACTAATAACTTTGATTCTACAACGGAGATTCCATAGCTTCCATGGATAGAGGAACTTACTTTCTTGTGCAGGGATGCGGGTCTATAGTTGCATACGCATGTTTGAGATTTATTTTAACTGTACAAATAACAAACAAGAATTTCGAATAATCTAGATTTATTATTGTTCTGTACATAAACAATAGCATAAGATCGAGGCATCGAAATATCTTGCTGCTTCAGCGGGTCAGTGTTGCCATCTTCACCCTAATCAAAAACAATGCAGCGTAATTTTGGAAAAACACACACACACACACACACACACACACACACACACACACGTCTTTCGTCCGCTGCACACTCTGCCAAGGCTCTCACCACAACAACTGTCCACTGCTGCTGCCAGAAAGTTCCTCCTTCAGCAGAGGTTGCTGTTTTCATTCCAGGGACTAGTGACGCCATTCCCATGGCGTCAGACAAGCACTACGTCAGAATTATGACATCTCTTACGACTCAAATTAAGCGTAAATTTCAGTTATGTTGACAGGTAACAATAGAGAGAGTTCAGTGCATCCAAATGAGACTGGGAATGCCTCACAAACTACCAGTTCCGCTAGGATGCAAATAACGTTTACAATACTTTAGGTAGACGATGGTGAAAGAGATTAGAAGGGAAACAACTTATAAAAACAAAAACCATTTGAAAAATACGAAATAAAAATCCAACACAATGCTATTGTGATGTTTTCATATAGACAAGTTTTGTTGAATTTTATATCAAGACATGTTTTAAGTAACTGTGAAATTTAAGTAACTTACAGCGCAAACAAAAGTCCATAAAACCAACACACCTATCAGGCATACTTTGAACTCAATTAATAGCCCAGCCTGCAAATGAATGAGAGAACTAAATGACATACTTGTAGACAAATACACATTTCAAAAATCATATTCCATAAAGAACAGCTATGAACTTATTAACAGTTTGAAAGATTTGACGGTACCACCTCAAGCCAAGCTTCTATCCCTAGATATTTTTAACCTTTACAGCAGTATACCTGTAGATGAAACAGTTGAGATAATAAGAATGAACCTATTGAGAAACAAGACAATGAGCAAACCAGAAATCATAAAACTTGTAGATGTACTTAATCTAGTGCTCTCACATAATTACTTCTCTTTTAACAATAAAATTTACAAGCAGGACCAAGGACTAGCAATGGGAAGCCCTCTCAGTGGCCTATTAGCTGAAATATTTATCAACCATACAGAAAATAAAATTCTAACGCTAAATGATAACATCACAAGCAAAGTTAAATTCTATAAGATATATGTAGATGACACCCTCATTTTATTTGATGGCACAGAGGATGAACTGACAAACCTCTTTAACAAACTCAATGGCCTACATAAAAATATTCAATTCACCCTTGAACAGGAAGAAGACAACACCATACATTTTCTTGACATAAAAATATCAAAACAGAACCAAAAGGTAGCTTTCAACGTTTACAGAAAACCTACTGGCACTGACACCACTATACCAAACTCTTCAACACATCCCTCATCCCTCCTCCCCCCATGAACCATGGATCTTGCCGTTGGTGGGGAGGCTTGCGTGCCTCAGCGATACAGATGGCCGTACCGTAGGTGCAACCACAACGGAGGGGTATCTGTTGAGAGGCCAGACAAACGTGTGGTTCCTGAAGAGGGGCAGCAGCCTTTTCAGTAGTTGCAGGGGCAACAGTCTGGATGACTGACTGACCTGGACTTGCAACATAACCAAAACGGCCTTGCTGTGCTGGTACTGCGAACGGCTGAAAGCAAGGGGAAACTACAGCCGTAATTTTTCCCGAGGGCATGCAGCTTTACTGTATGATTAAATGATGATGGCGTCCTCTTGGGTAAAATATTCCGGAGGTAAAATAGTCCCCCATTCGGATCTCCGGGCGGGGACTACTCAAGAGGACGTCGTTATCAGGAGAAAGAAAACTGGCGTTTTACGGATCGGAGCGTGGAATGTCAGATCCCTTAATCGGGCAGGTAGATTAGAAAATTTAAAAAGGGAAATGGATAGGTTAAAGTTGGTTATAGTGGGAATTGGTGAAGTTCGGTGGCAGGAGGAACAAGACTTTTGGTCAGGTGAATACAGGGTTATAAATACAAAATCAAATAGGGGTAATGCAGGAGTAGGTTTAATAATGAATAAGAAAATAGGAGTGCGGGCAAGCTACTATAAACAGCATAGTGAACGCATTATTGTGGCCAAGATAGACACAAAGCCCACGCCTACTACAGTAGTACAAGTTTATATGCCAACTAGCTCTGCAGATGATGAAGAAATTGATGAAATGTATGATGAGATAAAACAAATTATTCAGGTAATGAAGGGAGACGAAAATTTAATAGTCATGGGCGACTGGAATTCGTCAGTAGGAAAAGGGAGAGAAGGAAACATAGTAGGTGAATATGGATTGGGGGGAAGAAATGAAAGAGGAAGCCGTCTGGTAGAATTTTGCACAGAGCATAACTTAATCACAGCTAACACTTGGTTCAAGAATCATATAAGAAGGTTGTATACATGGAAGAATCCTGGAGATACTAAAAGGTATCAGATAGATTATATAATGGTAAGACAGAGATTTAGGAACCAGGTTTTAAATTGTAAGACATTTCCAGGGGCAGATGTGGACTCTGACCACAATCTATTGGTTATGAACTGTAGATTAAAACTGAAGAAACTACAAAAAGGTACTAATTTAAGGAGATGGGAGCTGGATAAACTGACTAAACCAGAGGATGTAGAGGGTTTCAGGGAGAGCATAAGGGAACAATTGACAGGAATGGGGGAAAGAAATACAGTAGAAGAAGAATAGGTAGCTCTGAGGGATGAAGTAGTGAAGGCAGCAGACAATCAAGTAGGTAAAAAGACGAGGGCTAATAGAAATCCTTGGGTAACAAAAGAAATATTGAATTTAATTGATGAAACGAGAAAATATAAAAATGCAGTAAATGAAGCAGGCAAAAAGGAATACAAACGTCTCCAAAATGAGATCGACAGGAAGTACAAAATGGCTAAGCAGGGATGGCTAGAGGACAAATGTAAGGATGTAGAGGCTTATCTCATTAGGGATAAGATAGATACAGCCTACAGGAAAATTAAAGAGACCTCTGGAGAGAAGAGAACCACTTGTATGAATATCAAGAGCTCAGATGGAAACCCAGTTCTAAGCAAAGAGGGGAAAGCAGAAAGGTGGAAGGAGTATATAGAGGGTTTGTACAAGGGCGATGTACTTGAAGACAATATTATGGAAGTGGAAGAGGATGTAGATGAAGACGAAATGGGAGATAAGATACTGCGTGAAGAGTTTGACAGAGCACTGAAAGACCTGAGTCGAAACAAGGCCCCCGGAGTAGACAACATTCCATTAGAACTACTGACGGCCTTGGGAGAGCCAGTCCTGACAAAACTCTACTATCTGGTGAGCAAGATGTATGAGACAGGCGAAATTCCCTCAGACTTCAAAAAGAATATAATAATTCCAATCCCAAAGAAAGCAGGTGTTGACAGATGTGAAAATTACCGAACTATCAGTTTAATAAGACACAGCTGCAAAATACTAACGCGAATTCTTTACAGACGAATGGAAAAACTGGTAGAAGCGGACCTCGGGGAAGATCAGTTTGGATTCCGTAGAAATGTTGGAACACGTGAGGCAATACTAACATTACGACTTATCTTAGAAGAAAGATTAAGAAAAGGCAAACCTACGTTTCTATCATTTGTAGACTTAGACAAAGTTTTTGACAATGTTGACTGGAATACTCTCTTTCAAATTCTGAATGTGGCAGGGGTAAAATACAGGGAGCGTAAGACTATTTACATTTTGTACAGAAACCAGATGGCAGTTATAAGAGTCGAGGGGCATGAAAGGGAAGCAGTGGTTGGGAAGGGAGTGAGACAGGGTGTAGCCTCTCCCCGATGTTATTCAATCTGTATATTCAGCAAGCAGTAAAGGAAACAAAAGAAAAATTCGGAGTAGGTATTAAAATTCCTTCCCCCCAAATGCTACACCAGCAGCTCCTGTAAAAACAAAGTGTTCTAGATTAAAATAGTTTAAAACTGTTTATTTTTAAGTAACATTTCTCGATGTATGTATTTATGTACAAACGCTTGGAAATGAAGAAAACATGTTCGAAACGCGTTGCATTATGTTAGATTAATCATAAAATAAAAAGTAACTGGTAGCAGAAACTTGAAATAAATAATTTTCCCACACAGTCACGGTTTACAAACATAGCCATTATGGCTGAAAATAATAGTGAAATTTGTTGTCCTTTATTGACTAGTCTAAATTACAGACTGCACTGTTCGTATAATTGTGACCCGGCCGGACAGCTGCTCGCGTTAGCACCCCGCCATAAGGATCCGGGGAGGCGCGCCGGTCCGACTCGAATTCGCCCACCGGCTTAACGACGAGGGCCGCTGTGCCGGCCAACTAGATGTGATTTTCAGGCGGTTTCCCACATCTGAATAGATGAATACCGGGCTGGTAGCCACATCCTACCACAGTTACACGACTCGCAAACATTTAGAAAACGTTCGTACTCTTTTATGTGAAATTACATTACGCGAAGGCAGTAGGAATACGAAAATTCCGCCTCCGAAGCGAGAGAGGGAGGCACAGGTAGGGCATCCACCAACATTGTCAAATCCGAAAATTGACATACCGATCCCATGAAGATACGGCATAAGGACCAGGAAAAAGAAGAATATTGTCCGCATAATTGTCTCATCCTGACAAAGTTCACAGTATCAATAAAGCGATATAATTATTTCCAGCAAAATAGGGATTTTGATTTACTGTTTGAGCAATGACGAGATCGGTTTGGAAGAGGATTAATGTGGCACTGCCATTTCGGTGAGGAAGTTATACGCTCTCAGGATATATGATGAGAGCATAGGTCGGGTTTCGTAAGTTTTTTCCCGAAACGATGGGCAGTTGCTGCGGATAAGGTCGTCCCACTGCAGGTGGACGATTCCGCCGGTCCCGTGCCCTTAGCGAAAGGTCCGACATTTGGCAGCAGCGACCTTACCGTAGACTCCGTTGCCGGAACGGGCAGACGGTGGCGCAAGATAAGGACGAGCGCGCTGCAAGGGAAAGGCCAGGCAACGGCGCGAGGAAAGAAAGCACGGCCTTTCATAACTGACTACACTGGGTCGCGACAAATTACTGCATCATGGACAAGGCTGCACTTTCACCAAGACTAACCGTACAAGGACTTGATCCTTTCACCAACTACAGCAATATTATCTATGCTCTCCAGATCTATGTACATTGCATGGTAGAGGGTATTTGCCATTGTTGAGGCTTCTTCCCATTCCTTTCGCGTGTGGAGATCTCCCTCGGAGAGCCAATCCATCGGTCTAATTGCCTGGTAATGTTGTTTAATGCAAAAGCAGCTGGGAAAACAACCACAGTCCATAATAGGGGGAATTTTTATATCTAATCGTAGTAAAAAAATGTTGCAGAAGGACAATGTAAGTAAGTCAATGCCGTTATGTGCAACAAGACCTGTGTGGAAGCCACTAGCAGCGGGGAGCTACCTGCGCAGCGAGAAGGAGGCAGCTGCCAAACAACATGTGCTCGCCGGCCGTAGATTGCGTTCATTTAAAATATTGTAAAATAAAACACTCTCCTGTTGTACTCTGCAGAGGAGTGTGGCTGATATGAAACTTCCTGGAAGATTAAAACTGTGTGCCGGACCGAGACTCGAACTCGGGACCTTTGCCTTTCGCGGGCAAGTGCTCTACCAACTGAGCTACCCAAGCACGACTCACGGCCCCTCCTCACAGCTTTACTTCTGCCAGTACCTCGTCTCCTACCTTCCAAACTCTACAGAAGCTCTCCTGCGAACCTTGCAGAGCTAGTGCTCTTGAAAGAAAGGATATTGCGGGGACATGGCTTAGCCACAGCCTATGCGATGTTTCCAGAATGAGACTTTTACTCCGCAGCGGAGTGTGAGCTGATATGAAACTTCCTGGCAGATTAAATATGTGTGCCGGACCGAGATCTCATTCTGGAAACATCCCATAGGCTGTGGCTAAGCCATGTCTTCGCAATATCCTTTCTTTCAGGAGTGCTAGTTCTACAAGGTTCGCAGGAGAGCTTCTGTAAAGTTTGGAAGGTAGGAGACGAGGTATTGGCAGAAGTAAAGCTGTGAGAACGGGGCGTGAGTCGTGCTTGGGTAGCTCAGTCGGTAGAGCACTTGCCCGCGAAAGGCAAAGGTCCCGAGTTCGAGTGTCGGTCCGGCACACAGTTTTAATCTGCCAGGAAGTTCCAGTCTCCTGTTGTACTTGGTCTTGTAAAGCTATAAAGGCTAAGCTCGAACTGACTTCTAATGGACATAATTGTAGCTTGTGATTCAATTCAAATTAGGAAATGGTATCGGCGCCCTTCTGTATAAATACAAGAAAACATACTGATGTGTATTTAAATCAGTTTTTTCTCTGATTCCCATTTTGAATTTAGAGACCTGTTTACACGAATTGATGTGACAAGTTCCTACCAGTGTGAACGCAGAATTGCTCGGGGATATTTTTAACAGGGAGCTGTAATCTTTTTTTATTATTATTATCATCAAAGTGACAAGCTGTTTATTCTGTATGCGGTCTCTCTGCGTGGGATACCAACATTGGGAGACAGGTGGCCAGGAATAACGGAGCAGCGAACTGTCGCCGTAAGAAACAATTAATCTGTACCGATAATCTGTAAATGAATCTTTACTTAACTTGATTCGGTCCTGAAGTACAATCCAAAGTCAGACTCCAAAGTTCACATCAAAATACATAAACATAAAAACAACAGCCTGCAACGTAAGATGCGATGTAGTCATATCTCCAGCCCACGACCAACTGAAATGTTTGTTTATTTATTTATTCACTTATTTTTCAAGTGATTTTAGACGTTATAGGATACAAATTCAGTTTTATTACTAATATATTTTTTGAGAATTTTGCAAAATAATAAAGGAAAAAATAAAAAATATGAAAATACAAAAAGGTGCAAATGTATATATAAAATTTTGTTAAAAAGAACTCGCTAGTTTTAAGTATAAATTTAATGGGGAAATTAATGACAAATTGTATCAATGAGTACATATTGTCCGCATCTCGTGGTCGTGCGGTAGCGCTCTCGCTTCCCACGCCCGGGTTCCAGGGTTCGATTCCCGGCGGGGTCAGGGATTTTCTCTGCCTCGTGATGACTGGGTGTTGTGTGCTGTCCTTAGGTTAGTTAGGTTTAAGTAGTTCTAAGTTCTAGGGGACTGATGACCATAGATGTTAAGTCCCGTAGTGCTCAGAGCCATTTGAGCCAGTACATATCATGAAAGACAATCCCTTCAAGTTTTGTTTAATGTTAGTAGACGTCAACGTGGGATCCATTTGTTGCCCTGCACACGGCGAGACGATATTCAACTTCTCGCTGCGTATTCACCAACATTTCAGGTGTAACTGTCCCAACCGCCGCGACGTTTCTTTCCCGCAAATGATTGATGTCTCTGATCTTTCCACTGTACACAGCATTTTTTGTGTGGCCCCAAAAGAAAAAGCCCAGTGGGGTTAAGTCTGGGCTTCGTGGTGGCCAAGGTATTGGGCCAGTTGCAATTTGTAGGCGCACAACATCAGACACAATACCTTCATGCACTCCTAATTGTAGACTACATCTGGTCAATGACTTCTTCGGGCTACGAACACACGAAACACGGATCTGTTCAACAACATCTTCAGAAGTTCTCTGTCTACGTGGTGATTTTGCTTTTAAAACACTACCGGTTTCCTTGAAAGACTTTAGCCAATGACGGATAGTTTTTGTTGTAGGTGGTTCACGACCATACTGACGTCTAAAATTACGTTGCTCTGTTATAACTGACTCAGTTTTCACAAGCCAAATGACACACTGCGTTTTCTGTTGCGGAGTACACATTGTTTCTGTGTTGCTCTGCAGTCTGCATTGCACTGCACGCACGCCTGGACTGAAATAAGGGAACAGAGGAAAACAAAAAAAAAAACAGCATTGGTGCCGTCTCAAGGTCAAGCAAACCTGCCAACTGCCGGGTAGCCAAACTTGGAGAGTTGATGAAGCAAACACCACAAACTAGAATAGTGTATGCCACTTTGTACGGATTGTAGGACACATTAAAACTAGGGAGTTCTCTTCCAAACACATTGTATTTTAATTCAAACTTTGTATTTAATAGAAGACATAACACATGACATTACATTTGACTTAGATATGATGCGACAGTTCTTCCCTTTATACCTTCTGTGTGTTTGGAATACATCTGTTACATTTGTTGTCTTGACTGTGGTAATACTTAAGTAATAATGTACTGATTAATTAGATTACAATGTGCTTCCGAACTTAAGGTAACAGTGGCAATTGGGAGTTGATTTAATATGTCACACTCAGCTGCATCAGGTGCAAGGGTTCGATAAAACATTGAGCCAGTCACACCTGATGCAGCGAAAGAAGAAGATGGTTCAAATGGTTCAAATGGCTCTGAGCACTATGAGACTTAACATCTGTGGTCATCAGTCCCCTAGAATTTAAAACTACTTAAACCTAACTAACCTAAGGACATCACACACATCCATGCCCGAGGCAGGATTCGAACCTGCGACCGTAGCAGCCGCGCGGTTCCGGACTGAGCGCCTAGAACCGCTAGACCACCGCGGTCGGCCAAAGAAGAAGAAATGTCACATCTTCAGACAGTATTTCATGTTATGAAATGGTATAGCGGCCAACTACAAAGAAAGTTACATTTTCATATTGATTCCATTTAGTGATGGAAAACTACAGCTTACTTTTATTATGTATGTGTATCTCTTCTTCAGTTCCTGTGTGTGTGTGTGATATCTATATAGCATCCGAGTGTGTCCGTGCTTGTGTCTGTGTCTGATCTGTCAGATGTGGAGCCTACCTTAGTCTAGTGTAGTGGGTCCCAACAGGTGGTCCGCGGACCCCCAGGGGTCCGCGAGCTATGCCAGAGGGGTCCGCAAGATGCTATTAGAATAAAAAATATATTAAATATATTTCGTACGATATCAGATTTTCTGTTTTGGCCGCTTCTTGCATGAGCAGTTTTAAGCTCAATATTTTTTCAATAATGAATATGTTAATGTTTTTTCTAAGTACCAAAAATAGAAAACGTACAAAAAGACTCTTAATTTGGCTTTTTTAGGTACTTGATACTGCGATATGACAAGGTACCAATCATGCTCGATGTGGGGGGTCCTCGAGAAAATTTTGTTGGGAACCCCTGGTCTAGTGTATGGTCTCTCCTGTTTGTACGCCGTATATAGTGCTAGCGATATTTCGTCTGCAATGCTGTTTAGAGAGTTCCAATCAGACTGTCTGTGAATCACATGTCCTACGTCTTCGTTGCCAAACCTTGCTATTATAAATCCCACGTCATCACAGATATTCCCGGCGGGGTCAGGGATTTTCTCTGCCTCGTGATGACTGGGTGTTGTGTGATGTCCTTAGGTTAGTTAGGTTTAAGTAGTTCTAAGTTCTAGGGGACTGATGACCATAGATGTTAAGTCCCATAGTGCTCAGACCCGTTTGAACCATCATCACAGATGGGCACTAAGCGTTCATGTCATTCTCATCATAAGTGTGAGTCTGTTTTAGGCCAAATCTGTGGAAGTGCACAGGATATGGGCCATGGCCTGTGAGAAAGTGCATCTTCCCGTATGTAGGGTTTACGTACTTCAAATTCATCTGCTCTCGGATACCGGGGAGGAAAGGGTAGACCTGTCTTCCCTTGTCAGTTGTGTTGCATTCTGTCATGTAACAGTTATCCACTTGTTTAATTTCCGTTTGACGGTTATGTCTTGTCCTGTTATTTCCCTTATTTTGTCGTGTCTTCAGCCAGCAGGCCACAGCTCTGCGGCGAAGTATAATATCTATCGGGAAAACTTCCAGCATAGCGCGCGCAAAACGCCGTGGCCGCTAGATGGCGCAATCGGCTGGGGAAGTGTGGGGAGAGTGGCAGTGGTGGCGGTGAGGGGGGGGGGGGGGGAGGCGCTCAGGGCGCTGTGGGGGAAATGCTGAGCTCTGGAAAGGAAGTGCCGTTCTAAACAGAAGCCAACGCTCACATTCTTTTTGTAAATAGTAATGGGGCCCCTCCACGCCCACACCTGATGGTGGCCGTTCAAAATGATCTACTGTCACCTCTGCTTTCGTTAGTATTTAAAAAGAATTCGGCCGAAAATGCAGCGATTTATTTTCGTCTGGCTTATTAACCATTTGTAACTTTCAGAGAAGCATCACGAGTGGCGAATTTTGAGTAAAACCTACACATTTCTCTGGTTGCCAAGTCAAAATTTGCTTCTTTTGCCAAAACACAGCGGAGTTTATATTGTCTCACCTCACTAACACGTTGTGCAGACACAATTGAGAGAGAATTCTAAAATAGTGTCCTATTAAGTTCGCTAAGTGAAGAACTGAGAAAAAGTAAAGTCAGTAACTTACGAAAAAGCACATCATCGGTACAAAAAAGCGTGTAATGTCTGTTCCAAAACCCATAGCATTTCTCGTTTCACCAATTATCGATGGCCCTTAAAATTTACATTCTTTCACCGAAAAAGTCTGCAGTTATTGGAATAACACAGAAGATAATTAAGTTTTAAAAAATGTTCAAATGCATGTGAAATCCTATGGGACTTAACTGCTAAGGTCATCAGTCCCTAACACTACACACTACTTAACCTAAATTATATTAAGGACAAACACAGACACCCATACCCGAGGGAGGACTCGAACCTCCGCGGGGAACAGCCGCACAGTCCATGACTGCAGCGCCCTAGACCGCTCGGCTAATCCCGCGCGGCAATTAAGTTTTACATAATAACGATATGGTAAAATACTCTCCTCTTTGTGTTCTAAAAAAAATATGAGGTATGTTGTGGATATTTCGATCTGTCTTTATCGCTGGCGCGGAGCGATCGCAAATCAGTGAGCTACTTCAGATCCATTTTCTCGAAATTGGTGATAAATACCTCTACCCAAGTATAAAGAAAAATTCAATATGTTAGATATGCACCAAACGCAAAATAACGGCGACATCTGTTTTTCATTTCACACTTTTCCAAATTTCGCGCAGTGTCTTACTTTCACATAAATATCACAATACCTATGACCATTAACGAAGTGGTGGGCACATCATCATGAACCTGACATATAAAGCTGCAAGTGAAACAAAATTGAAATTTTTTTGACCGAATAGTTTCTGTAAATCATTTGAGAAAGACAGCAGGGTGCGCGCCTCCATTCTATCATCGCTTACCGGCCGAAAGGTGGAAAACACTGTTCGGCCTCCCCTTCCGAACAAACGTATGTACTCGCCCACCGCTTTGGTCGAAAACTGATCATTGCGCATCGGCCACCGTATCCTGCGCGAGCTACACCACACACACTGTCTCAACAGAGGTCGTGCCGAAGACCCCCGAGATTCTGAGAAGAGCGCTCCTCTGGCCGCACCTCTCCAACTGAACTGCCCTCATCTGCCGCGGCGCTGTCCGTTGTCTAGTCCGCAGAGGTCGCTCTTGTCGGCAGCCGTTGGAGGCGGGACCCTACATGCGCGCATAATTGGCCGCAGCGGCGTCGCCTTGCGTAACCGCTACCAATCAACCAACTTCCACGGAATTCTTGCGGATCCCTGGGACGCACTCTCGCCCTAACGACGACTGCTGTCTCCGGCGATAACGAATGCAACGACACAACACCGTGGAAGAATGTTACTCGGTGGTTTTGATGACTTTGACAGTAACAACTGTAGACGCTACCATCCTTTGACATCTACATCTACGTGATTACTCTAGTATTCACAATAAAGTGCCTCGCAGAGGGTTTAATGAACCACCTTCATGATGAGTCTCTACCGTTCCACTCTCGAACGACACGCGGAAAAAACGAGCACTTAAACATTTCCGTTCGAGCCGTAATTTATCTTATTTTATCGTGATGACCATTTCTCCCTATGTAGGTGGGTGCCAACAGAGTGTTTTCGCAATCGGAGGAGAAAACTGGTGATTGAAATTTAATGAGAAGATCCCGTCGCAACGAAAAACGCCTTTGTTTTAATGATTGTCACTCCAATAGATACTGCCTACAGGAAAATTAAAGAGACCTTTGGAGAAAAGAGAACCACTAGCATGAATATCAAGAGCTCAGATGGAAACCCAGTTCTAAGCAAAGAAGGGAAAGCACAATAGTGGAAGGAGTATATAGAGGGTCTATACAGGGGTGATGTTCTTGAGGATAATATTATGGAAATGGAAGATGATGTAGATGAAGATGAAATGGGAGATAAGATACTGCGTGAAGAGTTTGACAGAGCACTGAAAGACCTGAGTCAAAACAAGGCCCCGGGAGTAGACAACATTCCACTAGAACTACTGATGGCCTTGGGAGAGCCAGTCATGACAAAACTCTACCATCTGGTGAGCAAGATGTATGAGACAGGCGAAATTCCCTCAGACTTCAAGAAGAATATAATAATTCCAATCCCAAAGAAAGCAGGTGTTGACAGATGTGAAAATTATCGAATTATCAGTTTAATAAGTCACAGCTGCAAAATACCAACGCGAATTCTTTACAGACGAATGGAAAAACTGGTAGAAGCGGACCTCGGGGAAGATCAGTTTGGATTCCGTAGAAATTTTGGACCACGTGAGGCAATACTGACCCTACGATTTATCTTAGAAGAAAGATTAAGGAAAGGCAAACCTACGTTTCTAGCATTTGTAGACTTAGAGAAAGCTTTTGACAATGTTGATTGGAATACTCTCTTTCAAATTCTGAAGGTGGCAGGGGTAAAATACAGGGAGCGAAAGGCTATTTACATTTTGAACAGAAACCAGAGGGCAGTTATAAGAGTAGAGGGGTATGAAAGGGAAGCAGCGGTTGGGAAGGGAGTGAGACAGGGTTGTAGCCTCTCCCCGATGCTATTCAATCTTTATACTGAGCAAGCAGTAAAGGAAACAAAAGAAAAGTTTGAGGCACGAAATAAAATCCATGGAGAAGAAATAAAAACTTTAAGGTTCGCCGATGACATCGTAATTCTGTCAGAAACAGCAAAGGACTTGAAAGAGCAGTTGAACAGAATGGAAAGTGTCTTGAAAGGGGGGTACAAGATAAACATCAACAAAAGCAAAACGAGGATAATGGAATGTAGTCGAATTAAATCGGGTGAAGCTGAGGGTGTTAGATTAGGAAATGAGACGTTTAAAGTAGTAAATGAGTTTTGCTATTTGGGGAGCAAAATAACTGATGATGGTCGAAGTAGAGAGGATATAAAATGTAGACTGGCAATGGCAAGGAAAGCGTTTCTGAAGAAGAGAAATTTGTTAACATCGAGTATAGATTTAAGTGTCAGGAACTCGTTTCTGAAAGTATTTGTATGGAGTGTAGCCATGTATGGAAGTGAAACATGGACGATAAATAGTTTGGACAAGAAGAGAATAGAAGCTTTCGAAATGTGGTGCTACAGAAGAATGCTGAAGATTAGATGGGTAGATCACGTAACTAATAAGGAGGTATTGAATAGAATTGGGGAGGAGTTTGTGGCACAACTTGACTAGAAGAAGGGATCGGTTGGTAGGACATGTTCTGAGGCATCAAGGGATCACCAATTTAGTACTGGAGGGCAGCGTGGAGGGTAAAAATCGTAGAGGGAGATCAAGAGATGAATACACTAAGCAGATTCAGAAGGATGCAGGCTGCAGTAGGTACTGGGAGATGAAGAAGCTTGCACAGGATAGAGTAGCATGGACAGCTGCATCAAACCAGTCTCAGGACTGAAGACCATAACAACAACAACAACAACAACAACAACAACTCCAATTCACGTACCATGTCTGTGACACTATCTCCCCTGTTTCGCCATAATACAAAACGAGCTGCCCTTCTCTGTACTTTTTCGATGTCATCCGTCAGTCCCATCTGATGCAGATCCCGCACCGCACGGCAGTACTCCAGAATAGGGCGGACAAGCGTGGTGGAAGCAGTCTCTTTGGTAGACCTGTTGCACCTTCTAAGTGTTCTGCCAATGAATCGTAGTCTTTGGTTTGCTCTACCCACAATATTATCTATGTGATTGTTCCAATTTAGGTTATTTGTAATTTTAATCCCTAAGCATTTAGTTGCATTTACAGCCCTCAGATTTGTGTGATTTATCACGTAATCGAAATTTAGCTGATTTCTTTTAGTACTCATGTGAATAACTTCGCACTTTTCTTTATTTAGGGTCAATTGCCACTTTTCGCACCATACAGATATCTTATCTAAATCATTTTCAAGTCGTTTTGATCATCCGATGATTTTACAAGACGGTAAGCGACAGCATCATCTGCAAACAATCTAAGACGGCTACTCAGATTGTCTCCTATGTCGTTAATATAGATCAGGAACAATAGAGGGCCTATAGCACTTCCTTGGGGAACGCCGGATATTACTTTTGTTTTACACCCTGAGAACGCAGTTAGATTTTAATTTATTCAGGGCATAAAGTGATACAATTAGATGGCAATTATACAGGAGATTTGTGCGGGTCCCTGTGTTGCGTAATATCTCTCTAGGCCTATTACTCGTACCCAGTGCGTCGGCGGACCAATTGGTCGATCAAATATCTGCCACTCAAGTATAGTAAGTGCTCCAAGGATAGGAGCACAGCCACAAGGTGCTGAAAAACATGAACTGTCTCACGCATGGAAACGGACAGATGCTGACTATCCCGAGCAAGCCAACCTACAAAGTATAAAGAACCAGCATTAAACGATAAGTCTCGAAATTGTCAGAATCGAATAATTCCAATCGTGACTGACTGATGTCGTCGCCGTAGGACACTGTTTTTGCGTTTTGTGAACATAACAGTTTTACATTTTTAAATATTTAAAACATGTTGCCGACCTTTGCATCACATTTAAATCTTATTAAGATCTGCTGAACAATGATACACCTTTTTTCAGACTTCATTAAAAGTAACTCCGTCATCAACGAGAAGTCTGATGATATTCATATTTTTTGTCGGGCCATTAACACAATCGCACCAAATGACGAGCGGCAGTCGCATTAAGTTGCTACAGCATTTAAATCGTATGAGGAGCTCAGCTCGCAGAAGAACGCATAACTATATGAACGCATGGAGTTCAATTTCTAGCTAATAGATGGCTCTTAAATGTATTCTAAAACGAAGCACATGTCACGTGTGCCACATAGTAGCTGATCTTAGTTAACAACCAACGTGACAAAGAGAGTAGTTCATGTTGATGATGATAAGAGTTTACAGAAGCTTGGTGAGATTTTTTCAACAGCGATACTGAAGTTAGTCTCTTGTCTTTCATTGATTCAGATTCTAAAGACAGCGATAATGACGTTAGTCATTTGCCTTTCATTCAGATTCTAAAGAACCCCAAGCAGTAATTCAAAGTGAATCTATTTCGAAAAGTAGTGATGAAAGTGACGATAATGATGGGCGTGCACCAGACCATTCAGGGAGTGTTCGTACTAAGATGCAGACAAAGCAAAGTGAACGAGACTGCAAAAAAATTGATAATAACTCTGTTCTACTTCCCTTAAATGTGTACAATAGGGTTTACGAAGGTTTGCTGAATAAATTTAAATCACAGTCAGCATCTGAATTATATATTTTTTTAGAATACATCGGGACATTCTTCGGTCTGGTTTGTGACGAGACCAATTATTACACGAGAAAAGCAATTCACAATAAACACAGAAAAAATAAAGATGACGATAACCGGTTGATATGTAAAACCACATAGTTGGTTATACGTATCAAGTCTGATTTCACAGCAACCACTTGGGAATAATTTAAATAAATATTACTGAGTTAATATAGAACGAGAACAGCAAGCGTCCCAAAACACGTCCATGTGGTTCGCTTAACTTACTTCTACATTTAACATACACAGTTTGTTCCATTTACCTTGACCACCCCCAAAATTTCTGTCCAGAAGCAAAAAAAAAAAAAAAAAAAAAAAAAAAATCAAGCAAATGTTTAGCTGTCAGTAGGACATTACCCAGAATTACTGCCTTTCTTGAACCTTTTTTTCTTAACGACGATATGAACAGCAGTGCGTCATTTATAGACAGCATCTTGTATTTTTTATTCTGTAATCCATTTCCTCTCTTCAAGACTCGTTCAAAAACATATCACAAAGTGCAAAAAAATGTTCAAATGTGTGGGAATTCCTAAGGGACAAAACCGCCAGGGTAATCGGTCCCTAGACTTACACATTAGTTAAACTAACTTATACTAAGAACAACACACACCCAACACAAACACCCATGCCCGAGGGACGACTCGAACCTCCGGCGGGAGCGGCCGCGCAATCCGTACATGGCGCCTCAAACCTCGCGGCCACTCCTCGCTGCTGTCAAAAAGTACCATTCACATAAACACAGCGTCATTAAAAATGTAACATAAAATTGGCTTTGTATCTCCTGCACTTCCTGAAGTTTACTGTAAAAATTAGTAACTCGAAGGGAAATGCACAGAGATGATTCAGTCAACCGTCTTCTGTTGAAGTCTGGGTGAATAAAAAGTACACCAAGAAAGAGAAGGTAAAAAAGCTGCGTCTATGGAGAATGTAAGTTATCGATGTTATCTTTCTTACAACAGTTAATTCTCTCTTTTTTTCGCGTGATATAGATGAAATCTTCGTATACAGAGCGATGCGTAACACGGCTTGTGGTACTCAAAAGACACACGCTGGGACCAGTACAGAAGTATCCGTGCAAACGTCCGTGGAACAAATTAGAGGCCAATTTTTAACCTGCGTTTTGAATCATTCTCGTAAAAGGATATTACGTCGACGAAGCAAAATGAGACATGTGTGCTCATATAAAGGTTTCTATTTTTCTCTTGACATGTTCTAGCAAAAATTAAAAGTCACCTTGCATCAAGGCTTGGCATTTCCAGAGAGGTAACAGTACTGATCGCATATGTCATTAAAACATGCACTGAAGAATATCTGGGGAATGTTTAGACCAGTTTGAAAGCAGTCCAAATAATTATATCTAATATCTGCACTTTTTTACTGTGTCTCTTGCAGGTAAGAATAAGTATTAGCCGTCTTTTGTAATTTAATTTCATCGTTGTTAATCAAAAACGTTTCACCTAACGGTTTCAGACATTTTAGCGATCTACAAAGTAAATTATTATTTATCTAATGGTATACTTTCATGCGAGTTGTTGATCGCATTTTTTTTATTTTATTTTTTTTTTTTTTCACGAGATTTCGACGACCGACTCAGTCGGTTTCTTCGGGTACTGCGAGTTGTGTTCTTGTGAGTACTTATTGTCTGGTCTCCAAACAGAATGGCTGAAGTCCAGGAACTGAATGCGCATAAGAAAACGGCTTGCAGCACCTGAAGACAACGACTGGATCGATCGTCGATATATCGTACAAAAAAAAAAAAAAAAAAAAAAAAGAATCAATAACTCGGATGAACAACCGAAAGCACGCCATAAACCAGTCAGGGGCATCTCATTATCACCGTAATTATTTGCTTCACTATCAAATGGTTCAAATGGCTCTGAGCACTATGCGACTTAACTTCTGAGGTCATCAGTCGCCTAGAACTTAGAACTAATTATACCTAACTAACCTAAGGACATCACACACATCCATGCCCGAGGCAGGATTCGAACCTGCGACCGTAGCGGTCGCTCAGCTCCAGACTGTAGCGCCTAGAACCGCACGGCCACTACGGCCGGCTACTATCAATATTTTATTTACGGTCGTGTGAATTGGTATGTGTAGCTTTTATGGCTGTGTTAACAATTTTCACATTAAATGTAAGTAAAGGATATAGGTTAGGAATTTTTATGTTTGCTATGGTTTCTGCCTGTCGACTGGCTCACCTTTAAACATTGTTCTCACCGAACTGCGTACCACCGCACTCATTGCACTTCACCTTGCCTCTGTGCTAGCTAGAGTATCAAGGGAAGCCATCAACTGCTGAAGATGGCAGCAGAGTGGGGATGTTTCGGAGGGTGGTTCGGGAGATGTAGGGAGGGGGGGAGGTGAGGATGGGTCCAGAGTACACTTAGGTTGAATGAAGAGCTTATGGCAACAGTAGCTGCGCACTTGTCCAGTCTTCCAGAATCGCTCTTTAAGGGTGGAATCTATGGACTGGAAATACGGTGGAGAAATTACTTTGACTTAAAATGGGGCTAGGCCAAAAAACTTTCACTTTTTACAGGAAAATAATCTTCACTCTCAGGCCGTTCAGTTTCCTCTTTGTCTTTCAAGGAAAGGTCACAAACTTGACCTAATAGTTCAAGGCGAGAAAAAGCACACTTGTAAGATATCAGCCCCAGCAATCGATGGCACAAGAAAATTTGGGCCACAGTTCTGATAGTTCACTGTTATGACCTACTAAAAGAACAGCTTTTAAACATGCTCGCGCATCAGTTGTCACTCGCGCCTTCCCGCTGCTGCCGCTTCTGAAGACTGAGCGCGAAGCAGAATACAGTGGAGTGAGTGTAAGACATTTGTCAAATACTGTTTTTTCAGTGGTAACTGCTTTGTTCATTGCGTCAGAGTGCGCGGTTTCTTACGTGTAGCTTGTGTCAAAGATTTCTTTGCTTTGAATATTCTAATGATGCGATTCGCATATGGAGTGTAAATGAATGAAACGAATGAATGTGTCATTAAAGAAGTAGTGTAGCGCTATTTCATTATTAGCATCCCTGTTGTGCTTTACTTTTTCGGATCGTATAGCTGGGATTGATAAAGTGATTTGCCGGAGATGAGCTGTTCTTCAACATGATTGGCGTAATTAAACGGTAGATTGAAAATCATTAATTTTATTTCATAATCATTAAACATTTGCTTCGGTTTATTCATTTTGATTTTGAGCCGTATATATAGCTGCAGAATATCAGTACGAGAATATTGTTAAAATAACATTAAACGTATATATACATCACGTTGACTTGAAATAATGAAATTATCGCGTGGCATTGTGGCCCCATGGTTGAAGTTCGGCCACCGAGTGCAAGTCTTATTTCAGGTGACGCCACATTGGGCGACTTGCGCGTTGGTGATGATAAGATGAAGATGAGGACAGTACAACATCCAGTCCCCGCCGGAGAAAATCTCCAACCCGGCCGGGAATCAAATCCGGGCCCGATGTAAGGCAGGCAAGCACCTTACCCCTCAGCTAAGCAGACAGGCTAAGGTTGACATACTGTGTACACATGTTGTAATATTTATGGCTTTAGAGCAATCATATTTAGCTACAAGGAGCTCTTCTTAGAGCAGCTGGAAGGCAGCAGTGGGAAGACGACGTAGAGTGATGTGGTGTATCGGTGACAGACGGTTTATTCGGTATGGGTACCATAAGAAAGACCGCCTAAATTATGATTCTTCTCAGCTATTGGCTGCTGTGTTAAGAAATAGCGCGCAAAAATGACAAATTTACGTTATTAATATTAGGAAAAACTGAACAATGAATTTAGTTGCCATTCATATACTGAAGCACCAACGAAACTGGTATAGGCATGCGTATTCAAATACAGGGTTATGTAAACACGCACAATACGGCGCTGGGGTCGGCAACGCCTGTAAAAGACAAGTGTCTGGCGCAGTTTTTAGATCGGTTGCTTCAATGGCAGGTTATCAAGATTTAGGTGAGTTTAAACGTGGTGTTATAGTCGGAGCACGAACGATGGGACACAGCATCTCAGAGGTAGCGATGAAGTGGGGATTTTCCAGTACGATCATTCTACGAGTGTACCGCGAATATCAGGAATCTGATAAACATCAAATTTCCGACATCACTGCGGCCGCATACAGACCCTGCAAGAATGGGACCAACGACGACTCAAGAGAATCATTCAACGTGACAGAAGTGCGACCCCTCCGCAAACTGCTGCAAATTTCAATGCTACGTCATCAATAAGTGTCGGCATGCGAATTATTCAATGAAACATCATCGATATGGGCTTTCGGAACCGAAGGCCCACTCGTGTGCCCTTGTTGACTGCACGACACATAGCTTCACACCTTGCCTGTGCCCGTTAACACCAAGATTGGACTTTTGATGACTGGAAACATATTGCTTGGTCGGGCGAGTCTCGTTTCAAATTGTATCGAGGAGTGATATGGGACCCCTGATACGTCTGGATACGACTCCGACAGGTGACATGTACGTAAGCGTCCTGTATGATCACCTGCATCCATTCATGTTCATTGAGCATTCCAACGGACTTGGGCAATTCCAGCAGGACAATGCGACACACCACACCTCCAGAATTGCTACAGAGTGGCTACAGGAACACTCTTCCGAGTGTAAACACTTCCGCTGGTCAATAAACTCCCCACAAATGAACATTGTTGAGCATATCTGGGATGCCTTGTAACGTACTGTTCACATGAGCTGTCCACCCCTCGTACTCTTACAGATTTGTGGACAGCCCTGCAGGATTCATTGGATCCATTCCCTCCAACACTACTTCAGACATCAGTCGAGTGCATGTCACGTCGTGTTGCGACACTTCCGGGCCCGCATCTCGTGGTCGTGCGGTAGCGTTCTCGCTTCCCACGCCCGGGTTCCCGGGTTCGATTCCCGGCGGGGTCAGGGATTTTCTCTGCCTCGTGATGGCTGGGTGTTGTGTGCTGTCCTTAGGTTAGTTAGGTTTAAGTAGTTCTAAGTTCTAGGGGACTTATGACCACAGCAGTTGAGTCCCATAGTGCTCAGAGCCATTTGAATTTGACACTTCCGGCGGTACGCTGGTGTACCATCTTCTTTGGGTCTTCAGTGAATAGCTCTTCAATGTAGCAGGCTATTATTACATTATTTCAACAGTGTTGATTTCCAACAGAATAATAAATATCTGCAAAATGTAAAAGCAAGTAAAGCACTTCGGAGATCTGCAGGTCGTGCCTAACTTGGATGGCGGGCGAAGTGGTCCGGCTGTAAGATCAGGAGTGGATCGGCAGTATCAGAGAACAGACTTGTTGTCTGCTGCGGTCATAATCATTCAAGACTTAATTAGCAGTGTATTGTTTTTTAAATGTCATAGCTCGATCGGTAGTCTCGGAGGACAGACGTGTTGTCTACCGTGGTCGGTATCGGTTAACAACTTAATTACCAATCTCTTTCCTTTTTTAGACATGTAATTGAGAACTAGTTTATAGTAATTATGCAAACCCACAGTTCATTATTTTGTTTATCCTCTGTGAAAGTGTGAAGAAAGAAAATTATTTGTGATTTGTAAAGTGGACTAAAATTGTGCAATTTCTCGTATTCTGCTAGTAAAAAGCGATTGTCATCCCGTTTAGATAAACCAATTCACATCTAATTATTTTTGAAATACCAGTTCCTCGCTGACAGTTTAGTAAAGCCTGAAGATAACGGACTCAAGACGTACGTGCTGTCTTCAGCGGAAGGGATAAGCACTATAGAAGACTGCAGAATGGTGAACATTATTCAGAACTTATGCATTCCACTCAAAGCGGCGGAGGCAACTACGCATCTCGCGTGTACTGCAATGTTACTACACGTCATGTCTGGTGATACAGAGGACATATGAAGGGATGAAACTTTCGTGGGAAGGGATTTATCATAAACACGAAAATCCCTCTCTCATTCATTTGCCATAATATCACTTACTTTTTTCGCGTAGAATAGCGTGTGTTCTCGAACAAGGTTTCAAAACTCGTCGAGCAGAAGTGTGCACGTCCCCACTACTTTTTCCTCGTCTTCAGCATCCCGCGAATAGCAGCTGGGCTCTGGTTGCCCCTCCGCTGAACAGTGCTTCACGCTCGGGCATTAGGCGGCTGCAGTGGGGCCTTGTGTCAAACAGCCAGTGTGCGCGTCTTTCAGTAGGTCGTAACTGCTATATTATCACAATTAAGGTCTAAATTTTCGTACTGGTCGGCTGCTGGGGCTGTTTTCTCCTTAAATTATGAGGTCAAGGTGGTGATGTTTAGACGATTACCTGTCATTGTCAGCTGTATTGGAGGCGATCTCTGAATCCTAAACACGGTTCTTCAAGAAGTTAAGGTCTTCTGGGCTGTTGGGTCGCGTTATATTTCTTCAAACAATCGACTTTTCGATCCCTTTGCTGGAGAAGATTCCACAACCCAGAAGTTGTCAGGACTTACGGTTGTTCTTATCACAGAAGTTTATTCGCCCAGACCGCACAAAAATACACAATGATTACTAGTTTCAGCGAAATTAAATCGCCATTTTTCAGATCATATGTACAGAAAAAAATTTTACAGGACCAGTCCAGTCGATTTCTTTACTAATGATCTGAAGATGGCGATTTAAATTCGCTGAAACTAGTAATCATTGTAGAAATTCTTCAAATCCATATGTGGCATACACCAAACCAGTGCTTAACAGTATTGGTTAAAAACAGTCTTGGCTGCAATTTTAGTTTTTTTTATTTTTTCAACTACGATACGCGTTTCGCTTTATTTAGGCATCTTCAGATTGATCTTAATTTGGTATTTCTTAAAACGATTCTTTAGACAGTGTAGCCAAAGGGCATCGTCGAATACATCAGGCCAACATCGCTTTCGTTAAACTCAGTAAAAACTTATCTAGATGGACGCGAGTGACTCCAAGATCTGCATAACGCGTTCCCGTTCACAGGAGCGAGTAACAGAATAATTCGCATCCATCTAGAAAAGTTTTTACTGAGTTTAACGAAGGCGATGTTGACCTGATGTATTCGACGATGCCCTTTGGCTACACTGTCTAAACGATCGTTTTAAGAAATACCAAATTAAGATCAACCTGAAGATGCCTAAATAAGGTGAAACGCGTATTTACAAAAATAAAAAAACTAAAATTGCAACCAAGACCGTTTTTAACCAATACTAGTAACCATTGTGTATTTCTGTGCGATATGGGCGAATAAACTTCTGCAATAAGAAGAATAACAATGTTTGGCGATGTTTCCTTGTTAGCGCTGCGTCAGGTCTATGTGAACGAAGGTCTATCGCGAACATAAAATGATCACATTTTCGACAAGGCACGCGGTGAGTCGCGGAGTAGCTCTGACGGCGTCTGAAAAGATAAGACGTACGCCCCCCCCCCCCCCCCCCCCCCCCCCCCCGCAGGCGGCGAGTACGTGGCGGGCGCGAGTCGATATTTATATAAAGGCCAAGCGAGGCGAGGTGCCCGCGCCGTTGTTTGCGGCTGAATGGAGCCGCCAGGCGATAAGGCCGTTAACTTGTTGCCGAGCAGAGAAAACGGCGAGCCGTGGCCTCGAGTGCGGAGGAGTGGGCTCGGCTGGAGAGCAGAGCAGTGGAGGCCACTCCAGTGCCGGCGCCCTCACCCGCCTCCGTCATTAAGGGCTGCCTCCAGTTCCAGCTGCAGCTGCAGGCGCGCATGCGCCCCAGACAAAGCCCGGCGGCACACAGCGGCGCGTAATGAGAAACAATGGCGCGACGAAAAATAGGCCCGCCGATTTTAAAGGCGCGTCACGACGCCCCGACTAAGTTCTGATCTCTCTCTCTCTCTCTTTCTCTCTCTCTCTCTCTCTCTTTCTCTCTCTCTCTCTCTCTTTCTCTCTCTCTCTCTCTCTCTCTCTCTCCTTTACTTTTTACACACCAAACACTACGCAGGGTAAGTCAGGAGCAAAGGTAAACGCTTTGAGGGATGATAGTATTAGTGATTCTGAACAAAAAACTTCATACAGACATACACCCTATTCTGAATGTTTCGAGATAGAACTCATTTAATGTAAAGGGTGCCGCATTTAAAAGTACCCCGCTTCCCCTCTGAATGCAAATGCAGTATTTCGACTTCTGAAATAAAGTAAACAGCTAGAACGATGGACAGTTTTATTCAGCAATCGACTGTTAACATTCTTCTGTCTGTGATTCGGTTTATTTCATTAGTGAAGTTAGACGTTTCTCTTTGCGGCATGTAAAATGACTTGCTCGATAGAAGAAAGACTTGAAATTGTGGAAGCATATGTGAAAAACAGGTTCGATTAAGGAAACTCGCGAAATTTTCGGTGTCAGGTATTCGAACAGAAGACTTCCTTGCGAACAGAGCAATACAGATTCGGCATGAAAAATGGCGCACCTACGGGGCTTTGTAAAACGTAAAACGAGAAAGAATTCCTTCAGTTCGCACACCAGATGTTATTGCAGACTTTGCAAAACGTGAAACGACAAAGAATTCCTTCAGTTCGCACACCAGAAGTTATTGCAAACATTCGCCGAAGAATTATTCTAATGCCAAGATGCGCAAGTAAATAGGAGGAGTTGCCAGTGGATACTGAAAACTCTTAATTTGAAGCCATATCGTTCGACGGTTATGCAGCAATTACGGGGAGATGACAGTCAGAAACATGTAGCTTTTTTCGCCTATACTGTCGCAGTAAGTAAAAACTAAATTTACATCCATATCGACTGGTAAGCTATAGTCATGGCGATACATTGAAGTGTGACCCATCTTTCTACCATAGAGCCAGCACCCAGTATTATGCTACTACCAGTAATGCTGCAAGCCTTTTCGAACTGTTCGTGCAGATGTTTGTTGTCTTGCAAACGTCCCCATCTGTTGACTCAGGGATCGAGACGTGGCTGCACGATCAGTTACAGCCATGCGGATAAGATGCCTGTCATCTCGACTGCTAGTGATACGAGGCTGTTGGAATCCCGCACAGCGTTCCTTATTACCCTCCTGAACCCACCGATTCCATATTCTGCTCACAGTCATTGGATCTCGACCAATGCGAGCAGCAATGTCCCGATACGATAAACCGCAATTGCGATAGGCTACAATACGACCTTTATCAAAGTCGGAAACGTGATGGTACGCATTTATCTTCCTTGCACGAGGCATCACAACAACGTTTCGCCAGGCAACGCCGGTCAACTGCTGTTTGTGTATGAGAAATCGGTTGGAAGCTTTCCTCATGTCAGCACGTTCAGCACGTTGTAGGTGTCGCCACCGGCGCCAAGCTTGTGTGAATGCTCTGAAAAGCTAATCATTTGCACATCACAGCATCTTCTTCCTGTCGGTTAAATTTTCCGTCTGTAGCATGTCATCTTCGTGGTGTAGCAATTTTAATGGCCAGTAATGTACTTACACGGGCTACTTTTACCTACGCCACTCTGTTATTTTCTGTATTATTCAAATATTTTAATTGGTTACAACGTACCACAGTAGTGTAGAGGAAGCTGAGACGAACAAGCTGATACTGGACGCTTGTGTCTATTAAATCGATAAACTGCCTCATATTGGCCGAAAAAAACTATGTAAGCTAGCGTGCATGCGCGTCGCGCGAGATTTTCTGTATTCTCGCGGTCTCTTCTATGGAAAATAGGAATAGGACTTTCCTGAAATAAATTTAGCGTAACTTAATTTTGTACTGCCACACTTTTTTTTTTTTTTTGAACGTGCGATACGTAAAAAAGTGATTTAATATGTTCCTTCTCTGAAACATGTGCATAAGTGCATATTAAGTTTTTCGTTCAGAATGACTGCCACTCTCACCCCCAAAGCATGTACCTTCCTACCTGACTCACCCTATAAACTGATAACCTCGTGGTGATCGCAAAATAAATATATAAGAGACATTTGTTAGATACCGCGCATAGTGTTGCTATGCATGCCTATCCCTAATACCAGTGCATTGACAGGCTGTACTCTCTTAACAATTTATCAGCATTTGCACAGAGTCGGCTCTTTTTACTTCTGAGGTTGCTTTCTAGGTGTCATTAAGTCTCAATAAGTACGTTAAGAACAGCTGAAAGCAAGGGGAAACTATAGCCGCAATTTTTTTTTTCGAGGATAAGCAGCGCGACTGCATGGTTAAATGACCGAGGGTAAAATATGCCGAAGGTAAAATGGTCGGAGTGTGCATCCCAAAGTCAGTTCAATACATGGTTATAAATACAAGATCAAATAGGGGTAATGCAGGGGTAAGTTTAATAATGAATACGAAAATAAGAATGCGGGTAAGCTACTATGAACAGCAAGCGAACGCATCATCACAGCCACGAAGCCCACACCTACCACAATAGCAAAAGTTGATATTCCAACTAGCTCCGCAGATGATGAAGAGATTGAAGAAATGTGTGATGAACAGGGGAAAGGAATATAGTAGATGACGAATGGGTAGCGACGAGAGGTGTAATAGTCAAGGCAGCAGAGGATGAAGTAGGTAAAAACACAAGGTGAAGCAGAAATCCATGGATATCATAAGAGACACTGAATTTAATTGATGGAAGGAGAAAATATAAAATGGTAGCAATTCAAGCAGGCGAAGCGGAATGCAAACGTCTAAAAAAGGAGTGACAAGAAGTGCAAAATGGCTTAGAAGGAATGGCTAGAGGACAAATGAAAGGATTTGGAAGTATATTTCATTAGAGGGAAGGTAGATACCGCCTACAGGAAAATTTAAGAGACTTTTGGAGAAAGGAGAAGAAGCACTATGAATATCAAGAGCTCACAAAAAATCAGTACTAAGTGTAGTGGACTGTTAAGGCAGCCAGTCCACAGTGAAGTAGCCGAAAGGGCACGCGTCAACTCACGCCGTCTGGCGTTAAGTCTGGAACAGGATTCGTAATGAATGTGATAAAGAAAAGAACGTAGCTACTAGAACACTTAACTTTTATATCGTCCTTTGGTATACAGCATTCTGGATGATACAAGTGAGACTCTATCTTGAGGTACATGCAACGTTACAAATGGTTAATGGCGCCTTGCTAGGTCGTAGCCATTAACTTAGCTGAAGGCTATTCTGTCTCTCGGCAAATGAGAGAAAGACTTCGTCAGTGTAGTCGCTAGCAAAGTCGTCGTACAACTGGGGCGAGTGCTAGTACGTCTCTCGAGACCTGCCTTGTGGTGGCGCTCGGTCTGCGATCCTGACAGTGGCGACACGCGGGTCCGACATGTACTAATGGACCACGGCCGATTTAAGCTACCACCTAGCAAGTGTGGTGTCTGGCGGTGACACCACACTAAGCAAAGAAGGGGAAGCTGAAACGAATATACAGAGTCTATACATGGGAGAGGACGTAGATCAAGATGAGACGGGAGGAATGATACTGCGGGAAGAATTTGACTCAGCACTGAAAGAACAAAGTCAAAACAAGGCCCAGAAGTAGTCGACATTTCTTTAGAACTACTGATAGCCTTGGGAGAACCATCCATGGTAAAACTCTTCCATCTGTTGTGCAAGATGTATGAGACAGCCGAAATACCCTCAGACTTCAAGAAGAATGCAACAGTTCCAGTTCCAAAGAAATCAGGTGCTGACAGGTGTGAATATTACCGAACTATCAGTTTAATACATCATGGTTGCAAAATAACAACACCAATTCTTTACATAAGAATGGAAAAACTGCTACAAGCTGACTTCGGGGAAGATCAGTTTCGATTCCAGAGCCACGCAGCTAGGCAATACTGATCGTACAACTTCTCTTAGAAGATACGTAAAGGTAAACCTACGTTTTTAGCATTCGTAAACTCAGAGAAAGCTTCTGACAATGTTGACTAGAATATTCTCTTTGAAATTCTGAAAGTAGCAGGGGTAAAATACAGGGAGCGGAAAGCTACTTACAACTTGTACAGAAACTAGACGGCATTATAAGAGTCAAAGAGCTTTAAAGAGAAGAAGTGGATGCGAAGGGAGAGAGAGACAGGATTGTAGCCTATCCACGTTGTTATTCAATCTGTATATTAAGCAAGCGGTAAAGGAAAGCGAAGGTTCAGGGAGAAAACATAAAAAAAATTTGAGGTCTGCTGATGGCATTTTAATCTGTCAGAGACAGCAAAAGACTTGGAAGAGCAGTTGTACGGAATGGACAGCGTCTTGAAAGGAGGGTATACAATGAATATCAATAAAAGTGAAACAAGAGTAATGAACTGTAGTCGAATTCAATCAGGCGATGCTGAGGGAATTAGAGAAGGAAACGAGACGCTAAAAAAAAAAAAAAAAAAAGGAGATAAGTTTTGCTATTTGGACAGCAAAATAACAGATGGTGACCGATGTAGAGGAGATATAAAATACAGACTGGCAATGGGAAGAAAAGCATTTCTAAAGAAGAGAAATTTGTTAAGGTCGAATATAGACTTAAGTGTTATTAAATATTTCTGAAGATATTTGTAATTTAGCCTTGCATGAAAGTGAACCATGGACGATAAACAGTTTAGAGAAGAAGAGAATAGAGGCTTCTGAAATGTGGTGCCACAAAAGCATGCTGAAGATTAGATGGGTAGATCGCGTAGCTAGTGAGAATGTACTGAACATAATTGGGGAGACAAGACATTTTTGGCGCAATTTGACTAAAGGAAGGGATCGCTTGATACGACACTTTCTGAGAAATTTACTATTGGCAGTGCGGTGGGTAAAAAACGTAGAGCAGGGCCAGCCACTCGGCTTTGCTCGGTCCTTTTCGGAAGTATCCGGAACAGCGCCACATTTCATCGAGCACTGCGGCGCGGCATTTTTCGGTCGGCACAACTCTCTGAGATCGGCAGAGTCGTACTGTCAGCGTTGTTTTATCTTCGCTATCTGTTTGTGGTATGAAGGACGTAGACAGGTCCAGTGGCTGTTTGCATACAAAAAAGAGGTAATCTAGCGATCTATCGTCCCAGTCCTTTAAAATGAATGGGAATGACAGAAGCGAGGGATGGAACTTCTCAAAAAAGGGTTCAAATGGCTCTGAGCACTATGGGACTTAACTTCTGAGGTCATCAGTACCCTAGAACTTAGATCTACTTAAACCTAACTAACCTAAGGACACCACACACATCCATGCCCGAGGCAGGATTCGAACCTGCGACTGAAGCGGTCGCGCGGTTGCAGACTGTAGCGCCTAGAACCGCTCGTCCACCCCGGCCGGCTGAAACTTCTCAGTTCACATAAAGACATCTACTGCATATTTGGTGTGAAGCGACACTATCCGAGACCATGTAAAAGGAATTTAAAGATTTAGTTGACGAAAAGAGCAAAAAATTACAACGATCGACGGACGGAATTCATTGTTCTGAGAGAAAAAAAATCACACACGCTTTGTGCTAAATTTGCAGGCCTGGAGCTCCTGAAAAAATTGGTCGTACGAACAGTAAAATTTCTGAAGTAGCACGTATTATTCCACTGTCAGTTGCAATAGAATTGAACGGAGAGTATGGAGATGCCGTATGTTACGGCAAAGTACGTTGGTTGACTTAAGGGGCATGTTTGGAGCGTATTTCGATTTGAAACCCGCTATCGCTGAATTTATGAAGGAAAAAGGAGTGCGGGAACGAAAACTACGACATCCGGAATGGATTGCAGGCTTCGCATTTTAAGTGGACTTGACTGTACACTATACATAGTAAGACATCGCACGGTAACTTCTTTATGATTTGATGGGGGATGCACTTAAGAAAACCTCGTAGTAGAACCGACACATTCTGACGAAGACGGTCCACTACCTTGAGATCACTGCCATTAACGAAAGCGTGAGGTTTGAAGAATTCATTGTAGCTTTGATAAAATTACAAGGATAGATTTATATAGATTTTGAGGACAGTGTTAATCTTACATCTTTTTCCGTGCTGTTTTTGAGACTATTTGCCGCTTCAGTTAAAAGCGCCCTTTTGCATGCACTGATGCCACTGACTGCCCTGCAAGGTAATTCCAGTTTTAATGACAATTTTTTTGCGTTAAAACTGTCCAGTACATCTACATTACTTTCCTCAGATAGAGTTTCCAAATCTCCATACTTAAGTTGCAAAAGGGCTACCATATCCCGAGCGACATATTTGAGTGAAAGACCCGTTTTAGATTATGAAACTAAATAAGGCACGAATACATGGCAACCTGAGTGCGAAACTCTGTGAAATTGACTGCGTCTGTCCGTAGGCTGACAGTTTATGCCAGGTAAAAATGAACTTGTGTCTTCATTTAATATGGATAATTTGTTTTGTTTGTGAGCTATGTTGTTGAGAAATGCGAAATATAAAACCACGTCGTTTGCAGTGCGGCTGCATTGCCATTTAAAGGCGACGCGTCCGTATTTTCCCCCTCTTCCCCCTCCTCGCGCTCAGACAGTGTGGCGTGGCGTGGCAGTGAAGTGAGGCTGAGTGCTTCGGTACTTAGGACAGAGAATGGTCCACGAGCCGAAATCTTCGCTGCCCTTGTTGGAGACACTGAGATGAATACAGCAAGCAGTTTCAGAATGATGTAGGTCGCAGTAGCTATTCGGAAATGAAGAGGCTTGCACAGGATGGAGTAATATGGACAGCTGCATCATACCATTCAGTGGACTGAGGACAACAAGAACAACAAGTAAGCTGACCAGAAAGAAATTATAAACCCATGAAAAGGGCACAGCTGTCGCTCTGTAGTGCTTCATTGGCTTACGACTGGTACTTGGTCGTCGTATGTCATCTCTGGTACTAGACTGGTACTACACTCATGCTCATAAATTAAGGATAATGCAAATACATGGTGAAACAACGCTCTGATGGGCGTTTTGCGGGTTTAAATCACCTCGGTGTGTGACCATTCGGTGCATTTGACCTGCGGTCATCGCACGGTGGCGCTGGCAGCAGTCCACATACGCAGAGGTGTGTTGGTGCATGTCAGAGTACGGTGCAGCGAGTAAGTGTGCAGACGTTTGCAGACGTGCTAATGGTGGCAGTGTAATGAAAATGGCTCAAAGAAGTTATGAGGGGAGAATACTAGGGCGACTGGAGGCTGGTCAAACACAACAGGTCGTAGCACGGGCCCTCCGTGTAACGCAAAGTGTGGTCTTATGATTATGGCAACAATTCCAGCAGACAGGAAACGTGTCCATGCGCTACAGTACAGGACGTCCACAGTGTACAACACCACAAGAAGACCGATACCTCACCATCAGTGCCCACAGACGGCCACGGAGTACTGCAGGTAGCCTTGCTCGGGACATTACCGCAGCCACTGGCACAGTTGTCTCCAGACACACAGTCTACAGACGACTGAACAGACATGGTTTATTCACCCGGAGACCTGCACGGTGCATTCCACTGACCCCTGGTCACAGGAGAGCCCGTAAAGCCTGGTGTCAAGAACACAATACATGGTCATTGGAACAGTGGTCCCAGGTTATGTACACGGACGAGTCCAGGTATAGTCTGAACAATGATTCTCGCCGGGTTTTCATCTGGCGTGAACCAAGAACCAGATACAAACCCCTTAATGTCCTTGAATGGGATCTGTATGGAGGCTGTGGTTTGATGGTGTGGTGTGGGATTATGACTGGTTTTGATGGTGTGGTGTGGGATTATGACTGGTGCACGTACGCCCCTGCATGTCTTTGACAGAGGAACTGTAACAGGTCAGATGTATCGGGACGTCATTTTGCACCATTATGTCCGCCTTTTCAGGGGTGCAGTGGATCCCACCTTCCTCCTGATGCCGCACGGTCACACCGAGCTGCCATTGTGGAGGAGTACCTTGAAACAGAAGGTATCAGGTGAAAGGAGTGGCCTGCCTGTTCTCCAGACCTAAACCCCATCGAGCACGTGTGGGATGCTGTCGGTCGACGTATCGCTGCACGTCTTCAAACCCCTACGATACTTCAGGAGCTCCGACAGACACTGGTGCAAGAATGGGAGGGTATACACCAGCAGCTGCTCGTCCACCTGATCCAGAGTATGCGAACCCGTTGTGCGGCCTATGTACGTGCGCATGGTGATCATATCCCATAATGATGTCGGGGTACATGCGCAGGAAACAGTGGCGTTTTATAGCACACGTGTTTCGGGAGGTTTTCTCAACTTATAGCCAATACCGTGGACTTACAGATCTGTGTCGTGTGTGTTCTCTAAGTGCCTATGCTATTAGGCCAGTTTTATGTAGTGCCACGTTGTGTGGCACCACATTATGCAATTATCATTAATTTATGAGCATTAGCGAACCTCCATCGCTGACTAATACTACATAACCACGTGAACCTCTACTGCTGATTGGTACTAGGTCACAACATGGCCCTCCATCGCTGATTTGTATTAGGTAGCCAAATTAAACTTCACTCCTGATTGGAACTAGGTCATCATATTACCTTCCACTGCAGGCTGGTGCTAAGTAGCCATGTAGACCACCACCGCTGACTGGTTTTTTATTTATTTATTCGTATGGCTCACATGCAGTTTAAAATTACAGGTATATAACATTAGTAATATTCACGCTCTTCAGGATTTTCAATAAGTTGACAGCTCTGGTTTCACAGCGTAAAGGTGGGTTTCTTGAACGGAGTTTATTTCGCCATAAACTTGGTATGTCTTTCTGTATGGGTAATTCCAGTTTCTCCTGTACCTTGCGCATTCCCTAAACAAGACCTCGCTTTAAGCGGATTGCTGGTGGATAGATGTTGCTCAGCAGAGGAAGCCAGTAAGTCGGTATTGGTTGGATTGCTCCAGTTATTAACCGCATAGTGTGGTTCTACTGGACGTCGACCAAGTTGGTGTGGCAGCTGTTTAGTCACACCAGGGCAGAATACTCGGCTGCTGAGAAGACCAGCGTAATGGATGACGTGCGCAAGGTTTCTGCTGAATCTCCCCATGCCGTTCCACACAATTTTTGAATAACACTATTACGAGTTTTTGTCTTGGCGGTAGTATTTTCAAGATGTTTTCTATATGAAAGGGTGTGGTCAACGGTGGCGCCAAGGTATTCAGGGTACTTGTTATGGCAAAGCGTGTTTCCGTTAAGTTTCACTCTGAGCTCCGCGTTAGCTTGTTTGTTTTTCAGATGGTATATACATACTTCAGTTTTACTTGTACTGGGTATAAGTCGCCACTTTCTAAAACAGGCGCTCATAACGGCTAGATATTCTGTGAGAACTGTCTCCGCTCGTTCAGGATCATTGGTTCTACAAGCAAGAGCGATATCGTCTGCGTAGCAGAATTTTGTTGACCTGGTACTGGTAGATCGGAGGTATATAGGCTGAATAACAGGGGTGCTAAGACGGAACCCTGTGGTAGACCATTACTTAATTTCCTCTCCCTGCTCACATTTTCTCCCAAGTGAACATGGAGAGTTCTATTGTTTATCATGGTGTTGATGAGAGTTGCAGTTTTTCGGCATCAGGTTGTTTTTAGTAATTTGTATATCATCCCTTCTCTCCAGACTGTGTCGTATGCAGTTAGGTCTACGAACGCGACAGATGTCTTCACGTTGTCCTGGAAGCCAGTCTCTATGAAAGTTGTTAGGGCCAGTACCTGGTCGCCGCAACTTCTCTGTGGCCTGAAAGCCGCTTGCTCAGTTGGGATATGTTCCAGAATGAAGCTGCTTATTCTATTATAGAAGAGCCTCTCCAAGGGTTTGTGCCGGCCGGGTGGCCGAGCGGTTCTAGGCGCTAAAGTCTGGAACCGCGCGACCGCTACGGTTGCATGTTCGAATCCTGCCTCGGGCATGGGTGTGTGTGATGTCCTTAGGTTAGTTAGGTTTAAGTAGTTCTAAGTTCTAGGGGACTGATGACCTCAGAAGTTAAGTCCCACAGTGCTCAGAGCCATCAGACCCAAGGGTTTGCAAGTACAGCTCAAAAGGGAAATTGGTCTGAAACTTTCAGGGTGGTCAGCTGGTTTACCTGGTTTCAAAATTGTTACTATTTTTGTGCCACTTTAGCTCGTTAAGTAGTGGTCGACTATCTACGATGTTGGAGAAGAAGTGGACCAGCCAGTTTTTCCACCATTACCCATGTTTATTAGAAAATCTGGGTGTATATTATCCAGACCTGGTACTTTACCTTGTTTAGTTTCTTTCAGTGCCTCATCCAATTCAGTCAGTGTAAATGGTGAAGAGAAACTGGATGCATTGGACACTGAGCTTTCAGAGAGGTGAGTTCTTGTTTTATTTTAGAAGTATGTTATTTGTCTCTGGATGATAGATGGTTCAGCTAAGTGGTTAGCGATCTGGTTACCTGAAATACCAGGTTTCTACCCGGGATTATTGGAGGCTCCGCCAAGTTTACGCAGAAGACTCCATGTCTTTCTACCTGAATGTGTGAAGTTTACATTTTCTACCGTCTCACACCATCGTAATCTTCTAGCAGCGTCAAGACTTTAGAGGAGGTCGTCTGCAATATCGCTGTCGCCAGTTTCGTTGTACTGTTCGTAAAGTTTTTCATAATGTTCGTTCCAGCTTGGTATACATTCCTTTCTGTACCCACTACGACTTCCCCCATGAACCATGGACCTTGCCGTTGGTGGGGAGGCTTGCGTGCCTCAGCGATACAGATGGCCGTACCGTAGGTGCAACCACAACGGAGGGGTATCTGTTGAGAGGCCAGACAAACATGTGGTTCCTGAAGAGGGGCAGCAGCCTTTTCAGTAGTTGCAGGGGCAACAATCTGGATGATTGACTGATCTGGCCTTGTAACATTAACCAAAACGGCCTTGCTGTGCTGGTACTGCGAACGGCTGAAAGCAAGGGGAAACTACAGCCGTAATTTTTCCCGAGGACATGCAGCTTTACTGTATGATTAAATGATGATGGCGTCCTCTTGGGTAAAATATTCCGGAGGTAAAATAGTCCCCCATTCGGATCTCCGGGCGGGGACTACTCAAGAGGACGTCGTTATCACGAGAAAGAAAACTGGCATTCTACGGATCGGAGCGTGGAATGTCAGATCCTTTAATCGGGCAGGTAGGTTAGAAAATTTAAAAAGGGAAATGGATAGGTTAAAGTTAGATATAGTGGGAATTAGTGAAGTTCGGTGGCAGGAGGAACAAGACTTTTGGTCAGGTGATTACAGGGTTATAAATACAAAATCAAATAGGGGTAATGCAGGAGTAGGTTTAATAATGAATAAAAAAATAAGAGTGCGGGTTAGCTACTACAAACAGCATAGTGAACGCATTATTGTAGCCAAGATAGACACAAAGCCCATGCCTACTACAGTAGTACAAGTTTATATGCCAACTATCTCTGCAGATGATGAAGAAATTGATGAAATGTATGACGAGATAAAAGAAATTATTCAGGTAGTGAAGGGAGACGAAAATTTAATAGTCATGGGTGACTGGAATTCGTCAGTAGGAAAAGGGAGAGAAGGAAACATAGTAGGTGAATATGGATTGGGGGGAAGAAATGAAAGAGGAAGCCGCCTTGTAGAATTTTGCACAGAGCATAACTTAATCATAGCTAACACTTGGTTCAAGAATCATAAAAGAAGGTTGTATACCTGGAAGAATCCTGGAGATACTAATAGGTATCAGATAGATTATATAATGGTAAGACAGAGATTTAGGAACCAGGTCTTAAATTGTAAGACATTTCCAGGGGCAGATGTGGATTCTGACCACAATCTATTGGTTATGAACTGCAGATTGAAACTGAAGAAACTGCAAAAAGGTGGGAATTTAAGGAGATGGGACCTGGATAAACTGAAAGAACCAGAGGTTGTAGAGAGTTTCAGTTCGAGCATAAGGGAGCAATTGACAGGAATGGGGGAAAGAAATACAGTAGAAGAAGAAGAAGGGGTAACTTTGAGGGATGAAATAGTGAAGGCAGCAGAGGATCAAATTGGTAAAAAGACGAGGGCTAGTAGAAATCCTTGGGTAACAGAAGAAATATTGAATTTAATTGATGAAAGGAGAAAATATAAAAATGCAGTAAATGAAGCAGGCAAAAGGGAATACAAACGTCTCAAAAATGAGATCGACAGAAAGTGCAAAATGGCTAAGCAGGGATGGCTAGAGGACAAATGTAAGGATGTAGAGGCTTGTCTCACTAGGGGGTAAGATAGATACTGCCAACAGGAAAATTAAAGAGACCTTTGGAGAGAAGAGAACCACTTGTATGAATATCAAGAGCTCAGATGGCAACCCAGTTCTAAGCAAAGAAGGGAAGGCAGAAAGGTGGAAGGAGTATATAGAGGGTTTATACAAGGGCGATGTACTTGAGGACAATATTATGGAAATGGAAGAAGATGTAGATGAAGAGGAAATGGGAGATAAGATACTGCGTGAAGAGTTTGACAGAGCACTGAAAGACCTGAGTCGAAACAAGGCCCCGGGAGTAGACAACATTCCATTAGAACTACTGATGGCCTTGGGAGAGCCAGTCATGACAAAACTCTACCATCTGGTGAGCAAGATGTATGAGACTGGCGAAATACCCACAGACTTCAAGAAGAATATAATAATTCCAATCCCAAAGAAAGCAGGTGCTGACAGATATGAAAATTACCGAACTATCAGTTTAATAAGTCACAGCTGCAAAATACTAACGCGAATTCTTTACAGACGAATGGAAAAACTGGTAGAAGCGGACCTCGGGGAAGATCAGTTTGGATTCCGTAGAAATGTTGGAACACGTGAGGCAATACTAACCTTACGACTTATCTTAGAAGAAAGATTAAGAAAAGGTAAACCTACGTTTCTAGCACTTGTAGACTTAGAGAAAGCTTTTGACAACGTTAACTGGAATACTCTCTTTCAAATTCTGAAGGTGGCAGGGGAAAATACAGGGAGCGAAAGGCTATTTACAATTTGTACAGAAACCAGATGCCAGTTATAAGAGTCGAGGGGCATGAAAGGGAAGCAGTGGTTGGGAAAGGAGTGAGACAGGGTTGTAGCCTCTCCCCGATGTTATTCAATCTGTATATTGAGCAAGCAGTAAAGGAAACAAAAGAAAAATTCGGAGTAGGTATTAAAATTCATGGAGAAGAAGTAAAAACTTTGAGGTTCGCCGATGACATTGTAATTCTGTCAGAGACAGCAAAGGACTTGGAAGAGCAGTTGAACGGAATGGACAGTTTCTTGAAAGGAGGATATAAAATGAACATCAACAAAAGCAAAACGAGGATAATGGAATGTAGTCAAATTAAATCGGGTGATGCTGAGGGGATTAGATTAGGAAATGAGACACTTAAAGTAGTAAAGGAGTTTTGCTATTTAGGGAGTAAAATAACTGATGATGGTCGAAGTAGAGAGGATATAAAATGAAGACTGGCAATGGCAAGGAAATCGTTTCTGAAGAAGAGAAATTTGTTAACATCGAGTATATATTTAAGTGTCAGGAAGTCGTTTCTGAAAGTATTTGTATGGACTGTAGCCATGTATGGAAGTGAAACATGGACGATAACCAGTTTGGACAAGAAGAGAATAGAAGCTTTCGAAATGTGGTGCTACAGAAGAATGCTGAAGATAAGGTGGGTAGATCACGTAACTAATGAGGAGGTATTGAATAGGATTGGGGAGAAGAGAAGTTTGTGGCACAACTTGACTAGAAGAAGGGATCGGTTGGTAGGACATGTTTTGAGGCATCAAGGGATCACAAATTTAGCATTGGAGGGCAGCGTGGAGGGTAAAAATCGTAGAGGGAGACCAAGAGATCAATACACTAAGCAGATTCAGAAGGATGTAGGTTGCAGTAGGTACTGGGAGATGAAGAAGCTTGCACAGGATAGAGTAGCATGGAGAGCTGCATCAAACCAATCTCAGGACTGAAGACCACAACAACAACAACACCCACTACGGATAAACTTCTTAGCAGCGGTAAGAACAGCTCCGACGAATCTAGGGTAGCTTTTAGGTTCTGGTGGAATAAAACAGATATATCTATCTAAGTGGTCAGCAAAACTTCGCCAATCAGCCCTGGGGAAATTTCATCTGTGTCGCGGTACAGATCTCGCTACTGGGACCGCTGACTAGTACTAAGTCATCATATGACCCTCCACTGCTGACAGGTACCAGGTAGCCACGTGAATCTCCACCACTGACGTAAGTCAGGGCAGTCAAGCGCTATGTATGTCAGTGGATTGTATGGCATCGCTGCATTAAGATGGGTCTGTGTGAAGACCTGACAGGATCGCAAAAAGGAGCTATAGTGTTGGACGTGCTCTGGTCACACCGTGAATAAAGTTGCCCAATTTGTTGACCAATGCAGATTGTCGAGCTTGTGCTCACGGAATGTAACACGTCATAATAACAGCTGTCGTAGAATGGCCCTTACTGGCAGGGATCTAAGGCGAGTGTCAATAACAATCAAATACAAAACCAACAGGAAGTGTTACTGTCAGCGAATGCAGGTCCATCTCAAACAGTTTCCGAGTGAACACTGCGAAGGAAAATGCACGCATTGGACATCTGTAGTCGCGCACTTCGCAAATGCTCAAACAGCTGCACGTGTTCAACTGGTCAAACTACACTAATTGGAAAGTAGATGACTGGAGCGTATAGCTTAGTTCGACGAGTTGCGATATTTTTTTCCAAATGATGCAAAGCATCGCGTGCACCAATGGTCCAATGAATCATCAACACGGATTGTGCAGATTGTGCAGTTCAGACTCCAGATGGAAAATAATGCGTGGCTGACCAAGCAAGGAGTTTATACGAAACAGACTAATAGAGGTGGTAAGAGCATTCTTCGCTAAAAGAAGCCTACTGCTGTCAAACAAAGACCTTAACTTGAGGAATAAATCTGTCATAATTTATCTGTGGAATACAATATTGTAGGGAAGTGAATCACGGACTGCGGGAAAACCGGAAAAAATGAGAACTGAAGCGTTTGTGATGTGGTGCTTCAGATGAACGCTGAACATTATGTCGACTCATAACGTAAGAAATGGTGTTCTCGGCGGGATCTACAAGGAAAGGGAGACATAGGGAACACTGACAAGATGAAGTGACACGATGACAGGACATCAGGAAATAAACTTCCACGGAGGTGTAGAGGGCAAGAACTACATAGGGAGAGAAAAATTGGAATATATCCAACAAATAGTCAAGGACATAAGGTGTAGGTGCTAAATTGAGATGAAGGGGAGGCGAAATAGCGGCGGTCCGCATCGAATCAGTCCAAAGACTGAATAATCTACTTGTTCACTTCCGCGCCCACCACACTGCAGGTAGCTTTGTTCGTAATGGGCCCTCAGAGACCACACGGATTGTAGGGAGACGGCTGCGTAGTGTCTGCTGGAACAGTCCTCCCACTTGCTTCCAAAAGGCACAGCGCTTTCCGATTTTTTTTCCTCAAAGTGCCTAAAAAGCCAGTAATTTTTACGTAGCGGCCATGAGCTAGTGTTGACCGCGGTCGACTACTACGAGTCAGTTTTTTAATGTTTTGTGTCTCACGACAGTGCTTGCTGTGTTCGAATGACGACTCTGTGTCTCATGTTAACACGGCGAGCTGACAGATCTTGTCTGTAAGTCACATTGCGCTTTATTGAAATGCACTGAAAATGCAAGCTTACTTTTACCACATTCGCAGAAGTAGCATACAATTCTGAACTACATTTTTTCTCAAACCTACGTAAAACGTATTAAAAGTTACACTATTACTCAAAATTAAAATTTTTTAATGTGCTACGATGCTAAGAAATAACTAGCTCTTTCAAGAGTCATCTATTCGAGAATCACACCTAGTTTTTCTAAACTACTGTATTCTGAAAATAAATAGTTGAGCCAACTCATAAAATTTGAAAATATTTTCACTGTAAAAATAAAAGTACTTTCAATGGATCAGAATCATTCGATTCAGGAATCTACGAGGGCTGCTCGGAAAGTAGGGTCCGATAGGTCGCGAAATGGAAACCACAGGGAAAAATCAAAAAAATTTTATTCGCAACAGTTAGCCACAGGCTGGTCCCGGCGGAGGTTCGAGTCCTCCCTCGGGCATGGGTGTGTGTTTGTCCTTAGGATAATTTAGGTTAAGTAGTGTGTAGGCTTAGGGACTGATGACCTTAGTAGTTAAGTCCCATAAGATTTCACACACATTTGAACAGTTAGCCACACCTCTCTTAATAGTCGCCGCTCCGACTTAAACATGTGTAGTAGCGTTGTACAAACTTTCCAATTCCCTCGTCACAGGAAGCAGCCGCATGTGCTTTCCGCCATTTACCGATACTAGTTTACAGCTCGGTGTCTGTGCCAAAATGTTGTCTCCGTAGCCAGCGGTTCATGTGAGCAAAGATAAAACTCAGACGGAGCCAATTAAGGGCTGTATTGTGGGCGATCAAATACTCCGCCTCGAAAACGCTGCAGCAGCACCTCCATTGCCCCTGCAAATGCGGCTGAGAACTGCCTTGAAGAATGACATTCATGTTATGTGGGCTGCATAGCTTCAGGCAAAATCTCTGCCCAGATCCATACACTTGGTGGGACACACATTTGTTGTAGGTATCTCTACGTGCTCACCATGCGCTCAGAACTGAGAAGAGTGTCGTCGCGCGATCGGCAGGCATACTAGAGACACTGTCCAGCACATCTGTGCAGACGTGTCATCAGATTTTCACAGTGGCTTCCATTTCCCACCAAATCGGACCCTACTTTTCGAATGCCCCTCGTAATTACGTTACCTACATGGGATGGGCAAAAACATGGAAACAGCAAAAACACACCACATTACCATGTCTAATAATATGTAGGAAAACGGTTGACATTCCAAGCAGCAATGGATAAATTCAAGTCTTGTATGGCTTTCAAGGGAATCTTACAGCATTCTTCCTGCAAAAGAGAAGCAAGTTCAGGTAACGATGATGGAGGCAGATAGCGATCACGTGCCCTTCTCTCCAAAGTAGACCACAAAGTCTTAACATCGATCATATACAAATCTGATGACTGTGGCGGCCAGGGTAGATGCGACAATTCATCTCCATGCTCACACAACCAGTCCTGGACGATGCGAACTGTGTGAACGAGGGCCCTGTCGTTTTCGAACGCATCATCACCATTAGGGAATAAACAGTGTCCAATTGGATGGACCTGATCAGTCAAAATTGTTATCTTGCAGAATAACTACGGGACTCACGATATGGCTGCCCAAATCATCACCAATCCCCCGCCATGTTTCACTCTTGGGATGTAAACTTGGCCGGAAGTTAGAAATAGTGTGAATCAAGACTCAACCGACCAAATGATATCTTCCATTGCTCCATAGCCTATGTTTTATGGCATTGGTACCATGTTTTCCAGTTACCGGCATATGCATCCCTGATGTGTGGTTTTCTAATTATGGCTCGCCCTGCAATTCCCTGCTTTTGGAGCTCGCTTCGTGTTGTTTCGGTGCTGACTGGGTTTGTGAGCGCGATATTCAGTTCTGCAGCGACTTCTGCAGCTGTCGTCCTCTTAATTTTTCGTCACAATCTTCTTCAATGACAGTCCGTCACGATCACTCGACACATACTTTAATCCGCGTGGGACTTATCGGATGACGTTTGTCCGCTTTCCCTGTATGCGCCACAAATCTACGATACCATGCTTCTTGAAAAACCAAACACTCCGGCTCTCTTTGTTACGGAAGCATCCACCATAGGAGGGCAAACAACTTGCCAACGTTCGAATTCCCTTAGCTCCGACATAAAGCACTCACAACTATACAGAACACTGTGCTGACCAAGACAGACATCTGCAACGTATTGAGGACACTGCACCGGTGCCGTTCGTGGTCAAATACAACACGCAACTTGCAGAATTGGCTAGCATTTCGTTCAAGCATGTATTTATCGTGGTGTTTTCATACTTTTATACAAACCCTGTTCGTGTCTAGCTGTTTAAGTGTCAGATTACAAAACCAAAGTCTCAGGTTCTGTCCCCAGACTGTCCCACGATTTTTTCTATCATTTCTCGCCAATTTCATATCTTGCAGCGAACGCATATTGCGTAGTGGGGCGATCACTTTATTGTAGGAATAATTCAAAAGCCAGGATCGCTTAAATACTGTTTACTGGATAAACGGGTTTCAGCACACTGAAGGTGCCATCATCGGATCTGATTGTAGCTTAACATTTATAAACCATTTGGATACAACGATACATATCTGGCAAAGATTTATTAATGTGGTAAATTCCAGAGTGTACTGTGGTTCGGAAGCCATGCTGAACTGCATGTTCTGCTATGACCGGCTAGTTAGGTCAGTTCAGGTGTCGGAGTATGACAAGCATGTACCGTCCCCAAATAACCATGCATAGCAGAGCACTATGTTGTTCGAACAGGTCTTCAGGTTGAGATATAGTTTCATCTTTGGTTGAGATATAGTTCCATCTTTGGTTGACATATAGTTTCATCTCTACCTAAACCTAAAACAGTGAAACTAATTTTGCTGCTTCTCTGAATCATGAAAATGTATATATGTAATTCGACATAGAATGAATTAAGGAAATCGCAAGCAAGTAATTTCAGAAAGATGATCTGAAATTAGTTTAAATAAAAACACAAGCCTTTATTCAGAAATTATCAGAAAATTTGAAATACGGCAGAACTGTCGTTTTGGATAATGCTGTAGTTCTTTCCGGGGCTGTATATTATAGCTGTAATCGGTAACTATATACGTAAAGATGTAATTGTCATTGAGTTAAATGAAAGAAAAGATATGATCTATGGTTCGGAAAAGTTGTGATCTGTGGTTCTGAAAACACTGAGATGTCGACTAGTTACAACGACTATAAAGACTACAGGACCCCAAGTCGCCGGTAGAAACAATATCGTGTAAGAGACAATTACGATCAGCAGTTCCACAAGCGACATAAATGAGCTGTTATTTGGTAAACAGTTAACCATTCACTTGAAACAACAATTGTTAGCACGCGCAATATTCACAGAGTAAAACTGCCTCAAAGTTCCTGCGTTTTCGTACGTTCTTGGAGTATTTGTTATAAACGTGCAAACAAATGTGCTGTGCCAATGAAGTAATTAAAACGCGGCGGAATGGGAGACCTCGTGGTAAATGTGTGGATAATGTAACCACTGCAGCCTGTGATGTTGGACTACTGCAGCGGGAATTCGCCGACAGTTATGTAGCATGTCCACAAGTTGTTTTTGTCAAGTGTGCATATTGTGCCTTCCGCTGTGTTTTAATTACTTCATTGATATGCCACGTTTGCACGTCGATGATAAATACGGCAAAAACGTACGAAAGCACAGGAGCCTCTCTTTTTGGAAGTACTAACTCTACGAGTACTGCATCCGTTAATATACTGTATACTGATTCAAGCAAATGTGCAGCTTTTCACCAAATAATATCTCATTTATTGCTGTGGTGAATCTGTTGGCCGTAACTGGCTGTTACTGAGTATTGTCCTGCAGTACTCTTTACATCTGCTAACTTTCAAACACAGACTGTAGAGAAAGTTAGAGTTTTACATACCTTCATGGATTATGGTACAGACACATCTTCGATTTCAAATAATTTTTTATCGATTATAGCCGTTCTATCAGGTACTTCCCTTGTCTACACTAAGATATGTGTTTAAATGTGTGTGAATTCCGAAGGGACCAAACTGCGTAGGTCATCGGTCCCTAGACTTAGACACTTACTTAAACTAACTTATGCTAAGAACAACGCACACACCCATGACCGGGAGGGGCCGCGCAGTCCGTGACATGACGCCTCAAACCCCACGGCCACTCCACGCGCCAAACTAAGATAACCAGCTGGTGTATCACAGGGGTTTTGTTTGTTTACTGCAGAAAACCCGTCTTTTGTTTATTCGTGTGGAACAACTCGTTCTCGCGGTTCTAGGCGCGCGGTCAGGAACCGTGAGACTGCTACGGTCGCAGGTTCGAATCCTGCCTCGGGCATGGATGTGTGTGATGTCCTTAGGTTAGTTAGGTTTAAGTAGTTCTAAGTTCTAGGGGACTGATGACCACAGCAGTTGAGTCCCATAGTGCTCAGAGCCATTTGAACAACTCGTTCCCAATACTGATGCTTCTGACTTCCTGAGACACTCACTTCGGCTACTACACTACTGGCCATTAAAATTGCTACACCAAGAAGAAATGCAGATAATAAACGGGTATTCATTGGACAAATATATTATACCAAAATTGACATGTGATTACATTTACACGCAATTTGGGTGCATAGGTCCTGAGAAATCAGAACCCAGAACAACCACCTCTGGCCGTAATAACGGCCTTCATAGGCCTGGGCATTGACGTTTTGCCATTCGTGCACCCAGGTTCGTCGTCGAGTACACCATCGCAGGCACTCCTGTCTGTGGTGCAGCGTCAAGGGTAACCGCAGCCATGGTCTCCGAGCTGATAGTCCATGCTGCTGGGAACGTCGTCGAACTGTTCTTGCAGATGGTTGTTGTCTTGCAAACGTCCCCATCTGTTGACTCAGGGATCCTGATGTGGCTGCACGATCCGTTACAGCCATGCGGATAAGATGCCTGTCATCTCGACTGCTAGTGATACGAGGCCGTTGGGATCCAGCACGCCGTTCCGTATTACCCTCCTGAACCACCGATTCCATATTCTGCTAACAGTCATTGGATCTCGACCAACGCGAGCAGCAATGTCGCGATATGATAAACCGCAATCGCGATAGGCTACAATCCGACCTTTATCAAAGTCGTAAACGTGATAGTACACGTTTCTCATCCTTCCACGAGGCATCACAACAAGTTCCACCAGGCAACGCCGGTCAACTGCTGTTTGTGTATGAGAAATCGCTTGGAAACTTTTCTCACGTCAGCACGTTGTAGGTGTCGCCACCGGCGTCATCCTTGTGTGAATGCTCTGAAAAGCTAATCATTTGTGTATCACAGCATCTTCTTCCTGTGGGTTAAATTTCGCGTCTGTAGCACGTCATCTTCGTGGTGTAGCAATTTTTGTGGCCAGTAGTGTAATACATGGCAGGACACGTAAAACCAGCCCGTGAAGTTAACACATGAACGTAACGTAACTGACGCCCTTCTTCCGTCAAGTCTAAATAAAACTCCTACAGGATTCCCAAATACACGTCTCAAAGAATATGGGCCCCATAACGTGTGTGGCGTAAGTGGCACACCAGACACCAATCCTCTCGCTATGCAAGGGTACCTGGTGGATCGCATGTGGATTTTCTGTCGATGAATACCCTTAGTTTTGGAAATTTATGTACCCAGACAGGTGGAATCATTTCTCGTCAATCATGATTAGCCTTTTTGGGGCCAAGAAACCATTGGTAACCTCTCTCAACAGCCATGAACCGAAATGCACTCTCTTCAGAATTTTAAATTCCTTCAGTTCTTGTACAACACTTGTCGGGTACGGCTGGAACTTCAATGCCTTAAAACACGCCTGCAGCTTCTCTTACTCGCATGAACCTCTTGACTCTGTCTCGTGGTTGAATTAACGAGGACTTCTTGTCAGCATCTCCTGAGCCTGCGTCTTTAATTCAGGTGTGCAGACAGGTGGTGTGTGTTCCTAGGGGCATTTTGAACTGATCCTGTACGCCGCCATTTTTCATCAGTTCCTGTGTGGTGCTTTTTGCTGGCACAGAACGTCCTGGAAAATTCTCCTGAAAGAAATTCTTTGTTTTCACAAAGATCCAGTGCGAATGAACGCTTTAACAATGGCAAAAAGCTCCGGTGACGAATAAGGCATTATCACACTGTCACGCTATCCTGGCTTCACACAACGAGGCCTTTTCCTCAACTGGTTCAAAATGGTTCAAATGGCTCTGAGCACTATGGGACTCAACTGCTGTGGTCATAAGTCCCCTAGAACTTAGAACTACTTAAACCTAACTAACCTAAGGACAGCACACAACACCCAGCCATCACGAGGCAGAGAAAATCCCTGAGCCCGCCGGGAATCGAACCCGGGAACCCGGGCGTGGGAAGCGAGAACGCTACCGCACGACCACGAGATGCGGGCTTTCCTCAACTGGTTTCGACAATCTTCTCTGGCTACGGCTGCCTTACACAATACAGTTTTTTTGTTTTTGTTTTTTTTTTTTACATAAGAGGAAATGCTTAGTTCATGAGCGACTATATGGAAGGCGTTTCTCGTTTTCCATTATCATCAACATTACGTACGACGGGCCGGTTTTACGTGCCGCATCCTGTATAACACTCCCCTCCGCCCCCTCCCCCCTCCCTCCCTATCCAGTTCAATATGCGAATGCTGCTCGGGTGAGACAACTGTCGCTCAGTCCCCGTATGAGTTCGTATTTGTCACATTTCACCGTGACACGCGTGGTTAAATAGCCAAGGAAGGAATGGGACCACGCTATGCTACTCACATGACTTTCACCGACAAGGTATGACATATGTATTTATTTTATTTTGCATTGGTCTCCAAGATGTTGTTTGCTGTGCGCACACGTTTGCTGGTTGCGGCAGACACACAGCGACCGTACAAATATTTGCATGGGCGGCCGACCGCAGCGGTGCCAGGTGTGTGGAACGGTTCCGACCCACCGCTCGGGCGCTTTTTCTGGGATTCCGTGTCTCCGATCTTTTTCGAGTAAAATGCGTTTTAGGTAAACCGATAAAGTCAAACAGTTGCCTATAAGCTCCTAATGAAGCTCACAACTTCAAATGGGAACGTGGATAAATATAACCGTCGAAAAAAGCCTCAAAACTGAACATTATTGTTCGAAAAGTGTTTTTGTATTTTACTCCACTTCCGTGATATAATTAATAAAGCTCTTCCTGGTAAGTCCCCAAGCCACTCAGCCGAAGCGATTGGAAACTCGCATCTTCTCGCTGCTGATGCCACTAGTCCCGTGTAGGAAGCAACGTTTCGGCGATCCAGTGCCAAAAGTTTCTATAGTTATCTTCAGTTTGTTGTGTTATTTTCGTTCAGTAATGGTATACCGTAGCAAAGGTGCATTTAATATGCTCATGGTACTCAGTGTACGTGGCCAGAATTACCTAAAAGCAGAGGGGTTTCAATGCACAGAGATATCAAGATCGAGCACGTCGATCATGATATGTTTTTCGATGATTGAAGATACGGATCTGCAATAGTGACAAGATGCAGCCGAACCACTAGCCACCATGGTGCAGGTAAAGCAAAGGGCGTTATCGTCAAGCTCCAGAAACCGTAACTTCAAGTGTTCAAGACAGATCAAGACATACTTTAACGTAAAGACTATGCGATTCAGTGCTCAAAATAGATATTTCATATCGCAGATTCCTTCACTAATATTTCCTTTTGTAGCCAGGTCAGATCACACAAAAATAAAACTGTTGCGAAATTAAAAAGGATTATAGTAAATGATTATAGAAAAGAAATTAGTCATTTAGTTAAAGGAGACGAAATTTAACTGTGAAGGGGGACTAGAATTCGATAGTGGGAAAAGGTCGAAGGAAAAACAGTAGATAATATGGACTGGGTGAAAGGAATGAAAGAGGAATCCGCCTCGCTTAACTTTGCACAGAGCATAATTTAATCATCGATAACACTTGGTTTAAGAATAATAACAGAAGGCTGTATACGTAGAAGACATCGGAAGGTGTCAGATCGATTATATAGTGGAAAGACAGAGATTCAGGAACCAGATTTTCAATTGTAAGACACTTCCAGAGGCAGGTGTGGACACTGTCAACAATTTTTTGGTTATGACCTGTAGATTAAAACTGAAGAAACTGCAAAAAGGTATGAATTTAAGGAGATGAGAACTGAATAAACTGAAAGAACCAGAAGTTGTAGATAGTTTCAGAGAGTGCATTAGTGAACGATTTACAAGATCAGGGGAAATGAATACAGTAGAAGAAGAATGGATAGTTTCGAGAGATGAAACAGTGAAGGCAGTGGAGGATCAAATAGGTAAACAGACGAGGGTTAGTAGAAGTACTGAATTTAATTAATGAAAGGAGAAAATATAAAAACGCAGTAAATGAAGCAGGCGAAACGGAATAAAACTCTAAAAATGAGATTGACAGGAAGTGCAAAATACGACTTCTCATAGAAGATAGGTTAAGGAAAGGCAAACCTACGTTTATAGCATTTGTAGACAGAGAAAGCTTTTGACAATGTCGACTGGAATACTCTCTTTCAAATTCTGAAGGTAGCAGGGGTAAAAGAGAGGAAGCGAAAGATTTTTTATAGCTTGTGTAGTAACCAGACGGCAGTTATAAGAGTCGAGGGGCATGAAAGGGAGGCAGTAGTTGAAAAGTGAGTGACACAAGATTGTAGCCTATCCCCGATGTTATTTAATATGTAAAATGAACAAGAAGTAATGGAAAGCAAAGAAAAATTTGGAATAGGAATTAAAGTTCACGGAGAAGATATAAAAACTTTGAGGTTTGCCGATCACATTGTAATTCTGTCAGAGATAGCAAAGAACATGAAAGAGTTGTTGAACAGAATGGTCAGTGTCTTGAGTGGAGGATAAAGGTGAACATCAACAACAGCAAAACTAGTACAATAAAATGTACTCAAATTAAATCAGCTAATGCTAAGGGAAGCAGATTAGGATATGAAACAGCTAAAGTAGCAGATGAGTTTTGCTATTTAGGCAGCAAAATAACTGACGATGGCCGAAGTAGAGAGGATATAAAATGTAGACTGCCAACGCCAAGGAAATCATTTCTGAAGAAGAAAAACTTGTAACATGATAGATTTAAGTGTTAGGAAGTCTTTTCTGAAGCTTTTTTTCTGGAGTATAGCCATGTATAGAAGTGAGACACTGACGACAAACAGTTTAGGTAAAAAGAGGAAAGAGGGTTTTGCAACATGGTGTTACAGGAATGCTGAAGATTGGATGGGTCAGTCACATAACTAATGAGGAAATACTGAATAAAATTGGGGCGACAAAAAATTTGTGGCACAACTTGTCCAAAAGAAGGGATCAATTGACAGGACACCATTTTAGTGCTGGAGGGAAGTGTCGGAGGTAAAAATGGCAGAGGGAGACCAAGAGATGAATACAGTAAGCAGATTCAGAAAGATGTAGGTTGCAGTACTTATTCGGAGATAAAGAGGCTCGCACAGAATAGAACCAGTCTCCGGACTGAAAACCACAACAACAACAAGGATTAACACGCAGTTCTTATACTACAGATTAAACATTAAAATATGATCATTAAAATATGTTGCATTAACAGCTTCACATCTCACAGTTGTGGATGCTAAAAAAGACACAGCTTCTAAAAAAAATGTGTGTGAAATCTTATGGGACTTAACTGCTAAGGTCATCAGTCCCTAAGCTTACACACTACTTAACCTAAATTATCCTAAGAACAAACACACACGCCCATGCCCGAGGGAGGACTCGAACCTCCGCCGGGAGCAGCCGCACAGTCCATGACTGCAGCGCCCTAGACCGCTCGGCTAATCCCGCGCGGCAGCTGCTAAAAGATGTTCCACTACTAACATAACTGATAACGTTGATGAAGCAAGAAGAGTGTCCATCACATTCTCCCTAGTGGCCAGGAACACCATAAATCAAAGTTTTACCAGGCCGGTGGATTGGTAGAGGAGGATCACTGCCATGGCTACTACTGTCGGCAGATTTACCTTCCCTGGATTACTTGTTTTGGGGACGCAGCAAGGACACTACGTATCAATAATGCCAAGGCGAGATGATATGATAATTTCAGAAGTAATACCAATCGCTAACAGGGTCAGATACGTAAGAGCACTCATTATGCACAAAGGAGGGTACGATCTCGCTTAGATTTAGCCAGAAACCGTTTTGAACACCGATTACAGTGTACCGAAACAGAAAAGTTGTATTTCCTAGTAATCTGCTATATGTATTAAAACTGCAAATCTAGTTTATTCAGTGTTAAAAATGAAATACGCTTCTTCCCTCAGTGCAACATCAAAAAGTACATCCACTATAGTTAACATTTTCTTTTTCTTTTCTTAACCGTCATTCAGAACGTCGCTCAAGAAAGTGTTTTTGATATCACCAAAGCTACGGAAAATACAAAAAACGGTAGTAGATAAAAATGTTCAGTTTTGGGAGCTCTTTTTAACCTTACCATCTTTTTCCCGTTTTCACGTCTGAAGTTATTGAGTTCGTTCTCCCTATTTCCTATCACCTTGCAGACAATGTTCTTTTGTCCTCATTTGTTTGCCTAAAACTCGTACTACCTAAAAAAAATAGAATGCCTCAATGGTAAATCTAAAGGAAATTGTGCTTCTTGTGGCGTTTCAATGTATGCGGGGATCAAACGACGTTCAGATAGTGTTGAAAGGAATAGAAAAGCTATGTGCCATTTTCTACGCAAATCAATATTTACGGAGTTTTTGATACTTCTCGATATCTCACAAACGATAAGTTGAAAGAATTTAACATTAAAAAAATTCACCTCTTCTCGAGTGGGCAACCTAGCTTGACAGATGGATAAGCAACAACGTTGTCAGACAGCCTTCCTTTATTAGACATTGCGGAGGGATTCGGCGTTTGCACAGGATACCGTTGCGGATCAGAAGGCGTGCGCCACTAACTTTCCTTTCCTTATCCACTTAATATTAGCTATCAAATTTTCTCCAACAAACAGGATCCAAACTAGCTACCTCAGGACATAGCCTCACTCACAGGAGCATGCGTTTCATGCAGAGGAAGATAAGTAGCATTATTTTATAATTGAATGGTGCCCGATGCAAGGTACACTGAACTGCCACAAGTTATGGGATGCAGATAGTGTTAGTATCGCGTACATAAGGTACAAAAGCGCAGTACGCTGGCGGAGCTATCGTTTATTCTCAGGTGATTCATGTGAAAAGGTTTCCGACACGATTATGGCAGCACAACGGGAATTACCAGACTTCGAGCGCGGAGGGGTAGTTGGAGCTAGAGGCATGGGGCATTCTATTTTGGAAACCGTTAGATCCACAGTCTCAATTGTGTGCCGAGAATACCACATTTCGGGCATTACCTCTTATCACGGAAAACGCAGTGGCCAACGGCCTTCACTTAACGACCGAGAGCAGTGGCGTTTGCGTACTCAGTGCTCATAGACAAGCAACACTGTGGGACGTACGACGAAAATACCTGTTAGGACAGTGCGGCGAAATTTGGCGTCAATGCGCTGTGGCAGCAAACGACCGAAGCGAATGACTGTGCTAAAAGCACGACATCGCCTGCAGCGCCTCTCCTGAGCTCTTGACCATATTAGTTGGACCCTAGGCGACTGGAAAACAGTGGCCTGGTCACATGAGCCCCATCTTGGTAATAGCTGATGGTAGGGCACGAGTGTGGCGCAGACCCCCCAAAGCCATGGACCCAAGTTGTCAACAAGGCGCTGTGCAAGCTGGTGGCGGCTCCATAATGGCGTAGGCTGTGTTTACATGGAATGGACTGGGTCCTGTGGTCCAACTGAACCTATCAACTGGAAATAATTATGTTCAGCTACTTGGAGACGATTTGCAGCTGTTCGTGGACTTCATGTTCCCGAACAACGTTGGAATTTTTGTGAATGGCAACGTGCCATGTCTCCAGGCCGCAAATGTTCGCCACTGGGCAATCCGAGCGAATTAATTGGCCACCCTGATAAACCGACATGAATCCCATCGAAAATATGTGGAGCATACTCGAGAGGTCATTTCGGGCACAAAATCCTGCACAGGCAACCATTTCACAATTATGGACTGATACACAGGCGGCATGGCTCAATATTTCTGCAGGCGAGTTCCAGTAAGTTATCTATTAAGGCCAGGCCACGTCGTGCTGCTGCACTACGGAGGGAAAAGGAGGTCCGACACGATATTAGGATGCATCCCATGACTTTTGTCACCTCAGTGTAAGTGATGACTAGTAAGTTCATGTTAAGATCATGGCACGTAAAAGGAGGAAAAAACACAAAGAGTGCACTGAAGGCTCAACACGGCGTTTTTCACGTCTTGTATGTATTGTATTGTTATGTTAACCGGGGACCTAGAAACGACGGAGACGCTCCGTCCCCGCCGGGGCCGCAGTGGTCCACAACCCCACGACGACTACCGCAGTCCAGCCCTCCGCCGCCCCACACCGAACCCAGGGTTATTGCGCGGTTTGGCCCCAGGTGGAAGCCCCCCCCCCCCCCCCCCCCCCCCCCGGGAACGTCTCACACCAGATGAGTGTAACCCCTATGATTGCGTGGTAGAGTAATGGTGGTATAGGCGTACGTGGAGACCGTGTTTGCGCAGCAATCGCCGACATAGTGTAACTGAAGCGGAATAAGGGGAACCAGCCCGCATTCGCCGAGGCAGATGGAAAGCCGCCTAAAAACCATCCACAGACTGGACGGTTCACCGGACCTCGACACAAATCCGCCGGGCGGATTCGTGCCGGGGACCAGGCGCTCCTTCCCGCCCGGAAAGCCGTGCGTTAGACCACACGGCCAACCGGGTGGGATTTTTTACGTCTTAGTGCCATAATTAGTCCACAAAAATGTATGAAGATAATATATTTTTTGTCGTTGTGATCAGGCTGTGCTGACAGACGAATTCGATTGACACAGAAATTAGAAATTCAGTGGCTACCGTCCCAACCAATTTGAGCCGCAACTACGCCTTCTGTTCATTCACAAAGCCACAATAAAGAACAAGCACCATTTCTTACAGGACCCCGAGATAGCGACACACACACACACACACACACACACACACACACCACCGCGCGCTGCTCGTATTTCTGGAAAGTCATGGAGAACTCCTGGGTCTGCTGCTTAGGACCACTTGCCGCTGTGGGGAAGGGAATCTTGGTGGAGTGTGCGGTGCGTGAGGAATTTAATATGCGGCAGATAACATTTCCAGTTTATCCCAGGGCGGGGGTTTGGGAAGCGCACCATATTGGCAACGGACGCTCCTCCCACCACCGTTGGCCACCGACCACACACACGAGCCGGACTGCTGGAGCGGCCGTGCCCCTGCCTCTGAAACACGGCACTCCACTGGCTCCTTCTCGTCTGCCGTCTCCGAGCTTCCGTAGCGTCTGGCGAATTCCCATTCCTGACGGAGGCCAGAGTCCACGTCCTCTCAGCGCCGTGAGCTGCGCTAGACAAAGTGCGCGACGTATTGCTCCGTACACCTGCTCGGAAACGTTAGTCGGAGGATCCGGATTATTTCTGTGCCCTGTACGACAAGAAAGGAAGAATGAATTGATTGTTGGTGTTAATAACGATCATCCTCCTTTAACTCCTCTGCATTACTGCAAAAGACGTGTCACTGAGCACATTTGTTCTGTCCAGGCAGTACACGTGAGGCGCCTAGTTGTTTCCACTGCACTGTGTGGAATACGAAGGTTCTGTTATAGTTCACTAACCTGCTGTCTTCAAGTTGATGTCCCCAGCGCAGAAAATAGCACGCAGGTCGTAGGTTCTGTGTCTTGAGGCTGAAACTGACTTTTAGCGAGGTTCTGTTCTGAAATAATGTATCACTTCATTGGGATGCCACTCGCGTATTTTAATATAGCCACCCGAAAAGACTACATCATCTTAATACAACACCTTCGGATACAGGAAAGTACATGATCAAACACAATGTTTACGAAAATGTAGCTTTACACTATTTGTGGCACGTGTCTGTGCCTCATGATTACCGGAGTGAATCTTTTAATACTGAATACTGGCAGACACATACTGACACACACAACATGACTGTACATCTCGACTGCCTAATCCAGAGTGACGAACAGGCACTTAATTAAAAATTGGAAACACATCCTACGACAGACAACATGTCTGTTCTTCTCGACTGTCTAATCCAGAGTGACGAACAGCCAGAAACACTTCGCGCGCCATACCAGAAAAGGCGTGACCCGAACGCTTCCGAAGTGCTGCGTCTGCAATTTCGTCAGATAGTCAGCTATTGAGAGATAATTATATTAAAAAGTGAAGTCATTCCAATGAGTAGTTTAACTAATAATAATAACTATACTTTAACGTTTTGGCGCCCTTGCTCCGAACACAGCAGCCAGTCACAGAACAGTAGCATTATGCAGGCGGTCTTTCTCACGGGAATGGTACCGAATTTAACATCTGTCACACGTACCTCACACCACATTTCGTCATCTATATACTTCTTGCATCTCCACTGCTCTGGGAACAGCTTCTGTGAGCCTAATATGATGGCTGACTAAGTCAGAAATATTACAACTGCTACACATACGCAATAATACTTTGAACCTCGGGACAGTGTTAAAATACTCATGTTTTCTATATCGCTAATGAACAGCCTGTAACAGTCCACCTACTTTCAAAGACAGCCAAAGGCGACCACAGGACTGACTGGAAAACGAGGACCGGAAACATTTACTACTCGGTCTCTAGCAAATGGCTCTGAGCACTATGCGACTTAACTTCTGAGGTCATCAGTCACCTAGAACTTAGAACTAATTAAACCTAACTAACCTAAGGACATCACACACATCCATGCCCGAGGCAGGATTCGAACCTGCGACCGTAGCGGTCACGCGGTTCCAGACTGAAGCGCCTTTAACCGCACGGCCACACCGGCCGGCAGGTCTCTAGCAGGTGTCTGGTATCTCTCCACTCACAAAACAGGCTAATTGTCTAAAGTTAAAAAGTGGACGTACACTCTCCAAAACACCACAGTTTTCCATTGACATAAATGAAACTCACTGGATCTTGCAAAGTCCGCCTCGTTGTTGTCAAATACTGCCTCCAGCTAGCTGACGTCTACACGTTCTGATACGTGACCTCTGTCCACCCGACAATTGTTCACTTATTAAGCCGCTCCCTTTCTCACAGAAACATGAAAACAATTGAATGGATCACACTCTTTCTATTTCAATCGTGCAACGCTTTTAAAAGGTCCTGCCCTCGCGAAGACTGTCGGCTGACTCCCAATTTATCGAGTTACCAAACCGTTTCACGAAATTATTTAAATATGCAGAGACCTTTCTGCCACTCTAACTCCAGAGCAGAATGCAGGTACTTCATTTGGGATTTTCCAGCTAACGCTCATAGTAGTTACTGTAGGATGCTGCTTCCTGACAGTCCTGTGAGAAGCATCTTTTCCCAAGAATGTTAGAAACACCTGTCCTCTGTTGATATGACTCGCCTTTAAAAACAGTATGGTCTAGCCAGACCACAGAAATTTAGCTGCATTAAGGGAAGATCGCCCTGTTATCTCCAGACTGGAGAATAGTCTTCGTCCCAAGGAAACCAGAAAACCGACGGTGGCGTTCAAACAAGCGACCGCCACTAGCCGATGGGAGAGGCGAGGAAATGATATGTTATTCCACCACCATCAGTGATCGCAGCTGCAATACAGCTGCAACACACTCTCTCACTGAACTGCTCAACTAAATTATATGATAGGCTTCGGCTCTTTCCGACAAAATTTACTGACAACAACAAAAACAACAACAAAAGACGATCAATGTCAACGAAAAGAATCAAGTGTCGAGAAAAAAGGAAGAGGTAGCATCACGTACGCGATTGCACACAGACAGTGGCGCGCAATGTGTAGGTCAGTGATTGTGTTGCGAGATGTCCTGCACACGAACAGAATATTCGCACTGGATTACTATCTCACACAGTAATACGTCTGAGGCTTTCTACGCCAAGTCTATGCGAATGCTTGGTTGGCTACAGTCCCTGTGCTCATGCACAAACGAAGCTAGGTGGCACAATGTTTAAGACAATGGACTTGTGGTCGAGAGGATGGCAGTTCAGATCCCATCTGAACATCCAGGTTTAGCGTTTCCTTGGTTTGCTCACGTAGCTTAAGACTAACTACGTGATAGTTTCTTTGAAAACGACGGGACTGATTTCCGTACTCAAACCGACCTTGTTGTCGATGGAACATTAAAAACACCATCTTCCTTCCTCAAGGCATAAAGAAATACGATAATGTAACAAAAAGAATAAAAAAGTTATCAACTGGAAAGTTTATTTCAAGTGAGAGTTCGCCTAGAAATGGTGTTATTGGAGTAAATATGATACTCAGCTGCCGGCCGCTGTGGTCGAGTGGTTCTAGGCGCTTCAGTTCGGAACCACGCTGCTGCTACGGTCGTAGGTTCAAATCCTGCCTCGGGCATGGATGTGTGTGATGTCTTTAGGTTAGTTAGGTTTAAGTAGTTCTAAGTCTAGGGGACTGGTGATCTCAGATGTTAAGTTCCATAGTGCTCAGAGCCATTTGATTTCTTGATAATCAGCTCACCCAGTCAGTTTGATACGCAACCTGGGTAATGGTCAACTCCGTATATACACTGGACACTCATAGCAGTGCAAAAGGTGAAGATATCTTAGGCGACAAGATCCAAGGATCACCTAGGACTTATGCATTTCTGGTACTATACATATCTACGCAGCTATCAAGCTGTCGGAGAGAACACAAATCCAAAATACGGACTGAGAGTGCGACGTGGCACAGGGAATAGCGTCCAGGCAGAAGACGAGGTCAATGCTTGTTTGAAAGAGCTATGTTTACTCATTTCGCTTCGTGGGCGGTTCCAGATAATGAAACGAAGTTTTCGGCAAATGATAATAGGGAGAGGGCAGACTTGTATCAACTGGGATAGCTAAGTACGGGTTTTTATATCAAATAATACATTTTTAAATAGTTTCAAAAACTCTGCAAAAGAAGAGTACAGTGATATAACGCTCGTTAATGTTGGCGTTGAAACTTTCCACAAAAGGATCTGAAAAGTGTGGTGACTCTGAATCTGTCATTATATGCAGCGAGGAGACAGGCCTACGTTACTAAGATAAAATATATTCCTGTTGGCGCTACTTTATAAGAGACAGATACAACTTCGGTTTCAGATGTTGTAAATGGATCTATTATTATAACCTCTACCATATCAGGAGTGACTTAAAAAACTATTTCAACTGTGTGTAATGCACGAGTAAACACCGGAAAGGCCTGCGTCAACGGCGAAACCTGGCACGAAAGCCAAACTAGGCGGTGTTTACACCGAAACAGATGATTCTGGTCGTCTTGCATTTCTGTTGTAGCACTTTTTTTGTATACGAAGCGAAGAGATTCAACGCCAGCATTAACAAGCTTTACTCGTACATCAGTGTTCTTGTTAATAATAGTGAGTTTCCGGGTATTTTGCCGAGTTGTTTCCATTTCCTGCACAGTATTTCGACGACCGACCTAGCAGTCTTCTTCAGGTACAGCGAGTTTTGATGTTATGTATATTCGCTGCATGACTCCAACCAGACTGTGAGCTATTTTTGGTCTCACGCCGTTATTTCTAGCGGAGTTCGAACCTAAAGAAGACGGCTGGGTCGGTGGTCGAAACATTGTGCAGAAAATGGAAACAACAAAACGGCTGAACAGCCGGAAGCTCACTATTAATGAATCGCCGAGAAAGCCTGAGAGATCACTCTAGTCGGGTTTTCAAGAGCTGTCGAATGCTGTTGAAAAATATTATCGTTCCATTTAAAGGACCATACTTGCTCCAGCATCTCGGTTGATGCAAGTGTTAGGATACCTTTAATCGTTCACGAAATAAGAGAGGTTCAAGTTTCAGGTGATTCACAATCCGCTAGCCACTGTAAAGGCATGGCGGAGGGAACTTCCTAGCAGTGTTACCGAAGTTCTGTCCTTACTCTGAGCGAGGGGCAAATGACGCTCCCAGATCACTTCTATCTCTCTCTCTCATACTCCGTAAGGTAGGGGTGCTTGCGGCAGAACGGGATAACGGGGCAGGACGGGACTGTGCTGTTTTCTAGACTGGAGAATGCTGTAACCTACTGTAGTGACATTTAAAAACGTCTGTGAATAGAAGGGAATGTGCGACGGCCATTATGACCTGTTTTGGAGTGAGACTTGCAACTGAACTGTTATCCTTCACGTTTCCAGTTGTGTTTTTATAGCCTTTTGTGAATTTAAACGCGAAATAAGCCGTTAATTCTTAATTGTACGTCCTTGAATGACATGTAGTTTTGAACTGCATCCCATCCGCTATGCGTTAGTTACATAATACGCTGAAATCCGTCAGTGCTCCATAAAAGTTGTTAACCTGAAGGGTGCTACTGGGGCGGAATGGGACGCGGCAGAATGGGATAATGTCCCGTTCTGTACAATTTTCGATGTAAATAGCTTTCGAACTATATATTTCGTTTATTGCTCCCTGAGTTTGCAGATGGTGTGACCTTAAATTAGAAAGATTGGTAGACAGCAACTGGATGTTAAATCAATATAGATGGCACTTTCAGCCGTTTTCTCTTCTGAAATGGCAATTTTGAAAGCATGTATGGAGTTTAACGTACGTAAATCAACGTTGGATGGATAGGTTCGTAACGGTAAAATCAGATGAGACGGGAAATTTAAAAATGTGTTCACTGGAGAGCAAAAAGACAAGGTTGCAGAATACCTGAAGACGATGGAGAGGAGATATTTAGTCGGACGATGAAACACCTCATCGTCAGATCAACAGAAGGAAGAAATCGCTTACACAGTTTCGACAAAGAAATTGTATAGCTAGGCAGGACTAGGCTACAGGATTTATTGGTAGGCATCCAATATCGTCCATTTGCAAGCCAGAAAATGCATCTGGTGCTAGAACTACGGGATTCCATACGGTAAGAGTAACAGTGACTTGGTGTTAAGCACTAAACATACTTGTACATTTTTCAAAAATGGTTCAAATGGTTCAAATGGCTCTGAGCACTATGGGACTTAACATCTGTGGTCATCAGTCCCCTAGAACTTAGAACAACTTAAACCTAACTAACCTAAGGACATCACACACATCCATGCCCGAGGCAGGATTCGAACCTGCGACCGTAGCAGTCGCGCGGTTCCGGACTGTGCGCCTAGAACCGCTAGACCACCGCGTCCGGCTTACATTTTTCAAAAGAACATTAAAATATTTTGTTATTGTAAAGGATTCTTTTGAAAGTTCCGTATTGTTTAGTCTAAATTCTTCAAACAACTTTATGTCTTAGTTTTAAGCTGTTACTCCTAATAATTTCAACGTTTATGCAAAATTTCGCAAAAAGTTGCCTTGTCCCATTCTGCTCCGTGGATGGGGCATAACGGGAAAACACGTAAAAAAAAAAAACATAACATACGGTTTTAAGTGGTTTTCAAGTAAGATGAAGATACACTGCAAGGTGATTCTTTACACTTGTAAAAGCGTTTTCGTGTGTGTAGATATCCCATTCCGCCCCGATTACCCCTGTACGATGTTGGCAGCAGAACGGTAGCACACAAAGCAAGAAATGATCCAGCTAGCAGTACACTAGCCATGGCCTGTCGTCCGCGTTCTTTCCCATCACAACTTTCCGACGTTCGCATTAAGAGCTCCAAATTTTGTGTGACTGAATACACTTCGTCCTCAAGCATGATGACCAGCTTATCCAGTCAGTCTGACGTGTAACCGCTGACTTGCAGCCGAAAACATTTTTGGATTGCCGTTGCTTGTTGAAGTCAGCTCAAGGGAAGGCAAGGGCATGTCACACCCAATACGACCATTACAGAGTAAGCACTGTGATGTGCAAACCAAACTACGGATGTAACCCTTTCACTGCCACTGGACGTATGTGTCCCATGATAGGTTATTTGAGAACCAGTGGAAATTTTCTGTATGTTATTGCTACTTATCAGTTCCCACTGGTAAAGCGAAGCCTGCCAAAGGTGGGCAAAATTGTTATGACTGCACACTGCATCGGTAGTGTGCTCAGCTACATTGTTAAACCTCCGTTCCGTATTGTCCCTTCCACTACTTACAGAGCGAGGTGGCGCATGATTAGCACAATGGGCTCGCATGCGGGAGGACGACGGTTCAAACCCGCGTTTGGCCATCCTAATTTAGGTTTTTTGTGATTTCCCTAAACTGCTTCACGCAAATGCCGAGTTGATGCCTTCGAAGGGGCACGGCCGACTTCCTTCCCCGTCCTTCGCTATTCCGATGGGACCGATGACATCGCTGTTTGGTCACAAACCACTACTTAGTGCCAGCAGGTAGGCAACCCAGTAAACACATTTCCAAAGCGGGCTACTGCCGCGCTTTCCCGGACGAGTGGTGTAAGTGAACTGCACGCACGTATTGACGTTTTCCACGTCACGAACTGTGCCCGCACGCAGCAGCTGTAATATGAGTTAAAAACTTGGAGAGGTGCTCAATCCACTGTCTGTTTTCTGCATGTCTAGTAGTTTTTCTGCAGTCGTCTTCCGAAACCTCAGACGTACTTGTGACTAGCCCTGTAAGTCCCTAAACTCCCCGCACTGGAAAATGAAACAGCAGGAAACTTGTTTTATATTGTTACGACTGATTACCACATTAATTAAAATAGCCATATATTAATGTCTCTCATTCTGAAAAATAGATAGCGAATGGCTTTATAAAAACAAAAAAAAGCTTACTGTATGGTAACTGAGAGGGTTTGTATTATGCATCTACACCATCATATACTAATGAGCTTTTGCAGCGCCAAAATCGAAAGCTCGTACAGCGAAAATGGAATGAAAAAATATCCAGCTTCAGTAATAATATAGCAAATTGAAATAAGCAAGTTTCCTGTATAGTTAAAACGAGGAAAGTTGTTGATTACTGAAGCAGTTCTGTAATCGCACCTTACTTTTCCCCGGTAGATGGGTAAGCAGTATCGTATCTTCAGTAGTAAAAATTCAGTTAGTGTGCGTCAGCTGACGTGTTCTTGTCAGACGTTCCTATTGCCGTATGAAGTAATTTTAATTAATGACTACACATACTGAATTTTTACTATTGAAAGTGCGATACGGGTTACTCATGTACCTGGACATTAATATTCTCTGCTGGCCTCAATTATTCGCACAAATACGAACGTATTTAAGCTGTCACCAGCATTTACCATCTACCAAGCTACACACATTTTGACTTTGATACCTACATCACAATATTTCCATGGTATGTATGGCCAGTAAGCATGGCTGTTAATAATGTTAATATTTTTATTGTTCTTATGTATCGTTAGTCCTGTTTAGATTTTACTTTAGCTATTTGAACTTAATTGGTAAAACCACACTTTTTCTACTTATAACCGATCTGAAGACGGCAATGCCCGAAACCGTGTTGCATTACATGAGCATGTCCAATACAGTCGGATCTACTTTGCGTCACGTGAGTGTAGGGGAGACGAAACAAGTAGTGACCCATGACATGATATCAACTTGAGATTTTTTTATACATTTAATTCATTTCTAAATTTTATTGATTATTTGTAGAGTAAAGAATGAGATAAATATAAATATGTTTTGACATAGCAAATCACCTTGTTGCATTATGCATGATATGTTTTCTCTTTGTAAGAACAAACACTTCCGTGTTGCTCGAGTGCGCGATCAAGTAGTCAAATTCAAATGGTTCAAATGGCTCTGAGCACTATGGGACTTAACATCTATGGTCATCAGTCCCCTAGAACTTAGAACTACTTAAACCTAACTAACCGAAGGACAGCACACAACACCCAGTCATCACGACGCAGATAAAATCCCCGACCCCGCCGGGAATCGAACCCGGGAACCCGGGCGTGGGAAGCGAGAACGCTACCGCACGACCACGAGCTGCGGACGATCAAGTAGTCGTCGAGTGCGAATCTGCTGTAACTTTCATGAATGGGCATCGAATTGTTAATTTACAACCCGGCGTTGATTTAAAAATTGTTCTAGGGAATCACGGCCCAACTTTGGTGCAACAAATCGCGCGCGAATTCTCAAATATCTGCGCGGAGTTTAAGATACGCGGCTGGATATCGGGCATTAGCGTCGCGTGTACGATTCAGTAACATTAACCGCAATTTACGGACATTAGCTTGATAATAATTATCAAAAACTTATATGAGCGGCATAGTAATTGTCTTGATACTTAAAGCAAGCTAGAAGCGATTTACTGTCCGTATACGACAAATATTAATCACTGCATAGTCAACTTGTTGATACGTTGCTTAGCAACTCATAAACGGACAGTGATAGAATTACTGAAACGATCTTTTAAGTATCAATGACCGCTACACACACATCAGAAACTAATTATTCTAACTGTGAGTGACTTCTGGATTGGATGAGTTATTTTTATTTCAGTTAACTGGTATTAATAAACTTCTTTCGAGGTTGAAACTCCATCAACTGTGTCGCGCTCATTAAGTTTAGTAGAACGATAGATAGTACTAGGTACGCTACTATTCATAGTTTTAAAGGAAAAGAGAGCACATGCCTATTTTTCTTTTGAGAAATGTTCGTACTTCAGTCATCAGTCTTCTCAAACTAGAGGCGAGAATGACGCTCCCTCACAGCACTACGATATCGTGAACCACCACACACATGTGCCCCCTTTTCACTACGTTTCTGCATTGAAAACCCTGAGATATAGCCGCGGTACGAAGAAGGAAGAAAGAAGAGGAAAGATCAGCGAAAGAAACGGAGCAAAGAGAGAAGGGGAGCTCACAACCGGTAATAGTGTAATAGTGATAATGTACAATTTTTGTGATTAAGACAGATCTTCACAAATAAAATTACGAATTGTGTACTGCCAGTACACTGCATTTCTTCTTAAAATTATGTAGAACAGTTTGCATAAAAGATATTTTGTTGTAAAATAATCGCATCAAGCTTTTATAAGTTCATGTTCTGGAGGAACTTTTTTATCGTAAAAACTTGATTATGCCATGGAATATACAAGGGGCACATATTCGCACAAAGTACTCCTGGATTACTTTTCAAAATTATAGTACGTGATATTCACCAACGACCGTTGGTCAAAAAAAGTTGACGGAAAAAGATAGCATCACCAAGAAGGAGTTGTGCAATATAAATGAAAGTTGACAGGCATTTTTCTACATCTGAACTATTACGTCTGTTCAAATTTAGCGCCAGCCGCCTAAGAGTGGTGTTCGTAGCGCCACTATGAGCACACAAATCGGATTTACTTGAAATACACGCCGTAAGGGTCCTGAGCGCTAGTCACCTTTGAGATTGGATGCGGTGAACTGATGTTAGTCAAGAATGCCTTTAACACAACAAGGACGCCAATCTCCAACAAAGACGTCATTATCAACGAGTAGATGGATGTTAATTCTGCGATACTGCGGAAACACTTTGTAGGAATACAACCACTGTACATGACTGACAGCAGCGGTGTTCCCGAGAATGTACGGCTGTGAGAAGACCGGGCTCCGGACGGCCACGTGGCACTACCGAGAAGGCAGACCATCGTGTTCGGCATATGGCTTGGCGTACCGTACTGCGTCTGCAGCAGCATTATGAGCAGCAGTTGGCACCACAGTGACACAAAGAACTGTTACAAATCGATTGCTTCAAGGACAGCTCCGAGCCGGATGCCATGAAGCGTGCAGTGCAGTGAATCCAAACCACCGCCATTTGCAATTTCAGTAGCGTCACGCGAGAGTCCATTGGAGGGCAGGGTGGAGGTCTGCTGCCACTGGTAGCCGTATGTTGGTTAGGAGGAGGCTAGTTGAAGGCCTGCATCGTCTGGAGTGCGAATTCGCATGACAGCAGGGGCATTCTCATTGTATTGTATTGTATATTAAACGGGGGCCCAGAAACAACGGAGAGGCTCCGTCCCCGCCGCAGCCGCAGTGGTCCTCAACCCCACGACGACTACCGCAGTCCACTTCACCCCTCCGCCGCCCCACACCGAACCCAGGGTTATTGCGCGGTTCCGCCCCAGGTGGACCTCCCCAGGGAACGTCTCACACCAGACGAGTGTAACCCCTATGTTTGCGTGGTAGAGTAATGGTGGTGTACGCTTACGTGGAGAACGTGTTTGCGTAGCAATCGCCGACATAGTGTAGCTGAGGCGGAATAAGGGGATCCAGCCCGCAATCGCCGTGGCAGATGGAAAACCGCCTATAAACCATCGACAGACTGGCCGGCTCACCGGACCTCGACACCGGGCGGATTCGAGCCGGGGACCAGGCGCTCCTTCCCGCCCGGAAAGCCGTGCGTTAGACCGCACGGCTAATAGGGCAGGCAGCACTCTCATGGTGTTTATCTTGTGCACATAGAGTACAAATTTGTACGTCAGTCTGGTGATTCGACGTGCTGTGCCGCCATTCTTGAAGAACACACCAAAGTGTGTTTTCCAGCAGGATGCACGTTTGCCTGTTTGCATTCAACATTGTGGCGGTTACACCGATTGTCAATGTACCAGCATGTCACATTTACAATGGCTTATCTCGCGCTTACATTGATCAGTGATCTTCCTATGTTGATCACTTAAATATGTTATCTAGACAAATGTATTTCCGAAATCTCATTACTCTACATTAATTTTTTCTGGTGTTTTGATTTTTTTCCTTTAGTGTAGTTGCAGAGAATAAAACGAAAAATTTATAACAGCTTATTTGTGTGGTTGCGAATCGTAATGTAAGTGTATTTGTGCTGACACTAATCTGCGAATCACTAGTCCTTTCTTTCATCTTCATTACTGTATCACCTGTGATGAAACTTTATCGCGTTGTCTGAAAAACGTCATCGCGAATCAGTGTTCTAAATACACGTACTCAATTAATAATATTTGGTCTCAAGCTCTCTAAAAATGATACACTGATTTTCAGTCTCTGAACGTGCTGTTGATTATTCTCGAATGGGTGTTGCGTGAGTTATTGCTAATTATTATTATGAGAGGCGTTAACAATCAGTGAAATTCCATGCCAAAAACAATGCCAATTAACGTTAATTACGAACAATAGGCAAATTACTGGATGATATTTGGGATTAATGTTCGTCCTTGGTCCGCATTATATTATGATTTCTACATGAAAATTCTCAATGTTTCTGTACTAGGGCAGTTACCGTGACATTTAGCACGGCAACTATCCTTCGTTACTGAATTGTAAAAGAAAGATATATTGGCAAAAGCAATAGAATATTGTTATTTTCTACTTTAAAACCTGGATAAGACCTTTTCCGCTATAGCATGACGAAGAAAAATTAGAAAACGTCACCGCGTGCATCGCTCAATGGCACATATGATTGGAAAGACGTATAATTTTATAGCAATGACGTCGCATCTTTATTTTAAGACACCAATCTCGAAAAGAATTCTAGAGACTTGTCTAAAATTAATAATTCATCCATGGAGAAAAGATGTGGCCAGTCAGAGGTCTGATAGTTTGCATGTTACGATAAAGAAATATAAAGGAAAACACGAAGACATAGCAGCAGAAAAACAGACATTTGAAAATTTAACAAAACAAGGAGGACATCAAGAGACCTTTTACTTTCACGGAATTTGAAACATTATAACTTCTCATTTATTTCATATCTCAGGTTTAAGTGCTGCAAATGCCGGCGTCCTCTACGTATGTATTTGTCCAATGCACTATGCTCACTGCCACATGTCGGCTGATATACGATCAGAATTTAGTATTTAATTCGTTGTTTTAATCCGTAGAAAGCCACTATTGTCAAGGAAGACACACAACAGAAAATCTCTAGTGCACGTGTCGTGTTATTTCGGAGGCCTTGAAACGTCGTCGAATCTTAAGACGAGCTGTTTACCGAACGACAATCTCACAACTGCTATTAAACATCGGGCAATGTGTGACTGTGCATCAGCCCAGTTATAGTCAGGTATCGTGACGTTGTGTGAAAAACTGTGGAATGTAGGTGCAACCTAAGAATGCAGCATCTTAGCGTACAGATCTTCTTTTTCTTCTAGGGTTCACATTTATGCCACGAAGTTAGTTATGCACCTTTCTTCAGCACTCCTTAATTCGCTCACTTTTATCTGTTCCTTCTTATGTTGCCCATTTTCTTCCTTGCCTTTTTGGAACTATCTTAGAAGCCAGCACATCTCTTAATTTTGTTTCTATATTTTGTTCTGCCTTTCCCTCTTAGTCTTCATGCACTTTCCTAAGCCAGCTGGATTAGCCTTTTAATTTTTCAAAATGCTGCACAATTTGTATCTGTCTTCTACGACTCATTTTTTGAATTTTCCCATAGAGCATTAGTCCCAATTTCGTCTGTAGAGTTTTGTACATTATTGTATACTTCTATGTTAGCCTCGCGCCGTTACCGCGCTGTCTAGGCGCCTTGCCACGGTTCGCGCGGCTCTTCCGTCGGAGGTTCGAGTCCTCCCTCGGGCATGGGTGTGTGTGTTCTCCTTAGCGTAAGTTAGTTTTATCTAGATTAAGTAGTGTGTAAGCCTAGACACCGACAGACTCATCGAGACATTCTTCTATTACCACTGTTTTTTCCTATGGAAACGAAAAAATAACTGCTTAGGTTCTCTAGGGAAAAACTACGATTTTGTTGCGGTCCATTCATGATTCCACTCACCACAGCAAGCCGCGCTTGGGGTGGTCTCGCTGTATTACCTCCCCTTTCTTTCTATCTTTCTTATGTTTTCCCTTCTCCGTTTCTTTTGTTGCTAGCAAAAATTAGTTTTGCTCGCTTCTTTTAATTTTATTTAATCGAACTTTCGAGAGGACTGTTATATCACTTCGATACGTACATAATTAAAACATATGTAGTTCTCTCTGAGTGAGTAGTACGTGTTCGTTTACATCAAAGCACAAAAAAGAAAGAATAACGTGCCTAGTCACTATATGCTTTTTCAGTCACGTTTTCAAACGGATATAGTAGCTGTAATTCTATTTTTTTAAACGATTGGTAGTTTTAACGGTACACCTGATTCAATTTTCCGTTTGGCAGCTATACAGCATCAATAGGAAGTTGTTCATGTTACTCTGGAAACAACTTTGCCAAAACACGCAGCTTATCCCATGCCACCCTTTCTGGTACCTTTGGGAGGTGCAATGTAAACAATACAGAGAATCTGAGTGTAAAATTCAAGTTATTTTTACCTAGATTCAGTTCCGTATCTCATCTATAAATACTTTACGCATAAGTGTGCAATTACCCCATAATATTACCCCATAGGGCATCAGTGAATGAAAATACGCAAAATATGTGAACTTGCCGACATCTGTACCCCAAAATTGGCAATTATTCTCATAACGAAGGCAGCCACGTTAAACGTTTTCGGAGATGTACTACATGGTTTATCCAGTTTAAGTTTTCATCAATATGCACACCAAAGAACTTAGAGCTTTATATACCGGGTGATCAAAAAGTCAGTATAAATTTGAAAACTGAATAAATCACGGAATAATGTACGAGGGCGGTTCAGAAAGTAACCTCCGATTGGTCACAGTGCGGGTTGTGGGGGGAGTAGCGACGCCATCTGTGCGTTCACGCACTCAACAGGTCAGTTGGCATCAATCCGTGGTCGAGTGAACGTCGTACCTGCCCTAGTTTAGTTTTTGTGGCAGTTTGAAATGTGTGCTGCAACAGAAAACCCCGCCAAATGTGAAGTGCGTGCTGTCATAAGGTTTTTTACAGCCAAAGGATATTCTGCAGCAGCTATTCATCGTGAGCTTTGTGCCGTGTACGGACCAAGAGTTATGAGTGAAGGAGTTGTCCGTGAATGGGTACGTTTATTTAAAAGTGGACGAGAAAACGTTCATGATGAAGAGAGGAGTGGTAGACCATCATTGGTGACTGACGAACTCGTTCAGACAGTTGATGCAAAAGTTCGTGAAAATCGACGTTTCTCAATGTCGGAGTTGTCTACTGGTTTTCCACAGATTTCTAAGACTCTCTTGTACGAGATAGTGACAGCAAGATTGGGTTACCGTAAGTTCTGTGCACGATGGGTGCCCAAAATTCTTACCGACCACCACAAAACTCAAAGAATGGCCTCTGCATTAGACTTTCTGTCACGTTATGAGGACGAAGGAGAACCATTGTTAAACAGAATCGTGACCGGTGACGAAACCTGGATTAAGTACGTGAACCCTGAGACAAAAGAACAATCAAAGATGTGGGCACATTCAAATTCGCCTACCAAACCAAGAAAAGCCTCGCAAGATTTTTCTGCCAGAAAACTGATGGCAACGGTGTTTTGGGATGCCAAAGGGGTGTTGTTGGTTGAATTCATGGAACGTGGTACGACCATTAATCAAGACGTGTACTGTGAAACAATAAAAAAGTTACGACGGGCTATACAGAACAAACGCCGTGGTATGCTGACTTCCGGTATCGTTTTTTTGCACGATAACGCCCGTCCTCACTCTGCTCGCAGAACAACGGCCCTTCTTGAGTCCTTCAAGCGGGACGTTATCAACCATCCACCTTACAGCCCAGACCTGGCGCCAAGTGATTATCACCTCTTCATGCATTTGAAGAAATGGCTCGGGTCACAGCGGTTTGATGACGACGAAGAGCTCAAAGATGCGGTCACAGGCTGGCTCCAGGCACAAGCGGGTGATTTTTATGCAGAAGGAATTTCAAAGCTTGTGAAGAGATACGATAAGTGCCTCAATCGCTATGGAGACTATGTAGAAAAATAGTGCAAAGATGTAGTTGTGAGATGTATATATTAAAATATTTTTATTTAACTTGGTGTATTTTTTTAATTCAACCGGAGGTTACTTTCTGAACGGCCCTCGTAGATAGAGACGACAAATTGACCCACTTGCTTGGAATGACAAGGGGTTTTATTAGAACCAAAAAATACAAACGTTCAAAAAATGTCCGACAGATGGCGCTTCATCTGATCAGAATAGCAATAATTAGCATAACAAAGTAGGACAAAGCAAAGATGATGTTCTTTACAGGAAATGCTCAATATGTCCACCATCATTCCTCAACAATAGGTGTGGTCGAGGAATAATGTTGTGAACAGCACTGTAAAGCATGTCCGGAGTTATGGTGAGGCATTGGCGTCGGATGTTGTCTTTCAGCATCCCTAGAGATGTCGGTCGATCATGATACACTTGCGACTTCAGGTAACCCCATAGCCAATAATCGCACGGACTGACGTCTGGGGACCTAGGAGGCCAAGCATGACGAAATTGGCGGCTCAACACACGATCATCACCAAACGAAGGGCGCAATAGATCTTTCACGCGTGTAGCAATACTTTTTTTTTTTGTTCTAATAAAACCCCATGTCATTCCAAGCATGTGTGTCAATCAATTTTTACCTCTCTATCTACATTATTCTGTGATTTATTAAGTTTTCAAATTTATACTGACTTTTTGATCACCCGGTATATTTTTATAACTTTTTGTTGGTATGCTAAGTTAACAGGAGATGGGATATTTATAACAGTAAAAAACTGGGTTTTTTTTCGAAAGTTTATAGCTATTGAGAGCAACATTCTCTCAATGACATCGCTTACTACTTTCTTTGTTGATCCTTCTTTCCTCGGCTTCACAACCATGCCTGTACCATCCGCAGACATCTGGGCGACAACGAGGTTATTACAGGCAAAGCACAAGTTCGGATTAGGGAACGATGGGCAAGGAAACCAGCCGGGCCCTGCCAAAGGAACCATCCCGGCACTTCAAATGGCTCTGAGCACTATGGGACTTAACATCTGTGGTCATCAGTCCCCTAGAACTTAGAACTACTTTCTCTCAATTCACATAAAATGGCAGGTCATAAGGTAAAGCTAAACAGTAATGGTGTAATGTGTTACCCGAACACCCTGTAGTAATGTCTCTGCAGAATTTGATGAAATAAGAACACTTTTCTGGCATTATACTGTCTATTGGTTAACGCCATCACACTTACACTAATAAGGTGGCAGACTATGACTCCTATCGTATCACTCACTGAGCCAATCAGTGAAGTTGGGAAGTGGAGGGCGGAGAACTTTAGTATTCAACGTCCCGTCGACAACGAGGTTATTACAGGCAAAGCACAAGTTCGGATTAGGGAACGATGGGCAAGGAAACCAGCCGGGCCCTGCCAAAGGAACCATCCCGGCACTTCAAATGGCTCTGAGCACTATGGGACTTAACATCTGTGGTCATCAGTCCCCTAGAACTTAGAACTACTTAAACCTAACTAACCTAAGGACATCACACACATCCATGCCCGAGGCAGGATTCGAACCTGCGACCGCAGCAGTCGCGCGGCTCCGGACTGAGCGCCCAGAACCGCGAGACCACCGCGGCCGGCGTCCGGCACTTCCCTGAAGCGAAGCGATTAACGGTAATCACGGAAAACCTAAAACAGGTTTCCCGGACATGGGTTTGAACCGCCGTCCTCCAGAATGCGAGACCAATTTGCTAAAATTCGGAAGTTTCCATGTTTGGAGCAGTGGATACAGCACGGTTGCAGTGTATTCCCTGGACTGGACGTCTTCAGCGGCAGTCGAACAGAGCTGTCCTTCGCGGCCATCAGACAGGACGCCATCAAAGCGACCTCGGCGGCATTACTGATGTTTAACACTGCCAAACAATCTGTGTAGTAGCTACAAAAATACAAGTCCGGACAAGCGACTATCTTATGTAAAAAACGTAAGGCCCAGTTTTGTTAAGTAAATGTTGCTGAAGATAATAAAACTACTACGTTTGTATACGACAAATATGAAAAACGTTGCGGCTAATAACAAGATTTTAATTTTTATAATTGATAATTACTACAATCAATATACGAATAACAAAAATTTACGATTATTTTTCTCACTTCTTTATAAATTGACCACATACACTGATGTGCCGAACCATTACGACCACCTGCTTAATAGCTTGTTCGTTCGTCGTTGGAACGAAATACATCACCGATTCTGCGTATCAGAGATCCGAAAGTTTGCTGGTAGGTTTATGGAGGCATTTGGTATTAGATGTCTACGAACTGGTCATGTAATCAGCATAAATAACGAGCTGATGATTTGCGAATGCTGTGATGGCGCCTGATACCGACCCAGATGGGTTACACAGGATTTACATCCGGCGAATTTGATCGTAGAGACATCAACGTGAGTTCGTTATAATGCTTCTCAAACCACTGTAGCACGGTTCTGACTCCGAGGCACTGACAATTTTACTGCTGAACGATGACATCACCGTCATGGAATAAATCAAGCATGATGGGATGCAGATGGTTCGCAGCTGTTAGCATGTCTTCGATTACCACTCAGGTCCCATGCAAGCGAAGGAAAATGTCTCCTTTAGCATAATAATGCTCCCACCAGCCTGTTTTCATAGTACGCTGCACGTTTCGAGTCGCCTTTGTGGAGACAACCAGCGACCTAGTGTAGCAAAGATGCGATTCACCAAAGAGCCGACACGTTTCCATTGATCGACGGTCGAATCCCGATGGTCCTATGCCCACTGCCATCGTAATTGGCATGAGAACACATAGGGGTGGTCTGCTGCGGAGCTCCATGTTCAACAACATACGGTGAACGGTGTGCTTGGAAACACTTGTGCGTGCACCAGCATTGTGCTCTTTCGGCAAAGGTGCTACATATCACAAACTATCCCACTTTATAGAAAGACAAGCCTCCGAACCCCACGTTATGTGAAGAGTCGTGGATGTCTAGCCATTTAGCCCCTAGTGGCAGTTTGACTGTCCTACCTCTTTCCGTAGATGCTCACAGCACGTTGAACATTCGACCAGATCCGCCGTTTTCGAGATAATCCTTGCCAGGCTCTGTGTAATAATAATCTGACCTCAGTCAAAGTCGCTTATCTCATTGGATTTCGCCATTTTCAGCCAATATCTTCGCTAGGGTGATACCCCATCCGTGTCTGCTCCGCTTAACATTCTTTTGTTACCACGTCACGTGCCCGTAACGCCACCAGGCGGAATCCAACGCAGCAGTGGTCATAATGTTTTGGCTGGTCAGTTATGTATATTAAACATTTCACCACCAAATGCCGAACATAAATAATTAATAAGTTGGACAGGAAAAGGTGTGAAAAACATGACGCATCTGTGCATACAGCAAAAAATTGGTCTTCAGGTACGTATTTGATACCCGAATATTTGCAACCTAAATATACAACAACCAGAAGTAAAATACATAAATAAAAGGAATAATAAATGGTTACAGAATAGTATAATTGCAATATTCAACATCTGTTCCATTTGTAACTCACGCGCCCACATACTATCTGCTATTTCACTACACGTTCATTACAGGTGCCCCTAAATAGCATTAGCACTACCGTCACTGCCGCCAACACCGCCGCCAACAGCATAAAGACAACATTAAGCTTTAAACGAAAGAACTGCAGTAAATTTAATCAGGTAGTTTTTAGTAAATCCAGTATTCCATACAATTGTGCCGTCTGTATCTAAATGAATTAGAACGCCTCAGTTTGCAGGCTGCTAATACATAATATACTTGTTTACATCTCTATATACTGGGCACTTGGAGATTAATCAGTATCACAACTAAAACTAAAACTCCTCCCGAAAAGGCCATGTACGCCCAACGGTACCGACCGGCCGCCGTGTCATCCTCAAGCCCATGGGCATCACCAGATGCGGATAGGGCTGAGTGCACCCTGCTTGCCAACAGCGCTCGGCAGACCGGATGGTCACCCATCCAAGTGCTAGCCCAGCACGACAGCGCTTAACTTCGGTGATCTGACGGGTACCGGTGTTACTACTGCGGCAAGGCCGTTGGCAATCATTATCATAACAGAACACATTTAAATTTGATGACGAAACTAAACATAGCCTTCCACTCTACTCCCGCTACTAGTATTTTAACAAATAATTCGCCTATAAAGCAGATGATATGTCTATAAAACGATTTTACCTTAATATCAAAATATACTTTACTGCATGTGAGTGGCCGAGCGGTTCTAGGCGCTACAGTTTGGAACCGCGCGACCGCTACGGTCACACGTTCAAATCCTGCCTCGGGCATGGATGTGTGTGATGTCCTTAGGTTAGTTAGGTTTAAGTAGTTCTAAGTTCTGGGGGACTGATGACCTCAGAAGTTAAGTCCCATAGTGCTCAGAGCCAGCCACTGCATGTGAGACAATTATTGTTGTTGAGTAAATGAACAAACATCTTTGTGCCTGCATAGTATACACCTCTCAGAGCCACAGGCAACTTGGATATATAATAATGAATATTTCCCTCTCCCCCGTCCCTTATAATGCTGTATTTGTGGATAATAGCCTACTACCCCTTTCAAAACGCGACTGATTATTTATTATAATTTTTCATTAGCGAATGTAACCTACGTGTTGTGACAGTACAATTCAACTGGAAACTGACAAATCCCTTGAAGACATCCCCGCAAGCTGAACTGTGGCTTACTGAGTGCTGAATGTTTCTCTATGAGACGTATGAATGAAATATGCCAAATACTTCAAAGTACCGTTTTACACTGTACAGTTGCACTTGAGACAAAAGCCTAATTTCAACGAAGTTGCCTACGTGCAAGTAAGTTACAAAAATATTTGCAGTTACAATCGCCTCTTTATTAGTTCGAAGTTGAAGAGACCCCAGGAAAACGAACAACTGAGATCCAAATAACAAACGTTTGACTGACTAAGGTGGACTCGGGAAAAAGCCGGGACGATAAAACGATAAAACATGCTGTGATTCTAGTAACATTAGTATTTCTTTACAAAGCAAAGCAGAAAGTAATACCTAGAGCTCAATCTATAAGAAAATTTGTTGTTTTTATTTTTTATTAATCTTTATTTATATTAACAGTTCAAACGAAAGGTAATAGAAATTTCCGAAGATACATAACAAAACTTCAATTTCATTTTGTAAACAGTTCAATGATATTCAGTGATCTCGGGCTTGGTTCGCCATTTGCATTTTCTGTTGTGACCAAATCCGAAAATAAATCAGCATCTACTTCTGTTCGAAGGATGTACGTGCTAACTAACGACTTTGTCTCTTTTTGAATCACTGGTGGAATCGGCTCTGCGTCTTCTGCTTCTTCATCGTTTTCGATTTTGTCACGCAGAACAGCATAAAATTCAATGACGGGCAGAGCACCACAGGATTCCACATGAGTATCATAATGGATGTAATCATCAAATATACACCTCGGCCATCGTCAGCGTGGGGGCGATCTGCAGTGTTGTAGACAATGAATAAATTTTAAACTGCCAAATCGCCAAAATCGTTTGTTCATATCGATGACCGGTTTTCGAAAATTCTCTGTTGCCATCTTTGGACCTACAGTACACTACAGTACAGTACAGTACATTAAGTGGTGCTATACAATGTATGTCCATCTTGGAATTGCCGAAATCGGAGATCTATATTAATAAATGATTATACCGATCTTGGCAGTTGAAAATTTATTTAGTGTTCTCAAATCGCCAAAAGACACATTTTCTTCGAAATCAAGAAGATGGACTTGCGAGAGTCAAAAACTTGTGCCTCTTTGAAGACAACACACTCTAATACGTTATCCAGCGTTGAATGAACAGAGGAGCGTCGCAAAGAGTTGAAAGTCGAAAACATTACTGCAACAATTGACGAGATATTCGAATTACCGAGTGTTAGACAGCCGCCAACATCGATTTAGTGTGTTTGTGGGCGGTCTATCATGACAATCATTCGATTTATCGAGTGTGCCGAAACACATAGGATGACTTACCGAGGTTTTGACTACGGACCAGATATCTAGTTCGACGTACCGAAAAATTCTATTTATCGAGGTTAGAATTAACAAGTGTCGACTGTATACGTAAAATTCAGGTTTCCGTAGACGTCGGTGTTGCATGTGGAACACTCAACAGATATCGTTACAGATGAATATGAATTATCGCCGCCGTAAAGATGACGCAAACAGCAAGACTTTCGCCAAAATGAAACATGCTTATTGCGTGGAAGGGGGAAGTGGACTGGAAGGTCGTAGAGACTCTTCGGAACAGATGAGCGTCCAGTGCACGGGGCATAGAGCGAGCGAGCGAGCTGGTTTCATGCGCCGTTTGCTGACAATGTGAGGGGAGGCGCGTTGTGAAATACGTAGAAAAGCCAAGCGTCACTCCAGGGCGCCCGCATTTCCGCGGCGACCTTATCACCGATCGGGATCTGACGCCATCGGCCGTCCTGACGCCCGCTTAACGAACGTCAACAGACCAGTTTTCACGAAGGTTTCGTGAGTTAAACAAAAACTCTCACAGATTAGCTCTTAACATTAAATCATTACCATCAAATTCAATCATTATTGATAGTGACGTTCACTTAATAGCTTTCTTCATAATTTCCCTTCAGTAATTAGGTCCCAATTGTTTAGTGGTTTTCCACTGCAGTATGGTATCATCCTCTCGACACCATCTTATTGTTATTTTTGTGTATATCCTGGGCAGCTTTACTCCTTGAAGAGCGGGCGTATTGTAACCTACCACAAATGTAGACGCTTTGAAAGGGCATTGGTCACTGTGGCTGACTCAAAGTTGAAATATTAAAAGTTTTGGCCGGTTTCATTGTCTAGGGGCTGGGATACGTAGTTGGCGCATTACAAGCCAAATACTGCTCTGTCTACAGTATACAATATGAATATACAAATGAATCGAATAATCGAAGGTTCCAATCACTCGGCAATTGCGAATTTTTAATGCAACATAGCAATTTATAAATGAAAGATTGCAATTAAATAAAATCTGCAGGTACTATCTTAACAACTTTACATGATGAGTACGATAGCAGAAGTACTTTTGAGAATGCGGTATATTTCTGCAACACACTTATTGGTGTCGATGGTCCACCAATTTAATAAAATATAAGATGAATAACAGGGAAACAATAGATTCCTACTTCACGTAATTAGTTATGCACAACAACATAGCTCGCGAGATATTCACTTCTAAACGCATACTACGTCTTCACTGTAGAAGCCACGGAAATCTCACAAGTGCACTAGTTGGCACTACGAAATATTTCTATCACCCGCGACCACGCGCAAACTGCTCCACTCTCCCAGTCTTTTCCGTGACCGTGCGTCCGTCATGCCGTACCGTCCAGGACTCTCCGTGTCCTGTGCCGTACTCCTTAGAACCCCCTCTGTCCTCTCTCGAAACGATGCTCCTCCCCCACCTCCATACAGTCTCTCCACGTGTCCTTTTTGGAACGATCACTGTGATTGGCCAGAGTGCTCCAACCCTGTCTCCAAGCCAACGCACACTCACAAACATAATAAAACACATTCGAAATACTGGATTTACGTTTAAATAACTCGAAATTAAATAAATATTCCTACGGCTGTACCATAAACACGCTCTAACACACATAATTAAATACATAAACAAATTAAATAAACTATATCAAAGGAATAGAAACAAACGGTAGGCCAGCAGCCTAAAGTCTCTGAGCTTTCTAAAACAGTAAATATTTGACCAATTTCTTCGTGAATAGTATATATTGGATATAGAAAAAGACATAGACGAATAAATTTATTTATAAGCATGCTGCTACCGTTTTTTCGTGTAACTGTGGAGTACTTATGGCCTGACGCGATCGACAGTAATCGGCCACTCTGACCTCCAAAAACTCATGTACTACTCAAGTTACATGCCTGTAATTTATACCAATTTAGGTTTACACTAATAGATTTCTAGAGAGATATCGATCGACAAAATCGGATGAACAGTTTATATTTTGGAAATTCGTTGCTGGGTGTTACTTGTATAATTTACAGTCAGATACTAAACTTTACACTAATAAAGATACTGAAAATCTGACTACACCATCACAATCGTCGTGTAAAAAAATGGTTCAAATGGTTCTGAGCACTATGGTACTTAACATCTGTGGTCATCAGTCCCCTAGAACTCAGAACTACTTAAACCTAACTAACCTAAGGACATCACACACATCCATGCCCGAGGCAGGATTCGAACCTGCGACCGTAGCAGTCGCGCGGTTCCGGACTGCGCGCCTAGAACCGCTAGACCACCACGGCCGGCATCTTCGTGTAAATAACGGTAATGTACATGTTTCTTTTTGAGGTATCATTATTTCTCTGGCTACTATTGATTTCTATATGAACTGTGAAATGTCTGCCATTATAGTTTCATGCCTCCTTCATCGACACAGCGCCGCCATGGAATTCCCAGCCACGCGGTTGTTGGACCACGTGTTGGGGCTACCCCTCTTGTCCTGCACCACGCGGTCGGCCTACCGAGTGGTCCGCGCGGCCATGCCAACTCCGAACGTAGAATATTTTCAGGACGCCACAACTCGTGCATTACCTCACAAAGCGTCATGCATTCTTCTTTGTAATTCTTCTTTATACATTTTTGGTGAGTATATGAGTTGACCTTCCAGAAATCTACAAGTAATATTGTATTGTATGTTAACCGGGGGCCTAGAAACGGCTGAGAGGCTCCGTCCCCGCCACATTCGCAGTGGTCCATAACCCCATAACGACTACCGCAGTTCACTTCACCCCTCAGCTGCCCCACACCGAACTATACCCACGGGACGTCTCACACCAGACGAGTGTAACCCCTATGTTTGCATCGTGGTAGAGTAATGGTTGTTTACGCGTACGTAGAGAAATCGCCGACATCATGTAGCTGAGGCGGTATAAGGGAAACCAGCCTATATTTGCCAAGGCAGATGGAAAACTGCCTAAAAACCATCCACAGACTGGCCGGCTCATCGGACCTTGAGGCAAGGCCACCGGGCGGATTTGTGCTGGGGACCAGGCACTCCTCCCCATCCGGAAAGCCATGTGTTACACCGCACGGCTAACCGGGCGGGCACAAGTAATATTACTTTTTATTCGAAAAGAAGTTCCTATATTTCACAGACGAATTTCTGCGTGGTTAGTGGCGCTAGCCGCCAACGGCATTACTGCTGTGCCAACACTGGTTCGTGTCAGATCACTGAAGTTAAAGTGCTGTCGGGCTTGGCTAGCACTTGGATAGGCCACTGTCTGGGTCTCCTGAGTGCTGTTGGCAAGTGGAGTGCACTCAGTCCTTCTGAGACCAACTGAGAAGCTACTTGATTGAGAAGTAGCGGCTCCGGTCACGAAAACTGACAACGGCAGGGAGAGCGGTTTGCCGACTACATACCCCTCCGTATCCACATCTGGTGATACCTAAGGGCTGAGGATGACTCGGCGGCCGGCCGGTGCCGTTGGGCCTTCAAGGCCTGTTCAGACGGTGTTTTTTGTGTTTTACTGGCGCCAACCACCAGTATGTCCCGCCAAAGAATAATAGAGGAAGAATGCTACCGAATATTATTTGACAAAGAATAAGACTTTCGTCGAGACGTGCACAAAAGTTTATTGGCTTCAAAACTAGTTTCAGTGGCTGCTGCTGCTGCTTCATCCTCTGCAACCAAAAATAATTCATCCTCTCCGATCAAGACATACCATTCATACGTTGAAGAAAATATTCGCTGTGAAAACAGTAAATATCAACACATTCACTCATAATCTAGAATGTGTGCAGTCTGCAGTTCAAGAAAATACCCCGTCCGAAGTGTATAGATGTGTTCTTTGCGCAAGGTACCTTTGTGCCTGAGAACAGGCAAAGAACTGTTTCAAGAGATATCACGAAAATTAAAAGAAAATTATACCAAAGTTGAACCAACAACTATTAAACCTGTATACCGTAATGGGGTGATGGTTAGCTGCGCCGACCACATTTATGCTAATATTTTGTTGGTGTTAAGGTGAATTTTAACAAGTCTACTATAAAAACACATCAAAATAATAAAACTAAAATTTTACAAGCGGATCGAATTTGAAACACGTAATTTATTGTTTATGCTCCTCTAGGGTAAATTTTAATCGCGTTTCTCTGCCCCTCAAAGAGTTAACGTCGCCTTCTCTACACCTATACTGAAATCTGAGGAGGTTCTCAAGAATACTTACAGAAATATTGAGAATATGTATGACATTCTGGAAGAGGTTATGTCACTGTGCTCGCTGCAGACAACTACTGCAAATATGACTGGGCTTACCTGAAAAAAGAAGAAAACTACAACTTATGAAATGTGACATATACGCATAGTCTAAGCTATAGTATTATTGGATATCTTGGAGAGCTCCTCATTGTAAAGTGTTTTCACTTGCGTTGAAACAGCCCTGTATTAACATGAAGAGCAGGTTGACAATTTAAAGGATGTTATCGTTATTATTGTGATAAACTGATATGTAAGAATTATTTATTTTCTGGAAGGAAAATTTCTAACACTAAGACAAAATTGAGCGAGACGCTCCATGAAACCCGCTTACATAGAAACGATTCCACAAGAGCATATTTCCCAGAAACATTAAAATGCGATGTGAATGTACTTTAATGTGTAACATGGGCCAAACGAATGAGACGAGAGTAGGTGGATAATTCCTACATTAAACTATATCAGAAATCGCCGAGACCTGTGTATACCATAGTATATGTATCAGCCAACGGTAATCAGTCCGATAATCTGCTAACCGTATGAGGGTCTCTTAATGCATTCATATCCCGTTCCTCTGGATAGACCGGTAGCGTGTGAGAGGGTACAGAGTCGGTGCAAAGGGCACTGTTGACTGCGATCTGTCCGTCGTTCGTTTTTAACACTCTTGTTTCGCATCAAAAATATAAACACGACACCACAATTCACAAACACCCATTACACTCATATTCCCAGAGACAGGAAAATTTACGACATCTCGCAAGGGACGGTATTATTGTACGCAGAGAAGAAAAAATTTCCAATTACGCAGATCTAAATGCCAACGAGCGTTTGTTAGGCAGCTGTATCATAAGAGACTCATCGTCTGTTTCGTTAGATGGCAGCGTTCAAGCGTTTGGCTCCTATCTCATAGCATGTAGTCAAGAATCCTTCTTAAGCCTTTCCTTTATCATTCAACTTACTTTCTAGCGCTGACAGCCTTGGATTAAGCCAGCTGGGGATTTCCTGTACAGTACGACAGAGACAATAACACCTGCCAAAATCGAGTAGCAGGTTGGAACGGAGCTGACATTATAAGAGGCGCATCTCCATTACACTTGAATGAGTTCGTAGGACTGGTGAGAATAGACGTCGGGCGAGTTGGGGGGAGGGGTCTGAGAAATCAAGACAATCCTTTCTGAAGGAACCATTTCAGTATTTGCGTACTTTGTTTAGGTTAGCTCCAGAAAAAAAATAAGGATGGGTCGACGAAAATATGGGGCCTACTCATAACGAATACGAAGTCCACATCTTGGTCACTCAGTACAACTTCTGGATGGTTCAATCGGTGTGCGGGACAAATGTACTCAGCTCGAGATGCAGGGCATCTCTCTCTACTGGTCGTTAATGTCGGACTTATCCAGCACACAGTTTTAATCTGCCAGTAAGTTTCATGTCGTACTTACTGTTTCTAAAAAGCGGCTTAGACTGCTACAAGCAACTTCTCAGTTCTTCGAAGAGGCTGAGCGAATGCTGTTCCAGCCGTCCCACTAAAGAAGATATACACTGAAGAGCCAAACAAACTGGTACACCTGCATAATACCGATTAGGGCCCTTGCGAACACGCAGAAGTACTGCAACACGACGTGGCATGGGCTCGACTACAGCCTGAAGTAGTTGTGGAGGGAACTGACACCATGAATCCTGCAGGGCTGTTCATAAATCAGTTGGAGATCTCTTCTGAACAGCACGTTGCAAGGTGTCCCAGATATGCTCAATAATGTTCATGTCTGGGGAGTTTGGTGGCCAGCGGAAGTGTGTAAACTCAGAAGAGTGTCCCTGGAGCCACTCTGTAGCAATTTTGGACGTGTTGGGTGTCGCATTGTTCTGCTTTAACTGCCCAAGTCCGTCGGAATGCACAATGGACATGAATGGATGCACATGATCAGACAAGACGCTTATGTACGTGTCACTTGTCAGAGTCGTATCTACGCGTATCACGGGTCCCATATTACTCCAACTGCACACGCCGTACACCATTACAGAGCCTCCACCAACTTGAACAGTCCCCTGCTGACATGAAGGCTCCATCGATTCATGAGGTTGTCTCCATACCAATACACGTGCATCCGCTCGATACAGTTTGAAGCGAGACTCGTCCGACCAGGCAACATGTTTCCCGTCATCAACAGTCAAATGTCGGTGTTGACGGGCCCAGGTGAAGCGTAAAGCTTTGTGTCGTGCAGACATCAAGGGTACACGAGCGCGAGGAAATGGGTAAGTGGCAATATGAGGCTGAAAAACCATGACTGTAATTTTAGATAACAGTAATAATATACTCATGAGTCAAGTTTAAGACGCTAATAAAAGTACATAAAAATTATGTATAATAAAAAGAAGCCACACGAGCAAAACGTAATGAGCGACCTCTGTTGGCATAGGTAGATCAGAAGCACAAAACTGTCGAACGGCCCCGCCTATTTTGTGACACGTCACGTCAGGGAAAGGATCATAAACCATTGCGCCAGTCAGTGAATAAGATCGACGCGCAAGTCGCCGAAGTGGCGTCAAATCGAGAGACTTGCACCAGGCGAGCGGTCTACCCGACGGGAGGCCCTCGTCACACGACATTATTATTATTTTTAGTGAATAAGATCAGTCATTGAAATACATTGTAAAACACAGGAGAGAAAACCACAAAAAGTGAGTGACATCAGCAACATAAGGACCTATAGTCCTGTAGTTGTATTTGCTTTTCCGTTTCCTGGCACATCGAAAGATGCTCATTATGAATCTAAATTCGTAGCCTGGGGGGAATCTTTTTGTGATTGCTGATTGGAATTAGAGAAAAAAAATTCTACGCTTCCTGGGTTATTGTCTTTATTAACAACTATATCGTAATTTGTAAAACAAGAACTTACTTGTTTACAAGTAATATTTCTATGTGGGCTGCAGACCGACATGTGAAATGGAACACAGCAGCGTGTTGGAGAATGATGCCGCACATCGGCCCTTGTTTATAAGGCTTATGCTGCTGTAACATTGCGAGCAAGCAGGAAGGGGAGACTAATAACAAATGGTCAAGGAGCATGAGAACGGTCCATTCCACGATTTGCAAAAATGTCGAGAGAAAGCGTAAATCCCGCGTTGGACTTGGCGCCAAGAAACACAACTTTTAATATCTGCATTCAGTATTTAAATGTTTCTACGTTGTTCTAACAATGCTAGAGACCTTGTCCTCGTTGACAGATTTATAATCACAATTTCATTCAGAATTCACGTACACAAGTTAATTAAATAATTAGTGTAATATTACAAATGATTGGCGGTTGGACTGAATCAAGAGAACGCCCTGAGCAGACAACGCGCAAGATTTAGGACAGTCCAGTACCCACAAGCGGACGGCGCCTATTCGTCATCACCGATTTCGTCCAGATTTGTGGTATATGCGGGGCCTGGCCAGAAATAAAAGCGACAGAAGTGGGAGCTCCAGATGGCCAGGCATTTGGAAAAAAAAAAAATAGGTTGTTTGGCGCGGGTCGGCCGAGGCACGAGCCATAGTTAGCGCATTTCCCAAGCAGTGGCTGCCGCATCAGTAAGAGTACGGAAAGGTAATTCGACGGTCGTGGGATAAAGTCCACACGCGGAAACTATTTATTTACAATTACTACGTTTCTTACATTACAAATAAACCGAGGTAATGCTCAATATATTGTTATTTATCAATATTTTCATAAAAAAGGCATGAAAAGAAAAGGCAAAGGAAAATTTGGGATTGCGATCGTGCAGTATTAAAGAGATTCCCCGGAAATGCACTCGGCTACTGCAACCTTTCGACGTCTATTTTTATCATCAGGTAAGGAATTTGACCAAAAAGTTTCAAAACGGCTCTTATCGACAGAGAATAGGAAATAAAATCCCGAGAAGACCGCATCAAAATATGTTTCTTTGTACGTTACAAACTATCCTCAACAATATTAGGCGTAATGACGCGTTATGCGTGTTTTATCGCAAAACTGTGCGATGAGAGAGAACATTTTATGAAAGTGAACCAAAACTGTTTCTGCACGTAAACTTTAAAACAGCCATATAACTGTAATAATGTGGAGTTTGTAACGTGTGAAGAAAAAAATGTTCATATGTGTGTGAAATCTTATGGGACTTTAGACTGCTAAGGTAATCAGTCCCTAAGCTTACACACTACTTAACCTAAATTATCCTAAGGACAAAGAAAATTACTGCTTTCCCTGTTTGTACGGTGAATATCATCCCACAACGTGTAAATCATCAGCTATAAAATAACGAATGTATATAACTTTATATACGAAGTTCTCGTGTACGCCCAACAACACCTTCATCGAAATTTATTCGCAATCCAAAATTTTGCTTCGCCTTTTCTCTTCATGCCTTTTGAGAAAATATTATTAAATACAACGTATTCAACATTATTTCGGTTTGTTTGCAATGTAAGTAAAGTTAAAATGAAAAATAAAAGAAAGTTTCCGCATATGGACTCGATCCCGCGGCCCTCGGATTATCGTTCTGCACCGTTTCCAGTGTGCCACCCGCTGCCTCGAAGCTACGCTAACATAACGGTTCATGCGTCACCCTACCCGCGGCAAAAATGCTACAGTCTTCTAAACACTTGGCCATCTGGTGCTCCTTCCTATGTCATTTTCATTTCTGGCGAAGTCTTCCACATACCATAAATCTGGACGAAACTGGTGATGACGAGTAGGGGTGATCCCGTAGTCAGTATATGACAAGCCTTGCGGCAGGGCGAAACGAGTGGCCTGTGTTTAGTTATCAATTTTATGTAAAACTGAGTGTTTAGCTACGGCTCGGAAAACGTTTCTATCCTGTCTTATACAAAATCGTTTGGTAACAGTTATTATGAACTTGATTGCGAATATCATGGTGCCCAGTAAGTTATAATGAAATTCCGCGACTGTCACTTGCGAGGAATGATTTTAGACTGCTTCTCAAAGAAAGGATTTATTATCAAAACTTACTTTTCTCTTTTTGGTTTCAATGAATCAGATGGCATCCACGACTCATGAATGTAGATCATCAAAGAATTAATTCTCTTTAATAAATTTAACCCGCTGTATGGTTCAAATTACGGCTCTGTTACCTCCGTTAGAAAATCATTGTAGTCAGGTTCAGAGGCGTGGTTGGAGAGGTGGTAGGCGTGGTGACGTCTGACCGTGTTAATATGAGGTATAATGTGACAAAAAGTTTTGTTTTACACGAAAAAAAAAATACTGATCGGACTTAGTAAAGGAAATTTAAACTGCAAGTTTCGAATTGTAACAATATAAATCGACACGTCACCAAGCCCACCTCTTTCCAACGTGATTAAAAGGCGGAAACATTAAAAGCAAATTTACATATCACTAGTAAGGGATGTTGTATCACTTTCCATCAATAAAAGATACATGCCAGATGGTATTGTTACTGTCACAAATTTAGAATTAGCAAATAAAATGGAGTGCTCACAATGTGCGAGAAAGTCAAGAGGCGATGCGTGCCTCTCTTAAACTGACAGCAGAAAATATATTATGTTTACAAAGATACTTGATACATATAGACCTTAGGGCGAAGTACAATGAATTAATTTATCATAGAATGGGGACATCGAGACAACATTAGAAGAGACGAGTTAAGCGTGACAAGTGTAATGTGCTGCGAATACATAGAAAGAAATATCCCTTATCATTTAGCTACAATATAGCAGGTCAGCAACTGGAAGCAGTTAATTCCATAAATTATCTGGGAGAACGCATTAGGAGTGATTTAAAATGGAATGATCATATAAAGTTGATCGTCGGTAAAGCAGATGCCAGACTGAGATTCATTGGAAGAATCCTAAGGAAATGCAATCCGAAAACAGAGGAACACTGCTTGACTACTGCTCAGCAGTGTGGGATTCGTGCCAGATAGGGTTGATAGAAGAGATAGAGAAGATCCAACGGAGAGCAGCGCGCTTCGTTACAGGATCATTTAGTAATCGCGTAAGCGTTACGGAGATGATAGATAAACTTCAGTGGAAGACTCTGCAGGAGAGACGATCTGTAGCTCGGTACGGGCTTTTGTTGAAGTTTCGAGAACACACCTTCACGTGGAGTCAAGCAGCATATTGCTCCCTCCTACGTATATCTCGCGAAGAGACCATGAGGATAAAATCAGAGAGATTAGAGCCCACACAGAGGCATACCGACAATCCTTCTTTCCACGAACAATATGAGACTGGAATAGAAGGGAGAACCGATAGAGGCAGTCAAGGTACCCTCCGCCACACACCGTCAGGTGGCTTGCGGAGTATGGATGTAGATGTAGATGTAGATGCCTCCTGCTGATGACCTAGGGAGAATGGGGTGAAAATCGCTGGATCAGTCCCTCGAGGACTGATCAATGTAGCCCATAACTACTGCAAGTTGTAGCAAACTATAACTTGAGGGGTTATAGCAAGTCCGACGCGGTAATGTGTAACACCAGCAACAATCATCTTTTGTAAAACAATTTTTAGTAAGGGCAGAGGGGCTACACCGTCTCTGAAGGGATGTGATGAGTGTCGGAAAAGTCAGACCGAGCCCCGGACTTACGGGCGAACGAATCGCTGCAGCATACGGCAGTAAAAGAAAAGGCTGCACGCCGCGTGGCGCGTCTGAGGTGACGCTAGACAGCGCCGGCACGGCAATGGGTACAGGCAGTGGCACTCCACTGAGAGGGGGCGGCCCATCGACGCGGATCGACGGCCCGTGTCGCCGCCTTTGTCTGCCGGCCGCATTGTTCCAGGGCGCAATCCGACGGATGCGGCGTGTCGCCTGCCGGGCTCCTACCAGAGCTGCAAACACACACACACACACACACACACACACACACACAGGTCACCGTATCCACTCAGGGTGTCTCTTTGCACACTCCATACCTCACTTCACTCAACTTCATGAAAACACTCTTCAGTTCAAGAGCAATGTCAAATGGAGACATCTGTGCAGGCCTGAAACGCTTGAGTCTGTTTTCAACTGTACCTGCACATAGCAATACTGTCATAGTTTCAGTTTATAAGCACATCGGACGAATACAGGGTGATTATAATTAATATTTTGCAATGTACGGTGTGTAATAATTATGGGTAGATATAGAAGAAATAAAAACTTTGAGGTTCGCCGATGACATTGTAATTCTCTCAGAGACAGCAAATTACTTGGAAGAGCAGTTGAACGGAATGGACAGCGTCTTGAAAAGAGGATATAAGAGGAACATCAACAAAAGCAAAACGAGGATAATGGAATGTAGTCGAATTAAGTCGGGTGATGCTGAGGGAATTAGATTAGGAAATGAGACACTTAAAGTAGTAAAGGAGGTTTGCTATTTAGGGAGTAAAATAACTGATGATGGTCGAAGTAGAGAGGATATAAAATGTAGACTGGCAATGGCAAGGAAAGCGTTTTTGAAGAAGAGAAATTTGTTAACATCGAGTACAGATTTAAGTGTCAGGAAGTCGTTTCTGAAAGTATTTGTGTGGAGTGTAGCCATGTATGGAAGTGACACATGGACGATAAATAGTTTGGACAAGAAGAGAATAGAAGCTTTCGAAATGTGATGCTACAGACGAATGCTGAAGATTAGATGTGTAGATCACAGAACTAATGAGGAGGTATTGAATAGAATTGGGGGGGGGGGGGGAGGAGTTTGTGGCACAACTTGACAAGAAGAAGGGACCAGTTGGTAGGACATGTTCTGAGGCATCAAGGGATCACCAATTTAGCATTGGAGGGCAGCGTGGATGGTAAAAATCGTAGAGGGAGACCAAGAGATGAATACAGTAAGCAGATTCAGAAGGATGTAGGTTGCAGTAAGTACTGGGAGATGAAGAAGCTTGCACGGGATAGAGTAGCATGGAGAGCTGCATCAAACCAGTCTCAGGACTGAAGACCACAACAACAACAATTACGGGTTATTTATGGTTGAGAATCGCGCGACTGCTACGGTCGCAGGTTCGAATCCTGCCTCGGGCATGGATGTGTGTGATGTCCTTAGGTTAGTTAGGTTTAAGTGGTTCTAAGTTCTAGGGGACTTATGACCACAGATGTTGAGTCCCATAGTGCTCAGAGCCATTTTATGGTTGAGAATAATAATTACGTGTTATTTATGGTTGTTCAAAGCAGAAAAATACAAGACTTGTCACAGGTTAAGCTAACATTTTAGAGACTTTGACACTTTAAGCCACAATATTCGTAAGCGTCAGCAATCGAACAGGGAAAGCTTGCACGTGTGTCAACGTTAGTCACGTTTCTGCCCAACGTGAGAAGCATATATCAACGACCGAAGAGTCAGTGGCCGCCCTAGAAACCTCACGACATTGGCAAAAAACCGAATAAATACCTCCGACAAACGAGCGTGAGGTGGTCGTTAGAGGAGGTCCTTCGAGGGGACAAAGAAGACACGAAGAAACGTCGCCTGGACGGACGGACCGATGGTTACTCAGCGGACATCATACTTCGCTACGACTACTTAGCCGCTACGGTGCTCGACAGAAGAGGATGTCATACCGCGCCAATAGGTCAACGCGGAAGATGCCATCCCAGATGTTACGAGAAAGAAGTTCGTGTGGTAGCTACGAAGGTGGCTGGTGAGGACGAAGGGACTGCAGCCTCATCAAAAGGGTAAACTGTGAACCTAGAGGTGGATGAACTCCTCCAGAACACGCCGCACCTGAGGGTCGCTGGTTCGATTCCGGGACGGAGCACTCCGCGCCTCGCCGTCGCCGTTTGTTGATAACGCGAAGAGCGAATTTACAAGGAGAAGGTCGCGCCGCCGTCTCAGTGAGTCACGGGTACGGTACTGAGTGGGAAGAATACGCCGCCGGCGCGCCGCTGCAACACGAGACGTCGCCGCATCAGCTGTCGCTGGAATCTGCAGGCTACGACTCCGCCGCCTCGAGGAATCGAGCGAGTTACAATACATTGTATTACTCTGTTTAAAAGGTCTTATGTCTCAATAAATGACAGTGGAACCACCAATGTTTCACTCACACCTCACCCACTGAGACATGGAAAGAGCCCACTCCACCTCCCACAAACTGCTGCTTCCTTCCCGCCATTGCTGGCAAAATAATGGACCTTTGCTCCGGTCTGTCACTGACGCTCAGTACCTACTGTCACTAAACCCCGACCCGCTTCAGCTACCTGACAGAGCCCCCATAACACCGAGTGATCGTGGAATAATTAAACTTTGTGGAAACATTTTTAAGAACACGCGGAAGAGAGATAATGAGCAAACCATTGAAAGAAACAAATTTATATTTTCACATGAGAGAGTAACATTTGTTACTGTGTACCAAGTTTACGTTCCAGGTTACAGAGACAATCAATCTGAAGACCATCTGTATCCACGACAGTATGGAACCGCACTAGAGATTTCCCTACTGTTGCCCGAAACAACAGTGGACCGTGGAACGTTCAACAGTCGTGACACAGCTCACTCACTGCTTGAAGATCGCACATTGTCTCCAGTATTCGCTGCCACGGTAAGAATAACTTCTTCAATAATTTGTCGCTCAACTGGCCGTCCGTCGCTCCCGGGAGCAATTCCAAAATCACCAGATAATTACTGTAGAACTTCCGAATCATGCTCTTCACTCTGATACGGAAAGAGGACCTCTCCATATTCTATAATGCGTCAACACTCGCTATTGCTGTTGTTTCGATAAAACAGCTTTACGGGTAAGGCGTTGCTCACCTTGTCCACGCCCATATTAGTTACATGTTCCATGGCTCATTTTGCAGGATAGATCGTAATGATATGCAAGGAGTCATTTTACATTCACATCGCAAATTAATTTGTATATACGGTTACATTCTGAACATATCTTTTTTAACAAAAAGAAAAGATATATAGATATGAGTCAGTAATTCCTAGCCACCACCTTTTACAAATTACAATAATACACGCCTTCACCCAGCTAGTGCCTGTTTCTGTGTTTGGTCCACTGAAGACGGGCAATTCGACGTGCCGCTATGACCAGCGCTTCTGTGATAATGAACCGCTCAGTAGGCAGTTCAGTTGTAGACGGATATCACAGAAGTTGGAGAGAAAAATGTACGTAAAAGGAAAGGGACTGGGTAAAAGAACAAATACTTCAGTTGATCGGCGATAGATGGAGACGGAAGTACAAAAATGTTCAGAGAAATTCAGGAATATTGAAATACAGGTCACTTAGAAACGAAATAAATAGGAAGTGCATGGAAGCTAAGACGAAATGGCTACATGAAAATTTTGAAGAAATCGAAAAAGAAATGATTGTCGGAAAGATTGATTCAGCATACAGAAAAGTCAAAACAATCTTCGGTGCAATTAAAAGCAAGGGTGGTAACATTAAGAGCGCAATGGGAATTCCACTGCAGAGGAGAGGGCGGATAGATGCAAAGAGTACATAGAAGGCCTCTGTGAGGGCAAAGAATTTTCTAATGTGATAGAAGAACAAACAGGAGTCGATATAGAAGGGATAGGGGATCTAGTATTAGAATCAGAATTTACAAGAGCTTTGTAGATTTCAGATTAAATAAGGCAGAAGGGGTAGATAAGATCCCGTTGGAATCTCTAAAATCATTGGGGGAAATAAGAACAAAAAATACTATTCACGTTGGTATGTAGTATATGAGTCTGGCAAAACACATCTGACTTTCGACAAAATATCATTCACACAATTCCCAAGATTGCAAGAACTGACAAGTGCGAGAATTATCGCACAATCAGCTTAACAGCTTATGCATCCAAGTTTCTGACACGTATAATATACAGAATGGAAAAGAAATATGAGGTTGTGTTAGATGAATATCAATATGGCTTTAGTAAAAGTAAAGGTGCCAGAGAGGCGGCTCTGACGTTGCGGTTGATAAGAGAAGGAAGAGTAAAAAATAAATCAAGACGCATTCATAGGATTTGTTGGCGTGGAAAAAGCACTCCACAGTGTCAAATGATGCAAGATGTTCGAATTTCTGAGAAAAATAGGGGTAAGCTACAGGGAAAGACGAGTAATATACAATGTGTACAAGTGCCAAGAGAGAAAAATAAGAGTGGACGACCAAGAACGAAGTGCTCGGATTAAAAAGGGTGTAAGACAGGGATGTAGTCTTTCGCCCCTACTGCTGAGTCAATGCATCGAGGAAGCAATGACGAAAATAAAAGGAAGGTTCACGAGTGGAATTAAAATTCAAGGTGAAAGGGTATGAATGATAAGATTTGCTGATGACATTGCTATCCCCAATGGAAGTGAAGAAGAATTACAGGATCTGCTGAATGGAATGAACATTCTAATGAGTACAGAATAAGGATTGAGGAAAAAAAATCGAAGAAAGACGAAAGTAAAGAGAAGTAGCAGAAACGAGAACAGTGAGAAACTTACCAGTATTGGTGATCATGATGTAGATGAAGTTAAGGAATTCTGCTACCAAGGCAGCAAAATAACCCATGACGGACGGAGCAAGGAGGACATCAAAAGCAGACTAGCACTGGCAAAAATGGCATTCCTGGCCAAGAGAACTCTACTAGTATCAAATATAGGCCTTAATTTGAGAAAGGAATTTCTGAGAATGTACGTTTGGAGCACAATATTGTATGATAGTGAAACATGGACTGTGGGAAAATCGGGCCGGGCGGTGTGGCCGTGCGGTTCTAGGCGCTTAAGTCTGGAACCGTGTGACCGCTACGGTCGCAGGTTCGAATCCTGACTCGGGCATGGATGTGTGTGATGTCCTTAGGTTAGTTAGGTTTAAGTAGTTCTAATTTCTAGGAGACTGATGACCACAGATGTTAAGTCCCATAGTGCTCAGAGCCATTTGAACCATTTTGAAAACCGGAACAGAAGAATGGAAGTATTTGGTATGAGTTGCTACACAGAAGAATGTTGAAAATTAAATGGGTTGATAAAGTAACGAATGAGGAGGTTATCCGCAGAATCGGCGAGGAAAGGAACATATGTACAACACTGACAAGAAGAAGGGACAGGATGATAGGACATCTGTTAATACATCAAGGAATAACTTCCATGGTACTAGAGGTAGCTGTAGAGGAAGACAGCAAATAATTGATGGCGTAGGTTGTAAGTGCTACTACGAGATGAAGAGTTTGGCACAGGAGACGAATTCGTGTCGGGCCGCATCACTCAGAAGACTGGTGTCATAAAAAACATTGTACTGCTTCGCGCCACGCCCAGTATTTGGTTCCGTCTGTCTGTACGGTACTCCAGTATGATACAGTCGCTCTGGAACCATTTACCGCACAACTCAACGCACGGTACTCTCTCCCGACCTTGCTGGTACTGAATGCTCTGGTCCGACTGACAGCAAGTAGAAGTAAAACTGCAATGTGGTAGAAACGCCATAGTATCACATCGTTGCATAAATTTCTCAACGAGTTTATGTCTTCGATTCGCCTTCCCTGCCTTGGTACTGATTTCATCAGGTCGTCTCATTTCGTACAGTTTCGTCGCGTTATACCTAGGTATATGAACGCTTCGATAGGCTCCAGAAATTCATTACTATTGCTCTAATAAGATACCTTCGGTCTATTTTGGGCAGTACCTTGAATTTGCCCAAGTTTAAATGCAACATCTATTCTATACGGCAAGTGAAAATGTTGACGTTGTTCTGCACTTCCTTACGATTATTCAGCAACGGCAGTTTTTGTGTAGCCAGAAGACAGGCGAAATGCAGGGCTACATGGTCTGGCATTTGACCCTGAATGTAAATAATTGTAACGGTTTATGCACAAATTGGTGAGGTGTCCCGTTAATGTTAGATTAGCCCAGTGGTTCCCAAACTTTCTGAGATATTACTCCTGGGTACAGGCAGAAAGTAACTGTAACCCCCCACCCCCGCACCGCACACCTAATTAAACTTTATCAAATGGCTCTGAGCACTGTGGGACTTAACACCGGAGGTCATCAGTCCCCTAGAACTTAGAACTAATTAAACCTAACTAACCTAAGGACACCACACACATCCATGCCCGAGGCAGGATTCGAACCTGCGACCGTAGCGGTCGCGCGGTTCCAGACTGAAGCGCCTAGAACCGCTCGGCCACAGCGGTGGCAATTAAACTTTAGAATGAAAAAGAATTTTCTTTGATTACTTATTTTTAAAATGACAGAAAGTAAATGATATCTAGTTTTTGAAGGTGTTTATTAAATCGCGAACTAATAAGTCGACGAGACAAAAATGTTCGAATGTGTGTGAAATCTTATGGGACTTAACTGCTAAGGTCATCAGTCGCTAAGCTTACACACTACTTAACCTAAATTATAATAAGGACACACACACACACACACACACACACCAATGCCCGAGGGAGGACTCGAACCTCCGCCGGGACCATCCGCACAGTTCGACGAGACAATTGGTACTGATTATTTCTAATAACTTTCTTAATAGAAGGATGAAGTAGTTCTCGCTGCACTGCGAATGCTACGTGCAAGTCCTCCTCTGAAAAGAAAAGTAATCTACATTGGGGATAGACACTTGTTGAAAAAGACGCTTCCTCTCCACCATTCCTCTAGCTAGCGACAGTTGCTTCACCTACTCTCTGCCTCACCATTTAAAATGAAACAAGTTGAAATATGCGCACTACAGTTAGTTTGTAAATCATTTGATTGCTCGACTCCTTACTTCTGAACTGGCAGAAACTGGAAGACTTCAGATTGCCAATGATTTGTGGCTGACCGTGGCCATTAATAAGAATAACAACAACAACAACAATAACAATAACAATAATAATGATAGTGTGTAGACCCAAAGCAGGTGTAGTAGCCACTACATAGTTACAGTTGTGTTGTGCTGTCAATTAGTTCATTTATTTGTTGCGAACTGAATAGTGGAGCAAATTCTGGACTATTGTGGGAACTACGCAGAAGTAGGAGAGGGCAATTTCGTGATATATTTAAACAAATGTGATGTATGTGTCTGAGTTGTACTGTCACAGATGCATGGTACAAAGTACGAGGGACGTTCAATAAGTAATGGAACATTTTTTTTTTCTGAAGGCAGGTTGGTTTTATTCAGGATTCTAATACACCCTATTATACCCAACACTTTTAGCTACAAAATCGTGTTTCACAATATAATCTCCGTTCAATGCAACGGCCTTGCGCTGCCTTGCTGGGAGGCTCTGAATGCCCGCATGGTGCTACTTCTACTGGTCGACGTCGGAGCCAGTGTCTTGATGCATCGATAACCTCTCCAAGTACTGATTCCCACGGAGTCACCATTCTTTGGGCCAAACACATGGACGTCGGAAGGTTCGAAATCCAAACATAGAGTAGAAGAGGAAGAACAGTCCAATGAAGTTTTGAGAGCCCCTCTCGGGTGCGCACACTTGTCAGGCCTTGCGTTGTCACGGACAAGGAAAATTGAGTTTTCACTTTTGTGTCGATGGTCATGCTGAAGCATTTTCTTCAATTTCCTGGGGGTATCACAATACGCTTCACAGTTGATCGTTGCACCATGAGGGAGAACATCAAACAGATTAACTCCTTCAGGGTGCCAGAAGACCGTCGCCATGGCATTAGCGCCTGGCAGCGCGGCTCTGAACTTTTTCTTCGGAGGAGAGGTGCTGTGCCGCCACTCCATGGATTGCCGGTTCGAAGTGACGAACCCATGTTTCATCGCCTGTGACGATGTTCGACAAAAAACTGTCACGATCAGCCTCGTAACGCGCAAGCAGCTCTCCACGGATGATCCTTCGTTTCTCTTGATAGCGAGGGAACACAGCGGACACTCACTTTGACAACCCCAACTGGTGGACGAGCGTGTCAGCACTACCAACAGAGACGTCCAGTTGTGCAACGAGGCGTATGATTGTAATCCGTCGATCACCTCGAATGAGAGCATTTCTCCGTTCCAAATCTGCAAGAGTCACAGCTGTGTGGGAGCGGAAGGAAAGCGGGAGATCGAAGAGGTTTGCGCGACCTTGTTGCGATGATTTGCCAATGATTCACCGTGCTTTTGTTTACTGCCAGCTCTCTGTAGACACTCTGTAAGCGTCTATGAATATCTGCGATGCTCTGGTTTTCCGACAAAAGATACTCAATGACAGCTCTCTGCTTGGAACGCACCTCCGTTACAGAAGCCATTTTAAAGGCTACGTATAGCGCCGAATCCTATCGGAACTTCATGAAACTATAGGCGCTGAAGCGGAAATATTGCAAGATGACCTACAAAAAATTTCACATTTTTTCAACCAAATTTGCTGATAGAAAAAGGAAAGAGTTCTGTTACTTATTGGACGCCCTTCGTGAACTATGATACACATATTCGTTTCACAAGATGTAACCACTGCCGCAGCGCCACTGCCGCAGCGTGTCCCGTGTTGATGCTACTATTTAAAAAAATGTAATTATTCGTAACTTAAGTAATCCATATTACAGTCTTACGAAATAAAATAATTCAGATTCGTGACCGAAACAATAGATCCCTTTTGTTTTTACCCTTCAAACTATTTGATTTTAACTCTCGATAGGTAATTACCCCCAGGTAGGGAACCACTGGATTAGGCATTACGTGAAAAATTACTGGTAACAGTAGCTATCGTGAAATGCTTGACAGTAACCCAGACAGATGTCCGCAGCTCGTGGTCGTGCGGTAGCGTTCTCGCTTCCCGCGCCCGGGTTCCCGGGTTCGATTCCCGGCGGGGTCAGGGATTTTCTCTGCCTCGTGATGACTGGGTGTTGTGTGATGTCCTTAGGATAGTTAGGTTTAAGTAGTTCTAAGTTCTAGGGGACTGATGACCATAGATGTTAAGTCCCATAGTGCTCAGAGCCATAACCCAGAGAGAGCAACCTAAAATGGAATGAAAAAATAAAATTAAATGTAAGAAAAGCAGATGCCAAGCTAAAATGCATTCGAAGAATATTGAAGAAATATTATCTCGGACCCTTACTAAGTTGAATTAATAAAAAGGAATAGGAATGATCTAACGAAGAGCGGCGCGTTTCGTCTCGGGATCGTTTAGTCGGCGCGAGTGCTTTATCGAGATGTTCAACTAACTCCACTGGCAGACGGCACGAGAGAGGTGATGTGCATTATTACTTCCTCCTACACATGCCTCACGAAATGACTACGATGAGAAAATCACAGGAATTACTGCTCATTCGAAGGATTATCGACGCAGTCATTCTTCCCATGCGCCATTCTTGAATGGAGCAGGACATACCGTGGCTTGTAGATTATGGGTGTAGTTGTACCGCCTTTGTTACAATTGCTTACTTTCGTTGCCGTGGAGCATTCGGCGCTGTAGACAGCTTGTGGGTAGAGTTTAGAGACTTGAAGACATGGAGAGCGTGTCAGTTCTCTTATTGGGTCACCGAGAATTGAAGCTGCTCATTACTCTCGTATGCGTCGCTCTTAGACGGATAACAGTCCACACAGTAGAGATAAAGCCCTGTTACGGAGAACATCCATAAAAGTGTTCCGGAGCGGAAAACTGCTGCTGCAGCAGCAGCTGCTGCTGTGTTCGTCAAAGATGCGCCGGGAGTGGGTCAAGGTTCGCCACGCCTCCCCTCGCAAGCAGCAAGTGTAGCGCGAAATCTGGGATTGTTCTCCGAAAGTTGCGCGCAGAACAGGCCAACCGAAGTTCGACTGGTGGCGGAACTGAACCCTTCAGATAGAAATTTTACATGCTATCCTGTCTTTCCGCCCTCATATTTGTTACGCACTATTGCCGACTGCGGAAAACTTCTCCCTCATCCTTGGCAACAGTTTCACCCTACCTCTCTTCCATCTTTTTCCCTTTCCCTCCCCCCCCCCCCCCCCCCCCAACTCTCTCTCTCATCCAAAAAGCACTACTTCAATACGGCAATGTCAAAACCCACAAAAAGACACCTATGTTCATACCGAACAAGTACGGGAAAGACTAGGCGCCGTTTCGGACCGAGAGCAGTGTCTGCTCTTGCTGGTAAACTGAAAAATCTCTCTTAGGTCATTTTCAGTGTTACGACAGAATTTCCATAAATATTTCCGGCAAAGAGAAGAAAAATTCTTTTCCTCTTATACGCAATTTGACCGCGAGATTTTACACGCACTGCTTTCTGAAAACAATACATAATGAACCCGAACTTCAATAGCAAAATTTCGGAGGTTTTTTTTTAGGGACATGTTCTGAGAATTAGGTACAGGGAACTCCATTTATCTTTGTACTTATACTGCACTGAACATATCTGCACAATAGTGTTAACGCGTACGGTATAAGCTGTTTGTCTTGTTGGGAAACAAACATGTTTCATTCAAACATTCTACTTGCTGTTGACGATAGTAATGCCCCCTCGGTTCACCGCCCTCCTGCCTGCGTGCAGTACTACTGGGCTTTGCCTCGCGTTTGTTTTTCCAGCAGTGTTGTGCGTCAACAATGAGTCACAGCAGTATGGTCTACTGATGAAGAACTGATCGATGTTTGAGTGCACTGAATACAGTGGAGCGTAGCATAACAACACTATGCTCAGCTGTTATTACAAACATCACAGTATTTTTCTAGCTGTATGTGGTTGCATAACTTTGCGCTTTGTGATGTATGTTTTGGTGTTTAAATTCTACAGATATTCTAACTGCTGGGAAGCTATTTTCACGGAAACAAAATATAATTGTGGTTATAAACCGAATAAATTACAGATATATAATTACTGCGTCAGGAGCAACCGGAGATCACAGGCCACTACTCCCTGTACCAAAGTACTCTGAAAACATTCCCGCACAACCTTCGAATGGTTCAAATGGCTCTCAGTACTATGGGACTTAACATCTGAGGTCATCAGTCCCCTAGACTTAGAACTACTTAAACCTAACTAACATAAGGACATCACACACATCCAAGCTCGAGGCAGGATTCGAAGCTGCGACCGTAGCAGCAGCGCGGTTCCGGACTGAAGCGCCTAGAACCGCTCGGCAACAGCGGCCGGCGCTCAACCTTCCACATTTCGTCAATGGAGTTGGCGTTCATGTAGAGGTATACTGCCGTAAAAGAAATTAATACGCCTGAATGACGCCGTCGTTTTTGATCCGATGACGGCATGTGCCACGTGGGGATAGATGTAGTGATAATGGTTTCAACGTAATCCTCCAACAGATAGCGTAGAAGCATAGTTACCAGAGTCCCATCTGTGTCTACCCTTTAATACGGAATGCTCACAGCCAGAAGGCTCACTGTGGTGCAAACGTGTGAAGCCAGCAGGCAACCAAGCCACGGAATGCGCTCGTGATTCCTAAAGCCAACGGAATGTGTCAAATTGTGGCCTCCCAAGTGGCGTGGTGGTCCTTTCGGAGAATTGCGACGCAAGTTAAACGTGCTGCGTCAATTGTGCGACGATGCTGATATCATGGTCACGCGAACATTCTCACAGCTGTAGACTAGTTTCTGGATGTCCACGCAGCACAGAAGGCCGCCAGAATCATCGTATTGTACATGCATCAAGGGCAGATCGTACAGCTACCACAGCACAGATAATAGGGATCACGAGGCCAGACGTGTCAACACGAACTGGTTATAAGCAGTGGGACTACGGGCACGCTCACCTCCAGACTGTCTTCCACTCACGCCACACCATCGACGTGTTCGGCTCCTCTGATGCCAGCAAAGGATCACTTGGAAGATGCGAAAGCGCGCTTTGGTCTTCAGCAATGAAAGGTGGTGGTCGTTTGGACGTACGACGTAGACCTAATGAGCGCTGTCTCTTAGAGTGCATCCGTCGACGGCACTCTGTCCCCACTCCAGGCGTAAAGGTCTGGGGTGCGATACGCTACAACTTTAGTTCAACTTTGGTGTTTCTGAAGAGGACGCTAACAGCATTCGGTACGTGCAAAATGTTGTTATACCCCTTCTTTTGCCATTCTCGCAACAGGAAGGTGGTCTGTTGTTCCAACAGGATAATGCTTACCACACACTGCCCGTAAAACAGAACATGCTCTGCAAGACGTGCAGCGTCTTCCCTGGCCATTACAGCCGGCCTCAGTGGTCTCACGGTTCTAGGCGCGCAGTCCGGAACCGTGCGACTGCTACGGTCGCAGGTTCGAATCCTGCCTCGGGCATGGATGTGTGTGATGTCCTTAGGTTAGTTAGGTTTAAGTAGTTCTAAGTTCTAGGGGACTGATGACCACAGCAATTGAGTCCCATAGTGCTCAGAGCCATTTGAACCTGGCCATTACAATCTCCGGACTTGTCTCCAATCGAGCATGTATGGAATATGATGGGTCTAGAAGTGACTCGTGCGACTCGTCAGCCAACAGCTATTATAGAACTACGTTAACAGGTCGAGCCGGCGTGGCACAGTGTGGCCCAGGACAGTATTCGTCATCTGTACGATCGACTGGACGGAAGAGTCTGCACCTGCATTGCCGCCCGTGGAAGCTACATGGGCCGTGGCGAGCTGGCGCCAGTGTTACTTTGTTCCTGTATCGTTGAGATCGATTGTAGTTGAGCCAAGCTATCTTTGTTTTTCGCGTTTCTTATCTTCCGGGTTGGCGGGCGAAGGCATTAATTGGGTTGTTCGCCTTAGAGGGGTAACCTTCGAGATCTCGTGACATACGGTGGGAGACGAGTGTCAACGGCTACCGAACGAGCGTGATTACCGTGATATGTTGTGATGTGAAATTGGTCGGGCGTTTTGGCGACATGGGCAGCTTGGAGATAAAAGTTCCGCGACTTCGCTGGGAACAAAATTTGAAGTGAAGCGGTGAAGCTGCGGAACTCGCTTCTTCGTATTGTGTACGTGATATGAAGTAAGTGGTCGTAACTGTGTTTTGTTGACCGGCGCACTCAGAGGCATTTAAATTTTATTATTATGGTGAGACTTTCATAGTCGAACTTTAAGATGGTGTGGAAGAGTTCAGTTGGCCTAGTTAAATGGTGGCCGTAACTTGAAAGTTTTCTCAGAAGTTTTATTGGTGCTCTGTGTTCCTTGTAATCAAATTATTTTATGTTGGCGTTTTCAAAGCCTGCACTCTATTAATACAGTTGTCCATGTGTAAAATGCTTAAGGTCAAAGTTGCGAATTTGTCAGTAGTATAACGTGTTCCTTTACACGCTTACCCACACATCGAGTCAAAGGTTCTGCCGAGTGTTTCTATGTTTCAGAGTTATTGGAATGTCTTTACGATTCGCGGAAAAATCTTTTATTGTGCCAGCGCCTTGGCGGGGAGTGAAATGTCATCCGAGGTCTAGGCCTGGCAGTGTTTAAGAACCTGGCCACTACCGGGAGTTGTTCACATACCGCCTTCCAAAGTTTAGTATTTATCTTCCTTCCGCCAAGGCGGGTTAAGCTGGTAGATATATAAATATATATTGTAAGTAACCTGTTCTTATACGAACCTGTTTCCTTAAATATTAGCGACAGGCAACTGGCTAAAGTTTAAATTGCGTATCATCTGCTGAGTTCCTTGCGCAGCTCTTTCTAGTAGTCTTTTATTAACACGGTTCTATCATGTTATGTAATTGGATCTTACCTTGGTACTAATGTTGAAGTGTCATTAAATCACCCTTTATTGGTAACTGTTTTTATTATATGAATTTTGACGGAAATCCTATGTGGGAGTTTGAATTTCTGAAGTTTGTCAGTAATTCTGTTTTTTTTTTTCTTTCTGTTAATACGGCAAAATAAAGCGAGAGGTATTAGTGCCCGGCAACGTTGAGCTTGTAATAGGCCTTTTAACAAGTGCTTCTCTAACGGATTGAAATAGTAAGTTTATAAGGGTATTTTAGTGAAGAATGTTAAGTGTCGCCATCCTAATGTGATAACTAGTTTTAAGGAGTTTCATGAAGTGGCTATGTGAAGTAATTGATAATTGCTATGCTTAAGATTTCTATAAATGCCTGGCACATTAAGTTTTTTTTATAACTTTCTCTTAAGGGACTGTTTATTTGAGTACTGAGTACGTTGGGTTTCTAACTGTATTTGCAAAGCTTTATCTAGTGGCTCGTCCACGATTTGTAGTTGACAAATTCCTTAGAAGGCTTGATGTCAATAAACAGTCTTAATTATAAATTGTGACTACCAACCTTGATTCCATCCCGCTTCCTCTTTTATGGTATCTAAGATATTGTGGGTAAGTGTGGTACGAAAAGGGATCCACGTACCACTATACAACGTACTAATATGGGTGTTTTGGTGTGGGTACATCAGAACAGCTTGTGCAATTGATCTGTAAATGTAATCATTTCATGTACTCCACGGAAATCGTTAGATGAGATGCACATGTACAGACAAACATATGACTACAGTTTCAGAAAAAATGAATGATTTACTCGAGAGAGAGAGTTTCACAAACTGAGCAAGTCAGTAATGCGTTGGTCCACCTCTGGCCGTTAGGGAAACAGTTATTTGGATTGCCATCGATTGATAGAGCTGTTGCTTGTCCTCCGTCCGCTTGGCAAGTTAGATCGTCAAAACCAAGAGCTAGTTGGAGGGTCCTGCCTATAATGCTCAAAACGTTCTCAATTTTGTAAAGATCCGTCGACCTTGCTGGCCAAGGTAGGATTTGGCAAGTACGAAGACGAACTGTAGAAAAACTCCGTGTGCGGCCCGGCATTATCTTGCCAAAATCAAAGCGCAAGATGGCTTGCTATGGAGGGCAACAAAACGGGGCGTAGAATATCTTCGGCGTACCACAGTGCTGTAAGGATGCCGCGGAAGACAACCAAAGGGGTCCTACAGTGGCACCGCAGTCCAACACTCCTGGTTGTCCGACGGTAAGGCGGGCGAGTCAGGTTTGGCATCCCACCGCTTTCGGAAGCGTTCCCCGACACGTCTTTGTTGGTCGTCGTGCCCCGCTTCGAAACGGGACTCTTCACTTAGGACAATTCTACTCGGAAATGAGAATCGAGGCCGAATGTGCGTGACAGCACTGCCAACGAGCTCGTTAATGTACAGAGGCAACGGTAGTCGGCGCAAGGCGTGGCCTGAACTACAAAAAAAAAGGCTCTGAGCACTATGGGACTTAACTTCAAAGGTCACCAGTCACCTATAACATAGAACTACTTAAACCTAACTAACCTAAGGACATCACACACATCCATGCCCGAGGCAGGATTCGAACCTGCGACCGTAGCGGTCTCGCGGTTCCAAACTGTAGCGCCTAGAACCGCTCGGCCACTCCGGCCAGCCGGTCGGCCTGAACTCAGTCCCCTTTCTGTGAGCCGCCTGTTAATGATCCTTGTTGTCACTGAAGCAAGCACCAGTTGCACAGCGAATCGATGATAATGATGAATCCTGGGCTCTGAGTGCCTCTCTGATGATTGCTGGGTCCTAAAGTCGTGTCGTCTCACTACGTCGACCGCTTTCTTCTTGACAGTGTATTCAGATATGGTCACCCATACCTGCCAATATAATCGAATAATGGCATCGCTACTATTCAAATGTCGAGCGATTCGCCGATTATATCAATCTCTTTCTTTGGGCCCAACTGCACGTCCTCTCTCAAATGCTGGCATCTGCGTATATTTTTCACGTGTCTGTCTGCTAGGCATAGTTACTGTCCAGCTGAGACAAGGAATGAAATTCGCAAGGACTCAATACCGGTGTGAACATGTCCCCCGTTTACTATCGTAGTCCGCTGCACGATGAAATTGCGCTGCAGCGTCACGCAGTCATCCATTAGCTGAAAGTTTACGGGTTTGCGTTTTCCGTCGATGCTCGTATGAATACCAATTCGTCACTACTTTGCATGATTCCTTCGTGGTGTGTCTTTTTTTATGTTAGAGTGTATGTATTTATTTTTTGGTCGCAGTTTGTGTAAAATTTCAGATAATAAGTGTTACATATATTTCATCGGTTGGTTATCAATACTTGTTCGTTCTCATTGCATGTACTCCCTCGGAAAAAACCTTTACGAGATGCAGAAAGGGCATATCTAACGCAATTTCAAACTTTTTTCCTCGACCGATAACTGTAGCTGTATGCACTATGCAGAAGTGTCACATATACCCTCTGAAACATGGTTTCGCTGGCTGTTGATGGTCTTGAAACTTGCAGAACGGACATATCTGGCACAGCTGTTTCCTTTCTGCACAGCAGGGAATGTCGGTCATCCGACATTGTTTGTTCACCACTAAAGAATTGCAGAGAGAACTCCTGATTAAATTTGTAATATTCGTTGGACTACAATCAACAAAATATTAAACAACAAGATGTGCAGCATCTAATATTCTACAGTGAGGCCTATCCTGGATAAAACAGAAATTAGACACTGCTGCGTTTTCTGCTTAACACGGTTGATAATGATATGTTGAAAACTGTGATCCACTATGTGTATGAGGATGTTCCTTTTACCCTGTGACAGAGATTTCCCCGCTATTAAATGGTTCATCAGGAAGAGTGACAGAGTAGGTGGGAAATACTGCGAGCTTCTGAAGAAAAACAGCGTGTCTGGTGAATTTAGACGATATTATGGCTTTCAAGAAATGGTGACATAGGCACTAAAAAAATATGAGTCTATCATATGAAACTGCAGGAAGTGGGCTGCGCGGTTTGAGGCGCCGTGTCACGGATTGTGCGGCCCCTCCCACCGGAGGTTCGAGTCCTCCTTCGGGCATGGGTGTGTGTGTTGTTCTTAGCGTAAATTAGTTTAAGTTAGATTAAGTAGTGTGTAAGTCTAGGGACCGATGACCTCAGCAGTTTGGTCCCTTAGGAATTCACACACATTTGAACATTTTGCAGGAAGTGGTACCTCTAAGGAAAATAAAATTACTTTTAAATTGTTCAAGTTGAAGCATATTGAATATAATTTAGATATGAAAGTGACGATTGCTGCTACTGAGTACACTGATGGATTAGACATGCTACAGTATCCCTCATGGGGAAGCATACATCACTGGTAATGCTCCAAGAACGATAACAAAGTTAAAGACCTGCAGAAACTTACACAACATATTCCTGTAACATACAGTGAGTTTTATGAGACACTTTTCAAATGGCCCACAACATCCAAAGAAGAAGAGGACAATGAATGAGAAGGAAAACTGCCGGTAATTACTCTATCCATACGTTCCTCTGAAGATGCTTATCAGTTTTTTCCTTCATTAATTTTCCATCAAATTAAATAACAACAAAAATGTTCCTTTTTTGGAGATCACTGTTTATTTCATTACATTTTTTAAAATTTCTATGAGAGTAAAAGTCATACTTTTTAATTAAGGCATATTTACAATATAAAGAATACACAATAATTGCCTGTTATGTCACATGTCGCAGTAGCTTTCCTTTCAGTATTGTGACAAAACGCGACTGTAAAGCTGCAGAAAAGTTCATGTGCAAACATTGTGTTTCACATTATCTATGAAGTTTTTTTATAGCTTGTGAAGATCTTCACTTTTGTCAGATATGTCCTTTTTGCATCTTGTAGCTCTAATACTTTAGTAATAGTTTTAGCAATGTCACACAATTTGTACATATTTATCAAAAATCATGTACAGCCACCATCAGATGCTATTACAACCTTTATTACTGCTACCAGTTTCGATTTGACTAAAGACCATTGGGTACAAATTGTCTTTCAATAACAATAGCTGTGCGGATATATCTATGACATTCCTTTACACTCTAACGTCACAAATGCGAACTGTGAATTGAATTTCCTTGTTCAGTGAAGTTCAGCTGCTAATGGTTACTGACAATAGAAACTGGGGGCAGTAACACAGGTTTCCACTGCAGCTGATTGGTGGTTGATCTTTCATTCCCTCCTCAGGGTGAGGGGGGGGGGGGCTATTGTAGTACTTTGTTGTACCCCAACATGTTGGGAGTGGAGCAGACGAGTTCCCAATAGCGAATATTTGGAAGGGCATTTCCAGTCCCGGTATTAGCCTGATAACAAGGGAAATCTCCCGAAAACCTTGGAACTGGGGGATTGGAACAGTTATAATTTATTTGTGGGACAATGCTGTCCATAGTCTCAGACAGAAATTGAAATTGTGTGTGTGTGTGTGTGTGTGTGTGTGTGTGTGTGTGGAATTATGATTTTCGGGAAGTCTCTCTCTGAACAACCATTTATCCTGACTGGTGGGGTCTGCTGTCATGGTTAACCGGATTTGGCATGTTGATTTTAAGGGGTGGCCGGATGCCCTTCCTGTAGCTACGCGGTAACCCCCCCCCCCCCCTCGGGACAGAATGTGTGAACCCCCAACTGTCTGCGTCTAGTGGAATCCATGGAAGAGTGCAAACGTGTAACAAATGTCTGGGAGTCGTGTAACTGAGGCGGAACATGGGGACCAGCCCGGTACTCACCTAGTGGGATAGGGAAAACCGCCTAAAAACCACACCCACTCTGGCTGACACACCAGCCCTCGTCGTTAGTCCGCCAGGCGGATTCGATCTGGGGCCGGCGCGCCTACCCGAATCCAGGAAGCAGCGCGTTGGCGCTCTCGGCTACCCTGGCAGGTTATGATTTTCGGGAAGTACACTGATGGAATTAGAAAGTGTTCCATTATCGAACATCACTTTAATATTTATCAATACTTTATTTTAATTTTTAGTTATTTATTTACTAGGCTCTACGGGACAATGGTACTTGTTCCCGGAACGTGTCAGTGTATAGTTTACAGAATGCCGATTAGAAAACTTATACTCAAAGAATTATGAATAAAAAAACGCGAACTACAAGAGTATACAAACAACGCTTTACACAGAAAATGTGTCAGCTACTGCGAGGAATTCTTGTACAGAGTGAAAAGAGTGTGCCCATAACGAAACCTTTCAACTTGCTTTTGAGTGCCTGGGGTTTATGACTCAATTATTTTTTTTCAGTTGTGCTAGAAACCTACTGAAAATAAAAACTGCTGTATAGTGAACATCTCTCTGTACAATGCTTACGGAAGTATTGTCCAAGTCTGGTGATCACTGAACGAATGTTGCAGCTTCTTCCGAGTGAGCCAATATTGTCAACAACAAACCCCAAACTGGAGTATACGTTTGGGTCGGCACAGTCAGAGTTCCGACACACCTAAGCGACGGCCCACACAAACTGCTCGAAGTGACACCGCAGAACAGTCTGATCGCCCGCTCGTAAGTGAGTTACAGATTTGCCCCAGAATATAACTCCATACGAGAAAGTAAACAAGCCTCCGTGTTTCTGAGTCAGGGACAGTGGATGTCATTCTCATGGTGAGGTTAGAGACATTCAGTTTCTGCGTAACATCTTAAACGCGATGCCTCCACGAAGCCTTCCATCTATCCTCAGGCCTAAGAATTTCTTTAAAAAAGGGGCGACGGAATGACGGTGTGACCATCGCCGGTCAAAATAAATCCGCTTTCACAACAATTGCGTGTCTGTAACTCTATGCACTGCGTTTTATTACAAATAAGCGTAAGTCTGTTCTCTGAAAACCACGTGCCGATGTTACTGATTAACCTATTAGCTCCACCATTTATATTACGTTTCACGACTTTCACTATAATACTTTTGTTACCTGCAAAGGGAACATTTTTGTTTCATCTGTCATGTTTAGTAGCAGCTCGTCGATATTTAATAAGATTGGATTGTTTGGGGGAGGAGACCAAACACCGAGGTCATCGGTCTCATCGGATTGGGGAAGGACGAAGAAGGAAGTCGGCCGTGCCCTTTCAAAGGAACCATCCCGGCATTTGCCTGGAACGATTTAGGAAAATCACGGAAAACCTAAATCAGGATAGCCGGATGCGGGATTGAACCGTCGTCCTCCCGAATGCAAGTCCAGTGTGCTAACCACTGCGCCACCTCGCTCGGTTTTAATAAGAAGATATAATAGACCCAGAATATAATTCTATGGCACCGCTCTCCTCTCGCCGCCCTTCCCCCCTCAAAGTCATTTATCTGACTCCAATCCGATTGAAAATATTTTTCTGCTTGTTGACACTGGAGGCCAACCATCTGCTTCCGACTTTCCAGGTATGAGGCATTGCTGAAATGTTTCCCTGTTCCCGTTATGTTCCAATTTATGCAAAAGTATTGTTGATTCACGCAGTCAAATGCTTTTCTTAAATCAAATAAAATACCTAATGTCCTCAGTCTATCGTTCAGCCCTGTTAGTGCCTCGTTCAAAAAATAATAAACAGCATTTTCTGTGGATACTCCCTTCCTGAAGCCAGACTTCGAGTCTGACAGCATATTACATGTAATGAGATGCGCCACTACTCTCCTATACATTGCTTTCTCATGAACCTTTAAAAACCCTGGCAGCAAGGAAACTGACCAGTAATTGTCTACGTTATCTCTTTCGCCCTTTGTATAAAGTTATTTCACATACGAGTACTTCAGTCTTTCAGGAAATTGTCTATAACTGAAAGAGACACTGCACCAGTGACTGAATACATTACTAAGGTATGGAGCGCTGATCCTCAAAATACTACTATAAATTTCATCATAGCCATGGGATGATTTTAATGATGTAATAACTGATTCATTTTCGACTTTGCTTGTTTTCTGTAACTGCATGAGACGTATTTGTTTCGGAACACCAGCTTTCAAGAGTTCCACCTATTTACCTGCACATATAAAATCTGTATTTAAATAGCCGACTACCGACAACGAGTGGTTATTAAATACCTGCACGGCTATGTCGGATCATTAACATTTTCATTGTCACACAAAAAGGTGTTATATGTTGAGAAACCAAATTCTACCGTGATATCGCTTTAACAATTGACCAATAGTTTTAATTTCGTTCTGACATGCCTCTGTTCTCTAGGTGCATTGCATTGTTTTAGCCTGTCTTATGATACTTCTCGTCTCTATGCAGTATTGTCTGCAGTGTAATTCTGTCATCAGGCTCTGACTGCTCTTCATATTACGATACAGCTTGCGTTTCCTCCAACATGATATTGCAATGCCATTAGATATTTAAATCGTTTGCTTACTAGAAATGTATATGTGCCTGCACTTTTATAATGGGAAATAGCTACCAAAGAAAACGACAATGGATTGAAGAAATATATTTGTCGTTTAAGTCATCTGTATTGTAGACTCATTGCCGAATTAGCCCATCGACACTGGCTTTATATATTTGTAGTTGTTCATCTCACAACGGATATTAAATCATTAATCACTCACCCATTCAAAACTAACGTTTATCATCAGTGTCAGTATGAGGTAGGCCCCCATGGGCAAAAATACACAGACATTCGTTGTAGCAGAGAAGCAGAAAGCCTCCAAATACTATGTTGAGGAATTTATTGCCATGCCTCAAACACACGTTGTGTCGGTTCGTGACAACTGCTGGCTGGAGGCTGGTATGAAAGTATACGTCTTCCCATTTCATACCAGACATGTTCTGGGATGGAAAACCAGGTTTCCAGGCATGTCAGTCAAGGACCTGTACCTTCGTCAAAATGTATATAGTGTGAATTGCAGTGCAGGGTTTGTATTATCGTGCCGGAATATTTGGTACCCAAGTCACGAAATGTGTAACGGCAGTATCGACTTAGAGAAACGCTGCTAGCTGTGTCTTTCCACCAGGTAGTTTAGAGTCACACTGGCGTCTGTTCGACTACAAACAAAAAGGGGGACTCAACCAGGAAATGATAATATCCCGGCTCACTCGGGCTCTACACCATCTGTGTGTATTATCTGCGACATGGTGTCTGTAAGAAATTGAATACGGCAACTCGAGACCTCAAACCCGCTTCCAGCAGTCTACACCGACGGAAAATCGCAGTACCAAGGAGGAGTCGTGCGACAGAAATGAAGCTCGTAGGTGTGTTTCTTCCCTGAGAGCTGATGTCTACTCGAATTTCAAACCAATCGCATAAGAGTGGCACTAGTAGCGCCAATATGAGGATGGAAATTAGGTTTCTTTTAAATACGCGATGTAATGGTCGTGAGCTTTGTTATCTTTGAGATTAGATTTTAGCCAAGAATGCCATTAAGGCGACAAAGACGCCATTATCAACGCCTCACTGAGTGTGCAGGAGGTCGTGTAATAGGACTACGAGATTTCTGCGATACCGCAGAAAGACTTTGCAGCAATGTAGCCACTGTACATCACTGCTGGCAGTGGTGCTCACGAGACTGTACGGTCGCAAGATGACAGGGCTCCTGACGACAACGTGGCACGAGAGTAAAGACCATCGTGTTCGACGTATGGCTGTGGCACATCGTACTGCGTCTGCAGCACCAATCTTGAGTAGCAGTTGGCACTACAGTAGCACAACTAATTGTTACAAATCGGTTACTTCAAGGACAGCTCCGAGCCAGACGGCCTTTATGAAAGCTGGTTCTGTCTCGGTGCCGTGTGTTGGTTAGGAGGAGGCCAGTTGAGGACCTGCAACCAACCTGTCTGCTTGCTGGACACTCTGGACCTACACCTGCAATTATCGTCTGGTGTGCGATTTCGTATAACAGTGGGAAAACGCTCGTGGGTATCTCACGCACCCTGCCAATTTGTATATCAGTCTGTTGATTCGCCCTGTTGTGCGGGCATTATGTACAGCATTCCAGGGTGCGAGTACATGATGGTTTTTGGGTGTGTCTGACGTTATTGAAACTCTTCATGCGAAGCCCAACAATCCCAATGAACGGGGACATTCAACTTATTGCCACCTTTCCAGCTCTGGGAATGTCGAATCAGTCGCGTAAGGAACACAGGGGCAACATACTGACATTTCGCACACACCGTTGGCCGTAGTGCAATGACTGCACAACGAGTGGTGACGAGGTGGATCAGGACGATGACGTGGCGAGAAGAGTAGGTACAGGTACTCCCAAGGAAGATCTTAGGATTTTCCCACTTTTTCTCACGAATAAACGGAAAACAACAGCTGCAATCCGGGCAAAAGTTACAGGCAAACGGCCACTACGAACGGTGGGGAATACTCTGACGTGTGTTTTCCGACAGGAGTTTTCCAACAAGATAACTCTCGCCCACATACCGCTGTTGTAACCCAACATGCTCTGCAGAGTGTCGACATATGGATTGTCCCCAATCGAGCACATACAGGACCTCATCGGATAACTCCAGCGTAATCCACTAACAGCATTAACCGTCCCTGTACTGGCCTACCAAGTGCACCAGGTATGGATCTCCATCCCACAAACTGACATCTGCCACCTTTACAACACAATGCATGCACGTTTGCATAATTGCATCCAACATTCTGGCGGCTACACCGTTTATTAATGTGCGAGCATTTCACAATTGTAATGGATTATCTCCAGCTTACATTACCCTGTGGTCTTGGAATGTTTATCACTTAAACATGTTACCTAGACAAATGTAGTCTCAAAATTTCATTACTCTCCACTAATTGTTTTTTGGTGTTGCGATTTTTTTCCGTCAGAGTATTCCCCACGGTTCGTGGTGACTGTTTGCCGGTAACCTCTGCCCGGATTTCAGCTGTTGTTTTCCGTTTATTCGTGAGAAACAGTCGAACAATCCTAATATCTTACTTGGGAGTACCCGTACCTACTCTTCTCGCCCCACTATCTTTCTGACCCACCTCGTCACTACTCGTTTTGCAGTCATTGCACTACGGACAACTGTGTGTGAGAAATGTCGATATGTTGCTCCTGTGTCCCTCACGCGACTGATTTGACATTCGCAGGGTCCGAAAGGTGACCATAAGCTGAACATCCCCGTTCTTTGGGGTTGCTGGGCTTCACATGAAGAGTTCAGATAACGTCAGACACACCCAAAAACCATTACGTACTCACAGTATTCTTAATTTGTAGGAATGGCTTTTTTCAGTATTATAAATACTGAAGTTGGTATAACCAAGGAAATATAATTTACACATCACACAAGTATAGAAGCACTGGACAATCAGTTTGGTAGCGTTAGGTTAAGGTATTCAAGGTGTAATGCTTTTATTCCCCTCAGTGTACTTTCGTATTTAGTATCCGTATTTTCAAACTATATTTATATTGCAGTGCGTTCAGTTGGTGGATTACCAATTTCATCATCAGTGAAGAAAAACTTTTTATGTTGGAAATATTGTACCTGATCGTTCAGTCCCACGATTCAGTATTCGTTACTTGGCGATTTTTCAGTATCCAATGCAACTATTGAGTGATTACCTAACTTTTTTAATTGCTTCGGTTAAAATTACCTATGTGGCAGTATTCTCTTCACCGGAGCAGATATCGATACCAGATTAAGAGCCCCCAATCTGTGCGAGGCTGCGAGCAGTGGAGTAAGCTTTGCGGGCTGGTATCGGCAGCTGCTGCAGGGGACGGATAGCCGATTGGCTGCGAGCCGGAAACCAACTCGCTGTGCACATCCTCGAACTCAGTGCTCACGTCCTTACCTGCACCGATTCGTTCGTCCGTAGTTCCCGTGAGTGGCCTAACGTAAGTCACTCACCAATCATGCAAACGTCCCACAAACATTTCTACGGCCCCTCATACATCGCCTCACTAAAAACAGGTTCTGCAGTGTGGAGCAATCAAATATGATTAATTCTTCATTCCGTTCTAATGTCCGTCATTAATGTCAGTATGACGTGTGATCTCCACGGACACAAATACATGTATTTGACGGATTATCCAATATTTTATATCGTTTTGTTTAAAATTATCTTTGTGGCGGCATAAAGACAAGTCTTCCGGTCCTGATTGTTTCTTTCGGAGTATGCCGGTGAAATAGCTCCATTTTTAACAATCAGCCAACCACTCGCTCGGTGAACGATCTGCAACTACAGACCGGAAAGCTGCAAAGGTTAGACATATTCACAAAAATGGAAATGGAGGTAAGTGACTGAATTATAGACGAAATTACTGACGTGGATTTTCAGTAGGCTGTCGAAACGCATCATAACAGAAACGTTATTTTCATTTTTTATGTTAAACAAACTTCTAAACCTACTTAACAATCAGAAATATTAATGCGAGGCTTCCGCACTGGTGTAAGTTATTCCAAGAACGGTCGTTCATTGAGGCGTTGACATGGGGAAAAATGAAAGTTACAAGAACTAGACTTTACAGGAGAAGCAAAAAAACTTTGTTGGGGTTTTTGAAAGGAATTTCAGTTCCATAAACCGGTTGTGAAACATGTAAAACTCATGTGAAACAACCTCATTTCCCGCAAATACATGAAACCTCACAATCTACTAACGAGCAGACACATATCACAGATGGACCAATGTTTGCTAGGCAGCATATTTCAGTCTGTCAACATTGGCGTGAGTATCATTTATTGCAGGTTCGTGCATCCGTTTTTGTAGCTTCCCTCTACTTTTTCTAGATGTACTAACACATCTCGTATATCTACACATCTCAGCATCTATGGCTCCACATTTACTTCGTCTTTGGTCACCGTTAGGTCAGAAGTCGCGTAAGTATCTGAACTGAGTCGGAAACATCAAAGCCTCTTGGTATATTTTGTGAAAACTAGGCCATAGAGCCACTGATCAACGTTTGTTGTCGAATGAAGTGTCTGTAGTGCCCGATACATCCTGCAGATCAGTTGACTACTGTGCTGAATAACCAGTTTGTTATGTCACAAAAGGGAAAGTGTGATCTGTTTTAATAAATCGACGTCGTATTCTGTGTATTTCAACATGTGGCGGTGAGACTCCGGGTTTGCTCGAAATGGTTCAAATGGCTCTGAGCACTATGAGACTCAACATCTGAGGTCATCAGTCCCATAGAACTTAGAACTACTTAAACCTAACTAACCTAAGGACATCACACACATCCATGCCCGAGGCAGTATTCGAACCTGCGACCGTACTGGTCGCGCTGCTCCAGACAGAAGCGCCTAGAACCGCTCGGCCACTTCGGCCGGCTTGAGAGTTTGCTCCTAGGAGGTTTTGATCAATGTAATCCCCTCTCACTTTTTTTGCTTTATGAAGATGTTAACACGACTGCCAGAGAGCTGTAAATTTCTAAATGATTGGCCACATACTTCAATGTGATGACAAGGCGTTAGTGAAGTATAGTTGAGATTTAGGATCGTCAACACGCGGCCGGGGTCTCCTTTTTATTGGAGCATGCTGTATTAACCCCAAAATAAAATGTCATCGTTTTTCGACGTTTTCAAAATTCATTATACACCTTCCTTTAATTAATCGACACGTCCAGGTGACCTAAACACAAGAAGGCATTGCTGTCATCAACTCGAACGTTGTTTTGACCTTCAAAGCCTGTTACTAAGCGTCGTTTTACTGGAGCTGGTATGTCTCTGCCTCACTCCGGCTTTTGAGCTGACATACCCGGCAAAAAATCTTAGGAGCAAATCTACAAAGAGATGCTTACCCTAAGTGACAGTAAGAATTGCCTCCTTACTGGTTTGCAGGTAATCTTTTTATTGATATAGTGTCCACTTTAACAAATGACGAAAGCAGACACCAACACTTTTTTTAAAAAAAAGCGCTGTTCAGAGCTGGTAACATTGAAAAGTATGAAGGTTACTCTTGACCACATGTCTGACATGTGACTTGGACTTACTGCCTCTTCCATGCCATAACATTTACGCCTGCCGTTGACGCTATCTTTGGAGAACTGCAGAAACGAAACCACTGAATCTAGCGACTTCATCACCATGCCCCCTTGCAACGGTCCTTACTACTCGCATATTTACCACCAAAAAATTGGTTTTCGGCTTTTTTTACTTACATGCTTTCACATGTCAACGCCTCCGTTAGAGACGGATTACAACTACAAACGTACGACATGCGTTCTTGCTACTGAACCCTTCCTCTGCGACGCCGGCTGGTAGGAACGCCAGCTAACGCGGCCTGTCCGCAAGCCGCTTACGACGGTAATTTTCCTCGCGTTCTTTCCTGCGGCGCCGTCCATTCTGGATAATTCCCTCCGCCTTGCATCCATTAGACTTGCGACCGTTTGGCGGTACAGAGCAGTTTAATCTGGTGGGCGGTAATACGATGCAGCAACATGGCGGTTAAAGCGCCGCCAGCAAATCCCTCTCGCACAGGGGACAGCAGAATAGCCGCGCTATACTCGTTACCCCTAGCTCGTTCCAAAATACATGGCCCGGAAAAAGGACTGCAGCGATGGTAACGAACGATGCCAGAAACACTGCGCATTATGCCGAACTGCAAGCCAACTCACATATGCCAGCAATTGGGCCGTCGGCCGGATCCATACACTCTCTCTCTCTCTCTCTCTCTCTCTCTGTCAGACACACACACACACAGATCTAATCACTGAATTAAAACGGACGACCTGATAACCATGAGGTGCTCTGTGGCTAACAATACTTCAAGCGGAACTGGCTTCAGTGCAGTCAATTTTGACGGGGCAGACACGGAGTCTGCGTAAGATGCTTCATTAAACACCCAACAGGATTAAGATCTGTGAGTTTCGAGGTCATCAAAGATTGTAGAACTCGTACACTGTTATTTAAAGGAAAACTGTCAGAATCTACATCTACATTTATACTGCGCAAGCCACCCAACGGTGTACGGCGGAGGGCACTTTACGTGCCACTGTCATTACCTCCCTTTCCTGTTCCAGTCGCGTATGGTTCGCGGGAAGAACGACTGCCGGAAAGCCTCCGTCCGCGCTCGAATCTCTCTAATTTTACATTCGTGATCTCCTCGGGAGGTGTAAGTAGGGGGAAGCAATATATTCGATACCTCATCCAGAAACGCACCCTCTCGAAACCTACACCGCGATGCAGAGCGCCTCTCTTGCAGAGTCTGTCACTTGAATTTGCTAAACATCTCCGTATCGCTATCACGCTTACCAAATAACCCTGTCACGAAACGCGCTGCTCTTCTTTGGATCTTCTCTATCTCCTCTGTCAACCCGACCTGGTACGGATCCCACACTGATGAGCAATACTCAAGTATAGGTCGAACGAGTGTTTTGTAGCTACCTCCTTTTGTTGATGGACTACATTTTCTAAGGACTCTCCCAATGAATCTCAACCTGGCACACGCTTTACCAACAATTAATTTTATATGATCATTCCACTTCAAATCGTTCCGTACGCATACTTCCAGATATTTTATAGAAGTAACTGCTACCAGTGTTTGTTCCGCTATCATATAATCATCCAATAAAGGATCCTTCTTTCTATGTATTGGCAATAAGTTACATTTGTCTATGTTAAGGGTCAGTCGCCACTCCCTGCACCAAGTGCCTGTCCGCTGCAGATCTTCCTGCATTTCGCTGCAATTTTCTAATGCTGCAACTCCCTGTATACTACAGCATCATCTGCGAAAAGCCGCATGGAACTTCCGACACTATGTACTAGGTCATTTATATATATTGTGAAAAGAAATGATCCCATAACACTCCCCTGTGGCACGCCAGAGGTTACTTTAACGTCTGTAGACATCTCTCCATTGAGAACAACACGCTGTGTTCTGTTTGCCAAAAACTCTTCAATCCAGCCACACAGCTGGCCTGATATTCCGTAGGCTCTTACTTTGTTTATCAGGCGACAGTGCGGAATTGTATCGAACATTAAAATCAACGCCAGTGTGAAGTAACTGATAGTATGGTTCACGAGCCGATTATAATAAGTAGTAGAAGTTGACAATAATAAGAACATCCGGTAATCATCTTTTTCCACTTATGATATTTGAAGAGTACAGTCGGCTATAATAACGCGCGGAAGAAAACTTACTTTTGGTTGAATGTTACGCTGAAATATATGATCAGATATCAAGTCATGAGATACCTCATACTATCATGTCGGACCTCCTTTTGCCCAGCATAGTGCAGCAACTCGACATGGCATGGAGTCAACAAGTCGTTGGAGGTCCCATGCAAGATTTAAGCCACGCTGCATCTATCAGTCCATAATTGCGAAAATGTTGCCGGTGCAGCATTTTGTGCACGGACGACCTCACCGTTATGTCCCATAAATGTTCGATGGGATTCATGTCGGGCGATCTGAGTGGCCAAATCATTCGCTCAAATTGTCCACAACGTTTTCAAACCAATCGCGATCAATTGTGGGCTGGTGACATGGCGCACTGCGGGCCATAAAAATTCCGTCGTTGTTTGGGAACTTGAAGTCCATGAACGGTTTCAAATGGTCCGAACATAACCATTTCCAGTAATTGATCGGTTCAGGTGCACCAGAGGACACAGTCCATTCTATATAGCCGGCCGCTGTGGTCGAGCGGTTCTAGGCGCTTCAATCTGGAACCGCGCGACTGCTACGGTCGCAGTTTCGAATCCTGCCTCGGGCATGGATGTGTGTGATGTCCTTAGGTTAGTTAGGTTTAAGTAATTCTAAGTTCTAGGGGACTGGTGACCTCAGATGTTAAGTCCCATAGTGCTTAGAGCCATTTAGAGCCATTCCATATAAACAGAACCCACACCATTATGGAGCCAGCAGCAACTTGCACAGTGCCTTGTTGATAGTCTGGGTCCATGGCTTCGTGGGATCCGCGCCACACTCGAATCCTGCCATCAGCTCTTAAACTGAAATCGGGACTCATCCGTCCAGGCCACGGTTTTCCAGTCGTCTAGGGTACAACTGATGTGTTCACAAGTGCAGTAGGCGATGTTGTGCTGTTAGCAAAAGCGCTCGCGTCGATCTTCTGGTGCCACAGCCCATTAACGCCAAATGTCGACGCACTGGAGTATCAAGGGTGGTTGGTTGATTTGGTGGTAGAGACCAAACAGCGAGGTCATCGGTCTCATTGGATTAAGGAAGGATGGAGAAGAAAGTCGGCCGTGCCCTTTCAAAGGAACCACCCCGGCATTGGCCTGAAGCGATTTAGGGAAATCAGGATGGCCGGACGCGGGATTGAACCGTCGTCCTCGCCGCACTGTCCCAACGGTTACGTTCGTCTTGCGTCCCACATTGATTTCTGCGGTTATTTCCCGCAGTGTTGCTTGTCTGTTAACACTGACAACTCTACGCAAACGCCGCTGCTTTGGGTCGTTACGTGGCCACTTTGTTGTCCACGGTGAGAGGTAATGCCGGAAATCTGGTATTCGCGGCGCACTCTTGAGACTGTGGATCTCCGATTGTTGAATTCCTTAACGATTTCCGGAATGGAATGTCCTTACGTCTAACTCCAACTAACATTCCTCGTTCAGAGTGCAGTTGGTGCAGTGGATAGCTTTTTGGGTTAGCATGCCGTAAGTCGAGGGTTCGATTCTGGGTCGAGGCGTATTTGTTTTTATTCACTAAATGTAGTCTGCGTGGTACTCTATCTGGCGTCTTAATCGGCATACAGCAATTATAGTGCGTCTTCTACAAAAGACTTGCACTTACGTACTACGAACATAGAAATGGGAGTACAAGCGTTTTCTTTGCTCAGTGTTTAGAGAAGGCTTTTACACGTCGCGGTCGCAAATTGTTTCGCACCACTGCACCTACTAGATTCCAAACCTCTTTTCTATGTACCCTCCCCCAACAGACCCCATCGATTAGTACAAACAATTATACTCGCCATGTTCAGATCCATTACATTTCGTCACGCCTTTGGGTCACCAATACGGCTAGCAACGTGCTTTGCCAATAATTTTCAAACTCGGTTACCGTTTGTATATGTCATCACCATGGAACCATTAATTGTGCCTTTCACCATTGAGTCTGATAAGCGCACGCTGTTTAGTATCTCCATGCGTTAGTATTATTATTCCTATTACTATTATTATTATTATTATCGATGGGAATGTGGAAACATCACATCCATTACCTTTACGGAAACAGTGTAATTCGAAAACGAACATTTCGCAGTTAGCAGTGTCGGGATGAATCATGTAGAACGAGGCTGTAAAAGAGGTGATACGCGTTAGGTGGAACGGCACGCTGCGACGAATGACGCAATTATACTATATGCGCTGTTCATCACACGGGGACCAGTTGCTAAAACGGAGTAACGCGACTGTGACAGACTCCACGTACATTCGTACACACATCGTTTTTTTTGTGTTATTCTAAAACAGTGTGGCAGAAGTATAGCATACACAAACTATGAACATGAGGATATGCTTCTGGTCCTTGATGCATCTGATAACCGGGTTGGTGTTGCCGCTCATGAATATGCTGCTAGATATCCTGGCCTACGTCAAATGGTTCAAATTGCTCTGAGGACTATGGGACTTAACATCTGAGGTCATCAGCCCCCTAGAACTTAGAACTACTTAAACCTAACTAACCTAAGGACATCACACACATCCATGCCCGAGGCAGGATTCGAACCTGCGACCGTAGCAGTCGCGGGGTTCCAGACTGAGGCGCCTAGAACCGCACGGCCACAGCGGCCGGCCTGGTCGACGTTATCCAGATAAAAATGTGTTTCTTCGTCTGGAGCTTCGCCTCCGGGAGACAGGTTTCCTCCTCCTACCATGCGTTATAAAGGTCGTCTACGGACTCGCGGTACTCTAGCTACTGCGGAAGCTATTCTGGAGAACGCCAGCGAAGTACACGTAGCGTAGCAAGTCAGCTGCGAGTCTCGCAACGCACGATCGCTGACATGTTGCACGAGCATTACTCTTTAAAGCATCACCTGAATCCTGCGGACTGCCGTCTGTGGATGCAGTTCTGTGAATGGTTCCACCACCATGGTTAATAAACACTGTAATATGGTCGGATGAAGCAGAGTTCACTCGTGAGGGTGTCTTCAACATGCACTATGCCCACCATTGGTGTGAGGTTAACCTGCATGTCACCCGTGACAGTGGATATCAAGTTCGTTTCGGCATCAACGTCTGGGCCGGAATATTGGGAGACAGGCGTTTGCGTCCCTACTTGTTGCCTGGCCGGTTGACTGCACGAAGGTATCGTGCACTCATGTTCAGCAGAGATTATGGCTCCACCATGATGGTGCACGTCCAAACTTTGGAATTAATGTGCGACGGTATTTAGACAGAACATATCCAGGGAAATGGGTCGGACGGGGAGGTCCAGTTGTATGGCCTCCGCGTTCGCCTGACCTAAACCACCTGGATTTCTTCCTGTGGAGACACTTGATAGAGCACGTGTATTCTACTCCACCGACACCTGTGGAGGAACTGATAGCGCGAGTTCATGCTGCTCTTGTGTCTGCAAATGCAGCTATGTCGCGAAGAATCTAGAGCAGTATGGTCCACCGAGTCCCGCAGTGTTTGGACGAGCATGGGGCTCGCTTTGAGCGTCTGCTTTATGGACAACGTATTATTTTGTAAATATCATGCGGTCATTAATATGGAACTTATTATTATCACTGATTCAAAAAATGGCTCTAAGCACTATGGGACTTAACATCTGAGGTCATCAGTCCTCTAGACTTAAAACTACTTAAACCTCACTAACCTAAGGACATCACACACATCAATGCCCGAGGCAGAATTCGAACCTGCGACCGTAGCAGCAGCGCGGTTTCGGACTGAAACGCCTAGAACCGCTCGGTCACAGCGGCCGGCTGTCAGTGATTCCTAATGCGTTACATCTGAGCGGACATACTGCATGTAGTATAAATGACTAGTAGATACTGAGTGTGCAGTCATGTTTAGCATCTCTAAATTGACATTGTTTTTTAGATATTCTATGCTATGACAGGACATTTGTTTCAACAGCCTATTTCTGACTTGTCTGACCACATTTTCGTTATGTTCATCGTCACAAAACACTGTACTACGTAAATGTCGGAAAACGTATCGCTTAGTAAACGGTGTATATTACATATATTACATTATTATGTGGCACAGTGAAAATGGGAACTAAAAGAAAATACGCCTCAACCCAGAATCGAGCCCTCGACCTCCTGCATGCTAACCCAAAACGCTATCAACTGCACCAATGCACAGTACAACTCTGCGATGATGACAGAGGTAGGTCCCGTACAAGTGATTAGTGTAGCCACACTGCCAATATTTATCGTCCATTTACTGCCGAAAATATGTGCAGGACGAAATTTTGTGACAGACATTTTTTGTATTGCTAGTATGTGAGGAATCGCGCTGCGAAGTCAGAATGCGTGAATTTTTCTTCACCCTCTACATTGCTATTGTCACTGTGAGTGATCGCTGTTTTCGGTTCAAGATTCTGTGTATGCTGATGGTTCCAGTATTGCGCACCATGGAATGGAATACGACAAGAGCAGTACAAGTACAGTCTCTGAGACATCGTAAATAAGCGGTCAACCAAAACTAGGGTGCCATGGATCCTGAAAAAGTGTGACGGATATTTCAGTTTCCGAAAGCCGTACGATTTGTCACCCACTTCGTTAAGATCTCTGCTATCAGTCGCCCCCTTGGGGTGAGCGAACTCTCAGGACGTACACCGGAAATTGATGTGTTATGACTGCTACTGCGGATTCTGAAGAAGATGACTTCCGCTTTATGACTTAACAACTGCTATTTCGTCTATTTAGTTTCACTTTATTTTTTGCATATGTTACCTAGTATTTTAAAACACATAGTACATTTTACAATCTTCATCGTGTAATAGCGTAAACTGTTCATATCACAAGAAAATATTGTATTCAGTAAAGAAAAATCATAGTATTGATAATGAGTTACAAAGAACATTAAGCAAGTTGCAAACTATATACTATATGGAAATACCCCCCCCCCCGCCCCATCCCCATGAACCATGGACCTTTCCTTGCCGTCGGTGGAGTAGCTTGCATGTCTCAGCGATAAAGGTAAACGTATCGTAGGTGCAACGACAACGGAGGCGTATCTGTTGAGAAACCATGTGAACGTGTAGTTCGTGAAGAGGGACAGCAGCCTTCTTTTCAGTGGGGACGACAGTCTGATGATTGACTGATCTGGCCTTGTAACATCACCAAAACGGCCTTGCTGTGCTGGTACTGTGAACGGCTGAAAGCAAGGGGAAACTACAGCCGTAACATTTCCCGAGGGCATGCAGCTCTTCTGTATGGTTAAACGACGAGACTGTCCTCTTGGGTATAATATTCCGGAGGTAAAATAGTCCCCCATTCGGATCTCCTGGCTGGAACTACTTAGGAGGATGTCGTTATCACGAGAAATAAAACTGGCATTCTACGGATCGGAGCGTGGAATGTTAGATCCCTTAATCCGATAGGTAAGATATAAAATTTAAAAAGCGAAATTGATCGGGTGACGTTAGATATAGTGGAAATTAGTGAGGTTCGGTGGCAGGAGGAACAGGACTTCTGATCAGGTGAATACAGGGTTATAAATATAAAATGGAGGTTTAATAATGTGTAAGACAATAGGAATTCTGGTAAACTACTATGAACAGTATAGTGATCGTTTTATTGTAGGCAATATAAACACGAAGCTCATACCCACTACAGTAGTAAAAGTTTATATGGCAACTACCTCCGCAGATGATGAAGAGACTGAAGAAATGTATGGCGAGATAAAAGAAATTATTCAGATAGTGAAGGTAGAGGAAAATTTAATAGTGATGGCGGACTGGAATTCGATAGTAGGTAAAGGAAGAGAAGGAAAAATATTAAGTGAATATGGACTAGTGAAAGGAATGAAAGAGGAAGCTGCCTTGTAGAGTTTTGCACAGAGCATAATTTAATCATCGCTAACACTTGGTTTAAGAATTATAAAAGAAGGCTGTATACGTGGAAGACGTTGGAAGGTTTTGGATTGATTGTGTAACGGTAAGAAACAAATTTAGAAACCATGTTTTAAACTGAAAATCATTACCAGGGTCACATGTGGATTCTGACCACAATATATCGCTCATGAACTGTAGATTAAAATTGAAGAAATTGGGAACAGGTAGGAAACTAAGGAGATGGGACCTAGATAAGTTGAAAGAACCAGAGGTTGCTGAGAGTTTCAGAGTGTGCATTAGGTAATGGTTGACTAGAAATGGGGAAAGGAATATAGTAGAAAACGAATGATTAGTTTTAGAGATGAAATAGTAAGGGCAGCAGAGAATCAAATAGGTAAAAAGACGAGGCATATTAGAAATCCTTTGATAACACAAGAGATATTGAATTTAACTGACAAAAGGAGAAAATATAAAAATGCAGCAGATGTAGCAGGCGGAAGGGAATACAAGAAAATTAAAGAGGCCTTTGAGGGAAAGAGGAGCAGCTGCATGAATATCAAGAGCTCAGATGGGACACCAGTTCTAAGCAAAGAAGGGAAAGCTTAAAAGTGGAAATAGTATACGGAGGGTCTACAAAAGGGAGATAAACTTGAAGGCAATATTATAGAAAGGAAATTGGACGTAGATGAAGATGAGATGGGAGATATGATGCTGCGAGAAGAATTTGACAGAGCTCTGAAAGCTCCAAGTGGAAACAAGGTCCCGGGAGTAGACGAGATTCCCTCAGAACTGCTGATAGCCTTCGGAGAAGTATGAGACAGGCAAAATACCTTCAGACTTTCAGAAGAATGGAATAATTCCAAAGAAATTGGTGTTGACTGGCGTGAATATTACCAAAATATCAGTTTAATAAGTCATGGTTGCAAAATAACAACACGAATTCTTTACGGAAGAATGGAAAAACTGGTATAAGCCGATCTTGCGGAAGATCAGCTTGTCATTCGAAGAAATGTAGGAATACACGAGGCAATACTGATCCTCCGACTTATCTTAGAAGATGGATTGAGGAAAGGCAAACCTACGTTTACAGCATTCACAGACTTAGAGAAAGTTTTTGACAATGTTAACTGGAATGCTCCCTTTGAAATTCTGAAGGTATGAGGGGAAAAATATAGGAAGCGAAAGGCTATTTCTTGTACAGCAACCAGGCGGCAGTTATAAGAGCCGAGGGGCATGAAAGGGAACTAGTGATTGAGAAGGGAGGGAGACAGAGTTGTAGCCCATCCCCAACGTTATTCATTCTGTACATTGAACAAATAGTAAAGACACAAAAGAAATATTGGAGTAGGAATTAAAAGTTCAGGGAGAAGAAATAAAAACTTTGAGGTTTGCCGATGACATTGTAATTATGTCAGAGACAGCAAAGGACTTGGTAGAGCAGTAGAATGGGAAGGATATAGTCTTGAAAGGAGGATATAAGATGAACATCAACAAAAACAAAACAAGGATAATGGAATATAGTCTAATCAAATCAGGTGATGCTGAGGGAATTAGATTAGGAAACGAGGCTCTTAACGTAGTACATGAGTTTTGCTATTTGAACAGCAGAATAACTGACGATGGCCGAAGTAGGGAGGATATAAAATGTAGACTGGCAATAGTAAGAAAGTATTCCAAAAACTCTCCACACAACTGTACAATAACACGAGACACTCGCGCAACCCGTTTATCCTTTCTCTGGGTAACTACGACCACAACCATAGATGGAAACATAATAGACCAAAGACACTATTGGCAAGGAACTAAACATCTATGGCACATAGCACGCTAACATGACAGTACTGGCAAGCCCCTGCAACACAGCTACTACTGGTAACCCCAGATGCTCGACCCGCCGAAAAATAGGCAACCGCAGGGAAACCGTACTGTACACAGCACGCAAACCAGCCACACACACACATACCCTACACCGTCTGTGAGCCGATCTATGACCGATCGCCCACGAATGTATGACGACCTTGAACTGTTGCAGGGACGCAGTCCCACAACGAGCTTCCGCAACGACAAAGGTAACGATGCACGATACCTCGCACTAACATAACCACACCTTGCATGCACTGTCGCAGATAGCAAGCCGCTACTGCCCTTACTACCCGTCCTACTGTCGCAGAGGTTTTCTTTCCCTTGGCGCTTGCCTTGGCACTTTTTTTCCTCTGCCCTTACAACCGCTACGCTTCGATCGCTTTCGTCCACTTTCTGGCTCTGATGGACCATGTTAATGAGTAATCTTACCAAGACGCATGGATAACATCACAGCCCGCATCCTGTGACTCCTGATTCAAAAACTAACATGTTATACAGAAGTGACAGTAGAACTTTTGAATTGGTCACCACGTTGGTGTGGGCGTGGAGGGGACCCATCCTAATAAATAAAGTAAGAAAAGTCTTTCTGAAGAAGAGAGACTTGTTAATATCGAATACAGATTTAAGTGCCATCAGGGCTTGTCATCAGGAAGGCAGATATCGGAATATGGTCATTGAGTTCTGCATTTCTCAGCAATATTTCCTTTATTCGTACTCTCCTATGTAGCTGTGCCTTTCTATACCAGTACACGATATTTGATTTTCTGTATCAGTCTCCTCCTCCTCCTTCCTTCTTCTTCTTCTTCTTCTTCTTCTGAGCAGCCGTGTTCGTTATCAGTCCGTCACTCGTAAGCCGAAGTCCTGAGTTTGGGATGCCTCCACACCGCCCACCGCTGAGTGCCACGCTGGTCAATGCGCTGGTAAATGTCAGCTGTCGTCGTGGGGGCTTTGGGCACCAGCTGCCATCCCAGCACCGTCGAGCTAACCCCCCCCCCCTCCCCCGATGTACAAACAACGCACCGCACCGCACCGCCGCTCCCCGCGAGCTAGAGAGCGGGGCAGTGGGGGGGGGGGGGGGGGGGGGGGAGGTCGGGTGACCTGCAGTTCACAAGACTTTATGTGCAAACGCGACGTCACTCTGACGTCACACGCTGTATCGAAAGGACTAAAAGTCTGATGATTTTCGCGACCGTTCGCTTCGCAACAAGCGAAGGGAACATGACGTTCAAAACAATAACATTCCTCTCCAGTAGAGAGAACTGGAGGTGACGCTTTTACTTTACTGTAGAATACGTTAACCTCGAAGTTAGGTTGTTTATCAATGTATTACGTTCTGCGTTCGTGTGGAAAGGGCTGTCGATAAGTGACAGAATAAAGAGGTGGCAAAAATTAACTCCGTAACTTACTGAAAAGTTGTCCAAGATGCTACTCCAGGCGCGTGTAAAATGAATGTGCGCCACGGAAATACTGAACGCGAAAATGAAAGTTTGGCCTCGTTTGACTATCACCTGAAGTAGATCTTAGGATCTCTTAATGGTGATTATCTCCTTCTTGCTCTTTAACATTTAAATTATAATATAAACATAAATGAATGATTAAGGGAACTAGTAACTACCAAATGATAAATGCTGCTTCCACTTACACATTTATTGTGGGTTAAAGTCCCTTTACATTACAAATATTTATATATCAGTGTCCAATGGACATAAAGAGATACAAATGACGCTAACGCGATTGATCAATTCCCCAAATCTGACCCTTTTTATGGCTACGTGATCTAATATAAATAACGTGAGACGACTGACATCATCTACGTACCAAACACTAGAAGACGCTACTTTCAAAGATGATCTACAGTGGTGTGCAACCTCAGTGGAAATAAAATTTTCGTGACCACAGCTATTTCGCTTCAAAGCTCTAATAAGCCGAGGCAATTAGCAATCTAACCATATGTACTGCGTCTGGTATGTCGGAGTGATGGCTCTCGTACACGACTGCGACGATGGAAGAACTCCAGCCACAAAATACACTCGGCCACAAAATAAACTCTTTCAAACACTAGGACGGCAGAAGGCGATCCTCTGGCCAGTATACTCTAATACTGCCTTTTCCTATCTGTGTTCTACACACAAGAAACGCGAACTCCCACCCCCAAGGACGGTATTCAGATAAAGTCTCTACGTGAGTATAGACAGAAGAAGTGCTCTCAATCACTGAACGCTGCGTACTCAACGACGACTCCCTACCCGGAGGCAAAGTCCGGAATCGTATAAGTTCGCAACAGTACATTGCCTAACCGTTCTAACTATAAAATCTCCTGAGAACAAAGACAGCATCAAAACGAAAGACCTCCTCCCTCCACCGCTGGCTTCCCAGCAAATCTCGGTTCCACTCCCTCGTAACTCAGAAGGCAAACCATATTCTCGAAACCACGAAATTTCTCCCTCTCTACAGATTCTTCCGAACGCCGACCAACCATGTTTTAATCTTTTGTCGTGCAACGCGGATAGTTTGCGAGGAAGTACCTATACTCATACAATGGTACGCTTCTCAGAGTAAAAATCCTCGGAAATAACCCAGCCTGCGATTTCCGAGGTAACAATTCCTCGTTCCTCTCTGCTGTGTCCAAGATTTTCAGAGTTTCCGAAGTATAATCCGGTTATCCTTCCGGCCCCACTACATATCCGGCCGGCCGCCACTGTATTGTGCTCACGCGTGAGAGAGAGAGAGAGAGAGAGAGAGAGAGAGAGAGAGGGAGGGAGAAGAACGCACTCCTATATGTACGAATATCACAGAACATACTTATATTAGTTTAACAAAGAATTCTCAGAACGTTTCAGAAGCGTGTAGGGGAGAAAAACATTTTGGATATGGCAGGACACGAACCAGCTCCACAGCTACCCTCCACTATGTAGCAACACCACAATGTACTAGTGGACTTCCTTGCTTTGTACTATAACTTACATGTAATGACAGCTTTGCAGCCGACATTTCATTATGTGACGTTTAATTATAGCAAAACGTACCAAGAATGAAGTGATTATATAAATCTTCAATGTGGCATTACCTTGAAACGGCACACTTTCATAATATGCAAGTTAGGATGCGAAATCCAATACGGTCTCCAGGCACCCCACATCGGACGCTAACAAGTCAATAGCAGTTCCTGCGGTCTTCGATAATTGCGTGTGATGTCAAAATGACGTCACGTTTGCACAAAGTTTTGTGATCTGTAGATATCCCAACGCCGTGGGTCGATGCCAGGCTGCACTACCGGACATGGCCGCACACTTAAACTGCTGTAACGAATTGGAGCAATACAGAGTTGTCATGCACGCCGCCTTGCTGCAGCCATCTTCACCTCCGACGGACGTCTGTAACCCACGCCAAACCATCGAACCCTTATCACCACGGTGGAAAGCTTAGCGCCATCTTGGCAACTAGAAGAATGGCTCTTCCTAATGGTCACTGCACACTCGATCTGCTACAAATGAATGGCACTGCACTTTAAACTGCAAGACAAAATCCTGAATGAACTCCGCAGTGTCTGATTACAAAATTACACTCCTGGAAATGGAAAAAAGAACACATTGACACCGGTGTGTCAGACCCACCATACTTGCTCCGGACACTGCGAGAGGGCTGTACAAGCAATGATCACACGCACGGCACAGCGGACACACCAGGAACCGCGGTGTTGGCCGTCGAATGGCGCTAGCTGCGCAGCATTTGTGCACCGCCGCCGTCAGTGTCAGCCAGTTTGCCGTGGCATACGGAGCTCCATCGCAGTCTTTAACACTGGTAGCATGCCGCGACAGCGTGGACGTGAACCGTATGTGCAGTTGACGGACTTTGAGCGAGGGCGTATAGTGGGCATGCGGGAGGCCGGGTGGACGTACCGCCGAATTGCTCAACACGTGGGGCGTGAGGTCTCCACAGTACATCGATGTTGTCGCCAGTGGTCGGCGGAAGGTGCACGTGCCCGTCGACCTGGGACCGGACCGCAGCGACGCACGGATGCACGCCAAGACCGTAGGATCCTACGCAGTGCCGTAGGGGACCGCACCGCCACTTCCCAGCAAATTAGGGACACTGTTGCTCCTGGGGTATCGGCGAGGACCATTCGCAACCGTCTCCATGAAGCTGGGCTACGGTCCCGCACACCGTTAGGCCGTCTTCCGCTCACGCCCCAACATCGTGCAGCCCGCCTCCAGTGGCGTCGCGACAGGCGTGAATGGAGGGACGAATGGAGACGTGTCGTCTTCAGCGATGAGAGTCGCTTCTGCCTTGGTGCCAATGATGGTCGTATGCGTGTTTGGCGCCGTGCAGGTGAGCGCCACAATCAAGACTGCATACGACCGAGGCACACAGGGCCAACACCCGGCATCATGGTGTGGGGAGCGATCTCCTACACTGGCCGTACACCACTGGTGATCGTCGAGGGGACACTGAATAGTGCACGGTACATCCAAACCGTCATCGAACCCATCGTTCTACCATTCCTAGACCGGCAAGGGAACTTGCTGTTCCAACAGGACAATGCACGTCCGCATGTATCCCGTGCCACCCAACGTGCTCTAGACGGTGTAAGTCAACTACCCTGGCAAGATCTCCGGATCTGTTCCCCACTGAGCATGTTTGGGACTGGATGAAGCGTCGTCTCACGCGGTCTGAACGTCCAGCACGAACGCTGGTCCAACTGAGGCGCCAGGTGGAAATGGCATGGCAAGCCGTTCCACAGGACTACATCCAGCATCTCTACGATCGTCTCCATGGGAGAATAGCAGCCTGCATTGCTGCGAAAGGTGGATATACACTGTACTAGTGCCGACATTGTGCATGCTCTGTTGCCTGTGTCTATGTGCCTGTGGTTCTGTCAGTGTGATCATGTGATGTATCTGACCCCAGGAATGTGTCAATAAAGTTTCCCCTTCCTGGGACAATGAATTCACGGTGTTCTTATTTCAATTTCCAGGAGTGTAGTTGCAAATTTCTTGAGCCCATCTGGTTGTTTTAAATACTTTTGAGCAATACAACGAAGCTAAATTAAATTGAACAAACAAGTAAAATTTAGTGGAAGCGAAGAGAAGACTTAGATTTCTTGGAAGCATTCTCGGAATGTGTTGTGTGCTCTCGTACAGGAAATCGCATAAGGAGAGTTCTGCGATTAGTTCTGGTGTACTGCGCTTGGAGTCTCTATGAAGAAGGCATGACAGCAGACATCGCGCATTCAGGAAGCACTAGCCGGCCGCTGTGGCCGAGCGGTTCTAGGCGCTTCAGTCCGGAAACGCGCAGCTGCTATGTTTGCAGGTTCGAATCCTGCCTCGGGCATGGATGTGTGTGATGTCCTTAGGTTAGTTACGTTTAAGTAGTTCCAAGTCTAGGGGACTGATGACCTCAGATGTCAAGTCCCATAGTGCTTAGAGCCATTTCAACTACTAGGTTCGTAACAGGTCCACATAGCCGACCCAGAAAGCGAAACAAAAATTCTCAGGGAACTTAAACGAGACGCTTTCGAAGAAATGCGATATTGTTCCTGAGAAGTCTGATTAGGTAAGTTCGAGAGACAGTGTGGGATATTTCTGAAGCTATCACATCGCTTACGGGTAGTGATAATAAGGCTTCAGTGTTTCCTTCGTTGCATACGCGAATTGAATAGCACAGAAAATCTCCGATACGCGCTACGCCATGAACTATAGAGTGGCTTGCGAGGTATATTGTGACGTATATATAGATACGTTATGAACAGAAGTTATTTAGTGACAAGGTTACTTTCAGGTCTACTCTGCCCAGATTGGGGAAGTTTTCTGCACTATTGTCTCGAACATGCAAGGACTGACATCTGCTACAACAAGAGACCTCAGAGATATAATTTCATTTTCTCTCTCTGGAGTATACATAAGCAATGAGAAATTACACTGCATACTTACGCATTTAATGAAAAGACAGCGTTTGTATTATTCTGAACTTTTTGACAAATTTCCGAAATTATAATCCTGAAGTGTACGTATACTCCGACAAAACATTTTTCCCTTTATTTTCACTAATGCGGTTTCAAACTTGCCACCGGTCTGGTAGTACGTCGTTTCTGTGAGTGACAATAATTACTGTACTATTCTCATACTGTTACATTGTTCTTTTGGAATGGCAAGTACTTGCTGATATGTAAATGAATGTTTCATTATCAAAGTAAATACACTGCATGTGGCTGAGAGACGGCGGTTGTGGTGGACTTTTATAAAAGTTATTGATGAGTCAGTGTCGCTATTACACTTACAATTACAGACGAGTTTGCAACGTAGCAACTATGTTTACGTAGCTACATTTTGTTTTTGATTTTTATACTTTAACATATCATACTCGGTAAACACTTTTCGAAACCAGTCATAGTCTTATTTGTAATGGTCACCTTCACTGGTTTATAAATATTATTTTTGGGGATGTCTATGCAACGAATTGAAAGGCTATTTGTTTTGCAACGTAGGCGTTTCGCTTCTTTTCATTTATGAAATCTCCAGTGGCCTGTAACTTATGTTTGTTTTATGCATATAATAACTGCATTCAATGATTCCAGAAATGTGGGTAAACTACAGTTTTTTTGTTATTGTCTTATTTTTAGGTACGAGAAAACTTTTTGGTTCGCGAGGTTAAATTACTGTTTGGTTCTACTTTCTATTTTGTGATTTTATTATTCCACATATGTCCTAGAGATGCACTCAGTTAGCCTCTGTACACCAGGATGTCAAATTCAATTCAACACTTCATTTTCAATGTTTCACTGTGTGAAGGTTGTGTGTGTTTAGTATATATAGCGTAGCCAGCTGTAAATGTATCTTTTGTATGTATCTTTTCTTTGTGTTGTGTCTGCATGTTGTTTACTATACGTTTTTTTTATTGGATTCCATTAGAAAATTTGTGCACCACGACCAAACAAGAAGTATTGCAAATAAGGTAAACTTCACCATTGGTCTTAAATTTGAAACTCTTTATTATTATTGAACATCGACTTCAATCACAGATTGATCATCTTCAGTGCAAGACTAAGTCCAGCGAACTCAAATAATCATGCACAAAATATAAGGATTATATATGACGGTAGTATCTGTTCCCGAAAGAACAGTTACCGTTGAAGACCATGCAGCTTTGCTAGAATGAAATGATAATTAAACGGACACCCTAGCTGCAAAGAGGCGTTGATATACTTCATTGGGGACATGTAGAAAATGTGTGCCCCGACCTGGACTCGAACCCGGGATCTCCTGCTTACATGGCAGACGCTCTATCCTGTACGGGACTTGCTAGATTAATCTGCCACGAGTAATGAGTATGATGGGCAAACACCCATTAGGCGCACTACGATTGTAGTGGTGTGGACATATTGAGAATGTGGGTCTCACGGCGAGCGTGCAAGGGGTAAGTCCCTGCAGGCGCACTATCCTCTGAGCCTTCGGTGGCTCAGATGGATAGAGCGTTTGCCATGTAAGCAGGAGATCCCGGGTTCGAGTCCCGGTCGGGGCACACATTTTCAACATGTCCCCAATGAAGTATATCAATGCCTCTTTGCAGCTAGGGTGTCCATTTAATTATCATTTCTAAATATAATGAGTCTGAATCTTATCTGCTAGTTGGCATGTTCTACACTATGGACACCTACGTTTAAAGTTATATTTTGTGCATGACTATATCAGTCCACTGGACTTAGTCTTGCATTGAAGAGGATCACTCTATGATAGAAATCGATGTGGGGAAAAAAAAAAGAAGAAGTTTAAAATTTACGACCAATGATGGAGATCCTTTTTTTGCAATATTCGTTTGTTTGTTATGTATGTGCGTGTGTTGTTGCGTGAGATGGGACCTCTTCTGCGAAGAACGAAATTTTAAATAGGGAGAATCGCAAATACTTGTTTTTCAGTGTCTTTGCTGGAAGTTTGAGCTATTATTTAGTCTGGTCGTGTTTTACATCTCTGTTTTTTATTATTTAAATTATTTAAGTGGCTAATATGACTAGGCCACTGAAGATACTTCATAAATAAAAAGAAGCGAAATGCGTATGGCACAAAACATAGACGGACCACACGCCAAGAATATAGTAGCAGCTAAGGAATGACGGATAAAATAAGAAATCGAAGAAATTATTACATTGAGTGTTCGAATGTGTAATGCATATAAGAATTAAAAAGAAAACTTTGTTCTGTTTTCCACAATTGTGTGGCATTTATCGATTGTGCTGGATGCTTTCCACCACGTTGCCTATCCAGCCAGTCCCAGCTTCATAAAAAGTACAGACAAGCGGGCCTGGAAAGTACAGACAAGAGAGCCAAACTGCACGACGTCGCATTTACAGGATTTGGAAGTGACACCCTGATGTGTCAACAAGTGTCCCGCCCGCATGCTCCGTCCCGCATGGGTGTAAGTAAAAATACCTCGTGGGTTTATAAATCGCTCCCGCTGCAGGCTGGCAAACTGCCCCGACCATCGTCGCTGCACAGCGGGTAGTCTACGCGCAGGCGGTGATGCGACACTGGAAAACGACAGCAGCATACGTCCCCAAGCCGCTCCATCAGTGTCGCGCGGCCATTTACCGCATAAACGCTTCTCGTGAACTCATCCTGTCTAAGCTTTACTGCCATATCAGGTCTCAGTAACGTTAGTCACACGTGCATCGCGCAAAGACGACCAAATCACAAACGCTTTTAAACTTATCCCTGTTGATGCAAAATAATACACAAAATCAACTTGTAATACAGTTTACGAGATTTCTGCGTACGAAAACAATTCGCGAAAACTAGAATAATACTGTAAATATTCTAATTTAAAAAATTAGTTAAAAATACAAAACAAACCACAAACCTATCAGCCTGCTCTCCGTAATTCTCAAAGTGCCAACTAAAAATATTAGTATACAGAAAAGAGCATTGGATTTTAATCACGGAGGGAAGAAGATGGCTGTGGAAGTGGATACAACATAATGCACTACTTCCAAGTCGAAAATGAGTACTGAGTATGAATTTCCACTGTCTGTGGGACTCAAAGATTTTGAGGAAGCTTTTGTCTCAGTTACCGAAAAATTTGTACCGCCCTTTGCGGTTCCGAAATAGTACGGTTCGGCGATTTTAGTTGATTTTCTATTCCGTGATCCTTATCTCAGTGTACTAATGCGGCGCCCGTACAGTAATTGAAACGAGGAATCGCATTATGTTCTTCCGCGATGAAACAGTTTCGGGAGATCGAATTCGGTACCTCCAATCTTATCTTTCTCGCTCTGTGGAGCCAGCGTTGGCACTGAGCGACTGACCAGATGATTAAATCGACGTAAAATCGAGAAAACTGTCTTCTCTGGAGTTGTCCCGGCAGGTCCCCGCGCCAGCATCAGCATACTATGTTTCATCTCCCGTAATCTCATCTCCTGACTTATAATGGCCACAAAACCGCCCATTGTAGAAACGGTTGATTTGTACTCACCTCTCATAGGACGTGGACACTCAACACGCAACAGCGGTTTCCATAATGTGGCTGCTGCAAGCTCAGAAGGTATCGATCACAATGTTTGTGGTCTGCGACCGCAGCACTCTCTAGTCGCACTTGTCGGTTACATCTGGTTCCTCACTCTTAGAAAATTTCGTTTCCAGAAATGGACATGCGTGAGATAGTTATGTTATCTTCATCAGCGATCGTTGCGGATGTACTTAGGAAATCCCGAAGAACAGCGTCCAGGCCTCAATGGGTACGAGGATGCTTACTGTGCAGAAAATAGACCATTGAAAATATTTCAATTTTACCTCGAATCAATCTGTATGACAACAGGCATGAACAAGAAGGTAGAGATATGAACAGTTATTACTTGTTCAAATTATGTATCGCTCTAGGGCTCTAACATGGCTCTCAGCCTTCAGAATGCAGCTTCGCGGTATGAGTTGAGTTGTTTGTGCTCATCTCCTGGATCGACAAAGCTTCTCCGTATCAGTTGTTTTCCTCCATATCTTCGAAGTTTTTTTCAGAGTTCATTTCACGTAAACAGTGGGACGCAACAGCCACTGGCTGACTAAAATTTTAATACAACATATTGCATCAAGAAAGATATGTTTTTTTTAATGCGCTGCTGTCTTGAAACGGCATATTTTCATAGTCTCTTCGTGTAATACATAAACTACCAAATACGGCAGTTAAATTTAAAGTGATGTACTCCAAGATGGTGTCTGCTAGGGCCACGCTCGATTGCGCTAAGAGTTAAATCAGACATGTAACATCCTTCTGTCCACGATTGTAAGTGCTCTCAAACGTGATATTACTAGTTATGACGCCACATAGGTCTTCACGCTAGCTTCCGCGCCCGCGTTCCGTCTGAGAACTGCATGCAGATCAGACCTGTTTGCCCGTAAGTATGTTCTGACGTTGACTGTTCAGGACAAGTTCTTTAGGTCTGTGCACATAAGTGAATACCACTTTCTCGACAAGTGCACATGCGTCATTCCATTCACATCCAGATAAAAGCACGCACACTGTTTCAATATCAAGATATCCGCTTTGCTAGCAGCAGTGACCATCGAGTATATTTTGAGACAAAGAACTGTCTGTAATTTACTGCGACTATGGCTTTACTGCTGTACTGAAGTCAAATAAATCTGAAAGAAGAAATTGTAGAAAGACGCCCAAAGTACCGGGATGGTTATATTGTGTAGCAGAGTAATTTTATTATGCAGGTCTAGAATTTTGTTGAAGTTCTACCAGGCGAGCTTTGAACAGAGTAGGTAGGTGCGCGGCTGATAATGCCAATCTCCATGTCAACAAGGTGTACCACCAACTTAACAGACCACAGAACGGGGCACACAGAAATGCAAGTGCTGCCGTGCTACTTAAGAAGACACTGTGAGGTAACACTATGTAACAACACCGCCCAAGAGCCACTACAAAATCGTATGTAGACATAAAAGAACCGACTGAACTTTCTCATTTTGAGAAGACAGAAGGAGCAATCTGTTTTACTTGTTAGAAACTTTATAATGCCAAGATCGCGTAGACCTTTCTTTATTTAAAACAACCAATTTCGACTGATTTTGCTGTCATTTGCAGGTCTTAAAAAATCTTTTTGTGATGAAACGTATTCATTTTCAGTTGGACATCACGCCAAGCTGTCATGGTGATAAAGAAAACGACGTTACAAAATGTTTGTCATAACTGAAATATTTTAAAGCATAAAGCACCTTGTGGAAATGGCTATGTCCATATATACACCACTGACAGATGATTGTCACGTTACGAAAACCAAGTGTACAGTGGCACATCTGTTACGTAAACAGACGTGCTACCGTGTGCTGTACATTCGACCCCCTGATCACAACGTGACTCCAGCACGCTGGTCACAACGTGTAATACCTTTTACGTACTGTACGTGTAGCGGGGTGGAATAGATTAAGCTGATACGGGATACTGTATTTAAAAACTGGACTTCGTGATTACGAAGTAGTACTTTATCCTGCTGGGTCACTAACAGCGGAGAAAGACAAAATACATGGACGCTATACCAATGGCGACAAGGTTAGCTCCGACATTCAGAATTCTTGCCACTGGGGACAACTACCCCAATATGTAGATACAGTTCAAGATATCTAATCGTTCCAGGCTCTGGTGAAACCACTGGGAAACTTCATTACGCTAGGTTCATGGCGACTTAACGTGTCTTTCTCTGGAAAACGAAACACCTGTTTCATGCTTACCGTTTATAGACAACAGTCCAAAAACATGCGGACACGTGTCTATTTTTGAAACCAGGAAACTGTAGATGTATATGGAAAGGAAGCACTGAAGGGATAACACATTTCTGTTTGTGTTTGTGTCAGTCACGTACCACCAGCGTTGGTGTGCATGTGTGTGTTTTGGGGGTCATTTTGGGGGTCATTTTGTCACTGGAATTTTCTGCACTGCACGATTTCAATGTTCTTTTATTTGCTCTCGTCAGTGCAAACTATTTATGAATCGAGCAGTTGGTAAAGCAAACAGTACGGTTTCAACACATCATGGACCTCAGAATCACTCCTCTGCTTCAAAATGTATTCGCCGGAACAATGAACGAAGGCTTTTTTAATTTTTTTTTGTTCCGGATTGCCTTTGTTTTTTCCAGGTCGTTTCCTTTCATCCTGTTTTTATTATCCGTGAAATTAACCAGCCACAAACAAGGAAATAATGCTCTTCGAATTCCATGTGTATCTCATTGGACGACTTTGCAGCGCAAATTTCAATGCATGCGAAGAACTGAATTTTTCAACAGTGAGGCGTAGCAAAACAAAGCACCACACGGAGAGAATCGCGGACAGGTGAATGACTGTTGCACGTGTCTCCTTGTCCGTGACGAGGACCTCCGCCGCCTGCGCACGGTGACTCATGCATGCAAATAAAATGCGTGCATGAAATTGCACCAATGCATTCCCACTCTTGCCCCTTCATGCAACGGATGAATGCACCTAGTCCTCAAGCAAAGTTGCACAGATGCAAACGCACCTTTACTCGATCAATTCATCTGGTCTTAGCTGTCTCGTGTGACACCACGTTTCGGACGCTTCTAACCGTTTCATTCCTGTCTTCCACTTTTTCCAACCATGCGGAATCTGTTCCACACATCGCTCCTTTCAATGAATCATTTTCTGACCTGAAGTTTTAAATTTTTCGATGTTATCAGCCATTTTTTAAATAAAAAGTGATTCTCCCTTGTGTGATCCTTGCTATGTCTGTCTTGCATTTTCCGCCCTTATGTACCTTGTCAGACGAAAAAGCTTCGATATTGGATTAATAAAAACAGGGGAAAATTAAGATGGTTGCTTTAATGCCTCACGTGTTCTACATAGTCTTTTCTCACTTCATCACAACGCACAGAACGTTCATACAACCTTGTTAAACTGTGAGATAAGTCCTCCTTCGAAATTTTGTTCAAGTCGCGTGTCACATTGGCTTGAAAGTTGGTAATGTCGCCAAAGCGCTGACCCTATATGTCAATTTCTGCACATCCACACTTTTTTTTGTGTAAGTGAAAGTGTGCAAGATAAACTTTGCACACACTTTTCCTAATCTTCAAACGATTCTCGAGAATGTCTTTAACATCTGATTTAGAGATGCTGCTGCATTGCGAATTGTGACATAGTAGTGTTGACACACTACAGCTGCACGTCCTCTACTTAACACTGCCTCCTAAAAACTGACTGGTCGAATGCCCATTTGTCGTTTACAATATTGTTAGTTCAAGATGCCACCGTAGTTACTTCGCTGACGTCACTTATACGCCAGGAATAAACCCGTCTCGGGACTTTTTGGACGGACGGACGGTAAATTCATCTGCCTCGTCAAGAGTCTTTTGGTCCGAGTTTGGCATTGAGACGTCCAGCAGGTCCACCTAATATCAACATTGTTACCTTATTTTTTTGTTGTTGATGTGCTTACTGGAGCCATCAGCCGGCAAAAAGTCCAATTTCATTAAGCAGGCGACACTGTTGCTACTCATTTTCAGTGGCTCCTGCTGTGTTGTGATGATTTTTTGACCGTGACAAACAACGCCCACATCCACATACTACTTTCCGTCCTTCATTGCGTCGTCATGCGTTTCCGTAGCCGGGTCGCTAACGCACGTCTCTCTGCAGTACCGTTCGACCTGTAGGAGCGCCGGTTCGAATCCTGGCGGTGGGTGAAATTTTCACTGTTTGTATTTGGCTGTAGGCGAAGAAGAATGCTGGCGTAATATTCCTGATCACCAGTGTTTGGGTCAACGTCCTTGATAAATTTCCAAAATTCTTCGCAGTGTCCTATGGAGTGAGGACATGTGAGGTTGTTGATTGTGATCCGCTAGTTGGATAGGGACGTTAAGCTCGGCGACCCTACGGGTGTTGTTCAAGAGTTGTAGGTTATATGTCGGCACCGGGTTTCACACTCTCCCTTTTATCATCATCGTACAACACATACATAACACTACACTACACATGCAAACATTACGCTCACCTACACGCCAAAAATATACATACGACGCAACAGTCTCTTACCCGCAAGGAAAGGGGGAAACACAACCTTACCGACCGATGGCTGAACTCAGTTCGTGGAATTCCCCGACCATCAATGCCATTCGACGTTTACATTTACAGTGTGACAATTATTGAACTGTATGAAATAAAATCGTCATAACTTCTGAACGGTTTGCGTTAGGACGTTCAAACTGCACGGTTGGCCGCAGGGCATGATGGTAATTAGTATGGTTTGGCTTAGCGATGAAGCCCACTTTCATTTGGATGGGTTTGTCAATAAAAAAAATGGCGCATTTGGGCGAACCCGCATTTCGCGATCGAGAAGTCTTCACTCTCAACGGGTGACTTTGTGGTGTGCAATGTCCAGTCACAGAATAATCGATGCGATATTCTTTGATGGCATGGCGAGTACTGAACGGTGCTTGAAGGTTTCGGAAGATAATTTCATCCCCTTTATCCAAAGTGACCCTGATTTCGACACGATGTGGTTCATGCAAGGCGGAGCTCGACTCCATCGAAGCAGGAAACTGATGTCCTGGACGAGCACTTTAGGGACATCACTCTGGCTCTGGGGTACCCAAAGGTCACTGGCATGGGACTCGATTGGCCGCCATATTCTCCGGATCTGAACACAAGCGACTCCTTTTTGTGGGGCTATATTAAAGACAAGCTGCACAGCAATAACCCGAAAACCATTGTTGAGCTGAAAACACTCATTTAGGGGGTCATCGATCGATGTTCCGACACTTCAGAGGGTCATGCAGAATTTCGCTATTCGTCTGTGCCACATCATCGCTGATGATGGTAGGCCAATCGAGTATGTCATAACCTAAATCCGAAGATCAGTGGTGACGTTTTCATGTTGGATAAAGTATTTGCACGCCGTAATTTGTAACTAATTTACGTTTTTTTTCGTATAGTTCATAATTGTCATCTCTACATTGCGTCTTTGGTACACACATTAAACATCACCGGTGATAATGAGTAGCTCTGCCTCATGTCTTCCCTGATTTTGGTCTCTTGTACCACTCGGGCAGTGGTATTGGCCATCTACAAATAATTCTAAACATACAGACACCAACGGAGCTACCAAGCTAATACATTGCGCAACAGAATTGAAGGATCGCTTTTTTGAAACCCCGCAATTCTCTCCCATTCTGGTGTATGAACTATAAGGTGAGCTATGTCACTTTGGCACCAAATTTCACCCCAACTCTACCCAACGTGACCATGCACGTGTCACACGACGGTAAGGGGTCGTCACCACCTTCTATTTTGACTCCTCAGAGGTCAGAACCGCAACATCCAGCGCTGAAATTACGCGATTGTCTTGTGGGACGCCGAGGAAAAGATTTCAGACACACCAGCGATTAGAACTGACACGAAAATGCCTCAGGAGGTAGCGTAAAGGGTGTCAATGTAACCACCCTCTTCGCTTGATTCACACGCGCATTTCGCGATCGGAAACGACAGTTCGCAGTGCGATGGACATTAGAACGACGTTCTTCAATGTAGACGCTGCTGACACCCTTGGGTGTTTCAACCCAACTCTAAGGACATTATGGCCCTGCAGCCCCACTGAATGTGGTCTGACCCATTTGTAATGTAGAGCTGCCGCAATTTTTGCTCTGCTTTACAGTTTGGAGTAACTAGGCACTCTTAAAACCCAGTCGACGACATCAGAACGCGATCCGAAATAGCAAAGGGTTGATATTCTTTTTCATCCATCCTTTTCTTCTGCCCTCCTAGGGAGTGATCACAGAGTGCAACACTAAGATGTGCGTGAATAAAACAATAAAAAACGATCCCTTTAACAACGCCCCCCCCCACCCCCACCCCAAGTTCGCAATACCATCGGTGCCACCCACGCACCTTATTATAGCACGCTACGTGTGCTACTGCGAACTGTTATTTTTTGGCCGCGAAATGTGTGGGAATTGACGGACCACGCGAAGGTGTGGTTTCATTGAAGACGTTTATGCCACCTCCTGAGGCGTTTTCGTGTCGATCTTCAGCGGCTATACGTCTGAAATGTTTTCCACGGCTTCCCATAATGAAAATACATATTTTCAACGTTGGATGTCGTGGTTCTGACGTCCATCCCAGAACAGAATGAAATGCGGGTAAGAGGGCGTGTGATGACCTTCCTATCGCATGACAAGTCCACGGTCGCGTTAAACATAATCTTGGTGATTTTTTGTGTCATGTGACATTATTAACTCATCTTGCAACTCACAAGAACTTCTGAGCTTTGACCCTTTTTTTGTTTCCCCCCCCCCCCCCCCCCCCATGAGTCAACACTCTCCTGGCTCAAGTGTCGCCGAATTCGAGAGTGAAGTCGCCGGGCGTTACACCTTTGCACCACTGCAGAGAAAAACTGTAGGCATCTTTGCGCTACATTCAAATTTATGCGTTCAAATAGGATTCCGAAAAAGTGATCCTTTAGTTTTGTTGCGCAGTGTAGCAGAGACGCAAAAGGGTTCGCGCGGGTAAGAAGGTGAAATTGTCGTGCTGTGTTCTGTCTTCGAAACGATGCGGGCAGACCAGATGCAGTCTCTCCAGTCCGCAGCCCGTGGTCTAGTGGCTAGCGTTGCTGCCTCTGGATCACGGGGTCCCGGGTTAGATTCCCGGCCGGGTTGAGGATTCTCTCCGCCCGGGGATTGGTGTTTGTGTTGTCATCATAATTTGATCATCATTCGTTTAAGTAGCGAGATTGGACTTCGTAAAGACTCAGAATTTGTACGGACACTGATAACCGTGCAGTTGAGCGTCCCGCAAACCAAACATCATCATCATCATCATCATCAGTTTCTCCACTGTCGCAGCAACGTATCTCCCACCCTTCACTGTATGATCTGCCGACTTCGGCAATAAGCGTCTCCACAGCACGCCGCGGCTGTGTTTGCGAGCTAAACGGAACCTCCGCCTTGTTCCGCGCTTACACCAGCCGTTTCTTTAAATAGCCCATTGTCTGCCGTTGAAACGGCCGTACGCGAGTTTCAATGGCGTTACGCCGCCACTGCACGGTGAGAGAGAGTCGTGTCTCAGCAGAAGCGTCCGTTTAAAGGCTTACAACCGGCTATTGTTCACCGGCCTTTTTATTGCTTCTTCCATCGGGCTGTGGCACATTAAACGGCGAAACTGGTGGATGAACTTCTGCAAGCAGAAATCCAATGTGAAGAAATTTTTATCATGCAGAACAGACACTATTTGGTACCATACACTCACTACAAGGAGACAATAGCATAATAATAAACTAGCTTCCAGAAACCAGGGACCAATCTTTAGGAATGGCTACTAAAAAAGATTGTAAATAAAACTTAGCAAAGGCCGAGAGACCATGTAAAACAGCGAAAAATATCTGAAAATACTGCGCCATACAAAAAAAAATTGTTTGGTCTCAGGACACGTTTCAAATACAGAATATGTGTCTGTCTATTTAATACAGATGGTTCAAATGGCTCTGAGCACTATGGGACTTAACATCTGAGGTCATCAGTCCCCTAGAACTTAGAACTACTTAAACCTAACTAACCTAAGGACATCACACATATCCATGCCCGAGGCACGATTCGAACCTGCGACCGTGGCGGTCGCGCGGTTACTGACTGAAGCGCCTAGAACCGCTCGGTCACAGCGGCCGGCTGATACAGACCAAGTACCATGAGAATATCAAATGTTTACGCCGGCTTGCAATACATCACACACACTGACGGATGATGAGGTTAATGGCGACGACGGAGACGTAGGCAAAAAGTATAAGCCATTTCGGTTGTGGAGTTGCTTACTCAAAAGCAACAAAGGTCTCGCGACGAGAACTTGAGCAGCATCTGGAAAAGCCTGTGGAATTCAGGTCAGAATGTTTGGGGACGATAGGAAAATACTTCAGCGACCAAAGCACGTCTTCCGTCACTTCCGAAGCGCTAGTGAAGCGAACAATCCTCAGTTCATCTGTAGTCGATGTTTGCGTGCCCGCTGACAAATCTCCTCCCTGCAATGAGCAGTACGTAGACAGTTCGCTTCACTTCCTTGAAACTCTCAGAGAGGGCGCAGTAGTCGATGCTTCCATCAAGTGCCGACAAATATCGGTCACAGGCACATTTAGCAGCTCTAGGTGTCCAGAGTTTGCTATCCGAGTCAGACAGCGAGGACATTGTCACACCGCCGAAGACACCATCATTGCGTGATTCCAAGCGGCGACGTACACTGATGACCACCTACTTTATAACTTGTTTGTCTGTCTTTGGAACGAAATACCTCACTTATTCTGCGTACCAGGGATCCGTAAGTTTGTTGGTAGATTTGTGGAGGCGTGTGGCATTAGATGTCACGTAAATCGCGTAAACAACGGGCCTCTGATTTGCGTACATGATGATGGCGCCCGATAGGGACCCAGATGGATTCCATAGCATTTGCAGCAGTCGAATCTCGTCGCCGAGACATCAGAGTGAGTTCAGTATAATGATCCTCAAACCACTGTAGCATGGTTCTCGCTCCGAGGCATGGACAATTATAATGCTGAAAGATGGCCTCGCCGTCGGGGAAGACATCATGGATGAAGGGATGCATGTGGTTCGCAGCTGTCAGTGTGTCTTCGATTACTAACATAAGTTCCACGCAACCGCACGAGAATATCTCCCACAGCATAATACTGCTCCCACCATGACGGCGTGGACGTCCGACCATTAAGCACCTAATTCACCTAATAGCAGTTTCACTGTCCTACCTGTTTCCGTAGATGCTCACAACAGTAGCACATGATCATTCGACCAGCTTCGCCGTTTTCAAGATACTCGTTCACAGGCTCTGCATAATAATAATCTGCCCTTTGTCAAAGTCGCTCATCTCAAGGGATTTCCCCATTTACAGCCCACATCTTTGCAAGAGTAATCCCCCGTACGTGTCTACTTCGCTTACATACTTTCATTAACGCGTCACGTGCCAACAGCGCTACCAGGCGGCATCCAACGCAGCAGTGGTCATAATGTTTTGGCTTATCAGACTTGTCATTTTCGTCGCAACGTCACCGTGGACATCAATTGAATGCAAGGAGAGGGAACGCCACCATCAAATAGACACACCACACAGACCGGCAACATAATGCCACACTTCACTTACCCCAGTACCGAATCGAAGAAATGAGGTTATGAGATACCACTCGCGACACAAAACGTCGGAAAGTAGCATCACAGAGAAAGGAAGATTACGGCTCGATGTCCCGTGAAAAGCGAACTCGTTGGAGACCGAGTACAAGGTCGGACAGGGGGAGGAAATCAGCTGTGAGTTTTGCAAGGAACCAACCCGGCAGCCACCTTAACCGATTTAGAGAAAGCAAGGAAAGCCTAAATATGGTTGACTGGCTTGAGATTTGAACCGCTATCCTTCCGAGTACGAGTGTCTTCCCACTGCGCCACCTCGCTCAATGGGTCTACCAAGATCACGGAACAAGCGACGATGATATAGTTTATTTAACGACCAAAGGAAAATACATAACGGATACTCTTGAGAAAGATTGTATGGTAATTTTTTCTCACGACTGAGAACTGAAAGAATAGTGTTGTATTCGCCACTCTTGGCATCAAAAAAATGTTTCAGGAAGAGAACTCCCCCTACCACTGAAAGTACAAGGCGACTAGAAGTCCGTTAGCATTTAAAATTCAATACTTCACGGAGTAATGTAAGTAGAGGGGTAAAAATTGACACACATGCATCAAATGACATGGGTTTTACTGAAACAAAAATGTGCGCAAAATGGACAATGGATGGCGCTTCATATGATACAAAAGCAATAATTAGGATAACAATTGATTTTTAGCAAAGATGATGTTCTTTATAGCAAATTCTCAACATTTTGCCCGTTATTAATCAATAATAGCTGCAGTCGAGATTATGAACAGCACTGTACAACATATCAGTAGGTATGGCGAGAAATGGCCGTCAGAGGTTGTCTTTTAGCAACCCCAACGAGGTCGAACGAACACGGTAGACTTGCGACTTCAGGTAACCCTACAACCAATAATCACCCGGACTGAGGTCTGGGGATGTGGGAGCGCAAGCATGACGCACGTGGCAGCTCAGTACGTGATCCTCACCACATCATGTGTGCAACAGCTCTTTCACTCATGGCGCAACATCGGGTGGAGCGTCATACTGTATAGCAGTACCGTCCAGGAGGTGTTTATCAACCAGGCTAGGGAAGATCTGACTCCCTCTCCCACTACATCTCAATTTATACACGATGCTCATGCGGCCTCACTGACGTATTGGTGTCCAGCGCCATCGGTTGACAGTTTTTGCAATTGTTTCTGGTTTCACTATAATCCCATTTCATTTTAAGCATATGTGTCAATTCATACCTCTCTACCTACATTATTCCGTGAATTAGTGCATTTGCAAATGTTAGCCGACTTTTGGGTCACCCTGATATTGCTGTTGTGAGGTAGCGTGTTTGTACACAGCAGCTATACAGCATCGTCAAGAGCCAAACAGGTTTGAGGAAACTTCGGGAAATCTGAAAGTAGCACAAATTAGTAACAATTTACGATTCTTTTTAAGAGAAAACATACATTATGCGTCTTTAGTGGGAAGATGACGCATCGCAGTGCTATCCTGAAGCACGGTGTCGATACCGTCGTCCGCATTTGGGGGATGGATGGTTAGTTGGGAGCTATTCGCATAATATAGTTCGTGTCGTGTGCGCTCTCTACGACATCTGGCCATTGTTGGACCTCACTGGAGTCTGGCCTTGGCGTGTGGCGCCCTCGCTGTGTACCGTAGCTTACGGTGGACGCAACAAATTGAAAAAAGTCGCCGCGCGGTATTAGCCGAGCGGTCTGAGGCGCTGTAGTCATGGACTGTGCGGCTGAACCCGGCGGAGGTTGGAGTCCTCCCTCGGGCATGGGTGTGTGTGTGTTTGTCCTTAGGATGCTTTAGGTTAAGTAGTGTGTAAGCTTTTGGACTGATGACCTTAGCAGTTAAGTCCCATAAGATTTCACACACATTTGAACTTTTTTTTTTAATTTGTTCAGACATTTCGAAACATCAACACCTGAGTGATAGAGAAAAAAATTCTACATTGCGAAAGACCTCACCAAACGACATATTGTCTATCTTCATAGCTTTATTAACTGAGGAGATATCACTCTATCAATTTTGGTTTTTTAAATGGAAGTATCGTAAATTCTGTCGCTCGGATTCAACGGCTTTTCACCCTCAAAATCTAATCACTAGTTTCAGAGATATTACATTAAGAACTAATGATGTGTGTGTTTTGATCATGAATCCAATTACTGTCTTTTGCGGCAGTACGTGATTTCATACTCAAATAAGTAAATAACTGTCCAGTCACACTGATGTGAGCACCTATCAGAAGCATGAATAACCATCTTTTGCAGCGCTATCGTTGCTAAACGAGCAAGAAGAGAGGCAGTGAGGTACTGGAAGATACCGACAGGCACGTGGAGCCATACTAATTACGCTAGGTTCCTCAGTTAACGATAGATTGCGCATACCGCCCGATCGAGGTGATCCAACAAATTCTCGATGGGGTTTAAATCCAGGGATTTCGGTGGCCAGGGAGTACGGTAAACTCGTCCCGCTGCTCTTCGAACCACGTACGTACAATGCGAGCCGTGTGACAAGTTGCATTGTCCTACTGGCAGATGCCATCGCAGGAAAAACAAACTCCATGTAGAGGTTGCCAAAGTCCCCGAGGACAGATGCATTGTTATGTTGATCCATTGTGCCTTCCAGAACGACGAGATCACCCAGGGAATGCCTCGAAAACATTCCCCAGACCATAATGCTCCCTGCTACGGCCTGGACCCTTCCGACAAGTGTTGCAGGGTGTTTGCTTTCAGATGTTTCACGTCCTACATGCCAACGATCATCAGTCTGACTGAGCATAAAATGTGATTCATCTGGAAAGGCCATCTGTCGGCACTCAGTAGTCGTCCAGTTGCCGTATTGCCTGCAAATTCCAGAACAGTAGTCAGCATGAACCAGGAGCCTTCTGCGGAGACCCGTACAAGCCAACGTTCGCTGAACGTTGGGTGAGGAGACACTGTTGGTTGCCCCTTGACCCATCTGGGCGGTCACTTGCTCAAAAGTTGCGCATCTGTACACCCGTACACATCTCCGCAGCCGTTGTTCACCCCTGTCATACATGGCCAGCGGTGAACCCCAGTTGCCTCGGCGTCGGTTTTGGATAGCACCGTGAGCCGTGGCTGGCTCATGCTATGCGTTGGATTAAACCTTGGTTGCTATTCTGTGTTTAGTCTCTCGCGGTTATCGCGATTATGCAATCCTCTTTCTGCAGGTGGCAGCAGCGGTGTGTACCGATATTCGCACCTTGAACTGTCTTTGGCCTGGCGCTTATAGATTCTGGTTGGGCTGTGAGCGGCCAGTTGGTCAGTTGGCGTGGAGCAGCGAGGAACTCTCCGCAGCGTGTAGTTTGGCCGGGCCTGCTGGTGGCCTCTTGCGGTGTCGGAGTGTGTGGTGCTGTTCTCATTGCTACGAGGTTCGTGTCTCACCGATCCTGGACACGAAAGATGAGTTTTGACTTAATCTGCCAGCAAGTCACGACTGTTCACATTATGTCGTTTGGAGTTCGTTGTCGGCTGCTGGGGAATTCCCGCGAGCCACAATGTGTCTTTGCAAGTTGGCAAATTTTAGCCTCCCTCCGGTGGAGTTTGTACTTAGTCACTGGAATTAAAGTGCACCAGCGGAATCTTCTGCCTTGTGGCCGTTAACGTTCCGGTTACCTGCCCTGGTCGTTGACGTAAATTCAGGCAGTGTATTTTCCTCATCGTGTTGTCGCTGACCAGCACGGTGTGCAGTTTGACAGCTAATTGTATAATTGGTTGTGGGCGCCAATACCTTCTACGTTGTTCCACTGAACTCCCTGTTGTGTGCTGGTCGGCTGTAGCGGAGATTATCTTGACGGTGGGTCCGTTACTGTCTGTCAGTTGGGTTGTCGTCGGATCGATAATGGCTGGGCCGACTGCCTGTCTCACCTAAGCGAGTGTTAGTGTTTGAATTTCAGGCCCACCCTTGGAACTTCTAAGCGCCCTTGGGTGTACTGCCTTTTCTTGTTTGTTCTTGTTGTTTGTACTTGTATGGCTTCTAGCCGATTTTTAGATTAAGGTTGTTTTGCCCGTAAGGCGTCAGATGGTTTTTGCCTTCAGCCTGATTTAAGAACTGTTTTATGTAAAGCCTTTGGCATTTTTTTAAAATTAATGTTATTGAGTCTTAAGTGTTGCGCCTTCAGCCCATTTCGAATTTAAGTTGTTTGCTCTTAAAGTGTCAGATTCTTTGGGCCTTCAGCCTAATTAAGGAACTGTTTTAAGATAAGGCTTTGCCTTTTAAATTTCTCAATTTGGTTGAGCTTTAAATTATTGGCTTTCAGCCGTTTTAAAATTAAAGTGGTCTTGCCCTTAAGGCATGAAGATTGTACGGCGCATTCAGCCGCTAATTAAGTTTCAAAACTAAAGCTGCTTTTTTTTAAAAAATAATTCTTTCTTGGCTCTTATAATATTTGATCAAGTAAATGGTTGTATGTTCGAGTGTAACTGACAGCCCCTTATTTTGGCCCCTTTCCACAAATTATACTACCTGTCCTGTCCTGCGGGTTAAGCTGGGCGTCTCACACTGTTCTGCCATGCACAGTGTACTTCAAACACGGCGGCACTCGAAAAGTTTACAAATTTAACCGTTCTGAAAATTCTTCCAGCCTTGGCTCGAAAGCCAATGATCATGCCGTTTTGGACGTCAGGTAAATCGCTCTGTTTACTCTTTACGACAACGACTGCACTGTTTTCCTCATCCACTATACACACCCTCCACTGCTAGTGGTGCCACCTACCGTCTGGGAGTGTTTATTGCACGTTTCCGTCGGACACATTAATGTGACTGGACCTTGTACTACACGATGGGTAAGGAGGAAGGGTGTTGCATCGCCGCCACACTGATAAAACTGGCACTGAGTAAATGTAGCTTTCACTCTATTTATGATGTTAAAATGTGTCGAGTGTAGGTTAGTTTGGAAAAATATCGCTGCCATTCACAACCAAAGAGTAAGTAGATACGCTCTCTACGGAGTATGCAGATAAAATGCGAAGAAAATAACTGAATTGTAGGCACAAAGGCATCCCGACAGACTATGTCGGACAAGAATAATAATTCAGCGAATTTGCAAAAAAAAATTGTTACTGGAATACTATGCAGAAGATACGAAGCAGGCTTGCAACGAGCGGAGCGTACGAAATACAAGTTCTGGCGGCTGTTACTCATAATCCACCTGTTGGCTCCAAAGCAATTACGAGTGGTTCTAAAATAGGTCAGCCCAGTGTTATCGCATTTTGCGCGTAACAGCTTCATCTGTTTCGTGAGCCTCTCTACCTTCACCTGGGATCGAGTGACTGGTTTAGTCGTTTCGTAACATAGAAGTAATACAGTTACCACCATCAGAAACTGCAGTAGGTCCATCTGAAGAAGTGGAGTTGATCTGATATCTCTGTAACCAAAACAACCGTGAAAAGGGACTGTACGTAGTCTTATCTAATCATTTATCTCTTGTTTCTTTCTACGAGTCTAATAACGACAAAAAAGCTGTATTTTTCTTCTTCAGTAGCGCTATGTTTCTACTATTAAAATGTGTTGTTAATAAGAATTCTTTAACCTACTTATGCTTTTATTTATGCACAGTGTAGGTTTTTTCTTTGTCCAGCCATTATAAAACCAGAAACATTTTTCACTTTCGTATACCTGTTTTCACTTGCGTAATAGCTCTCAAAGGAAAAATATCTTCATAATCTCTTTGCAATGTGCCATGAAAATGGCATATAATGAATGAGATGTATTATTACAACAGCGGAAAAATGCTCCCATTGAAGCACAAAAGGCGCGTATGCTCCTCTAAGGCTGACCGAAAAGTTGGGAACCAACTGCCTAAATTCTCGTTTTTCCTTCCTCACCAAAAACCTTGGCATGCGAACACATTCACGCTCTTTTAACACAAAACATTATAAATCCTTTTACCTAGTCCCTCTCTGAAGTTAAGCCTTCACACTCAGCGTCTTCTTCTCACCTCTCACTGCCACTGTCTATACAAGTCTCTCTCCCATTGTCTCATTTTTCTCCCATTGATTTACAGTATATCCCACTGCCACTATCTCCACTCTCTGTTACAGTGTCTCCTTTTGTCTTTCCTGCCCAACGCCACTATCTCCAACGCACCTCTGCAGCTCAAACATTCGGGGACGACCAACTCATTTTTCGCCCAATACCAAGAGTTTTAATTTCAGTCCAAAATGCACCCTCCCCTATACCTAGGTGTTTACGGTCGCCGGCCTGGAGGGTCCAGAGCCCCCTCCCCCCAGCTTATGTATATTTCATTTCCACTGTCTCCTCTCTTCCTGCTGCTGCTTCTACTCATATCTCCATCCATCCGTCTTTCTCTTTCACTGACACTTCGTCTCTCCCACAATCACTATCTCCTCTCTTTTCTCTCCTACTGAAATTGTTTCCTCTTTCTTCTGCCGTCGCTCTCTCTCTCTCTCTCTCTCTCTCTCTCTCTCTCTCTCTCTCTCTCTCTGCTGTACTCTTTCAGCAAAAAAAACAAGCGCGAATATGTTCGCATGAAAAATTTTTGGTGAGGAAATCGGAATGAGGATTGAGGCAGCTAGAACCCCACATTTCCGTTAGAGTCATTTAAACAGGAAAATATTCGCCTTTTTTGTGTTCTGACAGCAGCATTTTTTCCGCTGGCTCCCTTCTTTTCCCTGCTATAGTAGTGTGATGCTTATATAAAACGAATTCAGTATAACTTTGGGCCAGCCGTAGTGGCCGAGCGGTTCTAGGCGCTTCAGTCTGGAACCGCACGACCGCTACGGTCGCAGGTTCGAATCCTGTGTGTGAAGTACTTACGTTAGTTAGGTTTAAGTAGTTCTAAATTCTAGGGGACTGATGACGTCAGATGTTAAGTCCCATAGTGCTCAGAGCCAACCATAACTTTAATTCACTCGCCTTGCCCTATTTACACTTAACGTCTCTTCGAGAAAACGCATACAGGAACCACTTGCGAAAAGCGGCACTAGCCACACAAAACAACCGTTTAACACGGAGCCGACGTCAAGATACAACCGGTCCGGCGGCCGTCTTGACATGTAAAAAAAAAGTTAATCCTCGACTTGAAGAGTCGAAACTGGTAGTCTGTCAATAAATATACACTTCTTGGTTCATCAGACTTCTGACTGGTTTGATGCGGCCCACCCTGAATTCCTCTCCTGTCCCAAACTGTTCATCTCAGAGTAGCTGTGTCAAATATAACTGATTCAGAGTGTTTCAAAATCATGTATTAGTTCAGTTAGATTTACTGGGTGATCAAAAAGTCAGTATAAATTTGAAAACTGAATAAATCACGGAATAATGTAGATAGAGAGTTACAAACTGACACACATGCTTGGAATGACATGGGGTTTTATTAGAACCAAAAAAAATACAAACGTTAAAAAAATGTCCGACAGATGGCGCTTCAACTGATGAGAATAGCAATAATTAGCATAACAAAGTAAGAGAAAGCAAAGATGATGTTCTTTACAGGAAATGCTCAATATATCCACCATCATTCCTCAACAATAGCTGTAGTGGAGGAACAATGTTGTGAACAGCACTGTAAAGCATGTCCGGAGTTATGGTGAGGCATTGGCGTCGGATGTTGTCTTTCAGCATCCCTAGAGATGTCGCTCGATCACGATACACTTGCGACTTCAGGTAAGCCACTTCAAGTAAGCCCAAAGCCAATAATCGCACGGACTGAGGTCTGGGAACCTGGGAGGCCAAGCATGACGAAAGTGGCGGCTGAGCACACGATCATCACCAAACGACGCGCGCAAGAGATCTTTCACGCGTCTAGCAATATGGCGTGGAGCGCCATCCTGCATAAACATCGTACGTTCCAGCAGGTGTTTATCAGACAGGCTGGGGACGATGCGATTCTGAAACATATCGGCGTACCTCTCACCCGCCACGGTAGCAGTTACAAAACCAGAAACACGCATTTCCTCGAAGAAAAAAGGACCGATAACTGTAGATGTGGTAAATCCAACCCATACCGTGACTTTCTCGTCGTGCAATGGAGTTTCCACGACAGTTCTAGGATTTCGGTAGCCCAAATTCTGCAGTTGGCGTTTACAGACCCTCGGAGCGTGAAATGAGCTTCGTCGGTCCATAACACGTTACTCAACCAATCGTAATCTTCCGCCATCTTTTGAAACGCCCACACCGTAAATGCCCTCCGCTTCACTAAATCGCCAGGTAACAGTTCATCATGCCGATGGATTTTGTACGGATAGCATCGGAGGGTACGCCTAAGTGACAACCAAACATTAGTGTATGGAATGCGGGTGCGATGTGCCACCGCACGAGCGCTGACTTCCCCGTGCATAGACGAACCCGCTACAGTCTTCATTTCTTCCTGAACTGTCTCAGCAGCATTACGCCTTGTGCTCGGTCAGCCACTGCGGGATCTATCGTCTAAACAACCCGTGGCTTCGAACTTCGAAATCATTCTCGCCACAGCTGTGTTTGCAACAGACCTTTACCCGTTCGAATACCCTTCCTATGGCGATAGGATCGTAACGCTGAACTAGCACATTCCCCATTCTGATAATACAGCTTCACTAAAAGCGCCTTTTCAGGTAACGTCAACATGCTGCGACTGCTGGCGCATCTGATTCTCTCTCTCATTACAGCTCCTTTTATACATTATTGTCATGCGCAGTCACTGACGTTTTGCTGTCCAGGGCCATCTGTCGGACATTTTGTGAACTTTTTTTTTTCGTTCTAATAAAACCCCATGTCATTCCAAGCATGGGGTGTCAATTTTTATCTCTCTATCTACATTATTCCGTCGTTTATTAAGTTTTCAAATTTATACTGACTTTTTGATCACCCGGTACTTTCTATTAACACGTTGACAGACGTGTGGGTCCGCAGACAGAGCAGAGCCGCACACCTAATGCCATGTGACCGCTGCCGGCCACGGCAGAGCCTCACATCTAAAACAAGCACTACTTTTGGTGAGTCAGCTTATATTGATCGCCGACAGTTGCAGTGGGTTCGGCGCGGCAGCTTTGCTGGCCTACCTAAGTCAATAACTTAACACGATTTTGTAAGCATTTCTACGGCAAAGACTCAGCGTTGTCACAACTCTATAGACAGCTTCGCAATTGAAAGCTGGCAACAGCGCTACGAGCTGTCAACGATCATCTTACGGCGTCGCGACTATAGCCTGTGGCAGTCAAGCCGATAGTACAGTTCTTGGGTGCTCGCTGAAATGTGATCAGCAATAGTCACGGTCGTGTACGACTGAAAAGCTTTGCTCGTACGTTGGGTGACATTCTTAGGCGGTACTCTGAACTTATGGCTTCCGTGAGTTAATCCCTGACGCGTGGCTTCAATGGTCCCTTAAGGTATGTTTCAGCAGCTGCCAGAGATGTACTTTTAAGCGCCAGAAAACGGGCATTCCTGCGCATGTGCAGCTACAATGGCATATGAATCCTGTGCTCGGTGTCTGCGCTGCTCAAAGCTTCTTGTCCCACTTCTGCTTTGACTTTCGTTGACTGGTCACCTGTAGCGCTAGCTGCCAGCCCGCAGTTCATTTTTACGTCCTGCTGGATTCCATCATTCCAAAACCAAAATGCCGTGTTTGGCTGTTTTTGTATTACAATTTGTTTACTAAGAAAAACCATTTTTATAAAGGCAAGAGTTCTGTTGAACTGGTAATTCATTTTATGTATTGTACTTTGAGCATGGACATTTAACCTTTTATCTCAATATACAGACATTCCTAAGATGTGAAATAAGCGAATACTTGGAAGAGAAGTCTTCTGCATATATGTGTTGGCTTTGTGCTGTTCATAGCCTTTTTGTGAGTGAGAACAACGTATGACTAGAGGAAAAGAGCAACCACAACATGTACCGGTAATACGCTGTTAAACTAGGCATAGTACAGTGTCATGTCTTATATTGTGTTATGCGCTAAATCACTCTGAAATCATGATCTTAGATATTAACGTTCAAGAAAGTGGTTCCACATAGCTTCAAGTTAGAATCAATCTGCGGTTTAATTGAATTTTCAGCATTACTTTATAATGTCGGTCAGTTAGGCAGGGCAGCAACAGTACCGAAATAGCTCTTATAATATGTGGTATAAAGTTTTTCGTTCTTTTATTAGTGAATTAAAGACACCAAGATAAAAATGAGTTGTATGAACGTAATGGTACAAAGAAACTGTTCCCAAAATATAATATAAACATGAACGAAAGAAAAGTATTACGATGATGAAACACCATGCTGCCAGTCTATAATTTACCAAGGAATAACATTCCGTAAATTTAAAACGTAAACAAAACGAATTAAGAAATAACGTGAAGCCAGGAGAAGATACAAGCAGGTTTCGAAATGTATCTTGTCATCGAAAAATATTGTGTTTTCCAGAAGGAAGGTGTGTGGAAGAAACTATTGGTTGGTTCAAATGGCTCTGAGCACTATGGGACTTAACATCTATGGTCATCAGTCCCCTAGAACTTAGAACTACTTAAACCTAACTAACCTAAGGACAGCACACAACACCCAGCCATCGCGAGGCAGAGAAAATCCCTGACCCCGCCGGGAATCGAACCCGGGAACCCGGGAACCCGGGCGTGGGAAGCGAGAACGCTACCGCACGACCACGAGATGCGGGCAAGAAACTATTCTGTGAACATTTAAAAATAGTAGCAAGGAATAGCATTAACAGATCATATATATCATCATAAAAGCAAACAAGACATCAGACAATACGCCAAGAGCATCGGAATATCGTAAACCACACGAAAAAGCATAATTTGGCTAAAAGTGCACATTCGTACGTACAGATTCACACTGAAGTACCTGGTATTAAGCTTCTCAGCATGGTTGTTGGGATGCCAGTTTTCTTGCATTATTATCTCATATTTAGTTCTATATTATAGCATAATATGTGATCTGTTAATACTATACGGACGAGGGAAAGAAATGTGAAATTGCAATTCATCGAACGGTTGAAATGGCCAACAGCATGGAATGAAACACTGCGTTTCAAATAAACTGACTGTCTCTGCGACAAAGTACATTTTATTTTGGTTGATTAATAAAAGCCAAATTTATTTAGCAAACCGACAGAAATAACTCCAGTGTTCTGCAATAACTGCTGATAACGTGGAAATAAAATCAAATCAAAAAACTTAAACTAATATAGTTTTAGTTTTCCGTGACTATGTGGATGCATTATAATTCTGTTGATAGCTCCCACTTATCTGAAGTGAGAGCTGTACACAGGGAAAAAAGCAAAATCACAAAATGTAAACACGGATTACGTGTAGTTTGGTAATTTGCCGATAGTCAGCGATAGTCACAAACATGGCGAGTCCAGGTGCGGAGCGAGCTTTCTGTGTGATGGAGTTCGACAAAAACAAGTGTGCTTCAGCTGTTCAACGGATGTTTAGAACCAAGTACGGTAAGAAGCCACCAACAAGGAAGGCCATTTACCACTGGCACAACAAATTCGTTACGGCGGGTTGCTTGTGTCCGGCAAACAGAAGTGGACGTCTCAGTGTGAGTGAAGTGAATGTGGAGTGCGTACGAGAGACATTCATAAGGAGTCCAAAGAAATCGGTGCGTCGTGCATCCCGTGAACTCGAAATGGCTCCAATGACAGTGTGGAAAGTCCTGTGACAGAAGCTGTCTATGAAACCATTCAAATGGAGCTAGCGCAGAAGCTCACTGACGACGACAACGAGAAGCGTTTTAAGTTTTGTTCGCAGTTGCAACAATTGAATTAGGATGGGGATGGCATTGTTGATCGCTTAATTTTTAGAGACGAAGCCACTTTTCCCACTAATTGGAAAGTGAACAGGCATAACTGTCGAGTCTGGAGTACAACGCATCCACACGAATGCACTGAATTTCAGCGTGATTCCCCAAAGTAAAATTTTTTGTGCTTTGTCACGTCGTAAACTGTACGGGCCATTCTTCTTTGCTGAGAGCACTGCCACTGGATATTCCTACTTGGATATGTTGCAGCAATGGCTAACGCCTCAAATGTAATCGGACTCTCCGTTCAACTTCCAGCATGATGGGGCTCCAACCCCATTTTCATCGTGAAGATCGTGGGTACCTGAACACGGAGCTGCCGCATCGATGGATCGACCGTGCTACAGATGGGGACAGCTGTTTCATGAAATGTCCTCCCCGATCACCAGATCTCACTCCGTGTGATTTTCTTCTGTGGGGACACATTAAAGATCTGGTGTATGTTCCGCCTCTACCACGTAATGTAACAGAGCTCAGGCAGAGAATGCGGGAAGCGACTGCCACAGTCGACGATGCCATGTTGGGACGGGTATGGCAAGAATTAGATTACCAAACTGACAGACATCTACTGGGTCACTCATGGTTCGCATATCGAATGTTTGTAAAAAAAACTTTCAGAGTTTCTCTTCAAAATGCCATATGTGTGACATCTGTACACCCTGTGTAATTAGAAATACACTAAGTTGTTGTTTCAATGTGGCTAGATCATTAATGGAATGCTGTAGAACGTACAAAACTGTTTATTGGGATGACACGTGTGTAGCACTCGCACGTTTTTATTTCGGAGCTCAAGCCGTCATTAATGCAACTTAGTTTGAGTTGCACGCAACATCCTCATTTATTTGTTGCTTTACAGCAGCGTTTGGTAATTCCACAACGCCGTCCTTTAAATAAATTCACATCTGGTATCCATAATATAAAGCAGAGTTACTAAACACAGCCTTCCGATTTTTTTCGCCAAAGACGACGAAGTAAATATTATAGAATTCAAATCAAGAACAGCTCCCAACATGAGTAACTTTAAGCAGATATCCTCGGAGTAGTGAAGTAACTTATATGACCTAATAAAAGCGCGTCTTCCGGTCCCCGCTGTGTACCAACTAGGTTCCTTTCAGAGTATGCTGATGCAATAGCTCCATCCATATTTAACAATCATATACAACCGCACGCTCGACGAAAGATCCGTAACCAAAGACTTGAAAGTTGCACAAGTCACATCAATATTCTAGAACGGCGATGGGAGTAATTCACTAAATTACAGGCCCCTTTCTTTAAAGGCGATATGCAGCTGGATTTTGGAACATATATTATGTTCGAACATTATGAATTACCTCGAAGAGAATGGTCTACTGACACAGAGTTAACACGGATTTAGAAAACATTATTCTGGTGAAACACATCTAGATCTTTACTCATACGAAGTTCTGAGTGCTATCGACAAGCGATATCAAGCTGATTCTGTATTTCTAGATTTCCAGAAGGCTTTTGACACCGCACCTCAAAAGCGGCCTGTAATCAAATTGCTTGATCGCGGAATATCGTCTCAGTTATGCGAGAGGATTCGTAATGTCATGTCAGAGAGGTCATAGTTCGCAGTAACTAACGGAAAATCATGGAGCAAAGCAGAAGTTCCACGCCTCTGCTGCTCCTTATCTATATAAACAATTTAGGTAACAATCTGAGCAGCCGTCTTAGTTTGTTTCCAGAAGATGCTGTTGTTTATTGCCTAGTAAAGTCATCAGAAGATTACCAATTACACAAAGATTTAGGTAGGCTATCTGTATGGATGAAAATTGGCAATTGATCCTAAATAATGAAAAGTGAGAGGTCATCTACATGAGTGCAAAAATAAATCCGTTAAACTTAGGTTACACGAAAAATCAGTCAAATCTAAAGGCCGTAAATTCAAATAAATATCTAGAAATTACAATTACGAACAGCTTCAGTTGGAACGACCACATAGGAAACGTTGTGGGGGAAGGCGAACCAAAGAATGCGTTTTACTGGCAGAACACTTTAGTTTAGGAGATGCAACAGATCTACTAAACAGACTGCGTATACTACGCTTGTCCGTCCTCTTTTGCAGTACTGCTACGCGGTGTGGGATCCTTACGAGATAGGATAAAGAGAGTACACCGAGAAAGTTCAAAGAAGGGCGGCACGTTTTGTACTATAGAAATAGGCGAGAGGGCGTCACGGACTTGATACAAGATTTGATGTGTGCATCATTAAAACAAAGGCGTTTCTCGTTGCGGCGAGATCTTATCACGAAATTTCAGTCACCAACTTTTTCCTCCGAATGTAAAAATATTTGGTTGACGGCAACAACCTACATAGGGAGAAACGTTCATCATAATAAAATAAGGGAAATTAAGAGCTCGCACGGAAATATAGATGTTCGTTTTTTCCGTGCGCTGTTAAGAGAGTGGAGTAACAGAGAATTATTGTGAAGGTGGTTCAATGAACCGTCTGCCAGACACGTAAGTGTAGTTTGCAGAGTATCCATGTAGATGTAGATTAGTCTTACAACATAATCTGCTGTTTCTATCACAAAAATGGGACTATCAGTTTCGTGAAGATGATGCAAAAATGGTTCAAATGGCTCTGAGCACTATGGGATTTAACATCTGAGGTCATCAGTCGCCTAGAACTTAGAACTACTTAAACCTAACTAACCTAAGGACATCACACACATCCATGCCTGAAGCAGGATTCGAATCTGCGACCGTAGCGGTCGCGCGGTTCCAGACTGAAGCGCCTAGAACCGCTCGGCCACACTGGCCGGCGGAGATGATGCAATCATATTGGAACGCCACCGGTTAGCATATGGCAGTAGCGTGGATAATTAGTGTCATAACAGCATGTCCATCTGTCGTGTCAATTCCTTTATGTTTCTTCCGAATTACTGGGTTCCTCACTTTTTATTAACGTATGGTGAACTCATGCTGATGCTCTTGGATATGGTGTCTTTCACAGTTGCTTCATCGGTGCGTCGTTGCTCTGACAAAATATCGTCCACGAGCATAAAATAGCACTACCCTCGCAAGACGTGGTAACTAGAATGGAACAAGACGAGCAAACAATTTTCTGTTTAACGATCTCCAATTATTGCTTTACAGTGTAGCGTAATTTATTTATACGCTGACTCATTTCAGACGCCATCAATAAGGCCGACTAATAACAATGTAAATTGGAAGCCAGGTACTTACAGATCTGTAGTCGTGTAGAAATTCTGATGTTATGCAACTAATGACTGACTGACTGCCACTCCCAACGATCACTTGCACGCTTAAGCTACTACAATGGCCAGCATTTACGATTCGTCTCATTCTGGCAGAGTGAAGTATTGATCGATATATATCGGTGCGCATGCGACAGCATGCGTACGAACATGTTCTACAACGCCGCACATAAAAACGGGATTTTTCCGGGGCTCACACCTCCGTTTCTATTGGGGCTAAGGTACGGTTGTGTTTTGGATGGCCCTTGGGTTGGGGACCATTTGAATAATCAACAGGAAGATAGTCTTACTATAACTATCCTATAGCACAAAGGCCGAAAGTTCGAATATTACACACTATCTCCAGCCTAGGCAAATGGAGAAAATCGGTTTTACATGAGATGTGGACTACGGTGCGTCTTACAGTGGTTTATGGAGGCACCTTTTGTTTCCTGAGAAAACCCCAAAAAAGCGATTTCCACCTTTCTTGCCTTCAGCGGCGTATATCTAAAGAATTAAATAAAGCAAATTGCTAAAATCTTAATGTTATATTCTCCAGGCATTTATCTAGAAGCGCCATCTTCCCATTTTCAAATATTTTCATCCGTTATGGATTCCAAGACGGCTACGCACAACAAATGGCTGAAATTCCTATGACATATTGCTAAGATCCCGATCTCGAAAAACCTTGATGTCTTTATCCGTTTCCGAGATACACAAGTTCAAAGTTACCTTACTTGTACACGTGAAACGCGCACGTAAAATCCGGTGTGAGGAGAAAAAACAGTTTACAAAGCGAAGTTGCACGGAGAAATGTGCTGCAAAGTGACTCTGTTATCATCTAGGAACCCCATGTAGTTGTACTGAAGCACATGCAAAATTTTTTTGCACATAAAATCCGAACTGTGGTGTAAAATTAGTTTTGCGCTACTTCGATTTCACAGAAGTCAACTATCAAAATTTTGCTAATCCATAAAGTTTTCATAGGAGTGACAGGGAAAAGAAAGAAACAGAGGAAAAATTCTCCTATCAAAGCACGAAAAAGAAGAGTACGCTCCTATTTAAAAGACTACCTGAAAAGTTGGATACCAGCTGCTTCATTCTACCTTCCTCATCACCTTTCAGAATTTTCCAAAATATTTTGGGTTGCATACATATTTGCAATTTTTATGCTCAGAGAGGAAGAGGCAGTGCCAGTGGCAAAGAGACGGGAAAGTACTAAATGCTGGAAGACAGTAGGCAGTGGTTGTGGTATAGAAAGAGCCAAGGAGACTGTCAGCGTTAGAGAAACAGAGGGGCATAATGGCAGTGGAACATATTTGAGACTGTCAGCCCAGCGCTGGGAAAAGAGTGAACGAGACAATACCACTGGGAGAGGAATAAAGAGACGGAGAAATTGGAAGCAGGTCACAGCCAGTGTAGTGATAGACAGAGTCTATGACAGAGACAACGAAGAAGAGGGAAAGAGAGAGAGAGAAAGAGAGAGAGAGAGAGAGAGAGAGAGAGAGAGAGAGAGAGAAGAGACAGAAACAGTGGAAAGAAATGAAAGAGGTAGCATCAGTAAGAGAGAGCAAGAGGGAGACCACGACAATGACAGGAGACAGAAGTAGTACGGCAGAAAGAAGTTGACTGTGGCTGAGAAACAGGAGACAGTGGCAGTTAGAGAGACACACAAAAAATAATGACATGGAGTTGTTAAGACGAGTGAGTGAGAATGGCAAGTGAGATTGGAGGGGTATGAGCGAGTAGTGAGTGTGAGCGAGTAACAGTTAGCCGAACTAGTGGGAGTGTGAACTCACTTGCACGTTAAAATGAGCGCGAATATCTTGACGTGGCAAAATTTTTGGGAAAATTTTTAAAGGTGCTGAGGAAGGTAGACTGAGGCTGTTGGTACTCACTTTCCAGTGGGTCTTTTAAACATGTGTATATTCCCCTTTTTGTGCTCCGATAGGTGCATTTTCCCACTGGTACAGACAATGAATAATGCCACAAATCTTTAGGTTTCCCGGACGAGGATTAATGTTGCGAGTCTTCAACCACACGAAACGTGTGTTTGTCGCTCCATAAACTCAGTACTCAAATGGCGACTACCGGACGTCATCAGTGAATGTAGTTCGCCGTGACTGGTCGCTATTTATTGACGTATGTCCGCGCTTTTCCACAGTCGTAACGCCGGATCGGAAATTCCCATCACCGGTAGGATTTGTACATCGGCATACCAAGTCCTGATTCCCTTTGCGCTAAAAAGCTTTCACTCTGCAGAGGAGTGTATTCTGATGTTAACCTTCGTGACACATTACCTCTGTGGGCCAGCTGAAAATGAGGAGGGAGGGAGGAAAAGAGGGAGTAGGAGAGAACGAGAGAGGGAGGAGGCGTGGGAGGGGAGTGTAAAATGAGAGGAAGGGTTGTTTCCCCTACTCTGGCTGAACGAAGCAGTCAGTGTCGACCCACGAGCCGTGTTCTAATGACTCCGACAATGTGTGTTGTCCGCGTGACTGACATAAGCAAAGAAGTATTAAAGGAGACTAGTTTCATACACTGGAGGAAAGGCTTAGAGATATAATAAAGAGCCCCCCCCCCCCCTCTCGCACCGCCCCCCCCCCTTAGATTCAGTGGTAAGTTGACCCAGTGGATAGTCCGTCAAAATGAACAGATCAGGCATGAAAACAGGAAGAAAGTGTACTGAACTGTGAAAAAAAGTAAATTAGAAACAGTGTACGGTCCACTCTAAGCAGTGCAATATTGAGCAACAATGTCAGCCGCGGCGTCGTGGTTAAGTGGTCACGGTGTTGTACCGTCAAGCGGACGAACCGTGTTCAGAACACCCTCGTGCCATTTATTTTTATTTTATTTTTTCACGACATTATGAACTGTCCGTCCGGTCACTGAAATGTTTGTTCTCTTTCTGTAGTCTTGACATTTGTCATACTATACATTGGTTATAGAACATGAGTCATGTCCTAAGAATAGGTTAACGTCGCCAGTAAACGTGATGAATAGTGACAGCGCAGGCGAGATACCACATACAAGTCTCACAGACATGAAAACAACAACTAAACAGGTGTGAACTACGTTACAACAAAAGGAATTCAAGCGTCAAAACTTCCAAAACGGAACGCAACCTCAAAAATGTTAAAAACAAATGGTTTGACAGAGCATGGAGAAACTATAATTGTGGAACTGTTAAGTTAATTTGTTGCAGTTTATGTGACAAAGTATTATGTTTTCATCATTTGCTTGGGAGTGATCACCGTCACATTCATTCGTACACCTAAATCGGACAAGGAGGCATATCTCACTCAATTACCAGGCGTACAAATTATATAAGCCGCTAAGGGATTTCTATCAAACGGCACACGTACTGTCGCTAATGCCGTGTATAACACACCAGACTTGTTCCCCGGGGGAGGGTCCGGTTGACTCGTCGCCTTGTCATCAAACATTTGCGATTCCCTTTCGAAAGCCAATTCCTTTCGGCTGTTCATAGAGTAGTTGTGCAGAATCAACTCTCTTTACAGGTCCCTTCCTTACAAGCCGCTGTTGCAAACGGACAAATGGCGCAAGCGAGGTTTGAACACAACTCGCCTGCATGGCAGTCCAACACCGTGACCACTTTAACCACGGCGCTGCTGTTACTTCGAGCTCCCCTACACTGCACTTCTTGTCTTTGGACCGTTGACTGTTTCTATTTTGCTTTTTTTTCATAGTTCAGTGCACCTTCTTCCTGTTTCCATGCTTGATCTGTATTCAATTTTTGGCGGGCTGTCCACGGTGTCCTCTTACCACTAAATCTGAGTGGGATGCGACGGGGAGTTTGCGTTGTGAGTCCAATTGCATGGATCTTTATTTTTTTCGTGGCTTCCCTAAACTGAATTACCAGACGTGAGAGCTGCCATTGTGTCACAAAGGAGACAAAATGGTTCAAATGGCTCTGAGCACTATAGGACTTAAATCTAAGGTCATCAGTCCCCTTGACTTGGATCTACTTAAACCTAACTAATCTAAGGACATCACACACATCCATGTCCGAGGCACGATTCGAACCTACGACCGGACTGAAGCGCCTAGAAACGCTCGGTCACACCGGCCGTCTCACAAAGGAGACAGCTTTCCGCAAAATATACAGTTATAAAACTTCCTTAGAGTCGCTAAAGAAAAAATCTCAACATCAAGAAACAATTAAAGCAGATTAATGAAATTTTGGGAATATATTTGTCTAGATGACATACTTAAGTGATTAATATTGTAAGATCATAGGTTAATGTAAGCGTGAGAAAAGCCATTCCAAATGTGAAACGCTGGTACTTTAGTAACAGGTGTAAGCTCCAGAGTATTGAATGCAAACATACACACGTGTGTGCATTGTGTGGTACAGGTGCCGTTGTCAGCTTGTGGGCTGGTGTTCCGTGCCTGTTGGACTTGGTCGGTCAACAAAGGGACGGTCAACACTCTCCATAAGGAATGCAAAAGCGGGCCCTTGCCTACCTTTCCAATCCGTGAAATCCGCAAATCAATGGCGTCTTCCATTATCAAAATATTTGCGGTGCAAGTTTCATGTGACTCACCCTACTTGCCGTGAAGATCGTGCAGATACGACTAGATGAATAATAGGTCGTAGAGTAGGATAAAAGCAATCATTCTGGCCACACTTCAAAAGTGAGTATAACGGGAATGTACATAACACAACAAGAAGTGTCCTCTGCCACATAGCTCGTAGTGTTTCACAGAATGTTAGTGGCGGTAGACAAATAATATTCATAACTCACATTCCAGTAATCTTTATGCGGTACTTGATGCGGTACTTGGTCGAGCGCTTTGTTGTGTTAAATCAACGTTAGGGGTTCCTGGGGCGAGTGGGTTGGAGGCGTACGTTTGTTTTCTGTGACGCGGGGCGAAAACAGCGGCAGTGGAGATTCCCCTCTCCCCCCCCCCCCTGCCAGCCAGTAGTGGCCGCCGGAAATGAAGGCACTGGTCAGCAGAGAAGAGAGGCCGTGTAATTGATTGGCTGGGGTGGGGGGTGGGGGTGGGGGTGGGGGGCGGTGGCAGCTCCCGTGTATTGATGGAAGTCTCGCCGTCTGGTCGCTTCTCAGGAACACGATGCGGCCCCGCACTCGTGTTTGCGCTACCAAAATCAGGCTGGTCCGTTCCGTGTGAGCGTTTCTCTGTAGTTCGTGACGCGTTTCACATACAATGACAATTTTCTCCGTTGTGATGTACTGATCATGCGAAAAGAATTACCATCGCTCAAATAACAATTTCACGCCCATAACAGAAACATAAGCATCTTCTACTTACGGTGTTAACGACGTATCAATCTGGTGATGTTAGATTCGCAATTTCCGTTAACAATAGTAAGATGGAGGCAGGTTACGTAGGGTTACGTTTTATTCTGACACCGGTTCAGTCTTAGTGGGGAAAACGGAAAAACATTTGGCGTACTACTGTCCTAGCGGCATTGCTGCATTGCAGTCCTGCCGTTTAACTCATGCGAAGTGAACATAACGTACTCAGACATGATGTTTTGGCAGACGAGAGAAAGACATTTACTGCAGAGATTTTGGAAATACTTTTAGAAATATATTGTAACGAACATGAGTAACGATCGATAACAGGGCGAAATTATTACAGCTGATAATAAAAGGTTTGAGATTGTACTTGTTTTGGTTAATTCGTATAGTTCCGGGTCATGAATAATCACTGAAGACAAAAAAAGGAAATATTATGAGATTCGTGCAATTCCTAGGAAATAAATTTCTTTTTAGCAACGGAATGAAAACATCGGGAATGAAGTAAAAGATATTCTTTAGACAAGAGGTTCTCAAAATATAGGAAAATGCATCCCCGAGAAGGGGGGACGGACAGCTATGTTCCAGCGAGGTCGGGGAAGGCGATTTTAATGTCTCGTTGACATCAAGATTATAAACATGGAGCAGTTCGGAAATTGCAAAAGGGTGTTACAAACAATCAGCTGTGTAGTGACTGCGAGGAAATCTGAATCTCTATAACTAGACGGTCATTCGAATCCCGAATGGGAGACCGAGTGTTACGTCTTCGGCGGTGATGATATTATCCGAATATCTTCCGTTATATGAAAGCGAGTCCAGGGCCGTCAAACTGCGCTTTGTCGTGTGCTAACTCGTCACCTCCTGTACTGGCACTGGTCCACGGTATCACCGCTTCCCCAGTCTCTGCACTGCCTTGATTTCTCTGCACATAACATCGACCACTTCCGGAACTCTAGTGCTTGAAAAATGCCACACCCGTCAATCGCAAGACCAATTTGCGTGTCTATTTGATTACGGCGACCGTCCTGTTGTTCCTGCGGAAACAATCAGCAGTTCTCATCCAATCTGGAGAGTACAACACATTTTCCCAATGACGGATCTAAATACACTACTGGCAATTAAAATTGCTACACCAAGAAGAAATGCAGATGGTAAACGGGTATTCATTGGACAAGTATATTATACTAGAACTGACATATGATTACATTTTCACGCAATTTGGGTTCATAGATCCTGAGAAATCAGTACCCAGAACAACCACCTCTGGTCGTAATAACGGCCTTGATACGCCTGGGCATTGAGTCAAACAGAGCTTGCATGGCATGTACACGTACAGTTGCCCATGCAGCTTCAACACGATACCACAGTTCATCAAGAGTAGTGACTGGCGTATTGTGACGAGCCAGTTGCTCGGCCACCATTGACCAGACATTTTCAATTGGTGAGAGATCTGGAGAATGTGCTGGCCAGGGCAGCAGTCGAACATTTTCTGTATCCACAAAGGCCCGTACAGGACCTGCAACATGCGGTCGTGCATTATCCTGCTGAAATGTAGGGTTTCGCAGGAATCGAATGAAGGGTAGAGCCACGGGTCGTAACACATCTGAAATGTAATGACCATTGTTCAAAGTGCCGTTAATGCGAACAAGAGGTGACCCAGACGTGTAACCAATAGCACGCCATACCATCACGCCGGGTGATACGCCAGTATGGCGATGACGAATACACGCTTCCAATGTGCGTTCACCGCGATGTCGCTAAACACGGATGCGACCATCATGATGCTGTAAACAGAACGTGAATTCATCCGAAAAAATGGCATTTTGCCATTCGTGCACCGAGGTTCGTCGTTGAGTATACCAACGCAGGCGCTCCTGTCTGTGTTGCAGCGTCAATGGTAACCGCAGCCACGGTCTCCGAGCTGATAGTCCATGCTGCTGCAAACGTCGTCTAACTGTTCGTGCAGATGGTTGTTGTCTTGCAAAAGTCCCCATCTGTTGACTCAGGGATCGAGACGTGGCTGCACGATCCGTTACAGCCATGCGGATAAGATGCCTGTCATTTCGACTGCTAGTGATACGAGGCCGTTGGGATCCAGCACGGCGTTCCGTGTTACCCTCCTGAACCCACCGATTCCATATTCTGCTAACAGTCATTGGATCTCGATCATCGCGAGCAGCAATGTCGCGATACGATAAACCGCAATCGCGATAGGCTACAATCCGTTTCTCCTCCGTACACTAGGCACCACAACAACGTTTCACCAGGCAACGCCGGTCAACTGCTGTTTGTGTACGAGAAATCGGTTGGAAACTTCCCTCATGTCAGCACGTGGTAGGTGTTGCCACCGGCGCCAACCTTGTGTGAATGCTCTGAGGAGCTAATAATTTGGATATCACAGCATCTTCTTCCTGTAGATTAAATTTCGCGTCTGTAGCACGTCATCTTCGTGGTGTAGCAATTTTAATGGCCAGTAGTGTAGATCCTACCTGTATAATCTGTCAGCGTTAACACAGTGTAGTGTACGATGGGCATTCAATAAGTAATGCAACCCTTTTTTTCTTGGCTAATTTCGACTGAAAAAATGGGGAATTTGCTGTGGGACATCGTGGAATATTCCCACTTCAGTTCCTATAGTTTCATTAAGTTCCGATAAGTGGCGGCGCTATGCATAGCCTTCAAAATAGCGTCTGTAACAGAGGTGCGCTCCGAGTCTATGGAGACCTCGCAGTCACAGAAAGGACGGCGAGTTGTTGGGCGTGGCCTCTGCCGTCATCGAAACAAGATCGCGCAAATATGTCCGATCTCACGCGTGCCGGACGGCCCCGCACAGCTATGCTATCCTCAGGAAATGTAAGAAACAACTTCAGCGCGCTCGTCGCCACAAAAATGCAAACGAATTTCTCCTTCTCCACGACAACGCAAGGCCTCACATGATTCTGCGCACCCGAGAGGAGTTCACAAAACTTCATTGGACTGTTCTTCCTCATCCACCATACAGGCCGGTTCTTGCACCTTTCGACTTTGTTTGGTCCAATAAAGAACGCACTCCGCGGGAAACAGTACGTGAATGTCGCGGAGTTTATTGGTGCTGCACGACGTCTCCGACATCAACCACTGTAGCGGTACCATGAGAGCATACAGGACCTCTCAGTAAGCTGACGCAAGGAGATTATAGCATCGCTTCTTGAAAAAAGTAATGTAAATTACTTTAGCCGCGCGGGATTAGCCGAGCTGTCTAGGGGGGTGCAGTCATGGACTGTGCGGCTGGTACCGGCGGAGGTTCGAGTCCTCCCTCGGGCATGGGTGTGTGTGTTCGTCCTTAGTATAATTTAGGTTAATTAGTGTGTAAGGTTAGGGACTGATGACCTTAGCAGTTAAGTCCCATAAGATTTCACACACATTATTTTTTGTAAATTACTTTATCGATAGGTGACTACAATGGAGCCGCTATCCGTGCTCAGAGAATTGTAATATTATCTCTGTATCGTAGTATATAAGAAAAGATTTCATTGTCTTCTCTGTCTTGTTTTTCTTCTTTGTCTTCCGTGCCTGGTTGGTTCTGAGGTCGCATTTCGATTACGGTCTGTGAAGAATTATTTCTACTATATGTAGTGTATTTAGAATTTCTACTAAATATATAAGTCAGTATTTAATGCAGTATGTGTTTTTGTTATTAGCAAGAAAGTACCTGCCCTGCCCCCTTTATTTAATTAATTACGTAACAATTAAATGTTGCCCTGGCCATTTGTAATTGCATTGCTGAAGCGACGCCATTGCTGTTAGAATTGATAAAAATTTCTTCATAGCTATATAATTCCGAAAATTTTGAAAGGATTTAATCTCAGTAAACGTAAAACGGCGTCTCATAATAATTTCCATTTCATTTTAAGCCAGAGGTACAGTTTTATTGAAAGGAATTGTTTTAATTGTGTACGCTGCCATTGCACGTAGGCAGCTATACTGGAGCATCAAGCCTCACAGAGAAAAATAATTGTTTGAATATTATATTAAATTTGTTTATCGCGTAACATTAAAGAAAGATAATATTTTTAATTCATCGTGAGTAAGACGGATGTCGTCACGTTGGAATACGCATGATATTTCTGGCCATAGCGCCCTGAGAAAATTTAGCCGTGGGTTTTAATGAACGTAAAAGAAATTTTCTTTAATTAAACATTTTCATTCCAAATTGTCTGCCCCAGGTACCTGAGTGGTCGGCGCAACGAAATATCATACCTAACGGCCCAGGTTCGATTCGCGACTGGGTCTGAGATTTTCTCCGCTCAGCGACTGGGCGTTGTGTTGTCCTTATCATCATCATTTCATCGCCATCGACACGCAACCCGCCGAAGTGGCGTCAACTCGAAAGACTTGCACCAGGCGAACGGTCTACCCGACGGGAGGCCCTAGCCACACGGCATTTACATTCCAAATTAATGGAACATTTTTTCTATCTCTTCAAAAAGTAAATTACGCGGGAAGATTATATCAAAAAACAGGGTTTTGCAGCCGAAAGAGTGGTGTATAATATGGTGCACTAGAATCTTGAATAAAACCAACCTGCTTTTAGAAATAAATGTGTTGCGTTACTTATTGAAGTCCACTCGTATATTCTGAATAGTGAAACAAACACTGCACGCCTGTGGAGAACAGTTTTAGCTCAGTAATATAAACCATCCTCTTATACCGGTTGCGCCGAGCCAATAGTCATTATGATGCAGGCGGTAAAGAATGCTAACTATTTTGAGACAAGGAAGCAACTATTAGAAATGAACATTCCGGGCAGTACAAGGTTTGGATGAGCAACGCGTGTAAGATACTAAGGATACAGCGTGAAGTGACGCGATTGAGCAGCAGTTACATTCACATCATGAACGACGCATGTCTGCAGGGGAAGATTTTTAATCACGTCTGGAGAAATGAAAATGGATGCACGTGGCTCACCTCAGATGACCAGCAACGATGCTCGAGCAACCTGTTGACTGAAATTACAGCGATATGTCACTCGCACCCTCGGGCAAACTCCACGTAGCGTAGAAGTAGTGATATGCGGTGAGATAGACGTATTACGCGACCAGCAGCTCCGCATATTTAATTGGAAACGCTTATTGGAAAACCCAGATTAATTCTCTACAGTTATACAATATTAAATTAATCTAAACAATGGTCGCCAGCCTTGCTTAGATTCGCTGTCGCTACTCCTGCAGCGCTCATATGTGTAAAAATCCAGCTACTTTCAAAAGACTGAAATCCTGCCACTGAACTGGATACGAGCGCAACAAACAATAACTACATCGTCTCCAACTGGTTTGTAGCAACAGTTACTGACAACACCACTCAAAAATACTTACGATAAGAGTTTATAGAGAAAAAAAAAGAATAAGACCCACATACAAGGAACGTGTACTTCAGGTTTCCATCGGAAGGAACTGAGCGGGTTGTCTTGTACCGGACCTCGCCAAGTCCACCTCCGTTTTGTCAAACACCAGCTGCAGCTGGCTAAGGAACCTACGTTCTGTTATGAGGCCTCTGGACACGTGCTCAGTCACTAAACGCAAGACTCGCCAGACCGCAGGACACCGATGAGCCTTTACTAAAACGGCTGCGGCTATCGATCTCTGCGCTGCGGCTAAGTGGAGAGATGAGCAGTCAGAGGAGGACCAACAAGGAAACAACACTGCACTGCGAGAAGGTGGGCAATTATGAGTTGTGCCGTGCCAGCTATACAGCATCGGCTGACCCCCCCCCCCCCCCCCGCCGCCGACCCCCTCTCCCTCTCTCTCTCTCTCTCTCTCTCTCTCTCTCTCTCTCTCTCAACGTTGAGTTCCTTAGCTGCGGTTCCGATTCGCGTCCCTTGTTTATTCCCATGGAAGTAGATCCTACAATAGAGTATTGCCATAGAATAAAATATTGTTTTCCTGGCAGTTCTGGTCACTGCTTTTCTATCTAGTGTAAGTCGACGGACTCTGTTCTGGCTGTCGGCAACGTAGCGTTAAGACTCTTCTTAAATGATTATTTATGTTGATACAGTGTGTATTTTAGCGTAATGCTTCATCTCGTCCATAGTTTTACTAAAGGTGGCCATATATAACTATCGTGTCAAAGCATTTAGAGCGCAGTTGGTGTCGCATACTATTTCAGTTGAAATTTTGCCCTTTTACTTATGTTGTCTACGAAAACAAGTTTCCTTTACTTCAGGATTTTATACATATATATTAAAGGACGTTGAGTCAGTATGTAATTGAAGAGATTGAGGCTTAATTTTTGTGTACTGGGTGGTAAATGCATCTAGTTTTTTAGCAAATTTAATTGAATTGTGATTTATGTACTTTATTTCTTTGGTTTGTCAACTTGTGCTATCTTGATTATTGTAAAGTGTAAAACTCTACATCTGGTTGTCATTAATATTTTTTCAGAAGTTTTACTGGTCCATGCTAACTCAGCACATTCCACATCCCATGCCCATGCTCAATATCGTGTCAACTGGTTAAACCATATTCTACAGCTGTGCACGGAAACACACTTGGGAACTCTTACAAAGCTCTCTGCACTGGTACAGTAACTTCAGTCACTAAGGATCGCTCACTCCCGACATGTTACTCTCGACAATCCTCACACATCACTACCTCTCAGAGCTTCCGAGAGCCCCCTCCCCCCCCCCCCCTCCCTTCGTACCTTACCCTTGCCATGCCTGCCTACGATTTTCGATTTCGTTAGCTCCAAAACTGCCCCACGAAATAGTTATAAAATTCAGCCCTTGCAGCCAGTTAGTAAAATGTGGGCATTTTGATTGCCAGTCTCCTACTTTCGCTAATGACATTCTTCAGCAAAGATCCAACGACGGCAGTAGTGCTCTGTCAAAACCAGTCATCCAATATTATTATTATTTTTTTCAGCGATCTTGGCTTGTGAAGTTTTCTTCAGCTATCACACACTGCACATCGTCCCCAGCCCGACAATGTCAACAATACGTAACTTCAGCAAAGATCTGCTACCGGACAGGCTTCTCAAGATGTATTTGCAACGTGTGCTGGAGGGCACAGGCGCTATTTGGAAAATCATTAGCCCTCAAAACTGGCACAGTCGGCTAAGACAGCCACAGATTTAGCAGAATTAAGGGAAGACCTATTCTATCCAGTCAGTACTCCTTCCCCTGGGTACTGGAAACTTACTCTGGCGAACGCAACGGACACGCGACATCCTCACAGCCAAGGACAGAAAATGGTGTGTCGCACATCTAATAGAACCTGCTTTACTGCCACCGTAGTGGACTCGTGCATGGCACTTATCATGTTCATTCTAGCGTGCAGCTACATACCTCTTGTTGTCCACAATAGACTGTGCTTTCAACACGACTGTCCTACACTACACAGTTAAAGTAATGCTGTAAGCACCCCAGCAACAAGTACCCTCTTCGCTGGAGTGATTGATGTGGTCATGTCCCATGGCCACAGCGACTGCTTGACCTCATTCGCAATGCGAACTTCCGTCTTCGACAGCGAAATGTGTGGGAATCAGCGCCCCAAGCAAAGGAGTGGCTTCATTGATGTCATTTATGTCACCCCCCACCGGCCTTTTCGTATCGACTGCGAGAGGCGGTGTGTCTGAAATGTTTCCCTCACCCACCCATAAAAAAAACGGCGTGATTTCAGCCAGGCATTGGGCTTCTGACCTCTATCGCACATGCGTCGAAACAAGGGGCGAATGTGGAAAGAGGGGGCGTGTGACAATCTTCCCATCGTGTGAGAGTTCCACTGTGGCGCTGTGCAGCACTGTGGTGAGATTTGGTGCCAATGTGGCATCCATTTACCCACCTTACACGTCACATAAACTTCTGAGCTCTGGCCTCTTTTTTCTTTTTCATGTGCTGACACCTTGCTTTTGAATCGTCGTCGAACACGACGGTAATGTCACACTGCTCCTAGCTTTTGTCCAATTACAGAGGAAGGTGGTTGGTACCTTTGAGCGAAATTTCAAATTTATGTGTCTTAATGGGAGGCCATTACTGGGTTACGAAAAAGTGGTGCTTTAATTGTGTTGTGCAGTGTACGTAGTTTAATTTTGTACTGGGAAACGTTTTACGGGTTTTCCACGTATTTACTAACAACATAAAAGTGACATTTAACTGTTCCCAATCACAGCTCCAAGCTCGCACCTCACCGGTCAGAATTTTTAGTACGTAGTTTGCGACACCCCCTCCTAATTTTCCCTGTTTCGCTCGACTACAGACCTTGGAACCGTTGCTTCTCACCCGTGTAGATCCTCAGTTGGCATTACGAGGCTGAGTGCACTCCTTTCCACCCGTCCCACAAAGGAAAAATCCCTGGCAGTAGCGGGATACGAGCCCGAATCCACCGCGTAGCATACAGACACGCCGACCAATAAGCTGCAGAGGAAGACGGGACATTTGAAACAGTGCGGCAAAATGTTAAGTGCGCTTTTATTAGTTGCTGTGTGTTATTTGTTGCTATAAATTGAAAGTTGTTTATGTTAATAAAAACCTAAATATTCGTTAGAGTTTTATTTCAAGGTACTTAGCTGAGGATTATATATAACATCTAACCTTATCCCCACAGCATCCTGATCTCAAAGATATAGGAAATTGCATGGGAGTTCAACCTCTAACTGCATCTCGTTCTTGGTTTGTTTTAAAAAGAACAATTCTGGTGTCTCAGCACCGTCGTTTACTCTCTTGTTTCCTAGCTTCCTTATGAAAGGATGGACTAAAGGCTGGTATCGTGTGCAACGAGTAATATGTTGAGTTAAATTACATTATTGTGAGTATTTACTTTAATCAGGTTTTACTATTTATTTTTTCCTTGTCCTCAGCTGATTTTCTTTTTTAATGTCTTCGCCATATATTCGTCGTCCGTCGTCTCAACCAATTGTCGTACCATTTAGTTCTTCAAAATCCGCGTCCAAGCGACTGGAGACGACGCGTGCGAAACGGGTCGGTGTGATACGCGTGGCAGTCGTCGATACACGTTTGTTTGTTTCACGTGATACTGTTCTCATAGTGTTAACGTTAATGTAATTCTTCTTCCTTTCTATATATATTTTTGTAACACAATTTTTCAAACAATCCTTCAAAATATAAAGACAAATTTTCAACGTAAACAACACTTCAATAGAAATTACGAGGGAGTACTGAAAAGTAATTCCTCCGAATTTTTTATGCGGAAACCCTTAAAGATTATTAAATACAACAAATGTTATTAACATTCTACAGCTGTATTCTTCGTGTCGACATATTTATTTCTCAATGTATCACCCTGGCGACGAACACATTTCTCTCGACGAGGGACATGTTCAGCAGCGCCGGGTAGCTGCGTGATCTGAGGCGCTTTGTCACGGTCCGCGCGGCTTCCCCCGTCAGAGGTTCGAGTCCTCCCTCGGACATGGGTGCTGTGTGTTGTCCTTAGCGTAACTTAGTTTAAGTTAGATTACGTAGTGCGTAACCTTAGGGAACGATGACCTCAGCAGTTTGGTCCCATAAGAGCTTACCACAAATTTCCAAGAGACCTGTTTGTTGACAACGTCACTGCGGAATGTTTGACTTTGTTGACGGAGCCACAGTCCCACACTTACTTGCAACGCTTCATCACTATCAAAGTGAAGTCCTCGAAGGTATTCCTTAAATTCTGGAAACAGACGAAATTCTGATAGGCCGAAGTCGGGACTGTATGGAGGCGTCGGACTACTGCAGTGCTCGTGTGTTGTGTGGTGTTGTCATGCTGGAGGAGAGCGTGCTCTATTCGTGGACGCAATTTTCGAAATCGAAATCGATTACAACACTGTTCTTTTTTCTTTCACTTGTGCCAACGTACTTTCGCGACGAAGCGCAAATTGAGACGCGTATACAGACTTTGTACGCTCCTGTTGGCGACGCTCTGCGCTGACACCGAAGCGCGCGCACGCTGTAATCTTCCTCAAACGATTTTACAGAAACTATTCTGTAAAAATATTTGATTTTTGCCTTGCTTGTAGCGTTATATCTCAGCTTCGTGGCGAATTGTTCATCATCTCGCTAACGGTCATAATTATTGTGATATACACATTTTAGTAAGATACTACGCAAAATTCGAAAAGTTTGCAATGAAAAATAGGGGTCACTAAGATTTTGCTTTTGGTGCGTATTACACCATATGTTGCTGCGTATAAAATTTAGCTAAGATATTGAATTTTTCTTTAGACTTGGGAGCAGTCTCTATCTGCCTCCGATATCGACAAAATGGATCCTATGTAGCGCGTTCACTCCCGATCTCACGCCCGCGGGAATGAAATATTCGCAACATCCCTCATATCTCCTAAATAGTTCGAGACATCGAAACGAGATTTTGGCGAATGATGGCACACAAGGAGGAGAGTATTTTGCCAGTTTGTAAACACTATGAACTTTCTAATAGATGGCGATATATCAGAAGTTCTTATTATTTTTTTTTTATTCTAGTGACTGTAATGCTGTAAGAGCTATCATCGACAGCTAGTGAAACAAGAGTATTTCTTCTCTTATTTTACCGCAATCTGACACAATGAGGTTTTTCGTAAGCTGTTGAGCGCTCTGATCGCCAATTACTTGTTTAATGAGAAGCCCTGTTTCAGAATTCTGTCACAATAGCTGCTGCAAAATTGAGTTTGTGCAAATTATACTGTGTTTTGGCAAAAGAAGTCCAATTAAACCTGTCAACAAGAGAAATGTGGCCGTTACTCATAAACGACGATGCTTCTTCGAATCAGAAAAGGTTAGCAATTCACACAAAAATAAATAGCCAGTTCTGTTGAAATTTTGGTTGAATCCCATAACCCATCGTATTTTTAACACTGAACGACTGGAATGCGAACTTACCAAAGGATTTTATTCCTTTTCTTCATCTGAACAGTATTAAAATAATGACGAGGGTAGCCTTCAGGCGGAATGACACGCACACGCCAGATACTGGTTACCTACTGCTTGCCAAATTGACAATGTGTGATTCGCTAGTAAAATAGCTGTTACTGAGGAAAGTAAACATTTGATACGTCGCACAACACAATGGCCAGTGTGTCTTCAGCAGCTGAGAATAATGCGCGAGACAGGAATGCACGAGCTAGCCATGTGTGCCTTGTGAGAGGAGGAGTTCACATCGATCGAAAAACAATGTCATGAAAGTACATCTGCCTTTGTCAGCAATACATTTCAACAAATTAAATGTACCAGATCACCACACCCTTTCAGGATACTCATACTTTTGGAATAATACTGACCTCTACTTCATTTGTGTAGCCTCTTGTGTAATTAGTTTATTAATGCTGATAGTGTGTATGCAACCATTGAACTGCTTTTCTCGTCACGACGAGCTGATTAAAACATGTTATTTGTGAGGGCTTCTCGACTGTTTCTAACTCGCAGTGGAAATGTGATGTCCACATGTATGTAGTATAATGCCTCTTATTACATCCACAACCAAGTAATGACAGTGCAACGTATGTACTTAATATCCTGGAAGCTTTTTACGAGGGGCACAAAGGGGTCATACCAGTGGAAATTACGCCTTTTCGACTTTTTGTAACAGATCGTTGAGATACGTTAGCATTACAGGCAGCAAGTACATAAACTTGGCCGGCCGATGTGACCGAGCGGTTCTAGGCGCTTCAGTCTGGAACCGCGCGATCGCTACGGTCGCAGGTTCGAATCCTGCCTCGGGCATGGATGTGTGTGATGTCCTTAGGTTAGTTAGGTTTAAGTAATTCTAAGTTCTAGGGGTTCAAATGGTTCAAATGGCTCTGAGCACTATGGGACTTAACATCTCTGGTCATCAGTCCCCTAGAACTTAGAACTAGTTAAACCTAACTAACCTAAGGACATCACACACATCCATGCCCGAGGCAGGATTCGAACCTGCGACCGTAGCAGTCGCGCGGTTCCAGACTGAGCGCCTTAACCGCGAGACCACCGCGGCCGGCAAGTTCTAGGGGACTGATGACCTTAGATGTTAAGTCCCATAGTGCTCAGAGCCATGTGAACATAAACTTGTTTTACTTTCCTGTCTTGCTTCTAGACCACATGATATTTAATATTCCGTACTTCCTTATTCAATACCCTCGCGATGAATCGTCTGTTCCTTCTTATGACCTGAAAACATTGTGGACGCAGAATCTAATGGCTCACCAGTTATTGAACCGTGCATTGTTCTTGACAAAAGAATAAATGGCTCTGAGCACTATGGGACTCAACTGCTGAGGTCATTAGTCCCCTAGAACTTAGAACTAGTTAAACCTAACTAACCTAAGGACATCACAAACATCCATGCCCGAGGCAGGATTCGAACCTGCGACCGTAGCGGTCTTGCGGTTCCAGACTGCAGCGCCTTTAACCGCACGGCCAATTCGGCCGGCGACAAAAGAATAAAAAAGAAATGTATACAGTTATAGCGCCATGTTACACGCTACGATTCAGACCCCTCTAGCGGTAGAGATGTGCAAATACGTAAGCATGTACAAAAAAGATGTAAATGTTAATAACGTTTTGTTTTATTTAAAAAGCTTCAAGAGTTTTCGCGTACATAGTTCGAAGACATTACCTTTCACAGTACGCCTCGTATAATTTTAGTGGGTGTCTTGAGGTGTGACTTCTTCAGGAGGAATGTAATAACACGACGTCTAAATGTCGACACTATCAGCAAGAAATATAATTACAAAAGGAACTGCTTCTCTTGAACGAGTTTCTTATCCGAAAATACCCACAACTTTACAGTTAAGTAGTCCCGTATGACATGGTGGTTTTGAAAGCTAGATGTAACGCCACTTTACACTCATTTCATTCCCATTCCTAAGGCGTCGGGTCAACATGCTTTGGGAAATGGGCCCAATATTGCGCTTGGAGTCCAAGACGTGTTTCACCTACTGATAGTTTTCCACGCTTTCGTAGGCCAGCAGTTGGACATTTTTTAATATTACCTCTGCTATATGCTTTCGGTAATCAACGTATGTTTCCTTTTTCTGACCGTGTATTGTTTTTTGGATAATGCACGTACTAAATAGAGTAATATCCGACACATGAAAAAAAAAAGATTGGTCCGACTTTCATTCCCACGAGTGTGACTCGTGATGTTTACGTTTGGTTCGTATCTGTTCTCAAGAGTTGGACTCGTAAAAGTACGGCAAGGGATTAATACGATGATGTAATGGATCGGCCGCCACTGACGCGGCCGTAAGTGCTTATGGGATGTTACAAAAGCAAACCTGTCTTCGTTCAGTAGGCAGAATACGAAGTCCGATGGCGTTTTTCGAACATTTTATAAGAAGGTTAATTCTGAGGTAAGAAATTTTATTTATCTTTCCACGGTCACGCATCGTCTACATCTACATCTACATTTATACTCCGCAAGCCACCCAACGGTGTGTGGCGGAGGGCACTTTACGTGCCACTGTGCTCGAATCTCTCTAATTTTACATTCGTGAAATCCTCGGGAGGTATAAGTAGGAGAAAGCAATATATTCGATACCTCATCCAGAAACGCACCCTCTCGAAACCTGGACAGCAAGCTACACCGCGATGCAGAGCGCCTCTCTTGCAGATTCTGCCATTTGAGTTTGCTAAACATCTACGTAACGCTATCACGCTTACCAAATAACCATGTGACGAAACGCGCCGCTCTTCTTTGGATCTTCTCTGTCTCCTCCGTCAACCCGACCTGGTATGGATCCCACACTGATGAGCAATACTCAAGTATAGGTCGAACAAGTGTTTTGTAAGACACCTCCTTTGTTGATGGACTACATTTTCTAAGGACTCTCCCAATGAATCTCAACCTGGTACCCGCCTTACCAACAATTAATTTTATATGATCATTCCACTTCAAATCGTTCCGTACGCATACCCCCAGATATTTTACAGAAGTGACTGCTACCAGTGTTTCTTCCGCTATCATATAATCATACAATAAAGGATCCTTCTTTCTATGTATTCGCAATACATTACATTTGTCTATGTTAAGGGTCAGTTGCCACTCCCTGCACCAAGTGCCTATCCGCTGCAGATCTTCCTGCATTTCGCTGCAATTTTCTAATGCTGCAACTTCTCTGTATACTACAGCATCATCTGCGAAAAGCCGCATGGAACTTCCGACACTATCTGCTAGGTCATTTACATATATTGTGAAAAGCAATGGTCCCATAACACTCCCCTGTGGCACGCCAGAGGTTACCTTAACGTCTGCAGATGTCTCTCCATTGAGAACAACATGCTGTGTTCTGTTTGCTAAAAACTCTTCAATCCAGCCACACAGCTGGTCTGATATTCCGTAGGCTCTTACTTTGTTTATCAGGCGACAGTGCGGAAGTGTTGAAGGTGGGCCGATAACACAGACGCCGCCGATTTTAATTCCTTCACTCATCATTATAATCGCACTTTGTCTCTTTCGCTTATCTTACTCCTTAGTACCAACATTTAAAAAAGTAACATTCTGAGAAAGCGCGGTTATAGAAACCATTACCACCCGTAGCATTTTTACACTGAACGTGTGAGGCATCCCGCATACATAGCTGGTCGAGACGTCTGTTACTTGGCGATTCATGCAGCGTCGTAGGTCTGGTAAGTTTGCACAGAAGTGCGTGTCCAACAGCCGTGTAAGAGAGCGCAAGGGAGCACGGAATTTTAATGGACAGCGGACAGAGCAGGCTGGGACAACTGCTGGCAGGGGGTTGGGTGAAGAGACGGGCGGGGAGGAGAGAAGAGAAGAAGACAAGAGCAATAAATCAAGGGCTGCCCGCGGGAAGGCTGCGGCGGCAGCTTGCTCCTGGCGCGGCCGCTTCTAATTCTCGCGGGAATCCCTCTTCAGGCAGCCACGCGAGAAGTGCCTTTGTTCCTCAGCTGCGTAGGCTGACATGCGACGGATATTCCGAAAGTTTTACGGTCCAACACGCATATGGCACAAATGTTTCAAAATACTGAAATCTTTGTAGTAAATGACGATTGATAAGATGACCCACTGTCATGTTTTGGAGATGTCCGTTTGGCTTCTACAATGTATCTTTCATTCTGCAGCGAAGTCTACGTTGATCTGAAACTTACCGGAGATTAACACTCCCAACTTACTGGAGATTAAACCGCCCTGTGCAAGATCAGGAGTCAAACCTGGAGCCTCGCCTTTCGCGGGCAATGCTTTTACCAACTGAGTTATCCAGCAACGACACACTGGGTGCCCTCACAGCTTTACTTACGCTAGTACCTCGCCCCCTGCTTTCCAGTCTTCACAGAAGTAGGGCAGAGGTACACGCGGAAGTAAAGCTACGAGGGCAGCCGCTCAGTCGTCCGTCTCTTAGCTGAGTCGTTAGCACGTCTGAGGGCCATGCAGCTAGCCCGTGTTCGATTCCTGGCCGGGGTGGAGATTTTCTCCGCTCGGGGACTGTTGTGTTGTCTTCGTTTTCATTTCATCATCATCATCATCATCGACACGTGAGTCGGTCGATGTGGTGTCGCCTGGAAAGACTTGTAACTCGGCGGGCAAACTTCCCCACGTGGCAACTCCCGACCATCGATGTCATCCGGTGGCTCAGTTAGGGTGGGCATCGCGCACAAAACGTTTCGTGTTTGTGGGTCCTGAGTCCTGATCCAGCACAGGGGTTTTAATGTGCCACGTACGTGTGGCGATCATGTAAGTAAGCAAGGCGTGATGCCGCGTTAGTATTCAATAAATAGTGTGACGGTCCGCCTATATCGGCCGTATATGCGCCTTTTTTATTTGCTCTTGTAAAACAATAAGGCCTGGGCAATGTAGAAAAACATGTGCTGAGCTATGGAATTAAAGCTACAAGTGAGAGAGAATCCTGTGAAAATTGTTTGCCGGCCGCGGTGGTCTCGCGGTTCTAGGCGCGCAGTCCGGAACCGTGCGACTGCTACGGTCGCAGGTTCGAATCCTGCCTCGGGCATGGATGTGTGTGATGTCCTTAGGTTAGTTAGGTTTAAGTAGTTCTAAGTTCTAGGGGACTTATGACCACAGCAGTTGAGTCTCATAGTGCTCAGAGCCATTTGAGCCATTTTTTGAAAATTGTTTCAAGTAAATCACGCAGTATTTCAAACAGCCAGGGAACGGACTAATCGTCGTTAGTGTGAGCGGTGAGAGCACCCTGACATTGGTTTAACCAGCAATGAGCGTCCGGAAGCCATTGCTGATTAATGAAGACATAAAATAAATTGTAATGCGCCATTTCAGAATAAAAACAGCCTTAGTTGCGAAAATATTTAATGTCAATGGCGCGTGTCATTCTTTTGGGCCAACATGAGATTGTGGATATAAAACAACCGTCATATAGCCATATAAAATGGGAACAACAGTAACTAGATACGTAAAAAATCCGTCATAAAAACATATAAAATGCAAGGTAGACCTTGAACACACCAGCTGAATCCTCCACAGTAGTATAAAATAGGGCCACACTTACAAAAATAAATGTGGTATGAAATGCACGCAGCACAATGCCTTTTTGGCTGTGACAGAACAGGATGCAAACACAGCGTTTAGTGTGACAAGAGGTGCCCAGGTGGCACGCATGACAGGCCTAAGGTAAATTTACGAACTATGAAAGCGACGTAAACCGAATACATTAAGGCACACGTAAATAAGCCGTTGCAACCACATGAAAACAGAAGAATGTTAAATATAACACAGAATAATTATGTAATATGTTGACAAAGTATGTAAGTAGGCTGTTTAGGTTCTTATATTGGTAACGCCACGTAGCGCTCTGTATGAAAATCACTGGCTGGGCTGTGTGCAGTCTGTGGCTAGTTGGCATTGTTGTCTGCCATTGTAGTGTTGGGCAGCTGGATGATAACAGCGCGTAGCGTTGCGCAGTTGGAGGTGAGCCGCCAGCAGTGGTGGATGTGGGGAAGTGAGATGGCCGATTTTTGAGAATGGATAATCTGGAGGTGTGTCCATCAGAAACAGTACATTTGTAAGAATGGATGTCATGAACTGCTATATATATATTATGACTATTAAGGTAAATACATTGTTTGTTCTCTATTAAAATCTTTCATTTGCTAACTATGCCTATCAGTAGTTAGTGCCTACCGTAGTTTGAATCTTTTATTTAGCTGGCAGTAGTAGCGCTGGCTGTATTGCAGTAGTTCGAGTAACGAAGATTTTTGTGAGGTAAGTGATTTGTGAAACGTATAGATTAATTTCGTCAGGGCCATTCTCTTGTAGGGATTACTGAAAGTCAGATTGCGTTGCGCTAAAAAAATATTGTGTGTCACTTTAAGCACAGTCATGTATACTTTTTCTAAGGGGACGTTTCAAGTAGCAAATCAAAAAATGTCATTAACACTGTCATACGGAGTAAAACAGCTAAATTTTAGAGTTGTTGCACAGCGTATACACACAAAATCAACACACGGAGCGAGATAGCGCAGTGGTAGCACACTGGACTCTCATTCGGGAGGACAACGGTTCAATCCAGCGTCCGGCCATCCTGATTTAGGTTTTCCGTGATTTCCCTACATCGCTCCAGGCAAATACTGGGATGGTTCCTTTGAAAGGGCACGGCCGACTTCCTTCCCTAATCCGGTGAGAGCGATGACCTCGCTGTTTGGTCTCTTCCCCCAAACAACCCAACCCAACCCACAAAATCAACAGCCCATCAGGTACGGAGGCAGCCGTAACCATTGCTAACTACTGACAAAGACCTTTTTCTTGTAATTACAACAAAAGTATGAGTTACAGAAAATAAAAGGAAAAAAGTTACAGAATATAACAAAATTAAGTAACATGCGATAAAGAAAAGTTCATTAATAAGCCCCGCTATGAAAAATAACTTCCCTAACTTCTCACGGTGTTAATTTTTGTAAGCGTGGCCTTATTTTGCACTACTATAGCGGCGCCAGCTGGTGTGTTCAAGGTCCACCATGCATTTTATAAATTTTTATGACGCAACAGTTACTGTTGCGTCCATTTTATATGGCAATATGATGAATGGGTTTCATACCCAGGTACTTTTACACAATCTGATCATGCCCCAAAAGTATGAAACGCGTCACTGACATTAAATAGTTTCGCAAACGAGACTGTTTTTATTCTGAAATAACTCGAAACTGATTGCTGTAGCACCCTGTCACAATGGAATGGAATAATTTGCAATGCATCAGTCGTCGCGTGTATTCTTACGTAATGTTATTAGGTGCACCAGGCCAGAATCATTGACTGGGATTGTTGTTAATACATCCATATTTACAAAAAAAAAGAACATCTTCATATTCATAGGAAACGTACATTAGTATATTCCGCAGAAATGATTAGCATTTGAAACATGGCGGCCCGCGGGTTCAATGTCAACATCGATATCGCGGCTCGACACCACCTACAGCTAAAACGTGCCTGAGGCTCTCGTTGTCGCTATAAACCGGAGGCAATGGATCAGTGTGGCTAGAGCGGACGTGCTGGACGCCTCGCAGACGTTTGCGCGAACCGTGCCGTCACTGCAGTGGGTTTGAAAAGAGGGCGCATTATTGGCATGAGACAATGTGACGCATCCATCCAGGAAATTGCTACTCATCTGGGACGAAGTGTTTCGGCAGTGCAACGGCTGTGTGCAGAATGCATCCCGAAAGGCCATAGAATATGATGAGATGGATCAGGTCGTAGCAGGGCCCACGGCGACCCTGTGCCTACGAGGCAGCAGGAGACATAGTGAACCAATGTGACTGAAATTTTAATCATTTCTGCAAAACATACTAATATACAAGCTCTGTGAATATGAACGTCCTATCTCTTGTCGTTCAAGGTGTCGTGTTTTTTCTGAACATGAGTGTTCATTGACAAGTAGTGTCTGTTCTTTCGGACGACAGAACAGACACCACTGGTTGTACAGCGGCCGTAAAGAAATTATATTACAAAAGATCAGGAGTTCAGCCGCCTGGAGGCACTGAAATGAATCAGTAGCAAAAATTGTACCGCGTCAGGACTCAAGGCCGGATGCTCTACTTCTCTGGAACAGTTGCCTTAACCGCCTTTTTTTTGCGTTTTGTTCGTTATTGTTCGTTGCATTCGTTTGTGGCAGACGTTACATGACATGCGTTGAAGTTCATCAAACGTGTGTGAAATCTTATGGGACTTAACTGCTAAGGTCATCAGTCCCTAAGCTTACACACTACTTAACCTAAATTATCCTAAGGACAAACACACACACCCATGCCCGAGGGTGGTCTCGAACCTCCGCCGGGACCAGCCGCACAGTCCGTGACTGTAGCGCCTAGACCGCTCGGCTAATCCCGCGCGGCAGAAGTTCATCGTTAGTTCCTTCACTCAGTGTTTTTATTACAGAACATAGCGAATACGCTGAGCTACCTTGACGGCTCCGCCTCTGCCATCCAGACACGTTTTCTGTCCAGCCTAAATTCTCAACCTGTCGCGCACAAGTAGCTTCCCCATCCATTAGCCCCGCTGCTCCTACCATATGAAAGGTGGGCTATGATATAAATACATGTATGTGTATGTGTGAGAGAGAGAGAGCACAAGGTCAGACAGGACACGAATTGACGTAGAAAACTGGCGCATGTCGTTTGCAAAGAAATCGTCTCAGTATCCGTTTTATTAAGTTTACAGAAGCTACTGGGAACCTAAATCAGGATATCTGTACGGCGGTTTGAAGCCCTATCCTTCTGAACGCGAATCCAGTGTGCTGACCATTGTGACACCTCGGTCGGATAGCATGAGAGGCAGAGGTGAGTCGTCTGCGAAGGAACAGGTTCACTAACCTGAACGAATGGACCGAGTAACGATTTCTGAGGAACGATGGTTCACCGTTCCCTTCAGGTCGGTCACCTTCCCGTCTTGATTTCGTTCAGTCAGTCTCTCTTGTTTTCTTTTCTTTTTTTTCTTCTTTTTTTCAAGTTCAAGGTCCACTGTTCTTTGCTGAGATTCATTCCCTTTCGTTCATTGCTTTCGCTCGTCCAATTTCAAACTGTTCTCGCAATCTCAGCTTCTAGTTCTCAAGATACGCCGTTCAGCGTCAATTGCAGATAACTTATAACTGTTTTATGGTTATATGTTAAAATGAACACAACAAGCCCAGAGTTACTGCAACTTTTTTTCTAGTGCGTGTTTTCGAGAACAAAGTGCCCATAATTTCCATGTTATCTTTCACAAATAATATTTATGAATAGCAATATTCAAGTTATCTTATGCAACTTTTAGAGATGATGGTATGGCCCAAAACAGGAAAAAAGTCTAGTAAATACAAGCTTTAAAATGCATATCCTATATGTTAAAAAGATATTCATCTGCGATACTGTGCAACAAATCTCTTCTACTGCAAACTCTTTGCTATCTATCTAGTAAACATGGGCTTTAAAATGCATACCTTACATGCTATTATCACTTGTTCCGTAGAAGAGATGTGTTTCACAGCCAAGACGAACAAGTGCTCATATCTCTTAAAGTAAGCACTGTAGAGTCCATGTTTACTGAATCTTTTTTTAGCTCATTTTACTACACGCCAAAATATGGAAAGCAAAGAGCTTCTAGTAGAAGAGAGGTCTCACAGTAGCGAGGATGAACAGATGCTAATAGCTCATACGGTACGCATTTTCTGTTTTGTTCAGAGGTTTTGTTACTGAAAAGTTGTTCGTTCGTATCTCACTAATGCAACTTCTTTTAGTTTCATCTGAATTTCATATATTAAGAAATGAAAACGTTAACTAAAAACATTTATCTACAATATTTAACAAAAATAACGTCTTTATATTTTTATTTACTCATCATACGAAAATAAACATTTGATACAGACATACAGTATTACGTAATTGGATAAAAAAGGAACCGGGAGTGAATACATGTGAACAGGTCCCAAAAACGATCGACCAGCAGTGAACGTGTTTGCCCGTTTCTGATGAGCAGAGAGTTAGAGGAAAACATACAGAATATATGAAAGAAATAGGAAAAGTGAGACAAGGATGGGCAGACATTAATAGGAGAGGGGCAGAATAAGAATAACAACTCGCAATTGATACGAGTTACCCACCGATTATCGTCGATAAAAGCAAGATTTTTAAGACAAAGACTATATGGAAGAAAGGAATATACAGAAAATTAAAATGACCTTTAATATTTTCGAAACTGTGAATCATGCTTTAAACCAAGATTCCGTAGGGGCTGAAAAAGTTGACAACCAGTGTGTATTAACATTTTTAGCTTTCAGGAGTAAGTATTAGCACACTGAGCGTGGGGAAATCTAGAAATGGTTTTTATAGAGAAGTTGATGTGAACTGAAAGAAAGAAGTAAGATGACGTCGTTACAGATGGCACACAAGCTTGGATATGGGAACGGAAATCGGACGTGACATTAAAAAAAGATGTTTGGCTTAAACGATTTAGATAAATTAGGGCAAACCTAAAACTGGATGACAGGGTGAGGGATTGAACCGCAGTCCTGCAGACCAGTGCCTCACCACAGTGACACCTCACTATATGACGCACACAGACTGTTGCTATTGCAGCCCCTGCTGCTGCTACTAATGGTGATGAGCATTATGATTTCATAACATTAAGTACAGTAATACCAGCCGAGTTACACATGTTGATACAGACTTGAGAGTAGCAGTTTGACGCAAGGAATATACTACTGGTGGTGTTCAATAAGTAAGGCAACGCCTTGTTATTGTCGCCTAATTTCGGTTCAATAAATTCGGAATTTGTTGTGAGACATCGTGGAATATCCCCGCTTCAGGCCCTAAAGTTTCATGAAGTTCGGATACATGGCGGAACTACGCGAAGCCCGTAAATGTGGGTTCCAAGCGAAGATCTGTCACTGAGTTTCTTATGGCGGAAAACCAGGGCAACACAGTTAGTCGTAGGGGCTTGCAGGATGTCTGTGAAGACCTGGTAGTGAACAAATGCGCGGTGAGTCGTTGGGCGATGCGTCTGCCATCATCGCAGCAAGGTCACGCAAATCTGGCCGATCTCCCGCGTGCCGGCCGTCCTCACACAGCGGTAGCTCCTGCAACGTTGGAACGTGCGGACACTCTCATTCGAGGTGATCGACGATCAAACACCTCGCTGCACAACTGCACGTCTCTGTTGGTAGTCCTGACACTCGTCCACCAGTTTCGAGTATTCCAAACTGTGTGCCCGCTGGGTTTGTAGTCGCCTAATAATAATTCCAATCCCAAAGAAAGCAGGTGTAGACAGATGTGAAAATTACCGAACTATCAGTTTAATAAGTCACGGCTGCAAAATACTAACGCGAATTCTTTACAGACGAATGGAAAAACTGGTAGAAGCCAACCTCGGGGAAGATCAGTTTGGATTCCGTAGAAATGTTGGAATACGTGAGGCAATACTGACCTTACGACTTATCTTAGAAGAAATATTAAGGAAAGGCAAACCTACGTTTCTACCATTTGTAGACTTAGAGAAAGCTTTTAACAATGTTGACTGGAATACTCTCTTTCAAATTCTGAAGGTGGCAGGGGTAAAATACAGGGAGCGAAAGGCTATTTACAATTTGTACAGAAACCAGATGGCAGTTATAAGAGTCGAGGGGCATGAAAGGGAAGCAGCGGTTGGGAAGTGAGTGAGACAGGGTTGTAGCCTATCCCCAATGTTATTCAATCTGTATACTGAGCAAGCAGTAAAGGAAAAAAAAGAAAAGATCGGAGTAGGTATTAAAATCCATGGAGAAGAAATAAAAACTTTGAGGTTCGTCGATGACATTGTAATTCTGCCAGAGACAGAAAAGGACTTGGAAGAGCAGTTGAACGGAATGGACAGTGTCTTGAAAGGAGGATATAAGATGAACATCATCAAAAGCAAAACAAGGATAATGGAATGTAGTCGAATTAAGTTGGGTGATGCTAAGGGAATTAGATTAGGAAATGAGACACTTAAAGTAGTAAAGTAGTTTTGCTATTTGGGGAGCAAAATAACTGATGATGGTCGAAGTAGAGAGGATATAAAATGTAGACTGGCAATGGCAAGGAAAGCGTTTCTGAAGAAGAGAAATTTGTTAACATCGAGTATAGATTTAAGTGTCAGGAAGTCGTTCCTGTAAGTATTTGTATGGAGTGTAGCCATGTATGGAAAAGTGAAACATGGGCGATAAACAGTCTGGACAAGAAGAGAATAGAAGCTTTCGAAATGTGGTACTACAGAAGAATGCTGAAGATTTAATGGGTAGATCACATAAATAATGAGGAGGTATTGAATAGAATTGGGAGAAGAGGAGTTTGTGGCACAACTTGACCAGAAGAAGGGATCGGTTGGTAGGACATGTTCTGAGGCATCAAGGGATCACCAATTTAGTACTGGAGGGCAGCGTGGAGGGTAAAAATCGTAGAGGGAGACCAAGAGATGAATACACTAAGCAGATTCAGAAGGATGTAGGCTGCAGTAGGTACTGGGAGATGAAGAGGCTTGCACAGGATAGAGTCGCATGGAGAGCTGCATCAAACCAGTCTCAGGACTGAAGACCACAACAACAACAACAACAACAACAACTGCTGACTATAAAACACCAACGAAGGGGCCATCTGTGCGGAATTGTTTGCGTGTTACGATGCTGATCGTGAAAACTTTTTGCCGAACATCGTCACAGGCTATTAAACATGGGTTCATCACTGCGCACCGGAAAGAAAACGGCAATCCGTATTTCCTCCGAAGGAAATATTCGGAGCCGCAGCCTCTGCCGGAAGCCATGGCGATTGTCTTCTGGCACTCTGAAGGGGTTATTCTGCTTGATGTCCTCCCTCATGGCGCAACAGTCAACTTGGAAGTGAACTCTGTTATACTCAGTAAATTAAAGAAACGACTTCAGTGTGTTCGTCGCCACAAAAATGCAAACGAACAAAAACGTAAACGAACTCCTCCTTCTGCGATGACAGCGCAGGGCCTCACACAAGTTGCGAACACGGGAGGAGTTCACGAAACTTCACAGGAGCCCGGATCACTCATCTTCCGACTTCCATCTGTTTGGCCAAATGAAAACTGCACTCCACAGGAAGCTGTACGTGGATCATGCTGAGGTTACTGATGCAGCAAGACGTTGACTCAGACATCGACTAGTGTAGTGGTACCATGCGGGCATACAGACCCTCGCAGTAGGATGGCGTAAGGCCGTCGCATTGAACGGAGATTGTGTTGAAAAATAGGGTTTTGTAGAAATGTTGTGGGGATTCATATGGTGTATTAGAATCCTGACTAAAACCAACCTCCTTTCGGCTAAAATGTGTTGCAGTATTTACCGAACGCGCCTCGTATGTATACTAAATACTAAAACCCAAATGACAGACATAAATAATTAATAAGTTCGGACAGAAAAAATGGTATGAAAAACAAGACGCACCAGGACATGCAGAACATAATTGTTCTTCATATACGTATTTGAAGACACAGAAAGCAAACTCAGTTAGAACAGTTGCAATTTAGTAAAGGAAACTATTTATAATAGTAAGGGCTGTTAGTGATTATAACCTAGAACATTAATGACACACTAAATTCTTCAGAATACTTACAACGTTCTTCAGATGATATAGACCGTGCTCATGGCGTATGATATTACACTTCTGTTAACTGCTCACAAGACACCATTCACTTACCTGAAAAACGAAAAAAATTACATTACAAATATAGCAGACAAATACACTATTTCAACCAGGGTTATGTAATACCGTTCTTGTATCTGGTAATGTCGTGGGGCACTCTAAACAGACATCGCTCACTAGGTATAGCATGTCCTCACTAGTATTAAAAGTATAACTGTCAGTGAGGACACATAGTTACTGATAACAAAAACAATAATTGTAGTTTCACAAATATTTTGTATTCTGGACAAACTGTAATAGCAAGAAAAGGAACGAGTGCGCGTACGTGAAACGTATGTAGAAATTCTGAAGGATTGCATGGCCAGATGAATAGGCATCATTTGTGATGTAAAACATTAATCGGTTGAATACAGACTGAGGTGAGGGGACACCTGCTAATATCGTGTCTGACCTCCTTTTTCCCGGCGTAGTGCAGCAAATCTGGGCGGCATCGACTCAACAATTCGTTTGCAGAAATATTGAGCCATGCTGCCTCTATAGCCGTCCATAATTGCGAAAGTCTGCCAGTGCAGGATTTTGTGCACGAACTGAGTGCAACTGTACCGTCGGGACATTATGCAAATAATGCAGCTGTCATCAATAGTCTCTTCCCTTCCTCCACCATCAATTACATAATATTTTTCATTTTGTTTCTACGTTTAATAAAATGAAGTACTAGGGAAAAACATTACTCCTAAGAACTACACTGATCGGCAAGAAAAATTTGCTTTAAATTCCAGGTAGCGTCTCAAGTACCTGTCTAAAAATGGAAAAAAGACGATTATAAACAAATTAAGCCAGAGATGCAGAAAGAACAAATTTTAGGGAAACTCATGAAGGTAATGAACTTCTTGTCTGGTTAACACCTCTTGCACCTGTCATGTTGTACAAACTTTCGGGCATGCTCCTGATTAACGCTGCAATGTCCTCTTGATAAACCACCTCCCATTCTTTCAGAAGGCCGCCCTGTCGGTCCTATATGATTTCTAAATGTGCTGATGGGCCCTTCTCCCCAGCTGGCTCCAGGTCCCATACGTGCTCAATAGGATTCAGATCTGGGCTTCGAACACGTCAAGCCTTAGCCATGAATCTGTGCTTCATCCAATAATTCTTGCACATGTGGTCGTGCACTGTCATGTATTAGTATAAAACAATCGACAATAAATGGAGCGAAAGGCACAACATGTTCCAAAATAAATTCCTCCACATAATGTACCGAATTACTGTAAATTCCCCATTCTCCATAAAGACAAAATCCGTTCTTGCAGTCATTCTAATTGCTGCGCACAACATCCCACCATCAGGAAACCAACGTGAAACCGCACCCTACCTGAGAATGTGCAAGGGGAATAGCTTCTCCCACCTCTCCTGCTGACACTCGCTTTACCGTCACGTGATCGCACGCCTAATCGCTACTCATCAATGAACAACGCTTGCTCCAATGGTTGTGTTCACCAGCCGCGATATTACCTGTACGATGCTCTTTGAAAAGTTATGAGACTGTAGTAGGCTTTTTGGTTTGGAGCTTGAACTCTTCCAGTCTTCTTCAAACGGTTCTCTCGCTGGCACTGGTGGAGTCGATTCTGTGCTTCAACGGCCAGGATGTTACTGACGGTGGTGGAGAACTTAAAAAGTTAAGAAGTGGTCGTCTCTTGCTGATATTCCTCTTTCTGGGCCTGAGCCTGGTTTCCTTGCAGAGTCTCTAGTTCCCCTGTAGTTTTTTATGGTTCGGGAAATCGTGAAAGGTGTAGTTCTCAACACACCTGCAACGTAATGTGCTGCGCCCATTTTCCACCAAAGCAGCAGCTTTTATAGCATCTTCAAGGCTTAACGACATTTTTACTCCGGAAAACTGATTGTAATAACAGAAAGATTCTAGAAACACGCATGACTGTAATACAATTTGCAATAGGTGATATAAGAACGGGAAAACATTACTGCCTCACATCCAGAGATGTTTTTCAGGTTTCAGGGGAAAACAATTAGGGCTGGTGCGGTAAACAACTACTCTCAAAGCAACAGCAATACAATACGCCGTCTAAAAAATATAGGATGACGTACTACATTTTGATTAAACAGACATCATTCCCTACGTGTTGCGTTTTTCGTGCCAGTCAGTGTGTACTGATTGAAAATACAGGGTGCTTATAAATGAATATCGGGGATTTAACGCTTTATAATATTTATTACATTAAACTTAGTTATACATGATATGTCAAATGAAAGAGCAACTCAAACAGTTTTACCAAGAACCTTATAAATGTTCAATGTGAGCACCATTTGTCACACGGCACACATCAAGTCTACAGCCGAGTTCTTCCCAAACGTTGATAAGTGTGTCTTCAGTGATTGTAGCAACAGCTGTTTCAATCCGGTTTCTTAATTCAGGGAAGTCTGCTGGTAGCGGAGACAAGTACACACGATCCTTGATGAAGCCCCAAAGGAAAAAATCGCATGGCGTTAGGTCGGGTCAACGTGGAGGCCACGCAAAGCTAGCCCTCTCATTGGGCCCCTTGCGGCCTATCCAGCGCTTGGCTATCGACATGATGTGTGCTGTGTGACAAATGGTGCTCCCACTGAACATTTATAAGCTTCTTGGTAAAACTGTCTGAGTTGCTCTTTCACTTGACGTGTCATTTATAACTGTAAGTTTAATGTAATAAATATTATAAAGCGTTAAAACCCCGATAATCATTTATAAACACCCTGTATTGCACAGGACAAATTAAATGTATCGTTGTCATAAATAAATTAGGAATTGTATAAACTTCCTAAAACAGTGCCGGCCGGGGTGGTCGAGCGCTTCTAGGCGCTACAGTCTGGAACCGCTACGGTCGCAGGTTCGAATCCCGCCTCGGGCATGGATGTGTGTGATGTCCTTAGGTTAGTTAGGTTTAAGTAGTTCTAAGTTCTGTGGGACTGATGACCTCAGCAATTAAGTCCCATAGTGCTCAGAGCCATTTGAGCCTAAAACAGTGAAAATAAAAGGAAACATACAAGGTGCCCCAAAACTCCGGCTAGGGACACATTCCTTACACCACAAAGAGGAGAAATGGATAATAAACATGAGCTCTAAAATGCATACTTTAAGAACTACGAGTACTTGTTCACCTCCGCTAGTGTGAACATCTCATCTTCTGGACAGGCGTTCATAGCTCTTGAGGTACGCATTTTACAACCCACATTTACTGTACACTTTTTTATTGTTTTGATTCACACTGTCTCCTCATAAAATAATGAAAGAGTCTGAAGTACAAGAGATGTATTTCATAGTACCGAAGATGTACAACAGCTCACAGGTCTTAAAGTACGCATTTAGAGCTCTTGCTCAATAGCCTTTTTTTTTCCTGTTTTGGTGTTAGGAACCTGTTCCTAAGGTTCGCGGTGTTTTTTTTTTTGGGACACTGTATGGTTCAAATGGCTCTGAGTACTACGGGACTTAACATCTGAGGTCATCAGTCCCTAGAACTTAGAACTACTTAAACCTAACTAACCCAAGGACATCACACACAACCATGCCCGAGGCAGGATTCAAACATGCGACCGTAGTGGTCGCGCGGTTCCAGACTGAAGCGCCTAGAACCGCTCGGCCACACCGGTTGGCGGGACACTGTATATGTTCATGTTTGTGGCAGTACATTGGTTTTTGTGTGATATGTAATAAAAAAAAGGTTTTATTCGTTACTCATAAATTATTAATGGTGTATAATCAGAAATAAAGGAAAAACTGCGTATGACATATCTGGCCAGGATTCCCCTTCTGGGGAGCTCAGCCACCTGGTGCAAATCATTTTATTTGACGCTCGGCGACTTATGCATTGAAGATGATAAAATGATGATGCGCAGAACACAAACATATAGTCCCATGCGGAGAAAATCCCCGACCCGATCTGGAATGGAATTTGGGACCCCGTGATAGAGCGTCAGCAACGCTAACTACAAGACGACAGAAATAAAGCCTTGGTTTGTGCGAACGAAGCTCTTCGATTGTGTTATTCAACGCCATGACCAGTCACAGAGCATATCTTTTTTCTGTTACAAAAGGATTAGTCTTAGATGAGCAGAGTACAGCTGTCAATAGGCACAGTGACTAACAGCTCTCGAATTAATATTTTTCAGCCACAGAAGATTTATTCTTGAATATTTATTTTTTATTTGCACAGCAGACCGTGTCAACTACAAATTTTGGGACTAGAAAAATACTGGCTGGAGGGGCAAGTAAACTATAAAGCGAATCCTCTCCACCTTTTTTGCTTGCTTCCTCGATCTCGCGTCTCGCTGCAGTCCTCAATCGATAGAAATGGTGAAAATCGGAAGCCTCCGGTCCAACTGGATATTTGATTCAGCACAAACTCGCCTACTTTTGAGAGTCTAAAATACTGCTAAGAAGTAGAACTTCGCCGGCTGGGGTGGCCGAGCGGTTCTAGGCGCTACAGTCTGGAACCGCGCGACCGCTACGGTCGCAGGTTCGAATCCTGCTTCGGGCATGGATGTGTGTGATGTCCTTAGGTTAGTTAGGTTTAAGTAGTTCTAAGTTCTAGGGGACTGATGACCTCAGAAGTTAAGTCCCATAGTGCTCAGAGCCATTTGAACCAATTTTTGAAGTAGAACTTCATTGTTGAACACGGGCGAGCTGTATGGCGAACCGAACACACTGTTGCCACATAAATCACTTTAGCGATAGACATCTGTTCGGCTATAGATACTATTTCTGTAGAAATGACACGGTGATAAAAGCGTGCATTTAGAGCTGCAGGCCAAGGGAAAGCCTTCTTCTCGCAGATGTTATGTATAGCTGCCCATGAATCAGGATTTCTTAACGCAAACCGATGGTCGAAATCTATAACGTTCTTGCCCCAATATCATACAGAATGATTTGATGTGGCTGTTTCTCCACATTCGCATGTCGTTGATTGTCTTTTGCCAATTTTATAGGCGTATAGGGGGCATAGTTACGTCCATTGATAGAAATGTTTCGTGTCTCTTTAAAGATTCATGATCAATCTTGAATTGCTACGTCAGTGCTGAACCTCTTTCCCACTAGAAATCCGTAAAATACACTGACGGAAAAAAAATCGAAGGACCAAGAAGAGTTGTGCGAAATAAACGAAAGTGATAGGTGTGTTTCTATATCTGGAAGATGATGTCTATTCAAATTTCGAGCCAACCGCATTAGAGTGGTGTGAGGACGCAAATCAGGTATGCTTTAAATACACGCCTTGGTTACCTTTGAGATTGGACATGTGAGCTGGTGTTAGTCAAGAATGCTTTTAAGGCGACAAAAACGCCATTACCAACACCTGACTGAGTTTGAACGAAGTCGTTATTAGGGCTGCGAGGAACTGTATGTTCCTTCTGCGATACTGCAAAAGACTTACAGGAATGTAGCCAATATACATGACTGCTGGCAGCGGTGATCACGGGAATGTACGATTGCAAGGATACCGGGCTTTGGAAGGCCACGTGGCACTACCGAGAGCATGGTGCTCGACGTATGGCTCTGGCGCATCGTACTGCGTCTGTAGCAGCAATTCGAGCAGCACCTGGCACCACAGTGACATAACGAACTGTTACAAATCGGTTACTTCAAGGACAGCTCCAAGGAAGACGCCCTGTAGTGTGCATTCCACCGACCCCAAAACACCGCCATTTGCAACTTCAGTGGTGTCACGTGAAAGCTCATTGGTGGGTAGGTTGGAGGTCTGTTGTGTTTTGTGACGAAAGCTGGTTCTGCCTCGGTGCCAGTGATGGCCATATGTTGGTTAGAAGGAGGTCAGCTGAGGATCTGTAACCAGTCTGTCTGCATGCTAGACACACTGGATCTACACCTGCAGTTATGGGCTGGGTGCGATTTCGTATGACATCACGAACACTCTCATGGTTATCCCGACTGAAAATTTGCACGTCAGACTGGTGATTCGACCTGCTGTGCCGCCGTTCAAGAACAGCATTTCTTTGTGCCCTGAACCTTAGACGTATCCTGTAGGCTATTTCGTTTGTGATGTTATGCATAGCTGCCAATGAACCAGGATTTCTTAACGCAAAGCGATGGTCGAATTCTACGACGTTGTTGCCCCAATACCACACAGAATGATTTGGTGTACGTACTATTTCCCCACGGTCGCATCTGCCTGACTGTCTTTAGCCAATTTTATGTGCATAGAAGGTACCACTCGCCCACATATCGCTGTTGTTTTCCAACATGCTTTACAGAGTGTCTACATGTTGCCCTGACCTGCTCGATCATCAGATTTGTCTCCAATGGAGCATATGTGGGACATCATCGACTACAGCTACAACGTCAACCACAATCAGCGTTAACCGTCCCTGCGTTGACTGACAAGTGCAGCTGTCATGGAACTCCAACACAAACTGACATCCGTTACCAGTACAACACAATGCATGTTTGCATTCAACATTCTGGCGGTTACACCGGCAATTAATGCGCCAGCATTTCACATCAGCAATGGTTATTTCGCGCGTACATTAACATGTGATCTTCCAAAGTTAATTACTTCCATATGTTACCCAGATGAATATAGTCCTGAAATTTCATTACTCCACATTAACTACTTTTTGTAAAATTTACTATCAAAAACAGCCTTGATCACAGATTATTTATTCCGGTGACCGGTTTCGACCACAACTGTAGTCATCTTCAGACCAATGAGCAAGAACCTGGTGGTAAATCAGTAGTGAAGATGACAACAGTTGTGGTCGAAACCGGTCATCGGAATAAATAATTTGTGATCAAGACAGTTTTTGATAGTTTGTTGTTGTTGTGGTCTTCAGTCCTGAGACTGGTTTGATGCAGCTCTGCATGCTACTCTATCCTGTGCAAGCTTCTTCATCTATCAGTACTTACTGCATCCTACATCTTTCTGAATCTGCTTAGTGTATTCATCTCTTGGTCTCCCTCTACGATTTTTACCCTCCACACTGCCTTCCAATGCTAAATTTGTAATCCCCTGATGCCTCAGAACATGTCCTACCAACCGCTCCCTTCTTCTAGCCAAGTTGTGCCACAAACTACTATTCTCCCCAATTCTATTCAATACCTCCTCATTACTTATGTGATCTACCCATCCAATCTTCAGCATTCTTCTGAAGCACCACATTTCGAAAGCTTCTATTCTCTTCTTGTCCAAATTATTTATCGTCCATGTTTCACTTCCATACATGGCTACACTCCATACAAATACTTTCAGAAACGACTTCCTGACACTTAAATCTATACACGATGTTAACAAATTTTTCTTCTTCAGAAACGCTTTCCTTGCCATTGCCAGTCTACATTTTATATCCTCTCTACTTCGACCATCATCAGTTATTTTTATCCCCAAATAGCAAAACCCCTTTACTACTTTAAGTGTCTCATTTCCTAATCTAATTCCCTTAGCATCACCCAACTTAATTCGACTACATTCCATTATCCTCGTTTTGCTTTTGTTGATGTTCATCTTATATCCTCCTTTCAAGACACTGTCCATTCCGTTCAACTGCTCTTCCAAGTCCTTTGCTGTCTCTGACAGAATTACAATGTCATCGGCGAACCTCAAAGTTTTTATTTCTTCTCCATGGATTTTAATACCTACTCCGAACTTTTCTTTTTTTTCCTTTACTGCTTGCTCAGTATACAGATTGAATAACATTGGGGATAGGCTACAACCCTGTCTCACTCACTTCCCAACCGCTGCTTCCCTTTCATGCCCCTCGACTCTTATAACTGCCATCTGGTTTCTGTACAAATTGTAAATAGCCTTTCGCTCCCTGTATTTTACCCCTGCCACCTTCAGAATTTGAAAGAGAGTATTCCAGTCAACATTGTCAAAAGCTCTCTCTAAGCCTACAAATGCTAGAGACGTAGGTTTGCCTTTTCTTAATCTTTCTTCTAAGATAAGTCGTAAGGTCAGTATTGCCTCACATGTTCAAACATTTCTACGGAATCCAAACTGATCTTCCCCGAAGTCGGCTTCTACCAGTTTTTCCTTTCGTCTGTAAAGAATTCGCGCTAGTATTTTGCAGTGTGACTTATTAAACTGATAGTTCGGTAATTTTCACCTCTGTCGACCCCTGCTTTCTTTGGGATTGGAATTATTATATTCTTCTTGAAGTCTGAGGGTATTTCGCCTGTCTCATACATCTTGCTCACCAGATGGTAGAGTTTTGTTAGGACTGGCTCTCCCAAGGCTGTCAGTAGTTCTAATGGATTGTGGTCTACTCCCGGGGCCTTGTTTCGACTCAGGTCTTTCAGTGCTCTGTCAAACTCTTCACGCCGTATCGTATCTCCCTTTTCATCTTCATCTACATCCTCTTGCATTTCAATAATATTGTCCTGAAGTACATCGCCCTTGTGTAGACCCTCTTTATACTCCTTCCACCTTTCTGCTTTCCCTTCTCATTGATAGTAAATATTACTTTTTGATAGTAAATATTAGTAATAACATTGATCACTGTTTGCTCCCACAATATATTCAAAAGTAATTGCTTTTTGGTGTTGCGAATTTTTTCCTTCAGTGTATTTGCGGTTGGCGGGAAGAGTGGTTCGTGTGGTTGGCGCAGAAAAACCTTGTAGGTGCGCGGAACAGCGCTGCCCAGTTCTGTCCTTTCCCGGTGGCCCCAGGACGGAGCCCTGTGGAGCGCACCCCTTTGAGGCCGCGAGCGCCGCTGTGGCAACGCCGCCTGCCGCTGCCGCCACTCGCCACCCGCCACTTGGCAGGCGAGCGGCGTCGCGCCGCGGGCGTCGTTACACGCGCTGACTCATCGGACTCCCCGTGTGCCGCCATCACGCCACGGGCGCAGCCGCGGTTCTGCAAAACACGGTGCGGGCGCACCAGTCCTATCCCTCTCCCCACCGCTCCCCGTGACGATACGCCGTCATCCGACACCCGTTGGAGGAGACCGCTAATTCGTCCCTGCTTATTGTTGTACTTAACCCCTTGTTTTCAGAAATAAAATATTTGTTACGTATACTATTGGGTTGGAGCAAAGTTCGTAACGTTTTCCCACGAATGTTTAACCACAACCACTGTCGTGCGGGCGGGAATGTTCGTGTTCGGCTTGTACGGGTGCTCTTGAGAGAGTCGGCTTTCGCCTTTCGGTCGAAGTAGGTTACAAGACTGAGCTCTCGCTGCTCTGGACAGCCTGCCTTCCGTTGTCTGTCTAATATACTTTCATTTAATTGTAACTGTTTTACGAAGTTGCTGAAGTTTCGACTTCAATGTAACTTTCCGAGTACAGTTGGCAATAGAGCGTTATCCGTACAAACGGCCTATGTTGTCCGTCTTGAGCAGTTTTAGCTAAAGTCGACTGTATCAGAGTTACTGTGTGACTCCGCTTGTTAAAATCAATCACTGTACCGTCAGTGATTGTGTGGCGAGCCTTCTTCGTTTTTCTAAATGCTAATTTCCTTGTCCTGTTCCAGACCTCACGCCAGCCTGCGTGAGCTAAAACGCGTGCCTTTTGGCCTCCTCTAGTAACATGGTGTTGGCTCTCCTGCCAACCACAACACTGGCGACGACGCAAAACCGCGTTCTTATCGATATTGCCCTGCTTTACTTGTGTAATGGCTTCGCCACAATCTCCAGATGTACTGTCCGAATTTTATCGCTTACAGAATCAGCAGACGCAGGCATTTCTGGATGCCCTTGGACAGCTCGTCCAGGGTCAACGTGCAATGCAAAACGATGTGGCAGCCGCCGCTCCACCGCTAACGCAGCCACAACACGCTGTTGCACCAACTTTTCGACCTTTTGATGCTGCACTGGGAAGCTGGACGGAGTGGTCACGCCAGTTTGAATTCCATCTCGCCGCCTACAGAATTCAAGGTAACGAGCGGCAGCCTTATCTCTTATCATCGGTCGGCGTACAAACGTACCGTGTGATAGTCAAATTATTTCCCCGACGCGACGTAGCAACTCTGTCCTACGAAGAAATTTTGTCTGCATTAGATGCATATTTCAAAGAATCAGTCAATGCAGTTGCGAAAAGGTATACCTTCTTTCGTACAAAACGTACGGCAGGTCAATCGGGAGTGGGTTGCAACCTTGCAAGGCCTTACTAGGGATTGTACTTTTGAGTGTCAATGTGGACTCCCTTATTCAGATACTATGGTACGTGATGCAATTGCACAGAACGTTTCTGATGTTCGTATAAGGGAACAGATTTTGAAACTAGTCAATCCCTCCCTTCAACAAGTGATGGACATATTGGATCGGCAGGACACACTTGACTTTGCTCAGGAATAATTTGAAACTTCACCAGCCGTGTGTCAGATTAACCGGCCCGCCGGGCGAGCTGCATGGAGCAGTAAACAGCCCGGCCGCGCCGCTGCCGCCTGGCTCTCAGCCACGTGTGCCGCGCGGCAAGCAAATGCAATGCTCAAATCCTGCCTGCGGTGCGCTACTAGACATTCGCGTGAGAATTGCCTGTCACGCCAAGCTATTTGCCTTTATTGTAATAAACAAGGACATGTTCAGAGTGTTTGCCAGAAAAAGCTCAGATCGGAAGCTCAAAACCATTCCAGGCCCTTTGCTTCGCGCCGGAATCGGAATCAAACCAAGGATACTCAGGCTCGCGAAACTTTGCCCATGGAAATTCATGTAGTTCATTCCACTCCGCCCAGTGCCACTCTCTCTAACAGTGACTGTGTTCGTCCCACAAATAGTGTGCGTCGACATCGCCGGAAATCCCGTAAAGTCGCAAGTGATTTTGTACCAGTGTCAGTTCATATTGCACGAGACAGTCGCTCTTGTCGTCAGCAGGACAATAAACTTTTTGTAGACTTGGACATTAACGGCAAAGTGATACCATTCCAGCTCGATACCGGAGCTGCAGTTTCGCTGCTCAATCAAGACATGTACAAACAGCTGGGCACACCTTCGTTGCGTGCCGCAAATGTTATGTTAACTAGTTATTCAGGTCAAGATATCCCTGTGTTAGGACAGTACAGCCTTCTTGCAACATACAAAGGACAAACAAAATTTGTGCCATTTTACGTCCTTAGTTCTTCTTCTGCAGTAAACTTGTTTGGTTTCGATTTATTTCAGTTGTTTAACTTGTCTATAGTAAATCGGGTCCTATCAGTGAACCAGACTGTGCCTTCAGACAGTGTTTCTCGTCTATGTGAAGAATTTGCAGACATTTTTGCACCGGGCCTCGGTTGCACTAAGAACTATTAAACACATTTGGAACTGAAAGTAAATGCGCAACCGAAATTTTTCAGAGCGCGCAATGTTCCCCACGCATTGCGTGATGAGGTCGCAAGAAAATTACACGATTTGGAATCACAAGGTGTAATTGAACGTGTGCAGGCTTCTCTCTGGGCCTCACCCTTAGTAATTTTGCCAAAACCTTCCGGAAAATTGCGACTTTGTGTGGACTTCAAGGCAACAGTGAATCCACAACTAGTGATTGCAACTTTTCCTTTACCCCGCCCGGAAGATCTTTTTGACAAAGTGTGCCCGGGTAAATATTTTTCGAAGTTGGACCTAGCAGATGCGTACTTGCAAATACCGGTGGACGAAGAATCCCAGCGCGTTTTGGTGGTTAACACGCATCTTGGTTTGTATCGATTCAAACGACTGCCATTCGGGTGTGCATCCGTCCCTGCATTGTTTCAGCAATATCTACAAACTTTTTGTGCGTCGGTCCCTACTGCAGCAAACTATCTGGACGATGTAGTGATTTCCGGACAGACGAAAGAAGAACATTTAGCCAATCTCAGAACATTATTTCAGGTCTTGCGACAAAATGGTCTTCGCTTGCGGAAGGACAAATGTGTGTTTTTTGCTCGTGATTTGCCATACCTGGGACATGTACTCAATGTCCAAGGCATACATCTCAGTCCCACGCACCTTCGTGCCATACAAGACTTGCCTTCGCCGCAGAATTTGAAGCAGCTACAGAGTGTGTTGGGAAAAATAAATTACTATAACAGATGTGCCACATGCCTCTTCCATTTCAGCTCCGCTTCATCGCTTACGCCGTATAGTTGTTCCGTTCGTCTGGACGACGGAATGCGAACGCGCCTTTCGCCAGTTGAAATCGGCGTTGCTTTCCAATACTTGCCTTACGCCATTCGATCCCCAGAAGCCCCTTTTGTTGATGGTGGATGCATCGGATTTCGGGATCGGTGCTGTGCTTGCGCACAAAGATGGATTGCACGATTGCCCTATTGCCTTTGCGTCCAAATTGCTCTCGTCTGCGCAAAGAAATTATTCACAGATCGAGAAAGAAGCATTGGCTCTCGTATTTGGTGTTAGAGTTTCATGATTTCTTGTATAGTCGTCACTTTACCATCATCACAGACCACAAACCTTTGACATCGCTTTTTCATCCGAACAAGTCTGTACCTCCATGTACAGCGCAGAAATTCATACGCTGGTCTATTTTCCTCTCGCAGTACCGCTACGATATCTTGTATCGGTCCACTGCTAAGCACGGAAACACTGATGCGTTGTCCCGTTTGCCTGTTGCTGAGGATAGAGCATTCGATTCCTCCGAACTTGCTTGCCTGTTCATTTATTCCGAAAACGATGACGTGGTCGAATCGTTTCAGATTGATTTTCGTCGTGTAGCTTCAGCCACAGCTGCCGACCCTGTCCTTGTTACCGTTCTGCGTTTTGTTGCTACGCAATGGCCCTTGTCAAAGTCACGGATCGGGGATCCGTTGGTTCGCCGATTTTTTGCTCACCAGGAGAGACATTTTGCACGACGCAGTGTTTTGCTGTTGCATTCTGATAATGATCAGTCCAGGGTCGTGCTACCACGTTCGTTACAGTCCTCTGTCTTACAGCTTCTCCACCAAGGACATTGGGGTATAGTGAGAACGAAACAACTTGCTCATCAGCACTGTACTTGGTTCGGAATCGATGCTGCGATTACGAATATGTGCTCTTTTTGCATGGTGTGTGCCGAACAACAATCCGCACCGCCGCGGAAATTCTTTGTATGGCCAAAAGCCACTTCCCCTTGGCAACGCTTACACATCGATTTTGCTGGTCCATTCTGGAATGCTCGATGGTTGGTTGTGGTAGATTCATTCAGTAATTTTCATTTTGTTGTCCGGATGTCTTCCACGACGTCATCTGCCACCATCCAAGCGTTATCTGCTATCTTTTGCACAGAAGGTCTTCCACAGACTATTGTTTCCGACAATGGCCCACAATTCATGTCCGCAGAATTTCAGTCATTCTGCAAGGCCTATGGTATTCAACATCTGACGTCCGCGCCGTTTTCGCGACAGTCAAACGGTGCCGCTGAACGATTGGTCAGGACTTTTAAGTCACAGATGTTGAAGTTCAAAGAGTCGCATTCTCGGGAGGACGCGTTATTGCTCTTCTTGTCCTCGTATCGCTCTCAGCCCCGAGATGGTCGCTCGCCGGCTGAGTTGCTCCACGGTCGTCCTCATCGAACCTTGATGTCTTTGCTACATCCGCCGCATCAGGTTCCTGTGCAGCGGTAGGCGCCTGCTTTTGCTCCAGGCGACGTTGTATACTATCGCAAGTATCGAGGTTCACGGCGTTGGCTCGCAGGGCGCATTCTTCGCTGCCTCGGCCGCGCTATGTATTTGGTTTTGGGGGCCTCTGGTGAGGTGCGCCGGTGTCTCAGTCAGCTGCGCCTCTGTCGTCGCATGGGATCTGCCGCTCCCCGTCTGCTTTCAGTGACTGTGCCGTCCGGTCAGTGCCCTGGGGAACCATCTACTGGCTCGCCTCAGCCCCAGGTGTTACCGACGCTGCCTTCCATTTTGCCCCATGGCGACGCGCCGCCGCCACCGCCGCCGCCGCCTGTTCTCCCGCCGGCGACGCCCGCAGTGGACGCGTCGCTGCAACCGCCGGGCGCGTCCCTGGTTCACGCGCCGCCGATCGCTTCCCGTGACCAGTTGTCCTCCGACATGGAACTCTTGCCCGCTCCGGACCATATGTCGTCTTCGCCCGTCGGGTGCCCCGGCCTGATGGAGGTCGACCCTCCGGCCCCTCCTGTCTCTCTGCGGGCGCATACACCGCATGTTGGCGTGCACCCTGGAGCAGGTTTTCAGGCGTTTCCTAGCTCCCCGCGGTCGGAATGGCAGGGTGCGGGTGGCACAGCCTCGCCTGTTTTTAGGCTCCCCACCTCGTCGCATACGTCAACATGGGGTCCTCCCCACGGCGGGCGAAAGCCTTATAACACACCCGTACGCCGATTTGCGGGGGAGGAATGTGGTGTCACCGCCAGACACCACACTTGCTAGGTGGTAGCCTTTAAATCGGCCGCGGTCCGGTAGTATACGTCGGACCCGCGTGTCGCCACTATCAGTGATTGCAGACCGAGCGCCGCCACACAGCAGGTCTAGAGAGACTTCCTAGCACTCGCCCCAGTTGTACAGCCGACTTTGCTACCGATGGTTCACTGCCTACTTACGTACTCATTTGCCGAGACGATAGTTTAGCATAGCCTTCAGCTACGTCATTTGCTACGACCTAGCAAGGCGCCATTATCAGTTACTATTGATATTGTGAATCATGTACCGTCAAGATCGATATTCATCATTAATGGATTAAAGTTAAGTATTCCACCAGCTAATTTCCTTGTCCTGTTCCAGACCTCACGCCAGCCTGCGTGAGCTAAAACGCGTGCCTTTCGGCCTCCTCTAGTAACACGGTGTTGCCTCTCCTGCCAACCATGACATTATCATCACCACGACTCGACGTCGACGCAACCAGCCATCGCTTCCGGTACGCCAGATCGTGTCCTTGCAGTTAAGAAGACAACTTGGTAATGTATGTCCGTAAGATTTGGGAATTTTGCTCTGTGATAATTAGAGCTCAGCAGAGCGCGCCTGTTCCCGTCTTTTCTTACGTGGTTCTGTCTTGGGTGTTCATTGTCTGTTACTGTAACAGCAATTAATGTTGGGTTGGCTGGGCGTTTCTCTTAAGATTTGAGCTGCAAGGAATTGGCTCCAAATACCACTTGGTCATAAACGTCACAAGCTAGTTTACGGACGACTTCACCTCACAGCATTTATTTGAGTATCCAGTTTGACGTATTGTATATGTTTTATGTGTTGTGTTTATTATTTTTAGTTTAGTCATAATAAATTAAATTGTTATTTTGGACAGAACTTTCATTCTGTAGATCGGTAGAGCAACCCTTTCATTTCTCACCACGTTAATGAAACTTATTTATCAAATTAAATTTTTGCAGGTGCCAAACTCTTTTCTACTCTACTTGCAGGGTCGATTAGAGTCAGTTCGCATTTCTTCTTAATCCATGTGTAACAGCAAAAATCGAAGTTAGAAAAGGGGGGGCTTAGAACATCATTTCCATATGAAGATTCTAGAAGAATTTAGTGTTAAATACACTGATAGCCCCGGCACCTCGCAATATTCTCCTTCACTATTGACAACAGTCTGCCAACGTCGGGGTAACTTTGCAATTCCGCGACTGTAGAAATCACGTGGTTTTGAGCTGAAGAACTCGTCGAGCCAAGTTCGGAGCGCATTTTCATCCGGAAAGGTAGTTTAAGGTTATTCGATAAAGAGCGGGAGAGGTGAAAATCCAAGGGCGGAAGATCAGATGAATAACGTGGCTGCGGAATGATTTCCCAATACAACTCCTGTATAGAGTTTTTTGTCAATCTAGCAGAATGCGGGTGGGCGTTATCGTGGAGTAACATCACTTCACGCAGTCTTCCTGGTCGTTGTTCTTAGACTGCGTCTGCAAGACGTCCCACTTGTTGACAATAAACGTCAGCTGTGGTGGCTGCACCTCGAAGAAGCAAATCGTAGTACAACGTCGCTGTTGTTTATTATCCAGTAATGGAAATGAGCGTTTGGTGTCATTGGCCGGGAGGTCCCTTACGGGTCAGGTCCGGCCGCCTTGGTGCAGGTCTTATTACGAGGGCAATCCCAAAAGTGAGGTCTCCTATTTTTTTTATAAGTACATAACTTTGTTTGTGTGGCAGTTGGTCACACTGTTACGAAGAGTAAACATGCGCACGCCGCGCTGAGGCGCTCAGTCTTGGCAGCCGTTGAGAATGGAGCTCCCGTTGGATGTTACCGCCAAGTGCGAGTTGCGCGCAGTTACTCGGTTTTTGAACGCAAAGGGCAGTGCGCCGATTGAAATCCATCGCCAATTGACGGAAGTATATGGTGAGTCGTACATGGATGTCAAAAATGTTCGTAAGTGGTGTAGAGAGCTTGCAGCTGGTCGGACCGAAATTCACGACGAACAAAGGAGCAGGAGACCGTCAATTTTTGAGGAGACAGTCTTGAAGGTTGAGCAAAGCATGCGTGAAGATCAGCGGATCACCCTGGATGATCTCTGCACGTTGGTTCCTGAGGTTTCCCGAAGCACCGCTCACAGAATTTTAACGGAAACACTGAACTGCCGAAAGGTGTGCGCAAGATGGGTGCCACGCATGCTGACTGAGGACCACATGCGGCAACGAGATGTTGCTTCCCGCGCATTTCTTCACCGCCTTGCAGCCGAACAGGACAACTTTCTGGACTCAATTGTGACGGGTGACGAAACCTGGGCATACCACTTTACACCTGAGACCAAGCAACAATCACCCAGTTCATAACTTTCTGAACAGCATGGCGGCGTGCTGGTATGACACGGGCATACAAAACTGCCACAGCGTCTACAAAAACGCATCGACAGAAATGGTGATTATGTCGAAAAATAGCTAAATATTCAAGCTGTAAACTGATGTAGACCATTGTAGAAATAAACAGGTCTATGTACTTATAAAAAAAATAGGAGACCTTACTTTTGGGATTACCCTCGTACATTCGACGCCTCATTGGGCGACCTGTGCACCGGATGGGGATGAAATCATGATGAAGACGACCCATTCCCTGACCGGAGAAAATCCCCGACCCAGCCGGCAATCGAACCCGGGCCCGTAGGACAGCAATCCGTCACGCTGACCACTTTTTTTTTTCGATATAGTTCGTTGCGTTTGGTCTGGGCGGACGTCACAAGACATCCGTTCAAGTTGATCGTTGATTCTTTGACTCAGTTTTTTTTATTACAGAGAGCACGCAGCCCTCTGACCGAACACGCTGAGCTACCTTGCCGGCATCACTCAGCTATCGGGGCGGACTCCTATTATCCAGTGATCGCGACTGACTGCCACAGTCACCAGTAGAGAAGATGCTGCATAGACACACCTTATCTCCTATGAATGCCATGCTCTGTTGCCTTGATGGATGACAGTTTCGGATAAGGGCTTCCATCTACAGTTTATTTTTCTCGCCTGTACCAAAAACCATTGGAGATTTTAGATGGTTCCAGGAGAAAAATAAGCTGCAGATGAAAGGCCCGTGTCCAAAACTGTCATCCACCGAAGCAACAGAGCACCGAATTCATAGGAGACAATGCCTTTCTACGCAGCAGTTAGTTCCACCGTCTTCAGTGGAGATCGTGATAATTAGTGGCGATCAATGAATAACAAACGACAGTGCAAGAGTTCTGCCTACGGCCCATCAGCGTACAACGTCACGTTTGCTGCCGAAGGGGTAGCGTCGTTGGATGGCGCTTCCGGACAGGGGCTCCTATCATCGATTTGATCCTCAAGACACCCCCTACAACCCCTTGAGCCTTGCGTGGCTCGTGTTCGTGCCGTATCTCCTTTGACATCCTGTTTTTGCGGTACTACCACCTCGTTATGTTAATTTCAATTACTGGTGTCACTGAGTTAACGCCATCGGCAGCAGTGGCGATTATCGAGATAAGCTCTGGCATATTATCTTTGCTTACTGCTATTACTTCCCGGTTGTAGTGTGTTCGGAGTTAGATCGGATCTGTCAGTGAGTTGGGAGGTGCTAGCAGTGCAATTCGGACCTGGCAGGTTTTGAGGGGCATGTGGCACAAGTTCAGTCGGGGGGCGAAAGCAGTGAGGTTCTGACCGCCATGACTCGCCCGACGGTTGCCGACACACATGATTGGAGTGGGGACGACTTTGTTTGATCGTCGGTCGGTCGTCCTGCCGGATGACCTGCATTTGGCCGGCGATCGCTTATGGGTTGGCTGTGTGTGCCGACGCGTGATTCGTCCCTGTTACTGTACAGTCACTACCGTTAGCATTGTCTAGTTCTTCGTGCAAGTGTTCATGAAACTGTGTGTAGTTTGTGTGATTTTGACTGACAAGTTATTTAAATGTTGTCGGCGTACTGGCTCTGAGGAGTCAGCCAGGAAATCTCCGCGCGGCGCAGTGGACCGGGCCCGCTGGCGGTCTCTACGCAGTGTCGGAGTGTGTGGGGGCTGTTAGGATTGCTACGGGGTTCGTGGCTTACCGACCCAGGGCATCAAAGTTGAGTGGTGATTTAATTACCGAAGCTAGACTGTTCACATTGAGCCGTTGGTTTCCATGGTTGGCTGTTGGGGGTATTCCCGTGAGCAACAGCGAATGTTCGAGTTGGCGAAAGTTTGACCACCATCCGGTGGAGTTTAACTGTATTGGTTATTTGAAGTCCAAGTGCACCAGCGGAATTTTCTGCCTTGTGGCCGTTAACGTTCCGGTTATCTGCCCTGGCCGCTGACGTAAAATTCAGGCAGTGTCCTTTCCTCACCATGTTGTCCGACACGTGTGTGTAGTTTTGACAGCTTATGCACACTTGGTTGTGGGCGCGTTTTACGTTTTGGCTTTGGAGTTCCTTTTGCACTGGTGGAGTGGAAAGCAAGTCGTCGGTGGGTTCGTTGACTTTCTCTTGGTTGGGTCGATAGCGGATCGGATACAGTTAGGCCTCCCCTAAGCGAGCATTAATATTTCAGGTGCAGACCGACGCCCGGAAACTTCTGAGCGCCGCTGGCTGACCTGCCTTTTCTTATTGGTGTTTGGTTGTGTATTTTAATGGCTTAATAGCCGATGGTCTGAATTTGTATGCTTTTACTTGGGTTTTAAATTATGGTCCTTCAGCCGCTTTAGCTTTTTAAGTGTTAGATTTGTTGGGCCTTCAGCCAAGTTATAGAACATACTTACGCGAGGCCTTCTGCCTCCTAAATATTCTGTTTTAAGTCTGAATTTTAAGTTAATGGCTTTCAGCCGTTTTTAAATTTAAGTGGTTGTGCCCTTAAGCCATAAGATAGTGTGGCCTAATCAGCCGATAACTAAGTTCAAAAATTTTTGCTTTATTATTTGGACAACTAAATAAAGTTATATGTGTTTGAGTGTAATTGACAGCCCCCTTTTGGCCCCTTTCCACAATTCCAACTACCTGTTCTGTCCTGCGGACTTAAGCAGGGCGTTTGACCCCTCGAGTTCGTCGCAACTTTACTGGGACACCATGTAGAAGTAAAACAGGGACGACATGTAGTTTCAGTTGGGGAAATCCATTGACGAAGGACAGATCGTTATTGTCCGGCACCTGGGACCGAGCAACTTGGAAAGGGCGAAACTGATCGGATGTTTTTGCGCTACATCACTGAGTATCTGCGAAAACGGTTGGAGGACAGTGAAACCACAAGTAGGCGACAGGGTATGGGGCTTCCACATCTCATTACAAACCGTTGAGAGCAGAGGCTTGCCCCCTCTATAAAGCAGAATAGGCGATAACAGTGGAAGACGCAAAAAAATGATAACGCAGGCATAATTGTTTGGAGCACACCATTGAGCGCACACTGTTGATGCTACTTGCAGCGTCCCATGTTGACCCAGCGACAGCGTCAATTACGACTGCAGTGCGGACAGTATCATCGAGTTTCGACTACGGATCAGTGGAAGCGTTTAGCCTGACGAGATGAATTCCGTTCTACACCTACATCCATACTCCGCAAGCCCCCTTACGGTGTGTGGCGGAGGTTACCTTGAATACCTCTATCGGTTCTCCCTTCTATTCCAGTCTCGTATTGTTCGTGGAAAGAAAGATTGTCGGTATGCCTCTGTGTGGGCTCTAATCTCTCTGATTTTATCCTCATGGTCTCTTCGCGAGATATATATATTGACTCCTCGGTGAAAGCAAGTTCTCGAAACTTCAACAGAAGCCCGTAACGAGCTACTGAGCGTCTCTCTTGCAGTCTTCCACTGGAGTTTATCTATCATCATTTTTTGTTACACTAGGTACATGGCCCAATACAGATACGACGTCATCTAGGCGAACAGCTTCTCGAAACATGCATTGTACTACAACCCAAACTGGTCGGGGCAATATATATTTGTGGTGGACGTTCATCTAGGATTCTATGGAATTGTAGTAGTAATAGAAGGCAAAGTGACACTGAGGAAGACGTGAACATTATTTCGGACCATGCTTGATTTCTTCCCTGACAGCGATCACATCTTCCATAGGGTAACTCTTCGTGCCACAAGGCCAGAATCGCGCCATCTCGGTTTGCGGAGCATGAAAGAGAACTGACTTTGATGTCTTAGTCACTGAGGCCCGATGGAACACTTGTGGGGTGCTATCGGAAGCCAGCTCCGCACCCACGAACCACCGGCCCGTAACTGTGCGACCGGTACGTGGCATCTGGTACCATGTGTCTCTGGAAATTTACCGAGGTCTTGCCCAATCAACGCCACGCAGACTCGCTGCTGTGTTTTGGAGCAAAGATCGACCATGTGGTCATAATGGTTTGGCTCATCACCGTATGTTACACTGTAACTGATCAACAACAACAAATCATGTATCGGAAATAAACACAAACAACTTTTTATTCTTTCTTTGCAGATGCACAGCCTCTAATTGCTTGATAAAAGAAAACATGGCCCATAGCAGGCCGTAATGTAGACGATCTTTATTTCAATCGTGCGATTAGCTAATTTTGCCGACGTGTCATTTTCAAACACCTCTGAAACCAATGTGGAACAGTATCAAACTGTCTGCATACGTCTCCATACATCGCCATGTATAAGTAACACATTACACAACTCGTATTAACACACGACCTTACTGAATAAAATTCTTACTTACATGTGTAACATTACGTATTACATGTCGTAATCGTCAAATTATTTTTCACTATACATAAAAAGTAGGCATTATTCTCCATCCCCCCATTGGGACTGGAGCCACATCAACGGAACAACTTTGAACATCATACTGGTAACTTTGTTCTAAGTGCTAAATTGTGACAACTAACAGCTGTTGATATATCAAAGGAACACATAAAAACAAACACAGTAGAATCATCGACAGCAAATGTCAGAGTTACATTAAATATATTACTGACGTGCCAGACTTATTTGATGTGTTGTGTATCAGACGATCAGCGTTCAAAGTATAATTAAGGGTACACAAACAAGCACGATAAAATATTTTATATCGTACGTTAATACGAATAATATACGAGCCGGCCAGCGTGGCCGAGTGGTTCTCGGCGCTTGAGCCTGGAACCGCGCACCGCTACGGTCGGAAGTTCGAATCCTTCAACGGGCATGGATTGTGTGATGTCCGTAGGAAGTTCTAGGGGACTTACGACCTCAGATGTTAAGTCCCTTAGTGCTCAGAGCCATTTGAGCCAAAAATATAGGAAATAAGCACAAATTTCACAAAATATTGGAACATGAACAAGCCATTAATTTCTGGCGATCCATACTTAACGAATGCGTTATATCGTAGGTCATCAGTGTCTGAAGGCTGTACATAGACGCACAGAAGCGCACCTGCTGACTTTTTTTTTTTTTTTTTTTTTTTTTTACAGAAGAGTAATTCATATAAATACAATTTTCATATATTTTTTAAAATTATGTTATTACTAATGAACCAGCAGAATCCTCTTTACACACAAAAACATGTGTATATATATTTGTCCTGTATTTCGCTAACATGGGTAAGTAGTAATGGTAGGTAACAAAACTGCAAAGTATTGCAAATGTAAACGACACTCACTTCTGGGTACACCTTATTGGACAAACGAGGGTGCCAAAGCACCGTCGCTGGACGCAAACCAATCACGTGTCAGCGAGAATCACGCGCTTAAGTAACGGCGCACGAGCAGAAGTTGTCAGTCGCAAGTTGTCAGTCAGTCCGAGTTTTGCTAAGGAGATCCTGAAGAATGTCGCGCCTTCAAGACGTCGACTGACACAGCAACAGTGGCTGATAGACAGACCGTGGTTAGTCCTCAGCAGAAACAGAACAGTGAATAGTATTATCGTGTATGGACAAAGACTGCCAGCCTAGGGATTTAACTGAGTATTGTTAGTTTGGAACTGTTCTTCGAATAGTACATCAAGGCAGAAAATTAGTTTTCTTTCACTTTAGCTCAGAGAACGTCATTTAGCTTGTGTACATGGAACTGTACTCAACGCAGCACAGACAGGCTAAACCTGCATTCTACAACTGCTGTAACCAACGTTACCAAATTTGAGTAATATTTTTTACCATTCCCTATTCTGTATCACTTTCATGGTGTACGTGCTGCAGTAGAACCCGCGCATCCCTCCTACCAGGACACCCTTGTTAGTTTTTTTAAGCGGCAGCGACATTTTCATCCAAGTGGACGCCCCCAGTCCACCACAAATACAGGGTGAGTCAGGAGGAAAGGTACGTGCATTAAGGGGTAACAGTATTAGTGATTCTGAACAAAAAGCTTCATATGGACGTAAGCCCTATTCTGAATGGTTTCCGAGATAGAATACATTTAATACCACTTTTGTACGTTCTTCTTGAATAACTCATAAACTGCATCCTCCAGCGAAAACGTGTCGCAGTACAAAATTAGACCATATTAAATTTCCTACAAAAATTTCCTATATTAAATGTCCTACAAAAAATGCGTTGCAGATTACATAGTTTCTGTAGGCCAATTTAAGATAGTTTCCCGATTTGATACACAAATGTCCCGTATCAAACTGTTCGTCTCAACTTGCTGCCTCAAATTTGCGCGTCGAGCGGGGTTTTCTGTATTCTCGCGCTCTCTTCGCACAAACTATTAGTTATAGAGAAAAAATGAATAGGACCTTTTTTTGTAGGAAATTTAATATAGTTTAATTTTGTACTACGGCACGTTTTCGCTGGAGGGTGCAGTTTTAGAGTTATTCAAGAAAAACGTACAAAAGTGATATCAATGTGTTCTATCTCGGAAACCATTCGGAATAGGGCATACGTCCATATGAAGTTTTTTGTTCAGAATCACTATCACCCCTCAAAGCACGTGCCCTTCGTCCTGAGTCACCCTGTATCTTACCTTTTGGTATCCTCTACTTATTTTCTAAAAAACAGAAGTGACACCAAACACCAAGTTTCTCTCAGTAAGGAATCAGTAGGATTATTTTTTATTCGATGTACATCATGGAAGAATTACTACAAGTGGTTTGTTAACTATAATATTGAGTTCTATACATTCTCTCAAATAATTCTGATAGCTTACAGTTATTTGCTTAACGTAACACGATCACATACTTTTTATGTGTAGTGAAAAATAATTTGTCAATTATGACACGTAATACTTTACATTACACATGGAAGTAGTAATTTTGCACGATACGATGATATGTTAATGAGAGTTGTTTTTTACAGGAACTTGAATATAACAAGTCGTCAAAATTAGCTACTGGGAAGATTTAAATAAAGATCGTCAACATATCAGCCTACTACAGACCATGTTTTCTTTTATTAAAAGAATGTTACAAAGTTGTATAATACACTGGTTTCTCCTGATATGTATTTTCTGAGGAATCCTCCGGTTATACGACGACTTTGTAACGGACCAACATAGTGACAGTTACAAATTTTTTTCTCTTACATAAAGGAACATAGATTTATCGTTTCCTGTACATTTTGGATGAAGCGGATGATACTCAAAAATTCAGTATGGTAATTATAGTGTTATTAGGTAACTAACTATCGTATTTACTAGGATACGATAGGGCACAGAGAACTGTAAAGGCCGAGAATGGTCGTCTTCCGGGATACGATAGGGAACAGAGAACTGCAATGGCCGGGATTGGTCGTCTTCCCAACAGTAACTTTAGAACTTAGCGTGCCCGAGTGCGCTTTGCAGGCTGAGCGGATTTGGTCGCTGTGCGCATCGTTAACAGTAAGTCTGCAGCCGCAGCGGGCTCGTAAAAGGCAGACTGCGCTCGCGTGCATTCGCGAAGCTTGAGGGATTCCTGCACAATCAGTTGTCACGAAGTTCGAATATGGAGTTGTTCTTGACCGTTGTGGCTGCCGATCAAGCTCTCCGCAAGATTACGACGTTTGACGATGGCAGCATCACGAGATCATAGGTCTGACGTTTAGAGCGTTTCCAAAGTTGAACAGTTAATTCCAGCTATTTTTTTGTAAACAGTGATTTTCGTACATTAGATCATATTGCCTCCCCCCATGAACCATGGACCTTGCCGTTGCGTGACTCAACGATACAGATAGCCGTACCGTAGGTGCAACCACAACGGAGGGGTATCTGTTGAGAGGCCAGACAAACATGTGGTTCCTGAAGAGGGGCAGCAGCCTTTTCAGCAGTTGCAGGGGCAACAGTCTGGATGATTGACTGATCTGGCCTTGTAACACTAACCAAAACGGCCTTGCTGTGCTGGTACTGCGAACGGCTGAAAGCAAGGGGAAACTACAGCCGTAATTTTTCCCGAGGGCATGCAGCTTTACTGTATGATTAAATGATGATGGTGTCCTCTTGGGTAAAATATTCCGGAGGTAAAATAGTCCCCCATTCGGATCTCCGGGCGGGGACTACTCAAGAGGACGTTGTTATCAGGAGAAAGAAAACTGGCGTTCTACGGATCGGAGCGTGGAATGTACGATCCCTTAATCGGGCAGGCAGATTAGAAAATTTAAAAGGGAAATGGATAGGTTAAAGTTAGATATAGTGGTAATTAGTGAAGTTCGGTGGCAGGAGGAACAAGACTTTTGGTCAGGTGAATACAGGATTATAAATACAAAATCAAATAGGTGTAATGCAGGAGTAGGTTTAATAATGAATAAAAAAATAGGAATACGTGTTAAGCTACTACACAAAGCATAGTGAACGCATTATTGTGGCCACGATAGACACGAAGCCCACGCCTGCTACAGTAGTACAAATTTATATGCCAACTAGCTCTGCAGATGACGAAGAAATTGATAAAATGTATGATGAGATAAAAGAAATTATTCAGGTAGTGAAGGGAGACGAAAATTTAATAGTCATGGGTGACTGGAATTCAAGAGTAGGAAAAGGGAGAGAAGGAAACATAGTAGGTGAATATGGATTGGGGCTAAGAAATGAAAGAGGAAACCGCCTGGTAGAATTTTGCGCAGAGCATAACTTAATCATAGGTAACACTTGGTTTAAGAATCATAAAAGAAGGTTGTATACATGAAAGAACCCTGGAGATTATATAATGGTAAGACAGAGATTTAGGAACCATGTTTTAAATTGTAAGACATTTCCAGAGGCAGATGTGGACTCTGACCACAATCTATTGATTATGAACAGTAGATTAAAACTGAAGAAACTGAAAAAGGTGGGAATTTAAGGAGATGGGACCTGGATAAACTGACTAAACCAGAGGTTGTACAGAGTTTCAGGGAGAACATAAGGGAACAATTGACAGGAATGGGGGAAAGAAATACAGTAGAAGAAGAATGGGTAACTTTGAGGGATGAAATAGTGAAGGCAGCAGAGGATCAAATAGGTAAAAAGACGGGGGCTAGTAGAAATTCTTGGGTAACAGAAGAAATATGGAATTTAATTGATGAAATGAGAAAATATAAAAATGCAGTAAATGAATCAGGCAAGAAGGAATATAAACGTCTCAAAAATGATATCGACAGGAAGTGCAAAATGGCTAAGCAGGGATGGCTAGAGGACAAATGTAAGGATGTAGAGGCTTATCTCACTAGGGGTAAGATAGATACTGCCTATAGGAAAATTAAAGAGACCTTTGGAGAAAGGAGAACCACTTGCATGAATATCAAGAGCTTTGATGGAAACCCAGTTCTAAGCAAAGAAGGGAAAGCAGAAAGGTGGAAGGAGTATATAGAGGGTCTATACAAGGGCGATGTACTTGAGGACAATAATATGGAAATGGAAGAGGATGTAGATGAAGATGAAATGAGAGATATGATACTGCGTGAAGAGTTTGACAGAGCACTGAAAGACCTGAGTCGAAACAAGGCCCCCGGAGTAGACAACATTCCATTAGAACTACTGACAGCCTTCGGAGAGCCTGTCCTGACAAAACTGTTCCATCTGGTGAGCAAGATGTATGAGACAGGCGAAATACCCTCAGACTTCAAGAAGAATATAATAATTCCAATCCCAAAGAAAGCAAGTGTTGACAGATGTGAGAATTACCGAACTATCAGTTTAATAAGTCACAGCTGCAAAATACTAACGCGAATTCTTCACAGACGAATGGAAAATCTGATAGAAGCCGACCTCGGGGAAGATCAGTTTGAATTCCGTAGAAATGTTGGAACATGTGAGGCAATACTAACCTTACGACTTATCGTAGAAGAAAGATTAAGAAAAGGCAAACCTACGTTTCTAGCATTTGTAGACTTAGAGAAAGCTTTTGACAATGTTAACTGGAATACTCTCCTTCAAATTCTGAAGGTGGCAGGGGTAAAATACAGGGAGCGAAAGGCTATTTACAATTTGTACAGAAACCAGATAGCAGTTGTAAGAGTCGAGGGGTATGAAAGGGAAGCAGTGGTTGGGGAAGGGAGTGAGACAGGATTGTTGCCTATCCCCAATGTTATTCAATCTGTATATTGAGTAACCAATAAAGGAAACAAAAGAAAAGTTCGGAGTAGGTATTAAAATCCATGGAGAAGAAATAAAAACTTTCAGGTTCGCCGATGACATTGTAATTCTGCCAGAGGCAGCAAGGGACTTGGAAGAGCAGTTGAAAGGAATGGATAGTGTCTTGAAAGAAGGATATAAGATGAACATCAACAAAAGCAAAACGAGGATAATGGAATGAATGGACTGTAGTCGAATTAAGTCGGGTGATGCTGAGGGAATTAGATTAGGAAATGAGACACTTAAAGTAGTAAAGAAGTTTTGCTATTTGGGGAGAAAAATAACTGACGATGGTCGAAGTAGAGAGGATATAAAATGTAGACTGGCAATGGCAAGGAAAGCGTTTCTGAAGAAGAAAAATTTGTTAACATCGAGTATAGATTTAAGTGCCAGGAAGTCGTTTCTGAAAGTATTTGGATGGAGTGTAGCCATGTATGGAAGTGAAACGTGGACGATAAATAGTTTAGAGAAGAAGAGAATGGAAGCTTTCGAAATGTGGTGCTACCGAAAAATACTGAAGATTAGAGGGGTAGATCACATAACTAATGAGGAGGTATTGAACAGAATTGAGGAGGAGTTTGTGGCACAACTTGACTAGAAGAAGGGATCGGTTGGTAGGACACATTCTGAGGCATCAACGGATCACCAATTTCGTATTGGAGGGCAGCGTGGAGGGTAAAAGTCGTAGAGGGAGACCAAGAGATGAATACACTAAGCAGATTCAGAAGGATGTCGGCTGCAGTAGGTACTGGGGGATGAAGAAGCTTGCACAGGATAGAGTAGCGTGGAGAGCTGCATCAAACCAGTCTCAGGACTGAAGACCACCACCACAACAACAACAGCAACACATCATATTGCGTCAGTGTCGATTGTGTGTCGCAGGCAATATTATTGACCGACATCATCTACGTCTACATACATACATATTCCGCAAGCGACCGTAACCTGTACCATAACAGATCATTTCCTTTCCTGTTCCACTCGCAAACACAACGGGGATAAAACCACCATCTATGAGTCTCTCTATGAGTGCAAATTTCTCCTATCTTATCTTCGTGGTCCTTACGTTAAATGTACGCTCGACAGTAGAATCGTTCTGTCAGAAAAAATGCCGGTTCTCTAAATTTTCACCATAGTACTTCCCGAAAACAGCGCCGCCTTCCCTCCTGGGATTCCCATTTGAGTTCCCGAAGCATTTCCGTAACACTTACGGATTGTTCGAACCTACTGGTAACAAATCTAGGAGCCCGCCTCCGAACTGCTTCGATGTCTTCCTTTAATCCGTCCTAGTACGGATCCCACATGCTCGAGCAGTACTAACGAATAGGTCTCACAGCGTCCTATGTGCGGTCTCTTTTATAGGTGAACCACTCTATCCTAAAATTCTCCCAATAAACTGAAGTCGACCACTTGCCTTCTCTACCACAGTTTTCACATCCTCATTCCACCTCTCATCGCTTTGCAATGTTACGCCCAAATATTAAAACGACTTGACTGAGTCAAGCAGGACACCAGTAATACTGTATCCGAAAATTACAGGTTTGTTCTACCCATCCGCATTAATTTACATTTTTCCACATTTAGGGCTAGCTGCCATTCATCACACCAACTGGAAATGTTGTCTAAGTCGTCTTGTATCTTCCTAAAGTCACTCAGCTTCGATACCTTACCGTACACCACGGCATCATCAGCAAACAACCGCAGGTGGCTGCCCACCCTGTCCGCCAAATCATTTATGTTTATATGTATGTATGTAGATCTTCCTTCAGTCCGACCTGGTACGGATCCCAAACATTCGAGCAGCATTCAAGAATAGGTAGCACTACCGTCCTATATGCAGTTTCCTTGACAGATGAACCACACTTTCCCAAAATTCTCCCAGTTAATCGAAGTCGACCATTCGCCTACATTTAGAGACAGCTGCCATTCATCACACTTCGACACGTTTCCGTACACCACACTATCATCACCCAACAAGCGCAGGTAGCTGCCCATCCTGCCCGCCAAATTATATATATATAATAACAGCTGTCCTATCGCAGTTCCCTGGCGCGCTCCTGACGATACCCTTGTCTGTGTTGGATACGCCGTGAAGGACAACGTTCTGGATTCCATTACTTAAGAAGCCTTCGAGCCACTCAAATATCTATCATACTAGTCCACATGCGCGTACCTTCGTTAATAGTCTGCAGTGTGGCACCACGTCAAATGCTTTTTCCGGAATTCTAGAAATATGGAATCTGCCTGTTGCCCTCACACGGGACTGCGTTCGATGGTCAAACGACGGTATGTTTGTACGATTTCCTGCGTGAACGATTTCTTAAACGCGAAATTTAAAACTTCGGCTTTCGTTTTACTATCTTCAGTTGTCACAACAGACTAGTCCGACTGGCCGGATGGAAGCCTTAAACCCTCTTAGCAATTTTACGTAAGACCAGAATTTTCTCGGCTTCTCGACCAGGTATGACGAAGACAGTTCTATGCTTTGCGCATAGATATTTTCACAGGCGCCCGAATCTCTACTAATCTTTGCCTGTCGTCATTCGCACGTACTGTTTTGAACGTTATTATCTGATACAGATTTCTGACACCAAGATTCCTGTTTGAATGACCGAGTATCATATATAAGGAACAGAATTTAACAGAATTATAAGAAATCTGCGCGCACAGAACAGCGAACGGCTTCCACTGGGACGTTGTCCACGACAGCACTTCTCTGAGATGACGTATCTATAAATGATACCCTTAATTTTGCGTTGCCTCTTTGGTGAACCTAATTGTGACAGAGGGTGGAGCACTGTCTATCTGTATTCAAATGGACGCTACACCTTCTTTTGTTAGTGGCCTTGATGCAGGGTTTGGATGTTTAAGCTTTTAACACAATCTCTAGTTACCCACAGTCCCCTTCTGTTCATTAGGACGATCCGCCGATCCGAAAACCGAGTAAAATGCAAATCTCGCAAAGTCTATCTGCGTTGCTAATTCCTTCGATTTACTCTGTCCGCGTCGCTCGCACGTTCTGCTCCTGAAAATTCCTATTGCAGCTTCAAAAGAAACGTCGGTTCTGCGTCTGACTAATATAGGTGCAAAACGGAGATGAAACTCAATCACTATCACAGAAGGCCAAGCAAACGAGATACGAAAACGTTACTTTTCATTGTTTCCCTGTTTAAAAACAATGGTAATATCCTTTCAGTTTTAGAATAACGAAATGTTGAAACTATGTACCCGTTTGGGTGGTGGTGAGCTATCCTAAATATTACTTTGTATTTTAAAATTTGTTTGCGCAGAGTACTCACAGGCAGTCATGAAAATAGATCTACGCACATAATGAATGCAAGGACAGAAAGACGTCTTTTTGTTTCAGCTTATCATCGTGATTCACGCGCGGGGGATGTACAATGGGGGACAGAAAACTTCTTGGGTAGACCATATTAAATATCAATTTTCTAAATGTAGGTGACAGAGTTCTCTGACGAGACACCACATTAAATGAATTTTATCCGTAGTGGATGCTGTTGAACTCCGTGGAGCTTGCAAATAAATCTTATCTTCACATATTTCATGAAACATTAAAAAACAGAAGCTAATTATCCTCTGATATAATAGCAAAGTAATATTCTATGGAAATTCGATGCAACAGTCATACAACAGTTCAAGTGTCATTATCGTACTTTGTAAAAGTCATATTGTAAACACAAGCTGTAAGTGTCATTGTATAATTTGTAATAGCTTTCAAAATTTCATGTGTGTAGCATCATTGTACTTCCTAGACCTAAGATCTCCGACAACAGTGTGGCTCAAAACAGTTCTAGCTATCATTTTTTAATTTGTAACAGCTTTTAGTAATTTCGTATATATATATATCATTGTACTTCCTAGATCTAAGTACTCCGACAAAAATGTGGATCAAAAAATTTCATAATGTGTATCAAAAAACTTCGCAGTCTATAATAGCTTTTTAAGTTTCTATATGTGCAACACCCTTGCACTTCCTGTGGCTAAGTTCTTTGACCATAGCCTTCATGTTTCTGTATGAGCAACATCTTTACATCTGCTACGTCTAAGTTCTTTGACCATAGCCCACATGTTTATATGTAAACACAGTGTATTTCACGAGTGCACATCGTAATTGTGAAATATGCAGCTAAACTTTATAAAACTGAAATATGGACGTGAAAATGATAATAATTGTGCAACTAAGTGGAAAAACTGTCACCACAGCGTAACTATAATAATGATGCTTCATCTTTATGTAAGTACAGATGTATTTTCGACAAACGCTGCCTTGCCACGTACAATTGTCCCACTTGTAATTGTTTAGTCACCAGCAAATAATTTTTTTGTATTTATACAGCGATCACCAGCAATATAAACATGTACATGAATGTATAAACACCTGAGGATTGGCGCAAACCCGGAACCGGTCGTGTGACAAATAAATAACCTTTTATTGTGACTGGTTGGGGAAATTTTTCTTCACCCTAACACCACATTATTTGTAACGATTACCATCCCTTTTTCCTGAGCGTCTCTGTAGCGGCTCCATATGACTTTCAGGCAGACTTATAAAGCCACTTAAACTAAAGCAGTATTCTAGAATATCCCGCGACAGAGTCTTGTATCCTGTTAGTAAATAGCACTGCACATCCACGTCATTCTCCTGACAAATGTTTCTATTCCATTCCTCTTTGCTGCTGATGGTTTCAAGTGCTTATTTCAGTTAATGTTCTATAATACTGTAGTCAATGGGTATTCATTTAATGCATACGACATTTAAGTTCATTACTAATGCTCTGTTTATATACGGTCAGGTTCTCTCTCCTTTTTATACACCTTAAATGTTGCATTAATCCGCCTTTAAACAGAGAAGCCATTCAATGTACGATGTGCAAATACTTGGTCGTTTTTAAATTGCTTCTCGTTATTCAGTGACATTACTTTCCGTTAGGTAAACGCTCTACGTTAAGTGAACTGCTGATCCTATCTCGTGAATATTCTACGCATATCAAGAACATAGCGCAATTATCACGTTCTGCTGAACGGTACCGTACCGTACAACAGTCAAAAATACTACGAGAAAGTCGCACTACGTCGAAGATACTCATTACAAGCACACCTTTCTCTACGACTCAATCTTTCGGAAATGTGTGAAGCTGAAATTACCTGATAAAAATACGACTATCATTCCGATAATATCTAACAAAAACTCCGACAAACAAATTTCAGTCCAGTCACTTATACACTGGAGTACGGCTCTAGAACTACAATGACTATATTTAACTACAAATATCATCTAATGGCACAGCAAGGGATCGATAGGTTTACAGAAGAGACATATCCTATCCCTGAGCTACATCGCGAAGGCTGTAACAGATTTTTTGTAGAAAGAGTATTGAGACGTGGATTAGCGAAGGGTTTAAATATGGGTAATTACGACCTCGTAAAAAAGTTACGTAATTCTTTTTGTTTTTCTGTTTGCAGGTACTTGTTTGCAGTCGTGCTACAGACTGAGATTCCCGGGCCTAAGCACCCCAGCACAGAAGAGCCAAAACAACTAGTTTTCTGAAGAGAACAACCTTGCAACAATCCAAGTTGAGTTGGTGGAAGCGTGTGTGGCAACAATTCAGCATCTGAAACGGCACAGTGATTAAATTGCACAGACCCCCCCAGCGTGGTCAAATAAGTGTGGATAACAAAGAACTAAGTGGTACATCATATCCCCGCGAACATTTTAATTATTTAAGAAGTAGGGAGGCATAACTCTGCATGCTGCATATGATCGGACACGGTACATTCACCGGTCAACGGACAGAGCAAGGAGGACATCACAAGCAGACTAGCAATGGCAAAAAGGGCATTCCTGACCAAGACAGTCTATTAATATTAAATATCGGCCCTAACTTGAGGAAGAAATTTCTGAGAATGTACGTCTTGAGAACAATATGGTAGTGAAACATAGACTGTGAGAAAACCGGAAAAGAAGAGAATCGAAGCATTTGAGATGTGATGCTACAGTCGAATGTTGAAAAGTAGGTGGACTGATAAGGTATGGAATAAGGAGGTTCTGCGCAGAATCGGAGAGGAAAGGAATATGTGGTTCAAAAACGGTTCAAATGGCTCTGAGCACTATGGGACTTAACATCTATGGTCATCAGTCCCCTAGAACTTAGAACTACTGAAACCTAACTAACCTAAGGACATCACACAACACCCAGACATTACGAGGCAGAGAAAATCCCTGACCCCGCCGGGAATCGAACCCGGGAACCCGGGCGTGGGAAGCGAGAACGCTACCGCACGACCACGAGATGCGGGCGGAATATGTGGTAAATACTGACAAGAATAACGGGCAATATGATAGCGCATCTATTAAGACATCAGGAAATGACTTCCATTGTACTAGAGGGAGTTGTAGAGGGCAAAAACTGTAGAGGAAGATAGAGATTGGAATACATTGAGCAAATAATTGAGGACGTAGGTTGCAAGTGCGCTACTTGAGATAAAGAGGTTGGCATAAGAAAGGAATTCATGGCGGGCCGCGTCAAACCAGTCAGAAGACAGATGGCAAAAATAAAAAAATAATTAAAAAAAAAACAGAGTAATGCTGGAACTGAAAGTCTCCTACCAACATTTCCCAGTTAAGAACCCTTTTCTTGTAGTCTGCTAGGATTTCGACGAAAATAACTGAGTTCTGCAGCAGCTTATTCTAGGGAATAGAAGTGCAACGAGTAAAAAATTAAAGAAAAAGGAAAATGGACATAAATAATACATTGCCTAACGTTACAAACAGCACGTCCAGAGCTATGCTTAACGTTTTTCGGTACTAATTAACTCTTTTGAAGAGGTTAATATGTTTAAACGATGTCTAATTCGAGAAAAGATTATTTTTCCGTCACCGAATTGTGATCTTCAGTTCGTTTTTTAGGTCAGGCAGTTCTCGCGGCATAACGTGATTTAAGAAGCACTACAAGGACTTCTGTGGTGTGTTGCATCTTGTAAGCTTTAAAACGAGTCCTCGTCTCCAGACGTCGTTCTTTCGAGGGTACAGCGGCGCTATCCCGACACTGAGCGTACATGCGTCGATCGCTGTAGAACAAAGACGCTCCACACAAAAGACAATGGCCAACTGAGGAACACAGAAGCCGAACGCGAGCAAAGAGGGACGCTTCTGCTTAACACGGCAGCCACTTACCGTACAGCTTATTGAAGTTGTCTGCAAACGGCGCCTTGAAAGAGGAGAGCCTTGCTGAAAGTCATCATCAACTCATTTCATTGGCGTACAAGTCTGTTACTAATGCTATTTCCAATACACCCATTTTTTTAAAAAAAACATCATCATCATGCTCTGATAGAAGACATCTCCATAAGTAAATGGAATGAAGAAAGAGACTGGAGGAAGGTGGCCTTAGAGAGAAGTAGGACAAGACTGTGGGACGGGACAGCAGGACAAGTAGCGGAATTAATCGTGGAAGAGAAGGGGGAGTAACGATGACACGAGATAAGTGAATGGGGAAAGGGGGGGGGGGTTGAAAAGATGCAGGAAAGGCGAGAGGGAGGGAAATAGGTTGGAGACGGAGAAAGAGAGAGGGAGTGAGGGGAGGAGGAGAGGAAGATGGGGGGAGAGAAAGAATGAGAAGTGGGAGAAATGGAGGTGGGAGAGAGGCAGGAAGAGGAAGGAGGACACAGGGGAGTTTGGGGGAGAGAGAGAGAGAGAGAGAGAGAGAGAGAGAGAGGTGGAGGGGGGGAGTGTGAGTGAGTGAGTGTGTGTGTGTGTGTGTGTGTGTGTGTGTTTTAAGAGTGAAGGAGGAGGCGTCAACACATTAAGATATTTTACGATTCCACTTGCTGAAAAGTTTTTTTTAATCTGATCAGGGCTGGAACATCAACTAGCAACCATTCTGGTCGAGTATTTTTTTTTGTTGGTCATCAGTCTACTGACTGGTTTGATGCGGCCCGCCACGAATTCCTTTCCTGTGCTAACCTCTTCATCTCAGAGTAGCACTTGCAGCCTACGTCCTCAATTATTTGCTTGACGTATTCCAATCTCTGTCTTCCTCTACAGTTTTTGCCCTCTACAGCTCCCTCTAGTACCATGGAAGTCATTCCCTCATGTCTTAGCAGATGTCCCATCATCCTGTCCCTTCTCCTTATCAGTGTTTTCCACATATTCCTTTCCTCTCCGATTCTGCGTAGAACCTCCTCATTCCTTACCTTATCAGTCCACCTAATTTTCAACATTCGTCTATAGCACCACATCTCAAATGCTTCGATTCTCTTCTCTTCCGGTTTTCCCACAGTCCATGTTTCACTACCATACAATGCTGTACTCCAGACGTACATCCTCAGAAATTTCTTCCTCAAATTAAGGCCGGTATTTGATATTAGTAGACTTCTCTTGGCCAGAAATGCCTTTTTTGCTATAGCGAGTCTGCTTTTGATGTCCTCCTTGCTCCGTCCGTCATTGGTTATTTTACTGCCTAGGTAGCAGAATTCCTTAACTTCATTGACTTCGTGACCATCAATCCTGATGTTAAGTTTCTCGCTGTTCTCTTTTCTACTACTTCTCATTACCTTCGTCTTTCTCCGATTTACTCTCAAACCATACTGTGTACTCATTAGACTGTTCATTCCGTTCAGCAGATCATTTAATTCTTCTTCACTTTCACTCAGGATAGCAATGTCATCAGCGAATCGTATCATTGATATCCTTTCACCTTGTATTTTAATTCCACTCCTGAACCTTTCTTTTATTTCCATCATTGCTTCCTCGATGTACAGATTGAAGAGTAGGGGCGAAAGGCTACAGCCTTGTCTTACACCCTTCTTAATACAAGCACTTCGTTCTTGATCGTCCACTCTTATTATGCCCTCTTGGTTGTTGTACATATTGTATATGACCCGTCTCTCCCTATAGCTTACCCCTACTTTTTTCAGAATCTCGAACAGCTTGCACCATTTTATATTGTCGAACGCTTTTTCCAGGTCGCCAAATCCTATGAAAGTGTCTTGATTTTTCTTTAGCCTTGCTTCCATTATTAGCCGTAACATCAGAATTGCCTCTCTCGTCCCTTTACTTTTCCTAAAGCCAAACAGATCGTCACCTAGCGCATTCTCAATTTTCTTATCCATTCTTCTGTATATAATTCTTGTAAGCAGCTTCGATGCATGAGCTGTTAAGCCGATTGTGCGATAATTCTCGCACTTGTCAGCTCTTGCCGTCTTCGGAATTGTGTGGATGATGCTTTTCCGAAAGTCAGATGGTATGTCGCCAGACTCATATATTCTACACACCAACGTGAATAGTCGTTTCGTTGCCACTTCCCCCAATGATTTTAGAAATTCTGATGGAATGTTATCTATCCCTTCTGCCTTATTTGACCGTAAGTCCTCCAAAGCTCTTTTAAATTCCGATTCTAATACTGGATCCCCTATCTCTTCTAAATCGACTCCTGTTTCTTCTTCTATCACATCAGACAAATCTTCACCCTCATAGAGGCTTTCAATGTATTCTTTCCACCTATCTGCTCTCTCCTCTGCATTTAACAGTGGAATTCCCGTTGCACTCTTAATGTTACCACCGTTGCTTTTAATGTCACCAAAGGTTGTTTTGACTTTCCTGTATGCTGAGTGTGTCCTTCCGACAATCATATCTTTTTCGATGTCTTCACATTTTTCCTGCAGCCATTTCGTCTTAGCTTCCCTGCACTTCCTATTTATTTCATTCCTCAGCGACTTGTATTTCTGTATTCCTGATTTTCCCGGAACATGTTTGTACTTCCTCCTTTCATCAATCAACTGAAGTATTTCTTCTGTTACCCATGGTTTCTTCGCAGCTACCTTCTTTGTACCTATGTTTTCCTTCCCAACTTCTGTGATGGCCCTTTTTAGAGATGTCCATTCCTCTTCAACTGTACTGCCTACTGCGCTATTCCTTATTGCTGTATCTATAGCCTTAGAGAACTTCAAACGTATCTCGTCATTCCTTAGTACTTCCGTATCCCACTTCTTTGCGTATTGATTCTTCCTGACTAATGTCTTGAACTTCAGCCTACTCTTCATCACTACTATATTGTGATCTGAGTCTATATCTGCTCCTGGGTACGCCTTACAATCCAGTATCTGATTTCGGAATCTCTGTCTGACCATGAGGTAATCTAATTGAAATCTTCCCGTATCTCCCGGCCTTTTCCAAGTATACCTTCTCCTCTTGTGATTCTTGAACAGGGTATTCGCTATTACTAGCTGAAACTTGTTACAGAACTCAATTAGTCTTTCTCCTCTTTCATTCCTCGTCCCAAGCCCATATTCTCCTGTAACCTTTTCTTCTACTCCTTCCCCTACAACTGCATTCCAGTCGCCCATGACTATTAGATTTTCGTCCCCCTTTACATACTGCATTACCCTTTCAATATCCTCATACACTTTCTCTATCTGTTCATCTTCAGCTTGCGACGTCGGCATGTATACCTGAACTATAGTTGCCGGTGTTGGTCTGCTGGTCGAGTATACAAATCAGTATCCGAAAGAACAGACGCCATGAGGAAGGCCAATGATCTCTTCCGTGAGTATACACACGAGGCTCGATCTATTACAGGAATCGACCAAATGCCGCGAGGAAAGGTTGTAGGACGCCCCTCGCTAGATCAGGGGTGCACTACACACAGGAAGCAGCTACATGGGTAGCACAGTACTTGTGGCGTGCACATGGTTTTTTTTAGATTAGGTTCCTCCCCACGGGAAACAAACCGTTGGCCTGAAAAAATACCAGTTCATGACACTGATTTGGGAGTGCCAACTGAAAAAATTGTTAGTTCGCCTAAACCGGTCATTCCAAAGGATTTAAATATGCTACATTCATGTTAGTAAATTGTCGAAGTGTCTGTAGCAAGATCCCCGAGTTACTCTCCGAAATAAACAGTAGCAATACCAATATCGTATTAGGTACCGAAAGCTGGTTGAAACCACACATAAATAGCACTGAAATTTTGAACTCGGATTGGACAATGTTAGGAAGGGTAGTATTGATGCTGTGGGAGGTGGTGTGTTCATTGCAGTTAAAAGCTGTTTAAACGCAGTTGAGATAGATACTGGGTCGGACTGTGAAATAGCCTGAATAAAGCTGTCAATCAGACAAGGATTGACAATTGTGTTAGGATGTTTTTATAGACCACCAACATCCGCAACAAACGTTGCAGAACGTTTCAGGGAAAGTCTTGAGTACAGAGGAAATAAATATCCAAAATATCCATTAGTTATAGGTGGAGACTTTAATCTGGCATCCACTGACTGGGAAAATTACACGTTTATCACAGGGGGCAGAAGCAAAGACTCGACTGAAGTTAATCTAGGAGCGCTCACAACATACAATCTTGAGCAATTGGTTAGAAAACCAACTCGAGGTGGGAACATATTAGATATCTTGGCGACAAACAGACCTGATCTTTTTGAGGAAGTTAATCTAGAAGAAGGTATTAGCGATCATAATGTCGTTGTGGCTTCTATGTCAGTGTAAGTTAAAAAACACCAAAGAAACAGCGTAGTGTTTTCTTGTTTGGGAAACATAATAAAAGTGTCTTTAATAAGTATCTTCACAGCCAGCTCCAAGCATTCACCGCGGGACACAAAGATATCGAGCATCTTTGGTCGGAATTTAAAGGCATAGTCCACCACGTGCTAGAGACGTATGTGCATAGCAAAAATATAGGGGAGGGAAAGGATCCACCTTGGTACAACAAACATATAAGGAAGTTGCTGAGAAAGCAGAGAATTTTGCACAGTCGTTTTAAACGTAGTCACTGCCCCGCTGCCAAACAGAAATTATGCGAAATTAAAACAGCTGTCAAAAGGTCAATGAGAGATTCTTTTAACGAATTTGAAAGCAATATTTTATCTGCAGATTCGAAAAAAAACACAAAACTTTTGTCGTACGTAAAATCTATGAACTCTACAAATAATTCAATTACTTCGCTTGCTGACAGTACGGATAATGTAACGGATGATGATAAACAGAAGGCCAAAATTCTAAACCTAGCTTTCAAAAACTCGTTTACGGTAGAGGACTACAGCACCATTTCCCCTTTCATACATCGAACAAAGGCAAGGATGGCTGACATAGTGTTCAGTGTATCTGGGATTGTAAAACAGTTAAGATCCTTAGACTCCAGGAAGGCATCTGGCCCAGAGGGTATCCCCGTAAAATTATATCTTGACTATGCCATAAATATAACACCAGTCTTATCCATCATCTATCAGAGATCATTGGAACAGCCGAAAGTTCCAAGGGACTGGAAGAAGGCCCAGGTCATAGCAATCTATAAAAAGGGTAGAAAATCGGATGCACATAATTACCGGGCAATTTCACTGACATCGATTTGTTGTAGCATCATGGAACATAATTGTGTTCAGACATAATGACCTTTCTAGATTCTGAGGAGCTCATCTGCAGAAACCAGCACGGTTTTAGGAAACAGCAGTCATGCGAGACACAGCTAGCCCTCTTTGTGCATGATGTACAACAGGCCCTAGATACCGGCTACCACGTTGATGCCATATTTCTTTCGAAAGGCGTTCGACTCAGTTCCGCACTGTCGCTTGCTCCAAAAAGTGCGCACTTACGGTCTATCCGATGACGTATACGGTTGGATAGAAAGTTTTCTAACAGACAGAGAGCAGTATGTCGTCCTGAATGGGATGACTTCAACAGAAACAAGAATAACTTCAAGTGTGCCCCAGGGCAGCGTAATAGGTCCGCTGCTTTTTACGATTTACATAACCGATCTGGTTAATGGTATTGACAGCGGCCTTAGACTGTTTGCCGATGATGCTGTAGTCTACAGGAAAGTAGTATCACACGAAAGTTGTGAACAAATCAATGAGGATTTGCAGTAAATAAATGCGTGGTGTAATGGATGGCAGTTATCTCTCAATATTAGTAAGTGTAACCTACTGCGTATAATAAGGTGAAAATCTCCATTAATGTACGAGTACAAAATAAATGCCCGGTCTTTGGAAGCGGTAACATCCGTCAAGTATCTGGGTGTGACTATTCGAGATGATCTCAAATGGAATGATCAGATTACACAAGTAACGAACGATCAGATTACACAAGTAACGGGCAAGGCGAACTCTAGATTGTGGTTTATTGGTAGAATCCTAAAGCAATGCAGTCCTTTAACAAAGGAAATTGCTTGCAATACGTTAGTTCGTCCAGCCTTAGAGTATTGTTCATCTGTATGGGACCCTTACCAGTTGTGTCTGATTCAAGAGATTGAGAAGGTCCAAAGAAGAGCTGCAAGATTCGTGACTGGTACATTTATCCATTGCGAGAGCGTTACAAATCTCACAGAAAGTTTGAAGTGGGACGCACTTGCAGATAGACGACACGCTAAACGGAAGGGGCTGCTCACAAAATTCCGAAATCCGATCTTCGCCGAGGATGTAGAGCATATATTATTACCACCAACTTTCAAATCGCGCAATGATCAGCATTCAAAGATAAGGGAAATCAGAGGTCGTACTGAGGCGCTCAGACAGTCGTATTTGCTTGGTGGCTAGCGGAGTATATATGTAGATGTAATGAGAATATTTGGCAGGGGCACTACTTTAGTACGTGTGGATAAGTTGAGAACTTGACAATTTGGGACTGGTGGGAGGCGTGCCAGGGTAGTCCATACAGTTGCAATGACCTCTGTGGTCAGAGCATCTGCCTAGTAATCAGGAGATCCGGGTTCGAATTCTGGTCATACGCAAATTTTCAATTTTCTCTATTGGTTTCAATCAATGACCGTAGCAGCCAATGTCTATAATTCCTTTGTGTCTTAATTTACAGTTACGCCTGAATTGCGAGATATTACCAAGTTTGTTTATCCATGTCTGTAAGAGGCTGGGTTGACCGTCACGCAAGCACTCCCAACAAAGGAAAGAGAAAGAAAGGAATATGTAACTAAATGCGAAGCGCGTATTACGGTAAATATACACTCCTGGAAATGGAAAAAAGAACACATTGACACCGGTGTGTCAGACCCACCATACTTGCTCCGGACACTGCGAGAGGGCTGTACAAGCAATGATCACACGCACGGCACAGCGGACACACCAGGAACCGCGGTGTTGGCCGTCGAATGGCGCTAGCTGCGCAGCATTTGTGCACCGCCGCCGTCAGTGTCAGCCAGTATGCCGTGGCATACGGAGCTCCATCGCAGTCTTTAACACTGGTAGCATGCCGCGACAGCGTGGACGTGAACCGTATGTGCAGTTGACGGACTTTGAGCGAGGGCGTATAGTGGGCATGCGGGAGGCCGGGTGGACGTACCGCCGAATTGCTCAACACGTGGGGCGTGAGGTCTCCACAGTACATCGATGTTGTCGCCAGTGGTCGGCGGAAGGTGCACGTGCCCGTCGACCTGGGACCGGACCGCAGCGACGCACAGATGCACGCCAAGACCGTAGGATCCTACGCAGTGCCGTAGGGGACCGCACCGCCACTTCCCAGCAAATTAGGGACACTGTTGCTCCTGGGGTATCGGCGAGGAATCATTCGCAACCGTCTCCACGAAGCTGGGCTACGGTCCCGCACACCGTTAGGCCGTCTTCCGCTCACGCCCCAACATCATGCAGCCCGCCTCCAGTGGTGTCGCGACAGGCGTGAATGGAGGGACGAATGGAGACGTGTCGTCTTCAGCGATGAGAGTCGCTTCTGCCTTGGTGCCAATGATGTTCGTATGCGTGTTTGGCGCCGTGCAGGTGAGCGCCACAATCAGGACTGCATACGACCGAGGCACACAGGGCCAACACCCGGCATCATGGTGTGGGGAGCGATCTCCTACACTGGCCGTACACCACTGGTGATCGTCGAGGGGACACTGAATAGTGCACGGTACATCCAAACCGTCATCGAACCCATCGTTCTACCATTCCTAGACCGGCAAGGGAACTTGCTGTTCCAACAGGACAATGCACGTCCGCATGTATCCCGTGCCACCCAACGTGCTCTAGAAGGTGTAAGTCAACTACCCTGGCCAGCAAGATCTCCGGATCTGTCCCCCATTGAGCATGTTTGGGACTGGATGAAGCGTCGTCTCACGCGGTCTGCACGTCCAGCACGAACGCTGGTCCAACTGAGGCGCCAGGTGGAAATGGCATGGCAAGCCGTTCCACAGGACTACATCCAGCATCTCTACGATCGTCTCCATGGGAGAATAGCAGCCTGCATTGCTGCGAAAGGTGGATATACACTGTACTAGTGCCGACATTGTGCATGCTCTGTTGCCTGTGTCTATGTGCCTGTGTTTCTGTCAGTGTGATCATGTGATGTATCTGACCCCAGGAATGTGTCAATAAAGTTTCCCCTTCCTGGGACAATGAATTCACGGTGTTCTTATTTCAATTTCCAGGAGTGTATATTATGCTGTTCCAGTGGGTCAATAATGTTTTAGAAGTATATCGTTCGAACATAGCTTTACAAATTAGTGCACAAACATATATATCTCGTCTACGTCTCAGCGGCTCTGGGGCAATGTGTGCCCTCCCCAGTAAGATCTATCTCTGATGGAAGAGAGCATCCTCGGAATCAATAGGCACCAGAACTTGTTTCGACGTAGCAATTCCGAGCTTTCAACAAAAACATCTCATTCACCACATAGAACAGCCATTCTTTCGGACAAATCGCTTTTTTTCGCCAGGATTTCTCGCTTTAGGTTTTCCTCGGCGATATTTTACAGTAGCAGTTGAATTTATTCTCACACAACAGTAACTTCGAAAGAATATCAAGGTTAATTCCGGTCACGCTAAACTGTGTCTTCTAGAAAACACGAAAATTGCGTTCGAAATATCATTAAAACATGTAAACAACATGAAAGTGGGCTACTACAATGTCCTTTGATTCCAAGACAATTAGAACTCTTAGCTAACAATCAAAGCACAAAGGAAAAATCAATCATTATTTTTCCACGAATTTTTTCTATTGCAATCTCAGTTTTCTAGAATAAAATATTTTTCTTTTTAATTACGCAAGTAGAGAATCTTTCTAGTAAGAATACAAGTTAGAGGTGGTTTAGTTCTCAGTCATTAGCTCAAATCAAAGGAAGATATATTAGTTGGAATGTGAATATTCAGCATGAAGTCCACGTGTCCCTAAACAAAGGGGTGCTCCAGCAGCGTCATGCATTCGGCCGGATGACAAGTAATTCGCAAACACAACAACTTTCAGTAATGGCCTGGCATGGTCTGGTAACGCGTTGTCCTCATATGCACTGCAGTGGAGCAGTTATGGTGCATGGTACAGAGTTCTTTTCGTGGCTAAGGATGGAGGGGAGATACAGTAGAAGAACGAGGAGGAAAATAGGCCTCTACTTTTCATAGGAAACATCCCGGTATTTTCCACGGATGGCCAGACGGATATCTGAACCGCCATCTTCCCGATTAAGACTCCAAGTGTTTTACCGCTGCACCACAACGTTCGATACAGGAGTTGGGGTCAGTTATAAGATGTGCCCAACTGGAAAGGAGACTTTCGCTGTACCAGCCTGGATGAATGTTTTTACCGAGAGATTGCGTGGTGGTATTCCAAGCTGCATAAACAGAGTTAACAGCTTCGCAGCAATTTTCTCATTTCTGGAGAGTTGTTCATGCAGTTAGTTATATGATTAATCGCTCCCGATCAGCACAAAGTGCGGCTGTCCAACTTCTTCGCGCAGAAGGGGATCATCCTTCACAAATTTATCGCAAGGTGAGAGAGGTGTACGGAGAGCAGGTTTCGTACGATACACAATATTCCGGTAGTGTCGACGTTATGAGGCGGGATGTGAGGCCAAGAAGACCCTCGAGCTCCAAAAAATTCGATGGAAGTTCCTGGAACATCATCCCTACAGCCCCGATATCTCCCCACGTGACTCGCATTTCTTCAGTCTCTTAAAACACTCTCGAAAAATCAGAGGTTCACATGTAACAAGGAAGTGCAGGGCATCCTGGAATGCTGGATCCTTCAGCAACCCAGGGTTTCCACGCTGTAAGCCATTCACTCCTACCTATGCGCTGGGATCGGTGTGTCACTGTCGATGGCAATCTGGCATAGGTTAACTGTTTAATTATGTTGTTACTAAAATTTCGTTACATATAACTGTAGTCTCCCCCTCATTTTGACACACCTTATACTAACAAGAGGTGACCCAATATTCCGCCATTTGATGAGCCGATGCGACGCCAAATTTCTGCTTTTTTTCCAGTTTTAAATCAAATAACGCTGCTGTCCCATCAGATCATTAGTAAGGACGTGACAGAAAATGATGTCCGCCCCTCGTGGTCTCGCGGTAGCGTTCTCGCTTCCCGAGCACGGGGTCCCGCGGGTTCGATTCCCGGCGGGGTCACGGATTTTTCCTGCCTCGAGATGACTGGGTGTTGTGTCGTCTTCATCATCATCATTCATCCCCATTACGGTCGGAGGAAGGCAACGGCAAACCACCTCCATTAGGACCTTGCCTAGTAAGGCGGTGCGGGTCTCCCGCATCGTTCCCCTACGCTCTGTAAAGAAGCATGGGACTTCATTTCCATTTTTGCAACAGAAAATGATAGCAAGAGGTGTTACTCAAACATTATGATAATACCGTACTTTCCAAGTATAACCTTTCTGGAAACAGATGGCCGGCCGGTGTGGTAAAGCGGTTCTAGGCGCTTCAGTCTGGTACCGCGCGACCGCTACTGTCGCAGATTCGAATCCTGCCTCGGGCATGGATGTGTGTGATGTCCTTGGGTTAGTTAGGTTTAAGTAGTTCTAAGTTCTAGGGGACTGATGACCTCAGATGTTAAGTCCCATAGTACTCAGAGCCATTTGAACCATTTGACTTTGGAAACAGATATTTTAATTTATATCAAGGGAAGCAAATCATTTGACTGGAATTGGAATAAGTAGAAGTTTACTTTATTTTTGTAGCGTAAAAGGAAGCCGTAGCTGTAAGAGAATATTATGTCCAAACATATTTTATTTTGCACAAAACATTTCATGCAAATTTCATGCATCAGAAAAAAAGGAACACCAATAATTTCATAATTGAGTACTAAAGATTCACCTGCCAAAATCACTTTAACATTAATTAATTTAAGAGCACCTCCATAACGACTTACGAAAACCACATTCAACTTTAACAGTCGTCAACTGACCAATAATTAATAAAATACAGTAAAGTCTCTGTACTAATTTGGCATACACTAATAACATAATTTGGATTTAAAAATGAATAAAATGAATTAAAATTTTACAACAATATAATCAATAATGTTGTTACCCAGTTACTCAAATAATCCTCCACCAGCCGCAGTTTTAACACATCAGTTAAAATATCACTGGATACACAAGTTAATACCTCGACACAACTGATGATCAAATCTGGTAATTACATACATAATCTGTCGATTCACTAGCAGAGTTTACAATTATATGGCCTTTTATGAAATACACCGTCCATTAAGATACCCGCCCGGATAGAAGTGCTTGTTGAAGAGCCGCTTCCGAGACGGGGAGGTGCGCCTGCCCCGGACCACAGACAAAGATATATGTTACTCTGTGCCCGGACCAAATCCGCCCGACGGAGTAACGGCGAGGGTCGGTGTGCCGACCAATGTGGACGTTGTTTTTAGGCGGTTTCCCACATCACACAAGGTGAATACCGGGCTGGTACCCCAGTACCGCCTCATTTATACGATTCGGAAGCATTTCGAAATCTTTCGCTCATTTTCACACGAATAAAACCACCGGCAGACAGCTGGGACACATATACCCCGGCCAGGTTGATAACGGCGTGACGACAGAAAGGGCATACGGCAACCCCTCTTAAAGTAACGTTGCCAAGTCCGGTATAATCATGTCGACACTGCGCCGATGCAGGTCGAAGGACAAGGAACGACGAAAGAAAGCCAACTGCGTAACGCATACACGCAATCCAAAGGCCAAAGAGATCAGCCTCCTTGAGTCCGTCGTCATTACTTTGTCTCACGATTTGTCCTACGAACCGTTATCCTCGCACGGGTTCAGCTGACGATCCACTCCAATGCACAGCGCGCAACCCAAAGCCCTGTTTTCCAGAGCCACACTCCCAAAGGAGAACTATCAGCACCATCACACACCGAAAGAATCCTGCTTGAGTGGCGCCGCGCGCACGTCGCATTGGTGCAGCATTGCAATTGTCGCGCAGTTGGGATGTCAGCTGATGGCGTAATACCGTTTCCAATACTGTGGAGTGTCGGCTGCGAAGCCATTTTCACATTTATGCGCAAAGATAGCCTACCAGAAAGGTATAGGGACCTACTTGTGTCAGTCTAAAAACTCATCTGGCCCACGTAAGAGGTCACTTACTTAGTCCACTGCCAGCCAGTGTAGTAAATTGCTGCCACGCATACAATACGTTAAATATGTTTATCGGCCAGTAGAAAGTATGGTCTTCTCTCTCGCATGGCCACTGTTCAAACCCCCACGAATAAAATTAATCACAGACTTCCAGCCTTCAATTCTTCTTCTATTTGGTTCTGAATTTGTTGTTTCCACTAAATCTCACAGATAGCTGCGAAGTAGAAAGAAAGAGTAAAAAGACTACTACATATCCTCATACCGTGAGAGATGGAAACACATAATGTGGCCAGAAGCACTGATGAATATGATCGTTTTGGAGATCCAAGTGTTACAGTGTGGGCAATGTTGTAGGGGAGTGCACACCTCCAAATCTTTGACCACAGTGCACTCATCAGTCAACGTTACTGTGAGAAAGTACTCCTTCCCCATATGGGTCTTTTCAGCGTGCATTCGGACCTGACTTCATTTTTATGGTTGACAGCGCGGCAGCATCGAATAGCGCAGGTGGACGAGCTCTTGGACCGAGAGGATATTAGTGAATGGCCTTACCTGCCGCCCTCCCCCCCCCCCACCCCCGGCTTACATCCCATCAAGTCTCCGTACGTCCATCTTTTCGGAAATGGTTACGAGACCTAGGTTGTTCAGTACAGAATGTCAAATCAAACGTTTTTCAGCCGTCTAATTTCCAAACCGTTATTTTACTGGGCTACCAGTAGTTTCGGCGATATATTACGCCATCTTCAGGCCGCCTGAACGAATTCTAAGAAGATTCCAACCTCTGTTCCGGTCAAAATATGGCCACCATCCAAAGACTGGTACCTGTAGATTTTTCATACAGTGTGCTTCATCATTCCACAAAGTGTTCCAAGGCCACAGGTCGTCAACGTGAACCCTTGAGAAAAGCTAAGTGCAGAGTCTGCTAGAATGTCTGCGTCACGTGGCAAACGTTGGTCACTAATGTGAAGTTTCTACGAATACCATTTGACAGTTGCTCAGTTCAAATGGCTCTGAGCACTATGGGACTTAACTTCTAAGGTCATCAGTCCCCTAGAACTTAGAACTACTTAAACCTAACTAACCTAAGGACATCACACACATCCATGCCCGAGGCAGGATTCGCACCTGCGACCGTAGCGGTCGCGCGGTTCCAGACTGTAGCGCCTAGAACCGCTCGGCCACCCCGGCCGGCAGTTGCTCAGTTGCTCGCAGCGTTTTTCGAACGGCGGACCATGGAATGCTCGGCCGTCGTGTCACAGCTCGTGGATCTCTTAAAGATAGGACACTGCGTCCAGCATTCTCAGCTATGACGACAGCAACTTCAACATTTTGTGTCAAAAGTGGCCGTCAGCCTCTCCCAGGCGCCATTCACAAATCGCCAATTAAATTCGAATTTCCGAATCATATTTTTCAAGCCCGGTGCGGAAGGAGGACCTCTCTGCATTTCTTTAAGCGTCGATAAAACAGTTTTACAAGTAAAGCCCGCTCACGCTGTCCAGACCCAAGCTGACTGTCTGTAACTGTAATGCACGTTGATGCTCGTGTTTCAACGCTACGTCGCCTTACCAGTACCGGCGCCTGAGGCTAAGTCGTGTCACCAACACTACTACGAGGGCAGTTCAATAAGTAATGCAACACATTCTTTTTCTCGGCCAATTTTGGTTGAAAAAACCGGAAATTTCTTGTGGAATATTTTCAAACATTCCCGCTTCGTCTCGTATAGTTTCATTGACTTCCGACAGGTGGCAGCGCTGTACGGAGCTGTTAAAATGGCGTCTGTAACGGATGTGCGTTGCAAACAACGGGCAGTGATCGAGTTTCTTTTGGCGGAAAACCAGGGCATATCAGATATTCATAGGCGCTTGCAGAATGTCTACGGTGATCTGGCAGTGGACAAAAGCACGGTGAGTCGTTGGGCAAAGCGTGTGTCATCATCGCCGCAAGGTCAAGCAAGACTGTCTGATCTCCCGCGTGCGGGCCGGCCGTGCACAGCTGTGACTCCTGCAATGGCGGAGCGTGCGAACACACTCGTTCGAGAAGATCGACGGATCACCATCAAACAACTCATTGCTCAACTTGACATCTCTGTTGGTAGTGCTGTCACAATTGTTCACCAGTTGGGATATTCAAAGGTTTGTTCCCGCTGGGTCCCTCGTTGTCTAACCGAACACCATAAAGAGCAAAGGAGAACCATCTGTGCGGAATTGCTTGCTCGTCATGTGGCTGAGGGTGACAATTTCTTGTCAAAGATTGTTACAGGCGATGAAACATGGGTTCATCACTTCGAACCTGAAACAAAACGGCAATCATTGGAGTGGCGCCACACCCACTCCCCTACCAAGAAAAAGTTTAAAGCCATACCATCAGCCGGTAAAGTCATGGTTACAGTATTCTGGGACGCTGAAGGGGTTATTCTATTCGATGTCCTTCCCCATGGTCAAACGATCAACTCTGAAGTGTATTGTGCTACTCTTCAGAAATTGAAGAAACGACTTCAACGTGTTCGTAGGCACAAAAATCAGAACGAACTTCTCCTTCTTCATGACAACGCAAGACCTCACACAAGTCTTCGCACCCGAGAGGAGCTCACAAAACTTCAGTGGACTGTTCTTCCTCATGCACCCTACAGCCCCGATCTCGCACCGTCGGATTTCCATATGTTTGGCCCAATGAAGGACGCAATCCGTGGGAGGCACTACGCGGATGATGAAGAAGTTATTGATGCAGTACGACGTTGGCTCCGACATCGACCAGTGGAATGGTACCGTGCAGGCATACAGGCCCTCATTTCAAGGTGGCGTAAGGCCGTAGCATTGAATGGAGATTACGTTGAAAAATAGTGTTGTGTAGCTAAAAGATTGGGGAATAACCTGGTGTATTTCAATGCTGAATAAAACAACCCCTGTTTCAGAAAAAAAATGTGTTGCATTACTTATTGAACTGCCCTCGTAATAACACAAATCCTGCAGCGCAGAGAGTGAATATCATTCTTATAAAGTTGGGTATGCGTAAGATAAATGTTTTCCGTCTATACTGATTCAAGTAGCGAAAGTTTAGTTGTAGCCACACTGCACCTCTAATCTCCGCAAGCCAGAGGCCAATATGACTGCCACTTCCTCCCTTTCCCGTTACAGTCGCGTTTGATTCGCGGGAAGAACGATGGGTGGCAAGCCTCCGTGAGAACTCGAATCTCTCTCATTTTACCTTCAGGGTCTTTTCTCGAGATATACGTAGGAGGGAGCAGTGTACTGGCTGACTCGTCTAGGAACCGTGACGCAGAACGCCTTTCTTGCAGCGTCTGGCTGACGCTTTCGCACTTACTAAATGAACCTGTAACGAAACGTGCTGCACTTCTATTGCCATTATCAGTCCCGTCTGCTACGGATCCCAGAACGATGATAAACATTCAAATATTGATCGAAAGAGGCTATCTCCTTTGTTGATGGACTACACTCCCTGGGAGTTCCACCAATGCATCTCAGCCTGGCATCTGCCTTACTTGCGATGAATTTTATGTGATCATCCCTCTTAAAATCGCTAAGTACGCATACCCCTAGGTATGCTACGGACGTCACTGTTTCCAGTGACTGTTCTGTTATCGTATAATCATACAACAATGGGTCCTTCTGCCTGTTTATACGCAATACATCACATTTCTTTATGTTGAGGGTCAACTGCCAACCACTGCATCAAGCGTCGATTGTCTACAGGACGTCCTGCATTTCGCTATATTTTGTAGCGTTGCGACTTCTCTGTATACAACAGCAGCATCCAGGAAAAAGCTCATGAAACTTGTGTCGTTGTCCACTAAATCATTTATATTTATTACGTCTAAAGTAATGGTCCTGCTGTCCTACTTTCAGCTACGCCCGAAGTTACTTTTTACGCCTAAAGATTTCCCTCCCTTGAGAATGTAAGATGTGTTCAGTCTGTTAGAACAGCTGGTGTGATATTCCTTATGGTCTTATTTTAACCATTAGATGCGATTGCGGAACTGTATCAATGCCGTACGGAAGTCGAGGAACACGATATCATCCTTGACGGCGATACACTATGTGATCAAAAGGATCCGGACACCTGGCTAAAAATGATTTACAAGCTTGTGGCGCCCTCCATCGGTAATGATGGAATTCAATTTGGTGTGGCCCACCCTTAGCCTTGATGATAGCTTCCACTCTCTCAGGGATACGTTCAGTAAGGTGCTGGAAGGTTTCTTGGGAAAGGCAGCCCACTCTTTACCGAGGAGAGGTATCGATGTCGGTCGGTGAGGCCTGGCACGAAGCTGGCGTTCAAAAACATCCAAAAGGTGTCATGGAGGATTCAGGTCAGGAATCTGTGCAGGCCAGTCCATTACAGGGATATTATTGGCGTGTAACTACTCCGCCACAGGCCGTGCATTATGAACAGGTGCTCGGTCGTGTTGAAAGATGCAATCGCCATTCCCAAATTGCTCTTCAACAGTGGGAAGGAAGAAGGTGCCTAAAACATCAATTTAGGCTTGTGCTATGATAGTACCGCGCAAAATAACAAGGGGTGCAAGCCCCCTCCATGAAAAACATGACCACACCGCAACACCAGCGCCTCCGAATTTTACTGTTGGCACTAAACACGTTAGCAGATGACGTTCACCGGGCATTCGCCATACCCACCCCCTGCCATCGGATCGCCACATTGTGTACCGTGATTCGTCACTCCACAGAACGTTTTTCCACTGTTCGATCGTACCATTTTTACGCTCCATACACCAAGCGAGACGTCGTTTGGCATTTACCGGCGTGATGTGTGGCTTTTGAGCAGCCACTCGACCATGAAGTCAAAGTTTTCTCACCTCCCGCCTAACTGTCATAGTACTTGCAGTGGATCCTGATGCAGTTTTGGGAATTCCTGTGTGATGGTCTGGATAGATGTCTGCCTATTACACATTACGACCCTGTTCAACTGTCGGCGGTCTCTTGTCACTCAACAGATGAGGTCGGCCTGTACGCTTTTGTGCTGTATGTGTCCCTTCACGTTTCCACTTCACTATCACATCGGAAACAGTGGACCTAGGGATGTTTAGGAGCGTGGAAATCTCGCGTACAGATGTATGAGACAAGTCACACCCAATCACCTCACCACGTTCGAAGCCCGTGAGTTCCGCGGAGCGTCCCATTCTGTTCTCTCACGATGTCTAATGACTACTGAGGGCGCTGGTATGGAGTATCTGACAATGCACCTAATATGAAAAACGTATGTTTTTGGGGATGTCCGGATACTTTTCATCACTTACTGTATCTATTGCTTTCCGGGTCTCGTGTACGAACAGAGCGAGTTGAGTTTCACACGATTCTTACTTTCGCCTTAGTTTGTGCCTCTGTTTGTAAGTAGGGTGTTTAGGTTTTTATGTTGGTAATGCCACGTAGCGCTCTGTATGAAGATCACTGTGCTGTGTGCAGTCTGTGGCTGGCTGGCATTGTTGGAATATTTGCTATTGTAGTGTTGGGTAGTTGGATGTGAAAAGCGCGTAGCGTTGCGCAGTTGGAGGTGAGTCGCCAATTGAAAGTCAGATTAGCGTCAGTTTACTGTTGATCAGAATAAGTAGAAGAGAAATGTCTGAGTATGTTCAATTTTGTTCAGCCGTTTGAAAATCAAATAACGTAAGAGGTTTACCCACACTGTCATTCTTAATTTCTAAGTGGGTGTTTCATGTTCAATGACTCTTCTTGAAAAACAGAATGACTTGTGCTTTTTTTTCCAATCACTGGGAACTCTTCGTTCCTTCAGTAACATGCGGTACACAGCTGTTAACAAAATCGAAAGGAGCTTCCTCCTGAACTCATGATGGAACAAAATATCAACATGAACTTTATATACAGAAGAAAGGGAAGAATGACAGAAGCCGATCTGGCGATGGATGAATTTTGGTTCCACAAAAAGGAAGGAAATTAAGGTTTAAAGTCCCGTCAACATCGAGAGTCTTGGTTCTAGAGAAATGAAGAAATACGCGACGCAATAATGACTGTATCACTTATCTTAAAAGGCAGGTTAAGCATTGGTTAAGCAATTGTAGAATGAGAAAAAGTTTTTAACACTATTGACTGGAATATATTCTTTGAAATATTGAAGCTATCAGGAACAAGAAACATGAACGAAGGGTTCCGCGCCGTATATGAAACGTCCGTGAGGCGATAGGATACCGATGAGATATTCGTATTTTTGTTTTGCAATTTCCGTCTAGGCGACACCTTTCAATTATTTAATTTCTGTAATTTTTGAAAACATTTCTCGTGGACAACGGCAGTTTTTCTTAGTACTTTAAGATGAACATAAACAATCTCGACCGCAAGAAACCTTTATTTTTGTCGTTACCGATTTCGGTCAGTTGCTGACCATCCTCAAACCTCATACGAAGTGGGTAGGCGGTGGAGGTGAGCGGAGTAGGGGTTATGAACTCTATGAACATCAGCTGCAGTTGACTTTACGATTGCCGGCCGAAGTGGCCGCGCGGTTCTGGCGCTGCAGTCTTGAACCGCGAGACCGCTACGGTCGCAGGTTCGAATCCTGCCTCGGGCATGGATGTGTGTGATGTCCTTAGGTTAGTTAGGTTTAACTAGTTCTAAGTTCTAGGGGATTAATAACCTCAGCAGTTGAGTCCCATAGTGCTCAGAGCCATTTGAACCATTTGACTTTACGACCACCACGAACAACAACTGTAGGTGCCGTTCGTGAAATTTGTAATGGCTGCTCCGTTCACCGCCACCGCCTAGCAACATAGTATTTAAAAAAAAAAAAAGTTTCTTGCGGTCAAAACTGTTTATATTCATCTTAAAGGATGACTATCAATCGACAGGACAACACCGCCATCGAAACGAGATTGGAAGCACATCAGGAAAGTCCGCGGTCCACCAGATGAAAGGATCCCGGGGTCATTACCACAGACGTATATTTTGTTGGAATGAGTCAAGGGAGACCAAAGAAAGTGCGAATGGGGTGTGGCAGAGCACATACATGCAAGTTGGCGTGTCCTGTCAAAGATCTCAAAAGAGTTACCATATTTTACTCTTAGATATGTTATTGTGAACCTCCAAACATCGTAACTGTGGTACGCCAGAGAAATTGTCTGGGAGGGTGCGTTAACTAGTCTTCTTGGTTGGGGGCGGGAGGCTATCAAATCTATTTTCATTTACAAAATAATTCTGTCTTCTTGGGAACCACCAAATTCATGGCTTCGAAACCACAGTCAAGATCACCGCCATTTGCATCCAGTTGTACATCCGCTATGCAATGTGTACATTGACTTGCGGAGTATGTATGTAGCTGTTATACAGAAAGCACTGCATCTACTGCAAAACATAGCAACGGCGTACAACTGTTGAATATCAAAATACAAAGTTATAGCTTTTAAAAGAAATTAAATAATAAGATAAAAATATGTTCAAATGGCGTCTAGGATAAATTTCAAACTTACATTACCTCGTCTACAACATCACAGATGAATACTATCGTAGACAGAAAATTAGCTTGCAGTAACGAAACCCAGATTAAATTTTACAAGACAATAGACTTAAAAACTTGGATCCAAAAGGCCAAACACAGGTTTCGAATTCAAGACGAAGAAGTTTCTGAGAAGTCATAACTTGTAGCAGAGACTGGATAAAATGCGAAATGACGATGGAAGAATAGGTGAAAGACATTGTATGTACACCGGTATCCAGAATTAAGTAAAAAAAACTGAAATTTTGCAAGGTTGTGATTATTTTGTTACAAAACAGTATAAAGAGGTGATAGTAAAGTAGAAACAAAGTAAAGAATACAGACCGTAAACAACTGCAAGGTGCATAACAGTAGGTGATAATGTTCTTCGTTTTTTCCAGCTTCGCTGATTTTGCACACACATCCCGACAACTGGTTAATGTGTTCAGCGTGTGGTGTAGCCGCCTCTGGCAACAACGTGGGACGCTCCAAGTGGTTGGTGGATGCTGAAATGATGCAATCCGTCTCCCTAGTGCATCCTACACACGCTCTGTGGGATTGAAATCGGGAGAGCGAGCAGACCACGCCATGCGTGCAATACCTTCCGTTTCCCAGGAAACATCGGCCACCCGTGCTCTGTGAGGTCGAGCATTACCGTCCATCAGTACTAAGCTTGGGCCCATAGCAGCTCGCAACAATCGCACATGATATTGTCGAGATACCTGACAGCAGTTAAACGTTGCCGACACGCCTGTACAATTTCATGAAGAGGTGCTCGAGTGCTCAACAATACCTATCCCACCATTATAGATCCTCGTCGATATTTGTCTCTCTCCAAAATGTTTGGGTGCCGAAATCGTGTTCCACATTCCCTCCACATGCGAAACCGTCGAGTGTCACTCCAGACCAAATGATGAATCATCTGTGCAAAGAACACTGTCCACTGTTCGACCGTCCAGGTGGCATGTTGACTACTCCACTCTAGCCGTTCTCATTCTGCGAAGGTGCGTTAGGGGTACACATACAGCAGGACAGTACAGGCCACTCTGCCGAAGCCTTCTGTATACGTTTGCCTCGACACAACACGTCCAGTGGATGCTGCGAGGTCAGATGCCAGTTGTCGTGTAGTACTAAGGCGGTACCGACATAACGGTCCTCTCTTCTGATGTCATAAGTGGTTGGCCTTATCCTGGTCTTCGAGATACAGTTTCGGTTCCAATAGTGCCGCCACATCCGAGACACAACAGAATGATCCACATTAAGCCACCGGGCAACATGAGCTTGCGAGCGTCCTGCTTCCATTCTCCCTCTGACCCTCCAAAGCAGAGTCTGGTAGGCGACTTCTCTGTGCCATACTGTGACTGTGTGTACAAAGCGACTGTGGATGCGGGACTACCTCGTGTGATGGGTGGTTGTCCGTTGACCGAAATCCATCCTCTGTGCAGAACACGATCTTACTGACATCTGCTGACAGTATATGTGATTATATCATGAATTATACACAGTGAGAGGTGGCATGAGCCCCCTCTCATATTTCTATCTTACGATTCTCCTCTCTAGTTGCATGCGGTGGAGGGTTGCTTTTCCTTAACACGCGTACTTCCCACGCAGCGTCTCTCGTCACCCGGGTGGGCCGGTGACAGGCGGGCTCTGTGGAACTGGAGAGAGTTAAGCCGACGTGTGTGAGGCAGTCGAGTGAATGCTTTTCAGACGCCGACATTGTCAAGAGACACGCCCGCTGGGGTGTGAAGTAGCGGCTGGGCTAGAGGTTCCGTTACTTCAGAGAAACTTTGCGAAAACACTTTCTGGCGGGCTACCAGCGAGGCGTGGGAATGACTTGTGTACCCACGCAGTTGTGGCGGGAAAATTCCCGCACTTTCTGCAAAATCAGCACAGAAATTGGCGCCAAGAATCTCCATTGGTGGAATGGTAGTGCTCCGGCAATGGAGTGGAATTTCCGCCGGTTTTCGAGTTGCTGATTGGAACGTAACCACGGCCACTGTCGTGGGGGCGGGAATGTTCGGTGTTCGGCCTGTGCGGGTGCTCTGGGTAGTCGGCAGTCGCCTTTCGGTCGAGGACGTCGGAGCAACCAGCCCTCGCCTGCGGTACGCCAGATCGTGTTCTGGGAGATAAGAAGACTGTTGGTAATGTACGTCCGCAGCACCGGCAGATAGGGATTTTCCTAGGTGATAATCAGAGCTCAGCAGAGCGCGCCTGTTCATCCTTTTCTAACTTTGTTCAGTTTCGAGTAGCAGCAATTACTATTGGGTTAGCTGTGTGTCTCTCTTGAGATTTGAGTGGAAAGGAATTGGCTCCACATACCACTTCGTCTTAAACCTCACGATCTAAGTTAGGGACAACTTCACCTTTACTGTGTTTGTATGAATCTCCAATTTTAGCCAATTTGATGTTTTATATTTCCTGTGTCTCTTTTACTATTCTGCGTTTAATCTTAATAAATCATATTGTTATTTTGGACAGAACTTTCTTTCTGTTAATCAATAGAGCAACCCTATCATTCCTCACTATGCTAATGAAACCTTTGTTTATTTAACTTATTTATCAAATTAAATTATTGCAGGTGCCAAACTCTCTTCTACTCCACTAGCAGGGTTGATTAGAGTCAGTTCGCGTATTTGTTTTATCCTTGTGCAACAGCAAAAGTCGGAGTTAGAATAGGGGGGGCTTAGAGCATGATTTACACATGTGGATTCTAGTAGAATTTAGTGATAAATACACTACTAGCCCCGGCACCTCGCATAATATGGCGACCCTTGGCCTCGGATCTTTCCTGTGAATCTCTGATAAACAAACAGGATTCTTAGTAGGAACATTCAATTTTTTTTCTCTCTATTTTTTTAATGATTAATACCCAAGTTTTTTTTGGTAGTTCCGCGTTTAGTTTTAAGTAGCGGCGCATGACTACAGTTTTTGTTTTCAGTGTATATATTTTTTGTTCATTGTTTTTTTTTGTGTTTCGCTGATGTGGTGTCTGTACCGCATCGCACTTTGTCGGATTTGTGTGCGGTTTCTGTACCACATCAAATTGTGTTTGTGATTACAGCGTTGGAACAGCGTTGTTGAAATTTTATGTTTATGTGTAAAAAATATATGGAGTAGATTAATTTTATTGTGCATTTTAGATGAATTTGTTTTTATGAATGATAACGAGAAGTAAGGCACGACTATTATCGGGCGAAGCTAAAACAAAAGAGGATAGCATAATGGATAAGGGGCAGTTTACTGACGGGAATAGGTTCGGAGATGAGATGGGCACATTTTTAGCAGGACAGGACGCCAGGGGCATTGATGAGGAAGGTGATTTGGACGCGATCTCAGAGCAGCGTTGCGGCCGTGATTATGATAGTGAAGTAGAGGATGAAACAGAGACAGGCACACAGGTCGAGACGGTAGCAGAAGTTTATAGTCAAACGAACGAGTGCAGACAGAGGCCAGCTCGGTCACGTCAGAGCTCTAGCGCCCAGGTGTCCAGAGTTACATCGCCCATGTTTGAAGAGGATCAAGAAGATGACGTAAACCCAATACTGAGCTTCCTACGATCAATGAAAGAAGAAGCTGACGAACAGCGTAAGAAGCAGGAAGAAGCTGACGAACAGCGTAAGAGGGAGAAGGAAGAAGAGGAGAAACAACGTAAGAAGGAGAAGGAAGAAGAGGAGAAACAACGTAAGAAGGAGAAGGAAGAAGCTGACGAACAGCGTAAGAAGGACACGGAGGCAATAATTTCGCATATAGGGGAAATTCGTGGGGAATTATTAACAATAAAGAAAGAATGTGGAGAAGCAAAACAAATGTCAACGGTAGCACAAAAAGTAGCAGGCCTTGCCAAAACTGCAGCAACAGGGGCAATGAAAGTCGCGGAAGCAACTTCTAAACTCGCAGGGCGCTTGCGACGTACAACACAATCCCACTCAAAATCCCTAGCATTCTTAAAAACTCAAGGTAATATCGCGGTTGCGAACTCCACGAAACGAATGGAAGAAGTAGAGAGTCGGATAGCAAAACTAGAGCAAAACGGGCACACGAGCACTGCGCGTTCGGATACCCATGATGGAGTACACAGAATTGTGTCTCCGAGGAAAAGCCCGCCGTGCTCTAGCCCAGTGACAGAGTGCGGAACTAACAATGCACACGCAGAAACAGCAAGTAATAGCTCCAATAATTATAGCCCACTTAGGAGAGTGAATTCTGAGTGCCACTTCCACTGTGATACAGAGGTTGCACATCACAGTTATCAGCAAGATAGAACAGGACACTCAGCAGACGTGCAAGTATCGGAAACGAGTGACAACACCAGTGCGAGGATCAGACAGGATTTTGATCACAATCACTTCCTGTCGATACTGAAATTCCAGAAGTTCAAAGAAAATGGAGGGTCGATGCATCCGAAGAGCTGGGTGATGCAGTTTACAAATTCATTACCGGCATCATGGCCAACCCAGGCAAAATTAGAATTCATGTGTGGACACATCGAAGGCCAAGCCGCGGAAAAGATGCGGGGTGTGGCAGTGACGTGTCGGACTTATCAGGAATTTGTTGGTGCATTCCTGCGGACCTACTGGTCAAAGGAAACGCAAGATAGGATTAAAGAGGAAATAATATTTTGTCCTGAACTGGAAGTGTCCGGGCATAGGAGCGCAACCAAATTTCTTGATGATTTACTCAAGAAGAATCAATTTTTAGATAGTCCATATAGTAACGGAGAAATCATTAAATTTTGCTTTTCCAAATTGCCAGTTAGGTACCAACAGACACTTGTCGGCAAGTGTGGAGCTGACATAGAAGCATTCAAGATTCTATTGCGCGAACTCGAAGTAGTCTTTGATAAACAAGACGCAAAGGACAGGAAGAAGGGGCAAAGTAACAAATACCACCGGCCAGGAACAGAAGACGACAGCAGATTGCATAATCGCACTGGTCAGTTAGGAAACCAGGGTTACGGAAGTCAAGGTTACGCTATTCAAGGTTATGGAAACCAAAGACACGGAAACCAGAACGTCAGGGAGCAGGGTCAATCTAGACAAGGAATCTGGGATAGAAGGAATAACGAACGGCAAAGCGACCGTAATTGGAGAGAGCGAAACCAAGGACAACGGTGGAACCAGGAGATTGAAACCAGACCCGCAAATCCTAATGCACGTCAGAGGAGGGGGAGCCTAACTAGGGATTGACGCCAGACTAGTGCGAACACAGGCCGCCGGAATTTCGCACGTAATCTCGGACCTGGCCAACTACGGATGATACATTACGAAGATTTATCAGAAATCCTGCTCGAGGAACATAAAGCAACTCCTCGACATGATCGGCAGCCTCTTATCACAGTAGCAATAGCTGAAAAGAGTCTGAATGCGATAATAGATAGTGGAAGCTACATAACAGCAATATCTGAGGCAGCATACAAGAGGTGCTCTCAGGAGATGGACTGGCCTGTCCTATCGGTTAAGAAAACCAAAATAAAAGGGGCATTAGCGGGTAAATGTACGGAGGTCACCCAACAAACAAGACTGGAATTCTCCTGCCAAGGACACAAAATAGAGTCTAACTTCTGGATCGTGCCAAATCTGGCGATCGACATGATAATAGGAACGGACTTCCTAAATGAACATGAAGCGATAGTTGATCTAGGACGAGGTGAAGTGGTTTTGAGGAAAGGGAATCCCGTCCACATTAAGTTCGACGATCAGCTGATCCCAGCTCAACTACCGTCTAACTGTGTTCGGATAAACTATGCGTGTCTGAAAGACAGAAAGGAAGAACAGGACGACGTTGCGGATAGGGGAGAGGACACGGATGAGAATGAAGTCGGAATAATGGGAGAAATAAAGGAGAAAATAGGAGAAAAAGTGGAAGCAATAAAGAATATAAGGGGCGAACACCGCAAAGAACTTCATAAATTACTAGTAGAACATGCGGAGGTCTTCCTTCCCAAGACAGGATCAATAAAGAACTTCCAATATGAATTTCGTGTACGTCCGCACAACCAGTTTCGTGTGCCACCCTATCCAATCCCCTTGGCATATCGACAGAAAGTAGCAGCTGAAATTACGCGAATGCTGAGTGAAGGAATAATAGAACCTACGGCTTCAGCCTATAATAACCCGTTAAGAGTAGTCGAGAAGGCAGATGGTAGTATTCGTTTAGTCTTGGACTCGCGACAAATTAATACCATAATAGAACCCGAAACAGACAGACCGGAACGATTAGAGGAACTCTTACAAAACTTCCATGGAATATCAATCTTCTCATCAGTTGATCTAAAATCGAGTTTCTGGCAGATCGAGCTCCATCCAAATTGCAGACAGTACACAGCCTTTTTAGCATTTGGAAGATGTTACCGGTTTCGTCGTCTACCATTTGGTTTGAACGTTTCATCTGCCGCATTCATTCGGGGGCTGGACGGCATACTAAGCGATAATTTGAAACGTCATGTCACCAGCTATGTGGACGATTTGCTGATCGCGGAGAAATCTTGGGGAGAGCACAATGCGGTCCTCGGTGAACTCCTAGCGACATTCAAGGAATACGGTGTGACTATCAATATCGAAAAATCGAATTTTGGGACGTCCTCTGTGAAATTTCTAGGACATATCATCACGGGTGAGGGCATTGCGCCAAATCCCGAAAAGATCGAAGCGATTGAAAAGTTTCCCATTCCTACGACAAAGAAGCAGTTAAGGGGGTTCTTGGGGATCATAAATTTTTACAACCGCTTTATACATGTCAAAACTCAGAGCAGTCCTCGGTTGCATCAACTTACAGGAAAGAAGATTCCTTGGGAATGGGATGAGGCGGCCGAATCCGAATGGAAAACATTAAAATTCGCATTATTACAAGCACCCATCCTATTACACCCTAATTTAGCTGAAGAGCTTTGCATAGTAACGGACAGTTCATACTCCGGTCTGGGTGTCATGGTGTTCCAAGACTATGTACATGAAGGAAACAGGGTGTGGAAGACAATTGCGTTTGCTAGCAGAGTACTAGCCAAGAGTGAGAGGAATTACTCAGTAACCGAGTTAGAGGCGCTGGCTATTGTATGGGCGTTTGAAAAATTCAGATACCTTCTGTTTGGTCGCCAGACGAAAGTCTACACAGACCACAAGGCACTCGAGTTCTTGATGACTGCAAAGCTTAATCACAGGCGGCTCATTAGGTGGGCATCATATCTACAGCAGTACAACTTTTCGATAGAATATATCCCCGGCAGTCAGAACATTATTGCAGACGCCTTATCACGGTCACCGATCGGATTTGAGCACAACATGGAAGAAGATCTAGAGGAAAATCACTACTGCCTTTACTATATGCAGAAAGTAGCCTTTGAGAATTTTATTACCTGTAGTATGCAGGACATCAAGAAGGAGCAAGACAAGGACCCTGCCCTAGTGTTATTGAAGCAGAAATGGATAGACAGAAGACACGCCACCATCAGGCAGTTCTACCTCTTGCGTAAAGGCATAATTTTCCACCGAAATTATACCAATGACACTGAATGGGGGGTATGCATCCCTGAACACCTAATAAACAAGGTTATATGGCATACTCACCTTAGCTATGGACACTTCGGACCACGCAAGTGCAATCTCAAGCTAAGGACCATGTGTTACTTTCGAAACATGGAGCGTCGAATTCGGAGGGTACTGTCGGTGTGTAAAGACTGCCAAAAGGCTAAGCACACCACTGTGAGCATGCAGGCACCATTATACCCAATCGTACCGACCAGATTAAGACAATTAGCAGCAACAGATTTGATGGGACCTTTGCCAAGAACAAGAAGAGGATATACTTACGTATTAGTGTTTGTTGAACTAACGTCCAAATACGTTACCTTTACGCCACTGAAGAGGGCGACAGGACGAACTGTATCACGAGCCCTCATCCGGGATTTCCTACCACAGGTTGGTCATGTGAGTAGAATCATTTCTGATAACGGGCCACAGTTTAAGTCAAAAACATGGAAGGAGACGTTGCGTCGATGTAAAATTGATCCCATTTTTATATCTTCACACCATCCGAGCTCGAATGCTGCAGAACGGGTTATTAAAGAACTCGGAAACTTGTGCCGGTTGTACTGTAACAAACAGCACACGACATGGGACGTTTTCCTTAAAGACTTCCAGGAGGTGATCAATGAGGCACCCCATGGGATAACAAAATTGGCACCCATTACAGTACTAAAAAACTGGATTCCTAAGGACTTGATAACCAAGGTCGTAAACTTCCCACCAAGGGCGCGAACGCAGCACCAAGCCATAGTGGATTTGGCTCTCAAGAGGATACGGGCTGCAGCAGAGGTCAGGAAGAGACGTGCCGACAGGGGAGCTCGTCTACGACACTTCCAAGTTGGACAAAAGGTGCTCGTTAAGTCTTTCCGACTTTCGAACAAACAAAAAATGAAATGCCAAAAATTCTATTCTGTTTACAACGGCCCGTACCGTATAAGGAGAGCAGCTCACCACAATGCTTATGAATTGGAGACGCTGAAAGGAAAGAAGTCCATAGGACTCCACCACATATCTCACATAAAGGAGTTCGTAGAATAGTAGTAGTGTAAGAAATGTACATAGTAGAATAGGCAAATATATGAACCTTTGTTCGGGGAACAATAATCGTTACATTAATAGATTAAGATTGCTAAAGTATTAACACGCTGCGTTGTCTTGCATAAGAATTTACTGCTGCTATCCTCTTTTTGTTTATGTTTGCGATCTCCAATGTCGATGGAGTAGGAGACACTACCTTTTCATGAGCAATGTTTTTGTCCTTTCCTATCTGGTGTCCATGTTAAGGGATAAGGATGAGTGATGAGACGTCGCACAAACGGGCGCATACAAGAACGTGCTCTTAGAAGCGTTCTGAGAGGTCGTGATACGCTCCATAGCGGCCACAACCAGTTCGTGAGACGTTCATACCAATGCTTGCAGGCACGCGTCAGTGCACTGCACGATTGTGGTATATTGCGCGATTTCGAGGGTGAATATGGGCAGTATAGTTTTTGCAGAGCTGCGCCGGTATCGTTGTCTTGCAAGTCGGGGTGAACCTGTGAGCATTTGACTCTAATGGTGCCCTAGACGAGAGAAATGAGGGCATAAAAGCCTACCATGCTAATGTGCTGGTTGGGGATTTAGCGTGCTGCTCGTTTTTGTCACAGATGAATCACCAAGGAATTGTACTTGGATATTCGTGACATACTGTATAGCTGGCGTGTGTTGGGTGTCTGAATCCTCAACAGGAACCAGTCCTGGCTTGGTCATATTACATTGCTTCTGGAAAGGTGTACTTCGATCGCGAAAACCGCTTCACATAGAGAAGGAAGTTGCAACTATAAATTTATTGTCGTGTATAGCCATGGCTAACCCAGTCTCTGGAGTTTCAGTGAGGCGTAATGAAAACTCGGAGGTCATGTCGTACGGCGCGCACATCACTGTCGTCAATAGCGGCGAGCAGCAAGACATCTCAGCGTAACAGGAACTATGTAAGGGTATTGTATAAGGTAAATAAAAAAATAAATAAATAAATAAATAAATAAAATAAAATAAATAAATAAATAAATAAAAGGGAAAGTACGATACTAGGATAAGTTAAACTGTAGGATTTAACAATAACTAGATTAATATTGTGGGGGTTTTCTACCACAAGTGTGGCGCGCGCCTGTTGAGTTGCTATTTTTCAGGTCACCAAACCACAGACCCGAGATGGAGGGACGACGGGCGAGCGAAAGTAGCGTAGTTGCATGTTCTTTATAGCACAGTAAAACTTAGACCTGCATAACAACATAATTTAATTAAAAGACGTAGAATGTAGATCGTTGGGATATGGTAGTTAATTCTTGAAGCATGTCTACTGTCGATCTATATAATTAATAGTAATATTAGTGCGGGCCCGCACATTTAGTTGTTCATCCATTACAAAGCATCAGTTATCACACACCATGTACATACTGAGATCGGTCTCTACACATATATCAAAATAAATTATTTCCATGTCTAGATTAGATGTTATAATGATTGCCATAGATTAATAACTATAAAAGTAAAATAAGAGTGTCTGAAATGACAGACCATCAATGTTTCATTATGTAAATTTATTATAACATAGAAGGTCATGGGAAAAAGTTAGGCATAAGACTTTTGTAAGAATTGTACAGATGACGAGGAACGTGGCAATGCAGAGGCCAGCCAGCGCAAAAACAAGAGGTCTTCGGCTACCTGCTAGAGGGCGAGCGTCCCGTCCTACACGCTGACAGTCACCCGGCTGCCTACCTGAGGGATTACACGGGACCCTTGCCCCGCCACAAGCGAAAGTGGGGCTGGCCGTTGACCCTGACACGCGACAGCCTGCTAGCTCTCCGGACGCGGCAGCCGCTTGGAGGGATTCCCTGCGGCAGACCACGTTGTCGTGAGTACACGAAGAAGATCACATATCGTGTCAGAACCTGCGCCTCATGTGCCTCAGGACAGAAAGGGACGCTCTATACTCACCTGTTTGGGTTTTTACAACTCACTAGCATTGGCCGATCTGCATACACAAAGCAGTATCGTGCCACACTAACAAATGTATGGTCTCATGTCTTACTTCTCCTCTCTATTAGAGAGCAGTTTTTAACAATAGTCGCTCCTAGTTCGATCCTGTATGGATGACCTCACACACTTGTGGAGTCACTCCACGTGCCATCATCCCTCGTCGAACTGCAATATTGGGAAACATAAAGTTCTGTCCAGCGAGAGAAGAGACCTAGACTAGTGATGTATCCCAACGAGTAGACCTCAGAGACAATTAATCGACGTGAGGAGAGCCTATCACTGTGTCTTCCTACCGTACTGCCGTGATCATATGCGTGGGTCTGACTACAATCTCAACAGCGTACTGCAGACACTCCAGAACTCCCTATTGCTGTTGCCACAACGTAGCAACAACACCCGACGTTTAGCCTTATGTGATGTCAGTACTGTAGAATTTGTGAAGTGCTACGGATATTTCAAACAATGTGATTTAGTGCCTCATTCTCAGCACAGTCGTGAACTTTGTGCAATGTGCACGCACAATTTGATGCCCCATGAACCTTGTTTTTTTCTTAAATTTCTTTTTCTTATGTTGTTTTTGTAATGTATGTTATACCTTGTATGCGTTTGTGTTTTACACTGTAATTCTTATTACAGATTACTGTATTGTTCTCCACACCATGTTTTTTTTGTATTTTGTGTTTATTGTTGTGTGTATGCAAACAGTGTGCCTGAAGTCCCCATAAACTGAAGCAGATACCACCACTGTCATTGTGAATGGACCATCAGTTCAGGGAACATTTTGTAAAGGTTATTCTTGCTGCAGGGAGACAGAATGAATCGGAGGTTGTAATTAGATTCTGAAAGCTCACAAAGAGATTGTTAACTTATATAGTATCATGTGTGAGTGAGTTCAGGTTAGTTTAATGATTAAAATTGTTGTAACATCTTGGGCATTTAATTGCGGAGCACTCCAACTCTGATTGTAAAGAATAAACTGCTCCATATTTGGCTCAGATGCCCGGGCCATATTTAGAGAGTGAATGTCTGCGTGAATCGGTGTTTGGGAAGGGGCTCCCTGGGTATGGATGTGTGATGTGAGTGTTAGTGTTCCATATTAAGAAGGTGAAGTTGGCTACATCATAAATAATCCTCCCTCTATGAGTTGCATTTTTCAGTTGCAATGATCTTTTTTATAGAGTGCGGTATGTGGAGTCACTTTGTAAGATTGTTCTTGGGCGATTGACTCACTACCTTGCTCCTAAGTGAGCCAACCGCTCACCAATTACAATCTAAAATGGCGTAGGGGCAATGAGAGGTGGCATGAGCCCCCTCTCATATTTCTATCTTACGATTCTCCTCTCTAGTTGCATGCGGTGGAGGGTTGCTTTTCCTTAACACGCGTACTTCCCACGCAGCGTCTCTCGTCACCCGGGTGGGCCGGTGACAGGCGGGCTCTGTGGAACTGGAGAGAGTTAAGCCGACGTGTGTGAGGCAGTCGAGTGAATGCTTTTCAGACGCCGACATTGTCAAGAGACACGCCCGCTGGGGTGTGAAGTAGCGGCTGGGCTAGAGGTTCCGTTACTTCAGAGAAACTTTGCGAAAACACTTTCTGGCGGGCTACCAGCGAGGCGTGGGAATGACTTGTGTACCCACGCAGTTGTGGCGGGAAAATTCCCGCACTTTCTGCAAAATCAGCACAGAAATTGGCGCCAAGAATCTCCATTGGTGGAATGGTAGTGCTCCGGCAATGGAGTGGAATTTCCGCCGGTTTTCGAGTTGCTGATTGGAACGTAACCACGGCCACTGTCGTGGGGGCGGGAATGTTCGGTGTTCGGCCTGTGCGGGTGCTCTGGGTAGTCGGCAGTCGCCTTTCGGTCGAGGACGTCGGAGCAACCAGCCCTCGCCTGCGGTACGCCAGATCGTGTTCTGGGAGATAAGAAGACTGTTGGTAATGTACGTCCGCAGCACCGGCAGATAGGGATTTTCCTAGGTGATAATCAGAGCTCAGCAGAGCGCGCCTGTTCATCCTTTTCTAACTTTGTTCAGTTTCGAGTAGCAGCAATTACTATTGGGTTAGCTGTGTGTCTCTCTTGAGATTTGAGTGGAAAGGAATTGGCTCCACATACCACTTCGTCTTAAACCTCACGATCTAAGTTAGGGACAACTTCACCTTTACTGTGTTTGTATGAATCTCCAATTTTAGCCAATTTGATGTTTTATATTTCCTGTGTCTCTTTTACTATTCTGCGTTTAATCTTAATAAATCATATTGTTATTTTGGACAGAACTTTCTTTCTGTTAATCAATAGAGCAACCCTATCATTCCTCACTATGCTAATGAAACCTTTGTTTATTTAACTTATTTATCAAATTAAATTATTGCAGGTGCCAAACTCTCTTCTACTCCACTAGCAGGGTTGATTAGAGTCAGTTCGCGTATTTGTTTTATCCTTGTGCAACAGCAAAAGTCGGAGTTAGAATAGGGGGGGCTTAGAGCATGATTTACACATGTGGATTCTAGTAGAATTTAGTGATAAATACACTACTAGCCCCGGCACCTCGCAACAGGACGGGCAAATAGCGGTTTGTTGCTTTAATTTTGGACACCATTTTACATACGTAGACAAGGCTGCTTGTTTTATTGTTGATTTTTATTTTGGCTATCTCGGTATCGGGCTTATTGCGTACCAGCAACGGTCGTATAATTTACTGTTGTGTCCTCATAGAATTTCCGTAGATTAATTTGGAAATTTTACTTCAACTTTTAGTTGATTTTTAGCCTGACTTCGTCATGTTACAAATGAAGCTTCGTGCTTTACTTTACAAACCAATTAAAAGTTACAGAAAAATTTCAAAATAAATCAACGGAAACTACATGAGGACACAATATTAAATTATGCGACTGCTGAAAATGGATACGCAGATTGAAAGACGGGTCTGCGCAAAATAGGTATCAACAAGAAGATAAACAACCTTGTCTATGTACATACGTACAATGTTATTCATCAGTTTCATACAGGCTACAGGAGGCCGTGAAAAAAAATTTCATAAGAAGGGAATCGATGATGTTCTCAACAACAAAAAAAGTAGAAAATTGCTCGAACTGTGACCATCGAATGAGCGAATTGCAAAAGAAATCTAAGAGCACCGGCCAAAGGGTAGGAAATCTTCGAGAAGACCAAGGGAATGGTCGGCTGGTGAATCGCAAACCTGTAAGGGGTACTACTATCGATAGTGGTATGCTGCAGTGAATCGTACCCCTTTCCAGCGCTAATTCTCTGGAGTGTTCGGAGCTGATCGCGCCTTCTCCAGAACGAGGCACTGTTTTGCTGTTTCGTTCAACAACGCTCAAACGCTACCGTCAAAGCGGCATTTTGCGAGGCGAGGTCAGTCGCTGTTACGCTGCGCGTGGAACGATATGCGGTGGAGACGCACCAAAAAATATGAATGCAGATATTGGTGAAATATGAGTCTGGAAGTGGGGCAACAGTGAGTGATTAATCGGTTTATTCGCGGAGTGTGCGCGTAATTGAACACGTAATAAGCGGACAAATCAATATTGCATTTCTTAGTCAACAGCTACGTTGGCGAGCTGTTTTATTACTTGAACAATTATTTAGGCTACCGTGAGGTTTTGTAGCGTGAGTGTTTAATTTGGAAAAGCAATACATCGATGGAAAACTTGAATGTGAAACTGGAACTAAATTTAACAGCTAATAAGAGCATGGTTGGGTCCAACCACTGTTAGGATGTGTGTTACTTACGAACTCAGTGAACGAGGTAGACAGCATCATTTGTAATTCTTTCACTGTAACCTTTTCGCTTAAGTTGAACTGGGGGCTTTAATTTTCGTCGTATCACTCAGAGAGAAATTGCAAGCACAATCGGCATTTCACAAGAATGTGTGGGTCACATTATTGCTTTGCTTGGCTATCGGAAGATCTGTGCAGGATGGGAACCCCGGATGCTGATTCCTGAAATGAAAGTGCACAGACTTGGAATTTGCCAGGAACTCGTCTCGCGTTACGAGAATGAAGGTGACGCCTTTCTCCATTCAATTGTGACAGGAGACGAAACTTGGGTACACCATTACGACCCGGAGACGAAACGTCAGTTTATGGAGTATCGACACAAAGACTCGCCCCAGAAAAAGAAATTTAAGACGCAGCCCTTAGCTGGAAAAATCATGGCCACAGTGTTCTGGGACGCAGATGGTGTTGTCTATTTTGATTTCCTTGTTGTGGAACAACAATAAATTCAGAGCGTTACATCACAACGCTGCGAACTCTATAACGACAGTGCACCTCTCGCGACCTACCGACCTCGTCCGCGCAGTGGGGCCTGCTGTTTCTCATCAGCCCAAGTAATGTAGATTATGAGTAGTTACTACGGTGCTACAGTTTTATACTTGACATGGACAAACTTTGACATGCAATAGTTTAGTGTCACTCGCTTCTGAAGAAGGCCAAATTATTTTGGCTGAAACCTGGGTGAAGTTTGGTTTCTATTTGCAACTGAGGCTGACGTGTTAAATGTTGCTGACAGGGCTGCGCAATGTTAGAAATTCTTATACGTTGAAAGAACTGTGAGCCTGTGGTTGCGGAAACAGAGTGTCGACTTCTTCCGAGACGGCTTCAGAAAACTTGTTCGTCGTTGGCAGAAATGTATCCAATTGGCTGGTAATTATGTGGAAAAGTGTATATTGGTAATTAAAGATCACATTCTAAGGATTATTTCTGCGTTTGATTTATTAAAACAATTCCATCCAAAACGAATTAAGGAAGTTGGAGGCATTACCTTTCATTCAACTCTCGTATCTCGTATAATCACCGGCAGAATTCGTGGTCCATTTATGGTGAGGTAAATACCAAATACCCTTGAAGTAAAGAGCAAGGAGTTTGCGTTTGTGCCACTTTCAGGCTCAGTGACAGGGTATATTATCCGGCTCCTGAAGACAAACAACGATAGAATAGTCTTCGGGTCCCCAGCTAGAACACGACAGGAAATGAGGCCTATGAACGACGACATACGACCAGCGAACATTAGCTCCCTTGTGTGTTCAAAATAGTTCAAATGCCTCTGAGCACTATTGGACTTAACTTCTGAGGTCAACAGTCTCCTAGAACTTAGAACTACTTAAACCTAACTAACCTAAGGACATCACACACATCCATGCCCGAGGCAGGATTCGAACCTGCGACCGTAGCGATCGCGCGGTTCCAGGCTGTAGCGACTAGAACCGCTCGGCCATCCCGGCCGGCCCCTTGTGGGTGAGACTACCATTAAGTCAGACAAAGAGAATAGAGGTTTGTTTGCTCCAATAGAGGTTTGTTTGCTCCTAGTCTGTCCCAAGAGATTAGTCATTACAGGCACGCTTAACAAAATGGACATCTAATTTTATTTGACGTCATCCTCGTCATTACGAGGACGAACGGCAGAGTAAAGAATGCAGCGACTGAAATTAAAATTGAAGCCCCTCTATGAAGACGGCACCTGCAATTCATTGTAACCTAGGGTTTGGCTATTGCGGTGTTGCTGCGGGCGCGGGAAGTAAATGTTTCCTTATTTGGAGATGAGTTGATCGTCAATGACGCCGCAGCTGGTAGCGCGGCTATACGACTATGAGCACGAGTTCATCGACGCCCGCCAGGCACGCACCACCTGGAGATGCCAGAAGAGTGCTCGGTCGAAAACTCGAGGGAATTTAACAGTTCTGCGCGGCTGGAAGTACGAGGAGATTTTATTAATTTTGCCATTGCTCTGTAAAGTGGTAGAAGCAGATTCTCTAGAATGACACGACGGGTTACACGACACGAAGTATATGGACATGGCAGATACTGTTCACTTGAAAGACGTTCCTCCGGCAGTGCTCCAGAAGTTGGTGAGCAGCCTTCCTCGGAGATCAAGCGCCAGATGCGCCGTTGAAGTATCTGGTGTCGGTCAGGGGGGGGGGGGGGGGGGGGGAGCTCCCGCCCACACAGCGGGCCCCGCTCTGCAGAGGCGCGCGCGGGTATCGGCTAGCCTGGTGCGCCGGCCGACCGCCACTGCATTCTGCCACTCCGAGCCTGCCGCAAACGAGCCTTCGCTCAATGGAGCTTTCATAAGCCGGCCCGGCGCGCCTGAATCCGCACCGCCGGAACAGCTGCGCTTTAATAGCCCAGCCCTGACCGATATTAACTGCGGGAGCGCGCATCGTCCGCTCGGCACAGAAACATTCTCGCCCAAAGTCGGCAAGCCGCAGCCAGGTAGCCGCCCACGAACATGGGGCGCGGTACCAACTGGCAATATCAAAACGTGAAAAAGTACCGATAAGCCGCGGTGGTCTGTGACTGCTACTGCAGAACGCACAACTAGTGGTAGTCTGACACGGCGCCATCGCCCATGGAACAGCTGCTGGCGTGGTGACATTACCCGGTTGTGTAAACAGCTAGCCTGGTATTCAGACTGTAGGGTAAGTAACATCAGACAGACAGAGATCACCAGCGCCTTGCATTAACTTGAGAACGAAAAGAAAGACGGTAGTCTGCACGCTGATTCCTCACGTGGTCTGACACAGTTACACTAAAAATATGACGCTTCATGAAGTAATTGCCCGAATGAGGCGGAAATCTGTAGATGTGATGTACACTTACAGCAAACAAATAATTACAAAACGTGTATTTTTTACTTCTCGCAGTGTAATGAATAAGCCATTTAATTTCGGGCATGCAACCGCAGAAATACTACTTCTTAAACTGATACTTCGGCCGCGTATCGTCCGGTCATCCTCGGAGTGAGTCGCAAGACTGACAATGTGGAAGTGCAGTGCTGTGCTTGCTATGGGAAGCCCCTCTGCCCTCTGGTAGCTAATTTGTTCATCGAAGACTTCGAGGACAAGGCACTGAACTCGGCAAGCTTTAAATCAACGGTCCTCTGGAGGTACGACGACGACACATTTGCAGTATATGCCTCACGGGAAGGATGAATTACATAGATTTCTTGAGCATCTGAATTCTATCCACGCTACCTACAACGGAAATAAAAAAGATGGCTGCCTCCCGTTTTTGGATGTTTTCCTTCGTCGTAAAATTGATGCTACATTAGGATATGTTGTATGTCGTAAACCAGCATATACGTATCTATATTTGCATGCGAGTACCTGCCATCGTCCTTCACAAACCTTGTTGCACGTTCCACGCTATATATCCGATAATGATAAATTGCAAGTCGACTTCACACACCTCAAGAGCATTTTTATAGTGAATGGATATTCCCAACAACACATTCGCAGAGCAATCCATGTGAGTCCTAGAATGCAAGTACTTGATCTGGAAGAAGAAAGCACTACCTTCAGAGACCAAGAGCGTTTTTGCCCTATGTGGTTGCTCTCTCCTCGAAGATAAGGCGCATTCTCAAGGAATACCGTGTTAAGGTGTTCTTCCGTCCTCCTCCCGATAATGCAGCCTTACTCGGTTCTGTGAAGGATGATTTATTGCTTCGTTAGGCGGATTTGTATCAGATTCCCTGCGAAAATTTTGATAAGTCATACACAGGTCAGACAGGACGCACCGTTCATGAGAGGTCCGTGGAACACAGGAGATACACATGCTTACTACAGCCAGGCAAGTCAGCTGTGGCACAATTACACTGACGAACTACAATGACGTGATGGTTTTAACATTCGCGTCTACCTTTTGGAATTTATTTTCAAGAAAGCCCTAGTTCAGGATTTTCTTCGACATCTACCGACTACGTTCATGTCAGGAACGTCAACGAAATGGTGAGTACCAGTCTAAGACTGACTGTCTGAAAGATTGCAGCAAGAATGTAACATTTCAACAGGACCATGTCGTGAAATCTTGACACAGCATCTTGCACTGCATCGTGTTGCTGCCAAGTTTGTTCCAGGACTCAAAAGACGAGACCCATGAGACATTCGCCTCGCAATCTGTGAAGAGCTTCTGGATCACGCAAATGGGTACCAGATGTTCATTAAGAGAAGCATAACTGGTGTTGAAATGTTGGTCTACGGTAACGATGTTAAGACAAAGGTTCAGTCTTCACAATGGGTCGGGAAAGGTCCTCCAAGACCAAAAAAGCTTGTCAGGTCACATTAAATGTCAAAGCCGTGTTGATAGTTTTCACTGACAATGAAGGATTAGTTCATCACGATTAGACTAGAGTCAGTTTTCGTTCCATAGACCCAAAAAATTATATGATTCTCGTGGGTGTGGAACATGTCAGAAAGTATGACATAAAAACATAAAGCATTTGAATATAATACTTACTATTCTGATTATTTGTCAGGAGATAGTCGAAATAAGCTAATACAATGCAGTAAACTGGAACAACTAATATTTACAGAATTAACACACTGTCAGAATGAAACACAGTTATCAAAATGGTTCAAATGGCTCTGAGCACTATGGGACTTAACTTCTTTGGTCATCAGTCCCCTAGAACTTAGAACTAATTAAACCTAACTAAACTAAGGACATCACACACATCCATGCCCGAGGCAGGATTCGAACCTGCGACCGTAGCGGTCGCGCGGTTCCAGACTGTAGCACCTAGAACCGCATGACCACTGCGGCCGGCAAACACAGTTACCCACTGTTAATAAATTTATCATACGCTAAATGCCTATTCTTGACTGTTTTGACGAAGGGTTGTCAAAACTGAAATCTAACAGATATTTTGACTTAAGCTGACTTAACAGTCTCTGTTAAGATATTCATCTATGGAGTAGAAGGAGTTGCCTATGAAAAAGTCTTTCAGACTCTGTTTAAACCGTGCTTTATCTGAAACCAAGTTTTTAATGGTTGCTGGCAATTCATTAAAAATGTGTGTTCCTGAATATTGGAATTTTAGGCATTTATGTAAATTCTTCTTATTCATAGCATTGATACTGTGTACTGAGCTATTGGTTGGAAATAGAGACGTATTACTTGCAACAAATTTCATTAAGGAATAAATATACTGAGAAGCAGTGGTTAGAATACAAAGTTCTTGAACAGGTTTCTACAAGATGTTCTTGAATTTACACCACAAATGATTGGTATCACACGCTTTTGCACCCTAAAAACTTTTGTTCGGTTTGATGAGTTGCCCCAGAATATGATCCCATACGACATAATAGAATGAAAGTAAGCAAAGTATGCAAGTTTTTTATATTTATATCTCCTACATCTGACATCATTCTCACGGCAAATACAGACTTGTTTAGGCGCTTAAGCAATTCTGTGGTATGCCCTTCCCAACTGAATTTGTTATGGAGTTGTAATCCCAGAAATTTAACACTGTCAACCTCTTCGATCTGCATGTCTTCATACGTTATACTCATACTGGAAGGAAATCTTTTACAGGTTCTGGAACTGCATATAGTGGGTCTTCTCAAAGTTTAATGACAAAGAATTAGCTTTAAACCACTTATTAATGTCAGTGAATATTTGATCAGCTGCTGTTTCTAAATCTGTACTTGACTTGCTACTTATTGCAATGTTTGTATCATCTGCAAACAAAACAAACTCAGCTTCTGGCAATGCAACAGATGAGAGGTCATTAATATACACAAGAAAACGCAATGGACCCAAAGTGGAACCTTGAGGAACACCCCATGTAATTAATTCCCAGTCAGATGAAGACTGACTGCTTACTGCACAGGTATTTCGCAACGACACCCTGTTAAATAGATAAGACTCAAACCATTTCGCAGCATTGCATGAATTCGTACCACAGGGACACACTGTTAATCGATAATGCTATCTGGATGCGTTGCGACGCCTGGGAGAAAAATGTGACAAGGAAATGGCCTGAAATGTGGCGAAGCAATTCATGGCTCTTGTATCACGATAACGCACTCGCATATTCATCCCTGTTGGTGCGTGATTATTGCACAAAAAACGAAATCACTATACTGCCTCATCACCCCTACTTACAAGATCTTTTTTCTTTTTTTAATTGTTTCCAGAGTTGAAAACCCCGTTGAAAGGACGAAGATTTGCAACGATAGACAAGATAAAAGAAAATTCGCAGACGGCGCTTCGCGCAATCCAGCAAGAGGCGTACCAAGACTGCTTCCGGAAGTGGAAACAGCGTTGGGAGGTGCGTGCCGATAGCGGATGAAGGTATTTCGAAGGAGACCATGCACAATAAGCGTAGAAAAGTTCTGTGGACAAAGTTTCGGACCTCGTACAGTGCATCACTTAATTTTCGTCTTACATTCTCCAACTTCGTTAGAAGCCATCTGATCCAGGCAATCGGTCACTTCGCCCTGACAGTGCTACTGGGCAACAGCAAGATCGTGCGCTCAGCTTCTGCACTATGTCACGACTAGATTTACTCTCCAGTGCGAGTCAGTAAGTGGGAACGTGACGACGAGTAAGAAGCAACTGCAGCGCTACCGAGCTCACAGTCGCCGATCTGCAGCGGGAAGGAGGGAAGCCAAGTGTAGCACCGACGTGGCAGCAACGATCTGATTTCTAATGTATGCAGCCCTCAATATTAGAATCGCACTCGCTTCGTTTCTGATCTCCAGCATAGAGGCATACAGTCGTTTTACCTCGATCAATGCTCCAAAGGAACGAGATGGAAATCGCATCATCACAAACAGTACAATGTCTAGCAGAACATAAATGTAGACGTGAACGGGTGAAATTAAAAACTCCGAGACGCGGGAAAAATTATTTGCTTGGGAAATAATTATGAGGGGTGTTCAATAAGTAACGCAACACATTTTTTCTCGGCCAATTGCAATTGAAAAATGCGACATTTGTTGTGGGACGGGACCGCTAAGGTCGCAGGTTCGAATCCTGCCTCGGGCATGGATGTGTGTGATGTCCTTAGGTTAGTTAGGTTTAAGTAGTTCTAAGTTCTAGGAGACTGATGACCTCAGAAGTTAAGTCCCATAGTGCTCAGAGCCATTTGAACCATTTTTTGTTGTGGGACATCGTACAACGTTCCCGCTTCAGACCCTATAGTTTCATGAAGTTCCAATGGGTAGCGGCATTATGCGTAGCCTTTAAAATGGTCTTGTAACACAAGTACGTTCCAAACAAAGAGCTGGTACTGAGTTTCTTTTGGCGGAAACCAGAGCGTTGCAGATATTCACTGACGCTTACAGAATATCTTCGGGGACCTGACAGTGAAAAAAAGCACCTTACGTCGTTGAGCGAGACGCCTATCACTATCACATCGAGGTCGCGCAAACCTGTCCGATCTCCCGCGTGCTGGCCTGTCACACACAGCTGTGATTCCTGCAGTGCTGCAACGTGCGGGCACTCTCATTCGAGGTGGTCGACAGATCACAGTCAAACACCTCGCCGCCCAACTGGAAGTCCCCGTTGGTAATGCTGACACACTCGTCAACCACTTAGGGTATTCAAAGATGTGTGCCCGCTGGATAACTCGTCTCCTAACTGAAGACCTTGAAGAGCAATGAAGGAACATCTGTGCCGATCTGCTCGCGCGATACGAGGCTGATCGTGACAATTTTTTGTCGTACATTGTCACCGGCGATGAAACATGAGTTCATCACTTCGAGCCGGAAGCAAAACGGCAATCCACGGAGTGGCGCCACAGCACTTCTCCTCCGAAGAAAAAGTTCAGAGCCGTACCCACAGCCAGTAATGTCATGGCGACGGTCTTCTGGAACTCGGAAGGGGTTATTCTGTTTGATTTCCTCCCTCAGGGTGCAACGATCAACTGGAGTGCACTGTCTTACCCTCAGAAAACTGAAGAAAAGACTGTAGTGTGTTCGTCGCCACAAAAATACAAACTAACTTCTCATTCCTCATGACAACGCAAGACTTCACACAAGTCTGCGCACTTGAGAGCAGCTCACAAAACTTCGTTGGATTGTTCCTCCTCATCCACCATACAGACCGAATCTCGCACCTTCCGACTTCCGTCTGTTCAGCTCAATGAAGGATGCACTCCGTGGGAAGCAGTACGTGGGCAATGGCTCGGTTATTGATGCAGAAAAGGTGCTCCGCCAGTATAATGAAACCATTCGGAGATACAGACCCTTCCAGTAAGATGGCTAAGGCTGCCGCACTGAACGGAGAAAAATAGGGTTTTATATCCAAAAGAATGGGAAATAATGTGGTGCATGGGATCCTGAATAAAACCACACTGCTTTCAGAAAAGAAATGTGTTGTATTACTTATTGACCGCCCCTCACAAAGTGTTTCACAATGGACCTCAGAGTCAAACCAACTATAAGTATTACAAAACAACCACCGTCAGAACTGGCCATGATGGCCCAAAGGACACCGACCGGCCGCCGTGTCATCCTCAGCCTTTAGGCGTCACCAGACGCGGATACGTAGGGTCATGTTGTCAACACACCACTCTCCCAGACGTTGTCAGTTTTCGTGGCAAGTACCGCAACTTCTCAATCAAGTAGTTCCTCAATAGGTATCACAAGGGCTGAGTGCCGGTCGGTGTGGCCGAGCGGTTCTAGGCGCTTCAGTCTGTAACCGCGCGACCGCTACGGTCGCAGGTTCGAATCCTGCCTCGGGAATGGATGTGTGTGATGTCTTTAGGTTGGTTAGGTTTAAGTAGTTATAAGTTCTAGGGGACTGATGACCACAGATGTTTAGTCCCACAGTGCTCAGAGCCATTTGAACCATTTGAACCAAGGGCTGAGTGTATCCCATTTAACAACAACACTCAGCAGACCCCGACGCTGATCTAACCAAGTGCTAGCCAAGCCCGACTGCGTTTAGCCTTGGTGGTCTGACGGGAACCGGTGTTACCACTGCGGCGAGGCCGTTGGTAGTGTAAGCATTACTCCTGTGACATACTCAGGGATCTTGTGGCGGTTTTACGCTGATCTTATGCTGATTTTACGGGTGAGTTAGTTTTTTTTTTATTTTCAGCTCTTGTTTACTTAACGCTCCATAAGTTTACAGTGTTCCACATTTTATGACCCACTTAGTATGGCGTAACAGAGAATTCCGCGACGCCCATCGCAGAAATATATTTAGGTCTGCGGTAGCCGAGGCTCGCAACAGATGTTACCAGAACATGTTTCGCGGAGCAATTACAGCATTATACAAGGAACGATAATACATGCACGAGTTAGAGAAAAATGCAGAGAGGCGGCGCAATATACGCACGCAAAAAAGCAAACGGCCAACCGACAAACAGCGCAGCTTCATATTTTAACTAGGAAGGTAACTCCCGGCGCAGTGCGTATACTGTGCCGGGCGTTTGCTCAACGTGTTGCTGTTTTACGGAACACGGATGCGGATGCACTGTAAAATGTAGCTCGTTTACTTACAGGAAAAGTACAGTACGACAGCCTCTCTGTAATATTTCGTGGTCGAGATGTGTCAACAGAAGGTCTGAATAACGCACAGAGTCGCCCATGACGACGGAATGGTACCACTGTAACGCTAGATGGGTCGTAAATAACAGCATTGCAAGGAAGCAGCACCTCTCGCGAAACGCTGTTGATATAATTTTCAGAACCCATCCTTTCGAACAGCGTGGTCTAGGGGTAGCGTCGTCGATTCATAAACAAAACGTCTTGGGTCCCGGGATCGAATCCTGCGGCGGCATAAATTTTGATTAATAATCAGCATTGGCAGCCGAAGACTTCCGGCATAAGAATTCGCCCTCATTCTGCCAACGGCCTTGTCAAAGAGGGCGGAGGAGCGGACGAGGTTCGGGGCACTCTCTTGTCCTAGGGGTGAGAAACTGCCCCTAAAGGCGGAAGAATCAGCGGTGATCAATGGCATGAGGACGCTGAAGGCAATGTAAACCACTACATTAAAGACGCGTAACGTGTATCCACAGGACGTGTGGCCTATAATTGAAGAAGTGCCATGATGATCTCTCCATTGGCAAAAGATTTCGGAATAGTCCCCCATTCGGTTCTCCGGGAGGGTGTCGTGTCCTGAAGGAGAAAAGAGGTTACTGGTCAGTCTGCGCTCCCGAGCGGCACAGAGCAGAAGGCAGGAGGACAATTCACAGTGAAGGCATTTGATTGTTTTCTTCTATCTGAGCCAACACTGGTACAGGCATTTACTAGAAATGCAGGTGGTGAGACTTGGTAGGGAACTCCTTGTGGAGACTCTTGGACAAACAGGTTTTTGAAATAGTTATTTGTTCCAGGCAGGACTAACTAATACACTGGAGGCTAGTTCTAAGGGTTAGAAAAAGCATGAATAACACGGTTACAACAGAAACCAATGCAGAAGTCCCAGGAGTGGATGCTAACTCAGTAACAAACACTAGCAGCATCTTAAGGTAACAACTTGATTGCAAAACAAAAGATACTGAATGTGACACTGTTCATTGAGGCATCCAAGTGAGAGAGCAGACTTACGTGGAGCTGGACCGACGCTGGAGTCGACGGACGCGGATTCGGCGCCCAGATCGTCTGACTGAGAACTCCGTCATAATGCGGAATCTAGGGGTCGCTTGGGGGCACTGTTTTTTCCCACTCAAAGCCACCTAGCCCATCCCGCAGGTCTCTTGCAGGTGCCTGCCAATCATGGTTTAGTTAGGTCCCCTCTACTGTTCATAAGGCGGGGCTGGCTTTATAAGCTAGTACGTGCCTGTTGGTTAAAAAGTTCTACGGTGGCAACCTACCACAGCGTCTAGACGACATATGAAGTTACATGTTAATTCCTTGAAGACTAACAGACGCCCTGGGACCGCGCCTGGAGACGTCTGCATTTTCGCAAGGCTCTCCCTTTATGGTTTACTTCATGTAACAATATTTCTCCTAGTTTCGTCTGCCCTAAGCATCGTCTCTGACCCCGCGCCTTTGAGCGCCTGTCCTTTCTCACAGCTTCAAGATAACACTACAGTAGCAAGGAATAATCAATATATAACAAGGGGACTGCCAAGGGGGAGGTTACCTCGAGAAAAAGATTGGATAATCAACGAAAGGATAACGTTCCAAGAGTCGGGGTGTGGAATGTCAGAAGCTTGAACGTGGTAGGGAGACTAGAAAATCTGAAAAGGGAAATGCAAAGGCACAATCTAAACTCATGCTCATAAATTAAGGATAATGCTGATACAACGCTCTGGTGGGCGGTTTGCGGGTTTAAATCACCTCGGGGTATGACCATGCGGTGCATTTGGCCTGCGGTCGTCGCACGGTGGCGCTGGCAGCAGTCCACATACGCAGAGGTGTGTTGGTGCATGTCAGAGAACGGTGCAGCGATTAAGTGTGCAGAAGTTTTCAGACGTGCTAATGGTGACTGTGTGTTGAAAATGGCCCAAAGAACACATTTTGAGACGTTATGAGGGGTAGAATACTAGGGCGACAGCAGGCTGGTAAAACACAACAGGTCGTAGCATGGGCCCTCTGTGTGCCACGAAGTGTGATCTCAAGATTATGGCAACTGTTCCAGCAGTCAGTGTCCAGGCGCTACAGTACGGGATGTCCATAGTGTAGAACACCACAAGAAGACCGATATCTCACCATCAGTGCCCGCAGACGGCCACAGAGTACTGCAGGTAGCCTTGCTCGGGACCTTACCGCAGCCACTTGAACAGTTGTCTCCAGAAACACAGTTTATAGACGACTGAACAGACATGGTTTATTCGCCTGGAGACATGCAAGGTGCATTCCACTGACCCCTGGTCACAGGAGAGCCCATAACGCCTGGTGTCAAGAACACAGTACGTGGTCATTGGAAAAGTGGTCCCAGGTTACGTTCACCGACGAGTCCAGGTATAGTCTGAACGATGATTCTCGCCGGGTTTTCACCTGGCGTGAACCAGATACTAACCCCTTAATGTCCTTGAAAGGGACCTGTATGGAGGTCGTGGTTTGATGGTGTGGGGTGGGATTATGATTGGTGCACGTACACCCATGCATGTCTTTAGCAGAGGAACTGTAACAGGTCATGTGTATCGGGACGTCACTTTGCACCAGTACGTCCGCCTTTTCAGGGGTGCAGTGGGTCCCACCTTCCTCCTGATGGATGATAACGCAAGGCCCCACCGAGCTGCTACCTTGAAGGAGTACCTTGAAACAGAAGATATCAGGCGAATGGAATGGCCTGCCTGTTCTCCAGACCTAAACCCCATCGAGCACGTCTGGGATGCTCCTGGTCGACGTATCACTGCACGTTTTCAAACCCCTACGACATTTCAGGAGCTCCGACAGGCACTGGTGCAAGAATGGGAGGTTATATCCCAGCAGCTGCTTGACCACCTGATCCAGAGTATGCCAACCAGTTGTGCGGCCTGTGTATGTGTGCATGGTGATCATATCCCATATTGATGTCGGGTACTTGCGCAGAAAACAGTGGTGTTTTGTAGCACATGTGTTTTGGGAGGGTTTTCTCAACTTATCACCAATACCGTGGATTTACAGATGTGTGTCGTGTGTTTTCCCTATGTACCTATGCTATTAGCGCCAGTTTTGTGTAGTGCCACGTTGTGTGGCACCACATTCTGCAATTATCCTTAATTTATGAGAATGATTGTAGATATAGTAGGAGTCACTAAGTGAAGTGGAAATAAGACAAGGATTTCTGGTGAGATGAATATATGGTAATATCAACAGCAGCAGAAAATGGTATAACGGGAGTAGGATTCGTTATGAATAGGAAGGTAGGGCAGAGAGAGTGTTACTGTGAGCAGTTTAGCGATAGGGTTGTTCTTATCAGAATCGACAGCAACACCGACAACGATATTTCAGGTATACATGTCGACGTCGCAAGCTGAAGAGATAGAGAAAGCGTATGAGGATATTGAAAGGGTAATACAGTATGTAAAGGGTGATGAAAATCTATTAGTTATGGGGGACTGGAATGCAGTTGTAGAGGAAGAAGTAGAAGAAAAGTTTACAGGAGAATATGGGCTTGGGACAAGGAATGAGAGAGGAGAAAGACTAACTGAGTTCTGTAACAAGTTTCAGCTAGTAACAGCGAATACTCTGTTCAAGAACCACAAGAGGAAGGGGTATATTTGGAAAAGGCCGGGTGATACGGGAAGGTTTCAGTTAAATCACATCATGATCAGAGATTCCGAAATCAGATACTGGATTGTAAGGTGCGCCCAGAAGCAGATATACACTCCTGGAAATTGAAATAAGAACACCGTGAATTCATTGTCCCAGGAAGGGGAAACTTTATTGACACATTCCTGGGGTCAGATACATCACATGATCACACTGACAGAACCACAGGAACATAGACACAGGCAACAGAGCATGCACAATGTCGGCACTAGTACAGTGTATATCCACCTTTCGCAGCAATGCAGGCTGCTATTCTCCCACGGAGACGATCGTAGATATGCTGGATGTAGTCCTGTGGAACGGCTTGCCATGCCATTTCCACCTGGCGCCTCAGTTGGACCAGCGTTCGTGCTGGACGTGCAGACCGCGTGAGACGACGCTTCATCCAGTCCCAAACATGCTCAATGGGGGACAGATCCGGAGATCTTGCTGGCCAGGGTAGTTGACTTACACCTTCTAGAGCACGTTGGGTGGCACGGGATACATGCGGACGTGCATTGTCCTGTTGGAACAGCAAGTTCCCTTGCCGGTCTAGGAATGGTAGAACGATGGGTTCGATGACGGTTTGGATGTACCGTGCACTATTCAGTGTCCCCTCGACGATCACCAGTGGTGTACGGCCAGTGTAGGAGATCGCTCCCCACACCATGATGCCGGGTGTTGGCCCTGTGTGCCTCGGTCGTATGCAGTCCTGATTGTGGCGCTCACCTGCACGGCGCCAAACACGCATACGACCATCATTGGCACCAAGGCAGAAGCGACTCTCATCGCTGAAGACGACACGTCTCCATTCGTCCCTCCATTCACGCCTGTCGCGACACCACTGGAGGCGGGCTGCACGATGTTGGGGCGTGAGCGGAAGACGGCCTAACGGTGTGCGGGACCGTAGCCCAGCTTCATGGAGACGGTTGCGAATGGTCCTCGCCGATACCCCAGGAGCAACAGTGTCCCTAATTTGCTGGGAAGTGGCGGTGCGGTCCCCTACGGCACTGCGTAGGATCCTACGGTCTTGGCGTGCATCCGTGCGTCGCTGCGGTCCGGTCCCAGGTCGACGGGCGCGTGCACCTTCCGCCGACCACTGGCGACAACATCGATGTACTGTGGAGACCTCACGCCCCACGTGTTGAGCAATTCGGCGGTACGTCCACCCGGCCTCCCGCATGCCCACTATACGCCCTCGCTCAAAGTCCGTCAACTGCACATACGGTTCACGTCCACGCTGTCGCGGCATGCTACCAGTGTTAAAGACTGCGATGGAGCTCCGTATGCCACGGCAAACTGGCTGACACTGACGGCGGCGGTGCACAAATGCTGCGCAGCTAGCGCCATTCGACGGCCAACACCGCGGTTCCTGGTGTGTCCGCTGTGCCGTGCGTGTGATCATTGCTTGTACAGCCCTCTCGCAGTGTCCGGAGCAAGTATGGTGGGTCTGACACACCGGTGTCAATGTGTTCTTTTTTCCATTTCCAGGAGTGTAGATTCAGATCACAACATAGTAGTGATGAGTAGGCCGAAGTTTAGATATTAGTCAGGAAGAATCAATATGCAAAGAAGTGGGATACGGAAGCACAAAGGAATGACGAGATAGGGTTGAAGTTCTCTAAGGCTATAGATACAGCAATAAGGAATAGCTCAGTAGGCAGTACAGGTGAAGGGGAATGGACATCTCTAAAAAGGAAACTCAGGAATACAGAAATACAAGTCGCTGAGGAATGAAATAAATAGGAAGTGCAGGGAAGCTAACACGAAATTGATGCAGAAAAAATGTGAAGACATGGAAAAAAAGTGTTTGTCGGAAGGACAGACTCAGCATACAGGAAAGTCAAAACAAACTTCGGTGACATTAAAAGCAATGGTGATAACATTCAGAGTGCAACGGGAATTCCACAGTTAAATGCAGAGGAGAGAGCGGATAGGTGGAAAGAATGCATTGAAAGCCTCTATGAGGGGGAAGATTTGTTTGATGTGATAGAAGAAGAAACGGAAGTCGATATAGACGAGATAGGGTATCCGGTATTAGAATCAGAATTTAAAAGAGCGTTGGAGGGCTTAAGATCAAATAATGCTGAAGGAATAGATAACATTCCATCAAAATTTCTGAAATCAATGGGGGAAGTGGCAACAAAACGACTATTCACGTTGGTGTGTAGAATGTATGAGTCTGGCGACATACCATCTGACTTTCGGAAGAGCATTATCCACACAATTCCGAAGACGGCAAGAGCTAGAAAATGCGAGAATTATCGCACAATCAGATTATCAGCTTATGCATCCAAGTTGCTTACAAGAATAATAAACAGAAGGATGGAAAAGAAAACTGATGATGCGCTAGATGAGGATCAGTTTGGCTTTAGGAAAGGTAAAGGCACGAGAGAGGCAATTCTGACGTTGCAGTTAATAATGAAAGCAAGACTAATGAAAAATCAAGACACGTTCATAGGATCTGTCGACCTGGAAAAAGTATTCGACAACGTAAAATGGTGTAAGACGTTCGAAATGCTGAAAAAAGTAGGGGTAAGCTATAGGGAGAGACGGGTCATATACAATATGTACAACAGCCAAGGGAGAATAATAAGAGTGGACGACCAAGAACGAAGTGCTCGTATTAAAAAGGGTGTAAGACAAGAATGTAGCCTTTCGCCCCTACGGTTCAATCTGTACACCGAGGAAGCAATTATAGAAATAAGAGAAAGCTTCAGGAGTGGAATTAAATTCATGGTGATAGGGTATGAATGATACGATTCGCTGATGGCATTGCTATCTTGAGTAAAAGTGAAGAAGAATTACATGATCTGCTGAACGGAATGAACAGTGTAATGAGTACAGAATATGGACTGAGAGTAAATCGAAGAAAGACGAAGGTAATGTGAAGTAGCAGAAATGAGAACAGCGAGAAACTTGACATCAGGATTGACGGTCACGACGTAGATGAAGTTAAGGAATTCTGCTACCTAGGCAGTAAAATAACAAATGATGCACAGAGAAAGGACATCAAAAGCAGACTAGCAATGGCAAAAAGGGAATTCCTGGCCAAGAGAAGTCTATTGGATTGTGGGAAAACCGGAACAGAAGAGAATCGAAGCATTTGAGATTTGGTGCTGCAGACGAATGTTGAAAATTAGGTGGACTGATAAGGTATGGAATGAGGAGGTTATGCGCAGAATCGGACAGGGAAGGAATATGTGTAAAACACTGATAAGGAGAAGGAACAGGATGATAGGACATAAGACATGAGGGAATGACTTCCATGGTACTAGAGGAAGCTGTAGAGGGCAAAAACTGTAGAGCAAATAATTGAGGACGTCGGTTGCAAGTGCTACTCCTAGATGAAGAGGTTAGCACAGGAGAGGAATTCGTGGCGGGCCGCATCAAACCAGTCAGAAGACTGATGATACAAAAAAAAATTTGCGTCAGACGTAAATTAATTAGCAGTTGAATAAAACATCTGCCTATACGCGTGTATAGCAATTTACGAGATGTGTGAGAAACGTAATAGGAGTGATTTTTTACCTACGAATGTTTTTATTCTTTTTTCAAACAATATTTTCTCTTTAAAGTAGTTTCCACTGGTAGCTATACACCGGCAGAGTCGTTGTTCCCAGTCCTGATAGCCACGCTGAAAGGCTTCAACTGGTAGGGCCTTTAGTATGTTGGGAATATTCTTTTGAATCTTCTTCAGAATCCCAAAATGAAGTCATTTTAAGACGTATTTAAATTTTGGGAAAAGAAAAAGTAACAAATATTGAGATCAGGTGAATGGGGGGGGGGGGGGCTGTGGAACAAGAGGAATGCCATTAGATGTAAAAAATTTCGTGATGGAAGTGGTCATGTGATATGGGGCGTTGTCATGATGCAGCATCCACTTGTCTGCAATGCCCGGTCTCACTCGATTCACCCTGTTCCTGAGCCGTTCAAAAAATGGTTCAAATGGCTCTGAGCACTATGGGACTTAACATCTGAGGTCATCAGTCCCATAGACTTAGAACTACTTAAACGTAACTAACCTAAGGACATCACACATATCCATGCCCGAGGCAGGATTCGAACCTGCGACCGTAGCGGTCGCGCGATTCCAGACTGTGGCGCCTAGAACCGCTCGGCCACTCCGGTCGGCCGAGCCTTTCAACAGCATCTTTGTAGAACACTTGGTTGACAATTTTTTCTTGGTCTGACATCACGAGAGTACACACACGTTCCACGTTTTCAAGTTGAAAGTATCCCCGAGCGAGGTTCATGTTCAACATGTTCTCGGTCTTATAAAAATGATGTGTGCCGGCGGAAAACTTTTGCTCTTGTTAAGGAACGTTCCCCATATGCTGTCTCAACACGTTAAAGCTCACACTCGCGGATTCCGTGCGTTTAACACATTTTCGTAACGCACAAGAAAAGCACAATTTCACTGACGGCACTCTCAAAAGCCACGTGAGGGCTGTATGGAGCTGAACCTCGGACTGAGCACATGGGAGGGATGACCGCAGCGGTCTACACAAGCAGAAAGCACAGCGCTGTCAGGTCTCTTGCAGTGCCGTCACTCTCACTGCTGTTCCCGCACACCTCGTACACTACTGAGCGGCCGTTCGTCGGGACGAGACCGCATAAGACACCAGGAACAGTGAGCAGCCCAACACACCCACAGGTGCCCCACAGAGTCCTTGGCACGCACCTCTCGCCAGCATCCCTGAAGTGATACACAGAATTCATGCCATACAGGTAAACACATCGAACCATTCCACCATTTTGGGAGAGATGAGGCGGTGCATTGTCTTTCTAAACATACAGCTCTCCCACCATGATCTGCAAATCGACAATACAAGATCATTACATGTAAATTTTCTCCACATGAGGAGACCACACCCAGCAACAACAGTACCATTCAGGCGAGAAGGATCCATTACTTGAATGAGGGGCAGTCAAATGAAAGCCGAACACTCGCCACAATGGGCCATCGAATGGTTCCATTCAAAAGTAATCATCACACGCGTTAAAACATTTATCCCACTGGAAGACGAGACGATAAACTCTTGTTTCGTAGAACTCGGTCGGCCGCAGATGGATCCACAATCCCAACCACTGTTGCACTTCCTCGACCGACTGAAACCGACGTCTGCGCATGGCTTTCTTCATGTCGCCAAAAATAAGAAAATCACACGATGAAAGGTAATTTGGTAAGGTAAGGTCTTATGGGACCAAACTGCTGAGGTCATCGGTCCCTAAGCTCACGCACTAATTAACCTAACTTAAACTAACTTCTAACTTACGTTAAGGACAACACACACACCTATGTCCGAGGGAGGAGTCGAACCTCCGACGGAGGGACACGGTGAAAGATCCGGGCTGTATGTAGAATGCAGTAGTCTTTCCCAGTCGACCGATTGGCAATTTGGAGCGGGTTTTTATCGTGCTACAGCATGATACCGTCCAACAGCATTCCCATAGCCAGAGGGCAAACAGCAAACCCAAAAATGGGAAGATGCCACATCTCTACCACCAAATGAATCAAAATCTGTTAACAATAGTACCGGCAAGATCGAGATGACCTCCTGCTCGATTGCAGGGGACCTCTTCCCGCAGAGCACCTCGAGTGTGGAACCACAAACAACGCGCAGTGCTATGAAGACACTTTGCAGAAACTGCAACGCGCCATTACAGTCAAAATTCCATGGGCTGCTGTCGGACAGAATCATCCTGTTGTACGAAAAGCCCGCCCCCACACTGCCAACCGGACAAAGGCAGTTTGATTGGGAAAGACTGCAACATCCTCCGTACAGCCCGGATTCTTTATCGTGTGATTCCTTACATCTTTGGCGACCTGAAGAACTATATGCGTGGACGTCGGTTTCAGTGGGACGAGGATGAGCAAGAGTGGGTGCGACTGTGGATTAGTCGGCAGCCGACCGCGTTCTACGAAACAGGAATTCAACGTCTCGTCTCCCAGTGTGGTAAATGTCTTAATGCGCGCGGTGACTGAGCGAAATCATTCCATGGCCTGTCGTGGCGGCTGTTCGGTTTCCATTTGACTGCTCCTTATATATCATGTCGTGAGGCGACATATTTCCTTGCTTACGGTTCAAATGGCTCTGAGCACTATGGGACTCAACATCTTAGGTCATAAGTCCCCTAGAACTTAGAACTACTTAAACCTAACTAACCTAAGGACATCACACACACCCATGCCCGAGGCAGGATTCGAACCTGCGACCGTAGCAGTCCCGCGGTTCCGGACTGCAGCGCCAGAACCGCTAGACCACCGCGGCCGGCCCTTGCTTACGGCCTTTAATAGTATTGTTCACGCATGCTATGGCCTGTGATGGTAGTTTTCCTTTCTCTCACACATGGATACATATCCGTTCCATCACTATACAAAAGACAGTTTTGCAGTACGATGCAACAGTACGTCGCTGGAGGCTGATCGTTGCTGTGTTCTGGGAATACTTCAAATTAGTATTTAAGCCGCTGTACCAAGTCTGTGGGCGTAGTCGTTCACTAGCAAGGTTAGTTTGAAGTGCTTGCTATGGCATCGAGATCACGAAGTGAGATTCAGGCAGCTTTTCGGTAAATCTTCGCGCGTGTTTTACACGTAGACCAGTGCTTTGAAGAAATTACTCTTGCACTCACTCGGTGATGAATGTCCACATCGTACAACTACACTCGGGTAGTACACAGAATTCCAAAAAGGAAATTTTACTCTGGAGGATACTGACAGGACGGGAAGGCCACGGTCATCAGTTACGGAGGAAAACGTTGATGCTGTGAGGAAGATGCTAGACGAAGACAGGCGAGTGGCCTATATGCAGATAGAGGATACCTTACGGCTAAATGCACCACCAATTCGTTCGATTCTGCATGATTATTTGCAGATAAACTTTGATGTCTCCGGGTGCTGCATAGACTGACGGAAGAGCAACTGACACGACGTGTGACTTGGTGCCAGGAGATGTCAAAGAAGTGTTCTAAGGTACAATCCCATCACGTGAATAACATCGTGACAGGTAGCGGTACTATTATGACGTGCCGGCTAAGACTCAAAACAAAGTTTGGGTCTTTGAAGATTACGACACACCTGTAGCTGTCAGAAAATCCCGAACAGTAAAGAAGAAAATGACAGTTTTTTTTTTTATTAGTGGAGCGTGTTGTACACACGAAAGACAGTCACAGCTGAGCACCGCTTGCCCAAAGCCATACAATCTTTGAAGAACCTGAGAGTGAAGTCAAGAATGGACACTTGGTTCCTCCATCACGACAACGCTACAGCACACGCGCCAGAGCATCCACCGAATATTTGCGCGGTACAGGGCCGAAGGTTTCTGAGCGTCCTTCTCACAGGCCAGACCTTGCTCCTTGTGAAATTGCACTGTTCCCGCATGTGAAAATGAAGCTGAGAGGAGTGCAGTTTGCAAGTGACAGCATTTCGCAGATAGTGTAAGAGTTTGTCAGTGTTTTCTCTCTCTCTCTCTCTCTCTCTCTCTCTCTCTCTCTCTCTCTCTCATTCACTCACTCTCAGTCTGACACTTTTGCTTGCAAGTGTTTAAGTGTCTACTGCAACTCTGAGACTCGACTGATCGATTTGGGGGAGGGGACCAAACAGCGAGGTCGTCGGTCCCATCGGAGGACGGGGAAGGAAGTCGGTCGTGCCATTTCAAAGGAACCAGCCCGGCATTTGCCTGAAGCGATTTATGAAAAATCACGGAAAACCTAAATCAGGACGGCTGGACGCGGGTTTGAACCGTCGCCTCCAGAATGCGGGTCCAGAGTGATAACCACTCGAATTTCTCAGTAGAGACATTCATAAAATAAAAATTTCCTACACGGTTTCGGGTATAATGTAGCGACGATACGTTTATTCTTTAGTGGAGACAGCCGTGTAATGTTCGCAGTCTACAGTGAAAAGATCACCGAGACTTGGACGTCACTTAGATTACAGCTGGTACAGTACAGCTTTGTTGAAGACAATAATAGTGCTTAGCTCCCCTGCTGTGGGCTGTTACATGCCCACTCAGTACTGCAATCCATGCCGATGTTAGGCGGGACAAGTCAGAACTTAGTGAGCAACTGGGAGAAACCCCGCGGATCTTGCACAGAGGTCTATTTCCTGTCAGCAGGCACATATCTTACAATGCGTCGTTTGCTCACGCCGTAAAAGGGATGTTGTATTTCACTGACTGAGACAGCTGGTAGGTTTCGAAACGGCTCTTCCGCGTGAGGCGCAGCAGTGGAAAGTCACGAATTCGAATTCAAGAGCAACGTAACTCGTATTGACGAAGATTTTAATTCTGCACTCACCGTCTTGGTCCTTAGTATCCAAAATAATAAGCTTGCGACGAATGTGGTTGGAAACTATGGAAGTATCAAAATTTCCACCTCTACAATAGTAAAAATATTTCTATAAATAACATAGCTGCTACATGAAGTCACGAAGGAGGTATGCGACCCTGTTGACAAATACGTGCAGTCAGCAAAATGCTGAATAGGTAGCTGAAGAAATAGTCGGTGACTGGAAACAAACTGACTTGATTATCAATATTACGCGTTTCGGCCATTGTCACCATCAGATATCCTGGAACATCATGGGTATCGATGCATGTTGTAGTAATAACGATCATAAGCAGACTGGTTTTTTTCCTGGACGACCTATTGAGCATTTTGCAGACTGCACATATCTTACTAAAATACTCACCTAGGATTACGTCCTTCCTTAAAACTTCGAGGCCAGGTAAGAGACTGAAGAGACTAAAACCACAAAGGATACACGTGGTTCTATGATCGCAAACTAAAAAAATGACGAGCCACACCTTCTGCACTACATCAAAACCTCCAGCCTAATAGTAGGGGCTGGAGTACAGACAACTCACTCCGTTTTTAAACGATACCACAATCGCCCCAATGTCAACTAAAACAGAGGGCAGGTCCATTTAAACGAATTTGCACGACGAGGTTCAACTATTGAGTGTCAGAACACGGGACGTTATTAACTGGATATGTTGTAGCAGTTATTTGTGCAGATGACGCCATTTAAAATTACCCCATTTCCATGCGCCCAGCGAGGGAGTCAAGGCAACTGCTGCAACACTATACTTGTGTCCGAGAAGAGCAGGGTTCAGATACCGCTCCAGCCTGCTAGGAGGGGTTATCCCTGGCTTCGCTGAATCACTTAAGGTGAACACCCTGATGGTTTCGTTGAGAAGGGCAAGGACGATTGCCGGCTCTATTTTTTCCAACAAAAGCTTTTTCTTTCACCATCCAAAATAATTTTCATTAAAGCTCTTTTATACTCGTCGCATTGTTATTGTTGTAGTGGTTATAATTAAACCATCGTTGCTTGAGCTACTATAGACGGCAAACTACACTGGAGAGCCAAAGAAACTGGTTAATGCTAAGAGGCCACTTTCTGTCAAGCACTAACAAGCAGATTCATGTTTAAGTCGATTTTTGAGAGAACTTAACGCCTAGCAGACTTGCATTCCGATAGAGGACTTCACTCTCGAAACGGTGATGAGGTGACTCTCCGTGCAGGCTGCCTCAAATACCCGCGGCAGAGAATGCGCGCACAGCCCAACTTCTGCTCCCGTGGGAAATTACACTTGCGTCGTAGCGAGGAACGGTCTATACCATGTGTTGCTACTCGTAGACAATTATGAGAACTCACTAACACGCTCGAAAGATAATGTACAACAAAGAAAAGACGAACACAACGCACGTACTCTCGCAACACGTCCCAATTGAAAACTTGCCCAGTGCTCCCCCCATTAATGATCTCTTACAGTCTGCAATCCTAAGAGAACTGCAAGTATTTGGTAACCACCACAGACACAAAGCTCAAACTCTTGCCGGAATGTTTCAGCCTTACCCATTCTACCATCATCTATGTCCTCGTCCTCAACTTTAGGGTTTGACACGTTTCTACTGGCGAAACCACCATGAAGCAGTCCGTTTGTAAACAGGTTTGATGAGACTAGACGACATTTCTCTGTATGTCCATCTTTTCATAGATGGCTGCGGGACCTCAGCTGTTCAGTATAGAATATCAAATCAAAAACTTTTCAGCTGTCAAATTTCCAAATTGTTATATTATTGGGGTACCAGTTTCGGCGATATATTACGTCGACAGGTGATGTTGGAAGTGATCGGTCAGGGCCTGAAGATGGCCTAATACGTCGCCGAAACTGGTAGCCCAATAAAATAACAATCTGGACATTTAGGCGATTATTGATTTGACATTTTAGGCGAGATTTGTCTTCCTGAGAGACTGCTCCATAGCCTTTTGCGGACAATGCTCTTACCGATTGAGCTAACGAGGAACGACTCATGACACGCTTCCACAGCTTACATTCTGCCCGTACCTTCCGCCTAGAGCCGTTAAAAAAAAGTTGGAAACACCACGATAAACACATGCTTGAACATAAATGCAGATACTAGCCAAGGCGCGTCAGTCTGGAACCGTGCGACCGCTACGGTCGCAGGTTCGAATCCTGCCTCGGGCATGGATGTGTGTCGTGTCCTTAAGTTAGTTAGGTTTAAGTAGTTCTAAGTTCTAGGGGACTGATGACCTCAGATGGTAAGTCCCATAGTGCTCAGAGCCATTTTAACCATTTTTTAGCCAAGACCGCTTGTTGCGCTTTTATATTTGATGACGAACGGTACCTACGCAATGTACTCAACACGTTGCACGTCTCTGTCGCGGTCAGAACAGTGTTCTATGTAGCTGTGAGTGCGTTAAGTCGGATCTAAGTGAATTCAAACGTGGGCGAAATTGCTGTTGTTCGTATGGTGGGTGCTTCCGTAACCAAGGGAGCTGAAGAGTTAGGTGTTTGCAGACGCACCGTATCGAAGAGTTATACCACATACAGGGGAACGGGAAAGACGTAATCCGCTAAGTGACAACGTAGACTGAAGTACGTGTGGAGTGATTGTGACAGGCGGTCACTGAAGAGGATTTTGATGGCAAATAAGAGAACGGCAGCTCCAAAAATCAGTGCAGAACTGAATGTCGCACTTGCGAACCCTATCAACATCGAAACAACACGAAGGGAGCTCCATACGATGGAATACAGGGCGGGCTGGAATTTCAATAACATTCATCAGTGGTGCAAACGCACTTAACAGGTAAACGTGCTCCTGAGTCCATGTAACCTGGCCTTATGGAACAATGGGGGAGGGGGGGGGGGTGGCCGGAGTGGCCGCGCGGTTCTACGCGCTACAGTCTGGAGCCGAGCGACCGCTACGGTCGCAGGTTCGAATCCTGCAAGGTTGCATTACTGCCAATGATTAAGTGACAATTTTGGTTGATCAGGTCCATCCCGTGGTACAACTTTCGTTGACGACCGGAGATGCTTTGTTGCAAAAAGAGACGGCCCTGTTAACACAGCTCGTACAGCACTGGTTTTGCAAGCATGATGATGAATTGTCGCATATCTCCTGACCAGTACAGTCACCAAATCTCAACATTATTGTGACTGTATGGTACACTTTGGAGAGAAGAGTGTGTAAGTGCTATCCATCCCAAAATCCTTGGATTAACTTGGCATTATTTTGCAGGAAGAGTGATATAAGATTCCATTGAAAACCATACAGGACTGTACTTATCCATTCCGAGATGAAGAGAGCTGTTTTGAATGCCAACGGGTTTCCTACACCGTATTAGGCTGGAAATGTATTTTTGTGATTTCATTGTCCAATCCCCGTACTTCTTCGTATCTTCGTAAATTGCGGGGCTCACGCTCCCCGAGAAGAGAAACCGCTACACTACCGGCCATTAAAATTGCTACACCAAGAAGAAATGCAGATGATAAACGGGTATTCACTGGACAAATATATTATACTAAAACTCACATGTGATTACATTTTCACGCAATTTGGTTGCATAGATCCTGAGAAATCAGTACCCAGAACAACCACGTCTGGCTGTAATAACGGCCTTGATACGCCTGGGCATTGAGTCAAACAGAGCTTGGATGGCGTGTACAGGTACAGCTGCCCATGCAGCTTCAACACGATACCACAGTTCATCAAGAGTAGTGACTTCCGTATTGTGACGAGCCAGTTGCTCGGCCACCATTGACCAGACGTTTTCAATTGGTGAGAGATCTGGAGAATGTGCTGGCCAGGGCAGCAGTTGAACATTTTCTGTATCCAGAAAGGCCCGTACAGGACCTGCAACATGTAGTCGTGCATTATCCTGCTGAAATGTAGGGTTTCGCAGGGATCGAATGAAAGGTAGAGCCACGGGTTGTAACACATCTGAAACGTAACGTCCACTGTTCAAAGTGCCGTCAGTGTGAAAAAGAGGTGACCGAGACGTGTAACCAATGGCACCCTATACCATCACGCCGGGTGATACGCCAGTATGGCGATGACGAATACACGCTTCCAATGTGCGTTCACCGCGATGTCGCCAAACACGGATGCGACCATCATGACGCTGTAAACAGAACCTGGCTTCATTCGAAAAAAAAATGACGTTTTGCCATTCGTGCACCCAGGTTCGTCGTCGAGTACACCATCACAGGCGCTCCTGTCTGTGATGCAGCGTCAAGGGTAACCGCAGTCGTGGTCTCCGAGCTGATAGTCCGTGCTGCTGCAAACGTCGTCGAACTGTTCGTGCAGATGGTTGTTGTCCTTCAAACGTCCCCATCTGTTGACCAGGGATCGCGATGTGGCAGCACGATCCGTTACAGCCATGCGGATAAGATGCCTGTCATCTCGACCGCTAGTGATACGAGGCCGTTTGGATCCAGCACGGCATTCCGTATTACCCTCCTGAACCCACCGATTCCAAATTCTGCTAACAGTCATTGGATCTCGACCAACGCGAGCAGTAATGTCGCGATGCGATAAACCGCAATAGCGATAGGCTACAATCCGACCTTTATCAAAGTCGGAAACGTGATGGTACGCATTTGTACTCCTTACACGAGGCATCACAACAACGTTTCAGCAGGCAACGCCGGTCAACTGCTGTTTGTGTATGAGAAATCGGTTGGAAACTTTCCTTATGTCAGCACTTTGTAGGTGTCGCCACCGGCGCCAACCTTGTGTGAATGCTCTGGAAAGATAATCATTTGCATATCACAGCATCTTCTTCCTGTCGGTTAAATTTCGCGTCTGTAGCACGCCATCTTCGTGGTGTAGCTATTTTAATGGCCAGTAGTGTATTTCTGCCAGGAGTGTTCGTGCACGAGAGCTTCTGCGGAGTCTGCTAAGCAACTCAAGTCGTGAAGATGAGTCCTGACTGACGCGTACATCTTTGCTCTTCGTAAAGGCATTACCCGAGGAAGGGAAGCGTCCGAGGAAGGGATCCTGTCTGACGCTTAGTTCTACTATGTCGTGAAGTTTCACGACAGCGCACACTCCGCTGCAGAGTCACCTCCTCACGACAAGTATAAGATGACACAGGGTGTCCATGGGCGAAACCTGCGCCTTCTGAGCCGCTCGCTTTACTAGCACTGGTAATATATCACAAGCAACTGTTTTTCTCATAATGGTGTTTGGGTGGCGTTGGTGGGTCAGCGCGTAACATTGCTTCAGCGTAATCTGTCCCATTCTGTCCACACAATCACACACATCCGTCATTCGCAGTATCAACGACTGCCAGCCCAACTTGCATACCACGAAAAACTGGTTTACCATGAAAAATTGTCACACTATTCTTAGGCAGTCTACGTCACCCAGTGACACAACCAGTCAGAGTATAGAGACGTAGGTTCTGCCGTTAGGAGGAGTTTATATCTGAATTGGAGGACCAGTAGTTAAGGTTATGCCATTGATGAACGGGATAACGGGGAGCGTTGAAGAGATGATAGTTCCATATCTTCGAGCAGAAAGCACGCATTTCGAGCTGTGTGTTGTACAATAGGTCTACCCCGTTGGCAAATTTAGATCAGCTCGAATGAACCTCTACATCATCATGACTACTTTGCAGTTCAACATAATTGCTTGGCACAGGGTTCCTCAAACCACTTTCACAATATTTCTCTACTGTTCCACTCCCGCGTCCGGCCATCCTGATTTAGGTTTTCCGTGATTTCCCTAAATCGCTCCAGGCAAATGCCGGGATGTTTGCTTTGAAAGGGCACGGCCGACTTCCTTCCTCATCCTTCCCTAATCCTATGAGACCGATAACCTCGCTGTTTGGCCTCTTCCCCCAACCAACCAACCAACCAACTGTTCCACTCTCGATTAGCACGTGGCAAAAACGAAAACTTAGGTGTTTACGTGAGAGCTCTAATGTCTCTTATTTTATTACGATGGTCATTTCTCCCTATGTAAGCAGGTGTCAACAAAATATTTTCGTATTCAGAGAAGAAAAAAAAATGGTTCAAATGGTTCTGAGCACTATGGGACTCAACTGCTGAGGTCATTAGTCCCCTAGAACTTAGAACTAGTTAAACCTAACTAACCTAATGACATCACAAACATCCATGCCCGAGGCAGGATTCGAACCTGCGACCGTAGCGGTCTCGCGGTTCCAGGCTGCAGCGCCTTTAACCGCACGGCCACTTCGGCCGGCTCAGAGAAGAAAGTCGGTGATCGAAATCTCGTGAAATATCTCGGCGCAATGAGAAACGCCTGTGTTTCAACGAGTGCCAACTCAACTCGCTTACCACAAGCGTGACGCCCTCTCACCTACTTCGTGATACTACAAAACGAGCTGCCCTTCTTCAGACTTTTTCAATGTCCTCCGTCAATCCTATCTGGAAAGGATCCCGTATCAAGCAGCAATACTCCAGATGAGGACAGACAATTGTAGCGTAGGCAGTCTCTTTAGCAGATTTGTTGCACCTCCATAGGTGTACTGCCAACATAACGGTGTCTTTGGTACGTCCGCGGGCTGCATGGTACCCGTGCGGCCCGCGGTCCTTAGCCGTATTTTATAATAATAGGAAGTCTGCTCAAAAAAGATCCGGAACTTTGTCCACAAAATTTTTCAACGCTTACGTTTTACTTATTGTGTATGGTCTCCTTCGAAATACTCCACCACTGATACAACGCACCCAAGGCGGTTTCCACTTCTGGGAGCAGTCTTGGTACGACTCTTGCGTGATCACGTAAGTGTCTTCCAGCACTGACAACTCATGGGCGTGTGCGATTCGAACCGATCAGCTACTATGGTATAACGGAAGTAACATGGATTCGTGAACGCTCTTCACAGAGCCAATCACCTTCACGTGCGGTATTTATTTGTCGCAAGACAATGAAGTTAAATTAAGGCAGTTGTAGTACAAACCAATGAGTAGAGGGAAAACTATTTTCAAAACAGCAAAGTATATAAATTACATTAATGCTGTTGTAATACAAACCAATGAGTAGAGGGAAAACTACTTTCAAAACATTTAGTAAATATTTGTGCTGTGTCTCACAACGCATAGCGCATTTAAATATAAGTACAATTACTGTTATTAAGCAATTAATCATCCACTCAGACAGACAACACAACAACACTTGCTCAGGCAATTACAACTTTGGGGCCGCTGAGGGTGGCAACATGCAACAGTGAATGATCCATAAGTTTTCCGAAAGATGCTGACTTTTAACTATCAGTACTTGGGGGTCGGCAGCCAATATTCAGCGTCCTTTCTGATAACATAGTAATTTTGTAGGCCTTTTGATTCATCAGTCTTCTGACTGGTTTGATGTGGCCCGCCACGGATTCCTCCCCTGTGCCAATCTTTTCATCTTGGCGTAGCACTTGCAACTTACGTCCTAAATTATTTGCTGGATGTATACCAATCTTCATCTATAGCTTTCGCCATCTACAGCTTCCCATAGTACCATAGAAGTTATTAGCTAATGTCTTAACAGACGTCCTATCATCCTGTCATTTTTTCTTGTCAGTGTTTTCCTTATACTCCTTTCCTCGTCGATTCTGCGAAGAATCTCCTCATTCCTCACTATGGTGCATATCTTATCAGTCCACGTAATTTTCAACATTTTTCTACAGCACAACATCTCAAATGCTCCTATTCTCTTCTGCACCGGTTTTCTCTATCCTACTGATTGTGTCAAAAGCCATGATGAGACATCATCACGTTGCTGTAATTTCTCACTAAGTGTTTTACAATATACATGAAAGGAACTGAACTTGCCACGAATTTTGAAACTCACGAAACAATTGCTTGTGAGCAGAGAGAGATTAATCGTTATTATACAAGAGATTTATGAGCTAGTACTGCTGTTGAAGTCTGTTTTTTTTCCATTACACAAACTGCTCAAACAAAGTTCAAGTTTTGCTCGTAATTCTTGGTGGCAGAATGATGTTGCTGGTTCTGGCAGGTCAATCTGTTCATAACCTTGGAGAAGTGCAGAAAAAGCAGGAAGCTTCCATTTATGTTCATAACCCTACTGTATCTGAGGCCATGCCTTTTGCAACTGCACAGCGTAATGACTTGTTCAGGACTATTGCGTCTTTTTTGCACTCTGCTAACTTGTGACATCTTACTAATTTCTCATACTGAAGCTATTACCCTATCACTCTTTACTTTCAGATAATTTTCACAATTACATTACATGTTTATCGACATCTGTCTAGTCCATTATCAGGAACCAGTAGCAATATGATAAATGTAAATACTACTCATGAACTTCGTATAACTTACAATTTCTTTATAATAGTCGTAAGGATAAAAATATCATCTATATTTTTAATGTAGCAAAAATTTTTGCTGGGCTCTAAACGTGTACTTTCAGAAACTTCTTCCCTGAATTAAGGCCTATGTTTGATACTAGTAGACTTCTCTCGGCCAGGAACGCCCTTTTTACCAGTGCTAATCCTCCTTGCTCCGTCTGTCACGGGGTTTTCTCTGCCTAGGTAGCAGAATTACTTTACTTCATCTACTTCATGATCACCAATTCTGATGTAAAGTTTCTCGCTGTTTTCATTTCTTCTACTTCTCGTTACTTTCGTCTTTACTTTCAACCCGTATTCTGTACTCATTAGACTGTTCATTCCATCCAACAAATGCTGGAATTCTTCTTTACTTTCACTGGGGATAGCAATATCATCGGCGAATCTTGAAATTGATATCCTTTCACCTTGAATTTTAATTCCACCCTTGAACTTTCTTTTATTTCTGTCATTGCTTCCTCGATGTATAGCTCGAACAGTGCGGGCGAAAGACTACATCTGTCTTTCATCCTTTTTAATCTGTGCAACTCTTATTGTTCCCTCTGTGTTCTTGTACATATTGTCTATTACCCGCCTGTCCCTATAATTTATCCTTATTTTTCTCAGGATTTCGAAAATCTTGCGCCATTTTACGTTGTCGAACGCTTTTTCCAGATCGACATATCCTATAAACGCGTCTTGATTTCTCTTCAATCTTGCTTTCATTATCAACCGCAACGTCAGAACTGCCTCTGGTGGCTTTACCTCTCCTAAAGCCAAACTGCTCGTCATCTTACAGATCCTTAATATTTTCTTTTCCATTCCTCTGTATATTATTCTTGTCAGCAACTTGGTTGCGTAAGCTGTTAAGCTGACTGTGTGATAATTCTCGCACTTGTCGGCTCTTTCAGTATTTAGAACTGTGTGGGTGATGTTTTCCGAAACTCTGATGGTATATCGCCAGTGTCATGCATTCTACACTCATACACGAATAATCGTTTTGTTGTCAACTCCCCCAACAATTTCAGAAATTCCGAAGGAATTTTAGCGATCCCTTCTGCGGGTGTCAACAGAACACAACGTATTGGTCGTCGGGCAAAGAGGCCATCCTCATGTAGTCGCCGTGCCACTGTGGAGCGTGAGACTGCGTACGTCATAGCCATGTTAAATGTGGTTGCAGTTGCACCCGCTGTTTGACGTGGGTCCGTTCTTGCCTGTTGCACAATCTAGCGGTCATCTGATGCTGTAGTCGACCAGTACCTCTCCTTCTGACAAACGTGCCTGTGCTTCGGAATGTTCCTCACGCAACTGAAACAGTGTTGTGAATTAATTCCAAACTCCTAGGCTACGCTCGTCACGTCAAGTCTTTCTTGCAGTTTCCCCATGATTCTTCTCCGTGTGATGTCATCCAGCTGCTGTTTCCGGGGCACGTTACAACGAAGAACACCACCGTAACCGCTCGCTGACTGACACGCAGTCATTTCCCCGTTCCTTCAACTGTCTCAGCCGTGCGGGATTAGCCGAGCATCAGCCGGCACGGTAGCTCAGCGTGTTCGGTCAGAGGGCTACGTGCCCTCTGTAATAAAAAAAACTGAGTTAATCGATCATCAACGAACTTAAACGGATGTCTTACGACGTCCACCCCGAGCAGATACTGTTGTGTCTAGACCATACAGCCTAGACACAATGCTGTAGCCGATAGGGCACGCAATGCTAACGAAGACGGGCGTGAAGTCTGGAACATGAGACTTATAAATGAATAAGAAGAAAAGTACGTAGATGCTTGTTACTTAACTTTTAATTAGTCCTTGGAATACATCTCTCTTGAATATTAGTAAGCTATAGGCACTGATACAAATGGCGCCTTGCTAGGTGGTCGCCAGTTAACTTAGCAGAGGGCTATTCTACTATCTATCTCTCGGCAAATGAGAGCAAGGCTTAGCACGTCCAATCGCTAGCTATGTTGTCCGTACAACTGGGGACGAGGTCTCCTCAGTCTCTGGAGACCTGCATTGTGGTGGCTCTAGGTTTGCGATCCCACAGTGGCGACACGCGGGTCCAACATGTACTACAGGACCGCGGCCGATTTAAGTTACCACCTAGCCAGTGTGGTGCCTAGCGGTGACACCACAGATACAACGAACAAAAGCGAACAAAATGAGATTAAAAAGGAAAAAAAAAAGCGGTCTTGGCGCTGCAGCATGGATGTGCGGCTGGTACCGGCGGAGGTTCGAATCCTCCCTCGGGCATGGGTGTGTGTTTGTCGTTAGGATAATTTAGGTTAAGTAGTGTGTAAGCTTAGGGACTGATGACCTTAGCAGTTAAGTCCCATAAGACTTCACACACATTTGAACTTTTTTTTTCCAACTGCCTCGTGTTGCGGGGCCAGCCCTATCTGGCGCTTTAGTCACGCTGCCCTCACGCCACGCGATGTCCAACTTCCTGTGTACGTCTGGGAGACGTCTCGCAACATTTTCCGTACTTTGATTCTTTTCGGGAGTAGCTGATATATTATGCTGCTTGATTTGTCTAATCCTTAACTTTTGCACAGCAGTGTACTATTTCACTTCTGGGCACTCCGGTATGCCGCGTCTTCATATCATTTGTGTTCCGTCGCTGTCTTAGCCTACTGTGTAGCCCTCTGCACACGTATTAGCAATGCACTCCTTTCTGCTATCTGTAAACAGTTCTACACAATACGCATCATGGCACGTGGAAATATTTCCTACCAGTACTGCCGGCCGAAGTGGCCGTGCGGTTAAAGGCGCTGCAGTCTGGAACCGCAAGACCGCTACGGTCGCAGGTTCGAATCCTGCCTCGGGCATGGGTGTTTGTGATGTCCTTAGGTTAGTTAGGTTTAACTAGTTCTAAGTTCTAGGGGACTAATGACCTCAGCAGTTGAGTCCCATAGTGCTCAGAGCCATTTGAACCATTTTTGAACCTACCAGTACTACACGTTAATTGGAAATACGTTTGCGAAATGATCTTCTGTCTGAAACATTCCCGAAGTCACAATAAAGGTGGGGAGCAACCGCAATCCCGCCTCATAGACAATTCATTAAATTTTTGATAATAACCGAGAGAGTGATCAGTGATTAGGCAGGACAAGACCATATGAGGCATTTGCCGAAATATGACACAGGTGAGCAGAAATAAGTGAGGCAATGTTACAACCACGAGAAGAAATGTTCATGTACTGCACCATCGCTGACGCTTGAACGTGAAGGGAAAACAGAGTACTGCATAGTAACCTTTGAATTTACTCTGTTCTAAATAGACCTATTGACACTAACTCACTCGGTTTCACAGTGGTGAGTTGTCTTGCTTATCAGTGTACTAGCCATTCCTTCCGGGACTCCTCGTACAACTGGCAACGAACTAGGCCACGTGCATGCTGGCGGTGTACAAAAGAAATGCCGCGATCATGCGCTGCACGTGCTGGCAGTTTCTCAGCCAGAGCCGCCGCCGGCTCCTCTCTTCGCTGCCAAAGATCCGCGCAGCCTCTCTGCCAGCCGAGTGGTTTTCTTCACATTGCTGGTGATTTACGCCGGCTGTGTGATGTCACGCGCAAAATCCGCAGAATTAGCGAGCTCCACTATGCCGCCACTCTCTCTATCCACACACAAACAGGGAGACACAAAAGAGAGAGAGAGAGAGAGAGAGAGAGAGAGAGAGAGAGAGAGAGAGAGACTCGTAGTGAAGGGGCCGGCGGCAATCTGGGGCTTTATGCGGGAAGGGAGAAATACTGATGGAAGTAAATATGTCAGAGGGCCCGGCAATCACTCAAAAATGCGCTGCTCGGCATCTATATTACTTTGAATACGCTTGCGTTGCGAGAGCTGGTCGTCAAACTTTATTACTAACTGGTATGTTATGAGCTCCCATCAGACCAGACAAAAGTTGGTCACCGCACCCTAAGTACTAATAGTCAAACTACGGCACCATTCGGAACATTTCCTATCGATTGTTCCTTGTTTCAGATTGCTGCCACCCTTGGCGACCCCAAAGCTGTGACTGCGATTGCGGGACGAAGTGGTGTTGCTGGGTTGGGTTGTTTGGGGAAGGAGACCAAACAGCGAGGTCATCGGTCTCATCGGATTAGGGAAGGTCGAGGAAGGAAGTCGGCCGTGCCCTCTCAAAGCAACCATCCCGGCATTTGCCTGGAGCGATTTAGGGAAATCACGGAAAACCTAAATCAGGGTGGCCGGACGCGGGATTGAACCGTCGTCTTCCGGAATGCGAGTCCAGTGTGCTAGCTACTGCGCCACCTCGCTCGGTGAAGTGGTGTTGTATTGTCTATGTGATCCTTAATTAATTAACAACAGTTGACACAAAAATTTTCTGAGTATCGTACCGCGTCATAATGTAAAAAACTACACTGGAGAAACCAGCGTTTCGGCGACGGGTAGAGTGGCCTTCTTCCTGGTCTACTGAAGGCCGAAATGTTGGATTCTCCAGTATAATTTTTTCTACAGATTGCTGATACTCATAAAAATTTTGTGTCTCCTAACTCTGGCAGCGGAAGCCTACGAAGCTATGATTAATAATAGAAATCGTACTTATACTTCAATGCAATATGAGACATGGACACAAAGATTTACTAAATGTTTTGAATGTCATTTTTCTGCTACTCATCGTGTTGTATTACAACAGCCTTAATTTGATTTTTAAGACTATCGTCTCTTTAATGCATATTCACCAGTCCGTGTTACTTTCGTGTCTAAATTTATACTACAGCAGCTGATCGGTATGAGCCATGCACGCTCTTGGTTTGTCCGTACTGGAAGAAAAACAATAAAACACTCCCACACTCTAATCCTCAAAGCCCGCAGTGGCTGCCCTACTTTCCCCCGTTACCCTTGTGGTAAGCGTTCTAATTCACTTAGCTCACGGTCGAACTCATCGAAGCCAATTAAAATTAAGCACAATGGCACTAAACACTAGACTTAGAACTACTTAAACCTAACTAACCTAAGGACATCACACACATCCACGCCCGAGGCAGGATTCGAACGTGCGACCGTAGCAGAAGCGCGGTTCCAGACTGAAGCGCCTAGAACCTCTCGGCCACAGGCACCGGCAAAAATTAAGCACACCTTAAAGTATTGTCATCTCTGTAAAATATTGAGGATGTATTATATCACGAGCAGTTTGGCTTTAGGAGAGGTAAAAAGACACCAGAGACACAGTTCTGACGTTGCGATTGATAATGGAAGCAAGACAAAAGAAAAATCAAGACACGTTCATAGGATTGGTCGACCTGGAAAAAGCAATCGACATTGTCAAGGTTTTGCAAGATGTTCGAAATTCTGAGGAAAATAGGGGTAAGCTATAGGGATACACAACATTTACAAGGGCCAAGAAGGACTAACAAGAGCGGGAGACGAAGAACGAAGAGCTAGGATTAAAATGGGTGTAAGACAGGGATGCAATCTTTCGCCCCTACCTCTGTACATCGAAGAAGCAATGACGAAAATGAAAGAAACGTTCAAGTCTGGAATTAAAATTCAGGGTGAAAGGATATTAAGGATAAGACTCGCTGATAACATTGTTATCTTCAGTGAAAGCGAAGAAGAATTACAGTACCTACTGAATGGAATGGTCTAATGAGTACAGAATAAGGATTGAGAGTAAATCGGAGAAACACGAAATTAATGAGAAGTAGCAGAAATGAGAACGGCGAGAAACATAGTATCAAGACTGATGATCACGAAGTAGATGAAATAAAGGAGTTTACTACCTAGGCAGTAAAATAATCAATGAGGCACGGAGTAAGGAGGACATCAAAAACAGACTAGCACTGGCAAAAAGGGTTTTCCTCGACAAGAGAAGTCTACTAATATCAAACGTAGCCCTTAGTGTGAGGAAGAAATTTATGAGCATATACGTTTGGAGCACAGCATTGTATGGTAACGAGACATGGACTGTGGGAAAAACCGAACGGAAGAGAATCAGCGTTTGAGGTCTGGTGCTACAGAGGAATGTTGAAAATCTGGTGGACTGATAAGGTACGGAATGAGGAGGTTCTACGCAAAATCCGAGAGGAAAGGGATATATGCGAAACACTGACAAGAGGAAGGGAGTGGATGATAAGACATCAGGGAATGATTTCCGTGGTACTAGAGGCAGCTGCGGAGGGTAAAAATTGTAGAGGAAGACAGAAATTGGAATACATCCAGCAACAATTGAGGACGTAGGCTGTGTTACTCTCAGATGAAGCGGTTGGCAGAGGAGAGAAATTCGTGGCGGGCAGCATCAAACCAGTCAAAACAATGATATCTAAAAAATAAAAATAAAAAAAGAAGGTTGAGAACCGAGGTCCGAACGAACAGATGATTCTGGACGCATGCGGCCCGCGGGCTGCAGTTTGACGACCAGTGATCTAAAGGATTCGTCCATAACACTTACTACGACAAGGTAAAGCTGTTGTCAACTAGAAATTTGTTTCATCATTGCAGTGTTTTTCTGGGCAAGAACCTATTGTTGGTTTATATCTTGACCTATTCCGACGTTTGGGCTGACCTAGACAGCCAGTTGTGGACAGCCTGCGGTTTAACGTGGATTATGTACCACCTACTGTAACAGAACTGTGGCGTTTCTTGTACTTGGCGAGATTAGTTGCCGATTTGCGTCGATCTACCAGCTGTTTCAAACTCCTGTTCCTGAGCGCTTGAATAAATGTAATATAGTTCTGCCTTTAATGAAACGTTCATCAAATAGGCGCCTAACACTCAAACTGCCCAAACATGGGCAACGGATATTTGACTAAATTGTATAATTTTCGTCCCTAAAATGTGCATCTGGCTGCGTATTACAAAAGCTCTTCCCTACGTAAAACTTTACAGACCAAAAAAATCTGTATCAATTCCAAGGAATAAATGTCCATTGCTAGTTTCACGCAATAATCTTCACTGCAATAAAAATCCTGCACTGCATTTAATAAACTACAAATCCACACAATCATTCATATTTTCTCAAAATAATAATGGAAATGACGACATACTGTAATAAAAAACTTCAGTACACAGGATGGTCAGAAACAGTTTGAGAAGCTTGTGTGTTGCAGGATGAGTTGTGCTAGGACATAATTGTTCAGAAAAAAAATTCGATGCGTTGGGCAGTTTCCGAGTTAATTACCACTGATGTCAGGCAGCTGCGCGCGTAAATTCAAGTGGACCGCCAGATACAATAATTAATGACAGTAAGACGACTTACTGGCTACCTACGAGGTTATTCTAAATGATGGACCACTTTCAAAAACTCGCATGTGTTGAAGTGCAGATCCAAAATGAACAAGCCTTATACCAATGAAAAGAGGAAGTTCCAAAGTTTTTGGCGGTTGGCGGCGGGCGGGCGGTCGGTGATGGTTTCAGAAGCGATCGGTAGAGTTCGAGCGGCAATAGGGCCGTCATTCCATTTCACTGTCATTTGTGAGTAAGATGGCGACTGCGGAGCGCAAGGTTTTCTGCGTTCCTGAGTCCGCGAAAAGTGAGTCGCAAATTGCAGTGCAGCAGACATTTCGTACCAAATTCGGTATTCTGCCACCAACTCGCAAAAGCATTAGCCTTTCGCTTTGTTGTTTTGTTGTGGTCTTCAGTCCTGAGACTGGTTTGATGCAGCTCTCCACGCTACTCTATCCTGTGCAAGCTTCTTTATCTCCCGGTACCTACTGCAACCTACATCCTTCTGAATCTGCTTACAAGGGAACCTCCCCATCGCACCCCCCTCAGATTTAGTTATAATTTGGCACAGTGGATAGGCCTTGAAAAACTGAACACAGATCAATCGAGAAAACAGGAAGAAGTTGTGTGGAACTATGAAAAAAATAAGCAAAATATACAAACTAAGTAGTCCATGCGCAAGATAGGCCAGATCAAGGAGAATGTGAGCTGAGGAGCGCCGCGGTCCCGTGGTTAGCGTGAGCAGCTGCGGAACTAGAGGTCCTCGGTTCAAGTCTTCCCTAGAGTGAAAAATTTATTGTCTATATTTTCTCAAAGTTATGATCTGTCCGTTCGTTCATTGACGTCTCTGTTCACTGTAGTAAGTTAAGTGTCTGTGTTTTGCAACCGCAATGCAAAACCGTGCGATTAGTAGACGAAAGGACGTGCCTCTCCAATGGGAACCGAAACCATTTGGTCGCATGGTCGTAGGTCAACCGATTCGTCCACAGGAAAACACGTCTGATATATTCTATACGACACTGGTGAAGGCATGTGCGTCACATGACAGGAATATGTTATCGACCCACCTATCTTGTACACTTGGCGACTGGGTAAAAAGATTCTTCTACCTTGCCCGATTCAGATTTTCTTGTGGATGTGTTAATCACTCCCAAAAAAATGATGAAAACATAAGAGTTTGTCACATAAACTGCAACAAATGAATGCAATAGTTTCACAGTCGCACAGTTTTCCCTGTGCTCTGTCAAAACATATGTTTTTAACGTTTTCAAATTTTTCCGTGTGTAGACCGTCAAATCCTGCATATGTCCAAGCAAATCTGAACATATCCTGGAATTTTGGAGAGCGAAGTTGATTATGTGTGAGTGCCTGAACTTTGATAATTGTCTGAAAATAAAAAATTAAAACTTTCGCTCGAGGGAAGACTTGAACCAAGGACCTCTCGTTCCCCAGCTGCTCACGCTAACCACGGGACCACGGCACTGCTGAGCTCAAGCAGTCCTTGATGTTGCCTATCTTCCACATGGACTACTCAGTTTGTATATTTTGCTTTTTTTTTTTCATAGTTCCACACAACTTCTTCTTGTTTTCTCGATTGATCTGTGTTCAGTTTTTCAAGGCTTATCCATTGAGCCAACTTATAACTAAATCTGAGGAGGGTGCGATGGGGAGGTTCCCTTGTTAGTGTATTCATCTCTTGGTCTCCCTCTACGATTTTTACCCTCCACGCTGCCCTCCAATACTAAATTTGTGATCCCTTGATGCCTCAGAACATGTCCTACCAACCGATCCCTTCTTCTAGTCAAGTTGTGCCACAAACTCCTCTTCTCCCCAATCCTATTCAGTACTTCCTCATTAGTTACATGATCTACCCATCTAATCTTCAGCATTCCTCTGTAGCACCACATTTCGAAAGCTTCTATTCTCTTCTTGTCCAAACTATTTATCGTCCATGTTTCACTTCCATACATGGCTACACTCCATACAAATACTTTCAGAAACGACTTCCTGACACTTAAATCTATACTCGATGTTAACAAATTTCTCTTCTTCAGAAACGCTTTCCTTGCCATTGCCAGTCTACATTTTATATCCTCTCTACTTCGACCATCATCAGTTATTTTGCTCCCCAAATAGCAAAACTCCTTTACTACTTAAGCAATTTAAGTAGACGGGAGTGTGTGCAAAGGAAAAAGCACAAGCCGACCGCATGTGTCAGAGGATGATGACCGACGGATTCAAGAAAGTTTTGTGCGCAGTCCCAGTAAGTCTACCAATAGAGCCAGTCGAGGACTTGGAACACCCCAACGAACTGCATGGAAAGTTCTGAAACGGCGTTTGCTGTACAAGTCCTACCGATTACATCTTGTGCAGGCTCTCTACACCAATGACAAAGAGAAGCGTCACGCATTTTGTGGTTTTACGCTAGCAAAGATGGAGGATAACGCATTTCTACAGCGTATAATTTTCCACCTTAGTGGAAAAGTCAACAAACACAATGTCCATATAAGGGGTTTAGAAAATCCACATTTACCACTGCAACAGGAAAGAGACTCACCGAGGATCAACGTGTTCTGTTCCATACCCCGTACAAAGGTTTATGGACCATTTTTCTTTGCGAAAAGAACTGTAAGGAATCACGTACCTGGACATGTTAGAACACTGGCTGTTCCCTTAAGTTATGGAAGAGTCCCAGGACTTCATTTTCCAATAGGATGGAGCTCCACCCTATTGGCATGGTGGTGTACGAGGCTTTCTGAATGACTCACTTTCTCAGCGCTGGATCGGTCAATGGGGACTTGTGGACCTGGCTCTGCACTTTTGGCCACCGAGATCTCCTGATCACACATCCTGCCAGTATTTCTTATGGGGTTATGTGAAGGAAGCTCTGTACGTCCAGCCTCTACCAACCACTCCGCGAAACCGGATCACTGCTGCCGTGCACTCAGTAACAGCAGATATGCTTTCGCGCGTGTGGACGCGTTTGGCTACCGCTTCGATGTTTGCCGTGCAGCCAACGATGGCCACATTGAACATTTATAACATTTATGACAGAAGAATGCTGAAGATTAGATGGGTAGATCACATAACGAATGAGGAGGTACTGCATAGGATTGGAGAGAAGAGGAGTTTGTGGCACAACTTGACTAGAAGAAGGGATCGGTTGATAGGACATGTTCTGAGGCATCAAGGGATCACCAATTTAGTATTGGAGGGCAGCGTGGAGGGTAAAAATCGTAGAGGGAGACCAAGAGATGAATACACTAAACAGATTCAGAAGGATGCAGGCTGCAGTACGTACTGGGAGATGAAGAAGCTTGCACAGGATAGAGTAGCATGGAGAGCTGCATCAAACCAGTCTCAGGACTGAAGACCACAACAACAACATGACATTTCTAATTATTAAATAATTATTAAAAACTAATTAATTATAAATTATTATTGTTGTTGTTGTGGTCTTCAGTTCTGAGACAGGTTTGATGCAGCTCTCCATGCTACTCTATCCTGTGCAAGCTTCTTCACCTCCCAGTACTTACTGCAACCTACATCCTTCTGAATCTGCTTAGTGTATTCATCTCTTGGTCTCCCTCTACGATTTTTACTCTCCACGCTGCCCTCCAATGCTAAATTTGTGATCCCTTGATGCCTCAGAACATGTCCTACCAACCGGTCCCTTCTTCTTGTCAGGTTGTGCCACAAACTCCTCTTCTACCCAATTCTATTCAATACCTCCTCATTAGTTATGTGATCTACCCATCTAATCTTCAGCATTCGTCTGTAGCACCACATTTCGAAAGCTTCTATTCTCTTCTTGTCCAAACTATTTATCGTCCATGTTTCACTTCCATATATGGCTACACTCCATACAAATACTTTCAGAAACGACTTCCTGTCATTTAAAGCTATACTCGATGTTAATAAATTTTTCTTCTTCAGAAGCGCTTTCTTTGCTATTGCCAGTCTACATTTTATATCCTCTCTACTTCGACCATCATCAGTTATTTTGCTCCCCAAATAGCAAAACTCCTTTACTACTTTAAGTGTCTCATTTCCTAATCTAATTCCCTCAGCATCACCCGACTTAATTCGACTACACTCCATTATCCTCGTTTTGCTTTTGTTGATGTTCATCTTATATCCTCCTTTCAAGATTTATTAAACTGATATCAAACATTATGAAAAAACTGAAACTTCCTCTTTTCATCGGTATGTAGCTTGTTCATTTCGGATTTGTAATGAGTAAATACGAAGTTTTGGAAATGGGCCTATCATTTAAAATAACCCCGTACATTTTATCGGATCCCTGATTTGTGTTCAAATAAAGGTGCGCACTGTTGCCTAACGAACAAAATACGAATGTACAGAATACCAGACTAACTGTGTGATTCGACTGAGTAGTTCGTAGTAACCACTATATCATCGTGTGACTCATATGGAAAGCTTAAGCGCGCTCTCGAGTTACTAGAATTTCATTTTTTTTTTTAGAATAATGATCTTAACGAAGAAAAAAGCATGTTATGAGCATTAAATGACATAACTAACCATTTAAGACGATTTCCAGAAAACAGTGAAACTATTTATACATAAATGACCTAGCGGATAACGTTTATAAAGAAGACGCGACGATAGAGAAGTAATGGCAGTGACATGTAGGGAGACCTGCAGAGGATCGACGAACGGTTCCTTCGAGAGTGTGTTACTCTTCCTACGGATTCTACCTTTCCTACAATTAGTTTTATGTATTCGTTCCACTTTAAATCTCTCCGTACACATACTTTCAGATACAAATTTAATCAGGTTACCCTCCATTCAGAGGCTGTTGCACGCAGCGACTGTTATTGACTTGTAAATAATAGATTTCAGCTATCACTCGTCCTTTTGAAATTTATTGGCAGATCTAGATTCCAGCTAGAAACTAGCCATCCTCAATGCACTATCGTTTTTGATCAATGGATGTAATGACTGTTGGTCGGGCTTCATTCACAGTTCAAATGAGAATGAAGCCCGACCAACAGGCATTACATGCCTTGATCAAAATGATAGTGCATTGAGGTTGGCTAGTTTCTAGCTGAAATCTAGATCTGCCAATAAATTTCAAAAGGACGAGTGATAGCTGAAATCTATTATTCACAAATTTAATGAATGTTACTGCTTCCAGTTAATTTTTCAGCACACTTGTATTCATGCGATAATGAGTCTTTCCGCTTATTTATGAGTAATATCTTACATTTGTTTATGGAAGTTCCATGAGGTTATTCGGAAATGTTTCAGCTGTCTAAAGAGAAGACGCAACGACAGAGAATTAACTGTGGTGAAATGTACGAAGACCTGCAGAGGATCGATGCTTGGTGCACGGATTGGCGGTTGATGCTCAACATGAACAAATGTACGATATTACTCATAAATAAACGGAAAGACTCATTATCGCATGAATATAAGTGTGCTGATAGGCGGAAGAGAGAACTTTCGAAGAAGAGCAGCGCGTTTCGTCACAGGTTCGTTTAGTAAGCGTCACGGAGAAGCTCACCTACCTCCAATGGCAGGGGCCACAAGAGACGTTTTGCATCCCGGTACAGTTTACTGCAAACATTCCGACAGCGTACGTTCCTAGAAGAGGTGACTAACATATTACGCCGGCCGGGATGGCTGAGCGGTTCTAGACGCTACAGTCTGGAACAGCGCGACCGCTACGGTCGCAGGTTAGAATCCTGCCTCGGGCATGGATGTGTGTGATATCCTTAGGTTAGTTAGGTTTAAGTAGTTCTAAGTTCTAGGGGACTGATGACCTCAGAAGTTAAGTCCCATAGTGCTCAGAGCCATTTGAACCATTTAACATATTACTTCTTCCTGCGTGTATCTCGCGAAAAGGCGGTGAAGGTAAATTTAGAGTGTTTCGAGCTCACACGAAGGCGACCAAGTACCGTTCTTCCTGTGAACTATTCCTGACTGGAACAAAAAAGATGGAAGTGACGGAGGCACACAAAGTAGCTTCCGGCACACACCATAAGATGAATTGCAGAGTTCAGATGTAGATCTGTGGAAGTTCAAATGGTTCAAATGGATCTAAGCACTATGAGACTTAACATCTGAGGTCATCAGTCTCCTAGACTTAGAACTACTTCAACCTAACTAACCTAAGGACATCACACACATCCATGCCCGAGGCCGGATTCGAACCTGCGACCGTAGCAGCAGCGCGGTTCCGGACTGCAGCGCCTACAACCGCTCCGCCACAGCGGCCGACCCGTCATGGAAGTCTTCATATCATTTCGCATGTCGGAGAGCCGAAACAACACGCTGACCGCGGGCACGGGTCGTTCGGCGGAGAATGAAACTCGTGGGCTGCAGCACCCACCCCACAGGTACGGACAGACAAAAGGCGTCTGCACACGATCAAACTTATTTGTCAAACTGGCTATTTTCTATCCTTGGGTTTGTCAAACGAGTCCATACACGTAACAAATAAGTTTGTTAATTTAAACTCACTTTTGAAGCAGACGTTGTTCGTGTCGTGAATTATTTTCACACTAGTGGGAATGGCTTAGCACTGTCTATAAAGAAGAAAACAAAACTCTTGTCCAGAAAATGGTTGAAACTGCGAGACAAATTTATACATATTTGAGAGTTTAATACAGATGTCCCCATTTCTCGCTTTTCCCATTGATTCTTGTCCATTCAGTCCCCATATTGCAGATCCCAACTTTGCTTTAAGTGCGAATACGTTAGGTTATTAAATGTGAACATTTCAGGTTAGTTATACGAATGAGTCGTGTGTATTCTTTCGGACATGTCCGAATGAACAGACACCACGCATTCACATAATTGATACATGGGCAATAGACCCACCCTCTTCAGTGTCGATGCAAAGTACATCCGATCTCCTGCGGGAATCTCAGAGTAGCGAGCGTGGAGGGGAACAGGCAGGGACTGCCGATAGGTGGCGCCCGGTGGCAATGTGGGTCGGCCGTGATGAGTGTCGAGATCGTCCGCGCACTTGCGATAACACTATCGCGATAAAAGAAAAACACCTTCAGCCGGCCTTATGATTTTATTTTATTTTGTCGCTACCAGTTTCAATGCTTCAGTGCGTCATCTTCAGGCTGTTTTTGATGCAGTACAGGTTGATATTATCCTCTCGCATAACAAATCAGTTGCCAGCATCACTGGACACGCAGATAATCTGACAATTTACGTATTAGCCCTCCAACAATCAACTGCCAACTGACACGAGAACCATTCAAATACGACATCCAAAGATGAAGATGATGCACTGAAACGTTGTAACTGGTAGCGACAAAATAAAGTCATAAGGACGACTGTAGGTATTTTTATTTTATCACGATAGTAAACGGCCGTCATCCCAGCGACCTACTGTTACAAGGATGGACATACAAAAGTACGATAGCACTGTCTCTGAATGCGCAGTAGTTAACGCACCTGCCTAGTAAGCAAAAGATCCAAGGTTCGAAGTCCGGTTCGGTATAGATTTCGACTAGACGCCACTGACTCCCCAAATGTCACGATGTAGCTGGCATCGGTAATCCCTTCGCTTTTCTTTCCTTTCTCTTCCTCTCCGCCTTCAATTTACATATAATACTTCAAGTTAGACTTCGCCATGACTGTTATTGATAAAGAATGGAACAACAAGTTTACTGTTAGCAGGCACTTCGCATTGTTTCCTCTACATCTTGTTTCCATGTTTTTCCTGATTTACCTCTCTTTCTCCTTCCAAGGCGTATTCATTGTCATATTGGTTTTAGCGATCTTGTACCATTCATCTTTTCAAGATGCCCATACCAAAATAGCTGCTAGTTTCAACTGTTTCTACGATAGTCTTTTCAACTTTTATTTTCCTGTGTATTGCCTCATTTCTTATGTGATCCAGATTTGATATAAATACCAAAGAAAGTCTGCTAAAGGAAATATTAAATCCATATGATTACATCAACTTTCTCCGCATGGACAGTCAGATTTTTAATAAATGAGTTACTTTGCCTTCATGTTGAAAAAGAAGACACAAGTATACGAAAATTTATTCTTGTTAGTCCTCTAATGACAGTTAATTAAAATACTACAACCTGGTTACGAATACATGTCCGTGGAATAAGCGGAGATCTTCCTTCTTTCTTATTATTTGATTGGAATACCGCTAGTATGTTGTGAGTAGAATATTGATTTCCTCGATAACCGCTTCCTGCGAAATATATGGCTGAGAAAGATGCAACACTTCTAAAATTGTAGTAAACGCCACAGCTATTTTGTTTTTATCCTTGATCGTAGTTTCCATAGTTATGAAAACTAATGACACAGTTAGATAAATTATAATAAAACTACTTTTCGATAAACATGCGCGGGGAAACATCATCACAAACAGTATCCGCAATGTTGTCAAATCTGTCGTCAATCAAAATTTCTCTCAAAAACGTGAATCATGCTCTATGTTTGGCAAACACGTCAAAATGCGGGGTAAACGGTTAAAAAAACCACCGACGCACCACCAAGGATCGGTAGATCTGATCTTCATGTACAGACAAACAAATTCAGAAATACGAGTACTGAACTGGATGATCCATTCAACTGAAAGAGCTTCACAAGTTGAGCAGGTCAATAACGCGTTGGTCCACTTCTGGCCCTTATGCAAGCAGTTATTCGGCTTGGCATTCATTGATGTAGTTGTTAGATGTCCTCAAGAGGGATATCGTGTCAAATTCTGTCCAGTTGGAGCGTTAAATGTTAAAATCACGAGGTAGTTGGACGAACCTGTCCATAACGCTCCAAACGTTCTCACTTGGGGAGAGATCCGGTGATCATGCTGGCCAAGGTAGGATTAGGCACGCACGAGCACAAGCAACAGGAAATCTCGCCCTGTGCGGGTGGGCATTATCTTGCTGAAATATGAGCCCAGAACGGCTTGCGATGAAGGGCAACAAAACGGGGTGTAGAGTGTCGTAGACGTAGCGCTGTGCTGTCCTGTAAGGGCGCCGCGGATGAAAAGCAAAGGGATCCCGTTATGAAAAGAAATGTCATCCCAGACCATCAATCCTGGTTGTCGGGACATATGGCGGGCGACAGTCAGATTGCTATCCCGCCTCGAATCTTATTGACTGGAGTTGACTTGTCTTCAATGATGACTACCAACTGAGTCCCGATGACCAGCAAAGAAATGTCTGTACATGTACATCACATATATCGATTTCCGTCCCATTTGGATAATTCCTTCGTGATGCGTCTTTTTGTTATTGTTTTATTAGAGTGTTTTTTACGAACACAGTGAAGTTTACGAACTTCCAGCATGCTGGAGTAGCTTGGGGTCAGTAACTTCTGTTAATCAGTAGAAAGAAAAACCAGTCCAGGTTGCAAATTTTTACATTTCATTCATTCGATGACCAGTTTCGGGCCGAGATCCATTTTCAAATTATCATAACAAAGTCGAAAATGGCATTTTCGAAGATGTCAGAAATGTGCAGAGAACATTTACAGTGCATACAGAAGCTTGACTACTCTGCCTGATCTGATCGTGTAGGGGGACCTAAACTCCGAAGCGGTGGTAGCTGTTGACTGTTCCCTCGCCGCCCATCGCGCAGACGGCCAGCTGGGACGTCTCTGGCGTCTTGCCAGGGTGGAATCCCCACCCCAACACTCCGCGCAGCCACTGGCGGTGCACCAGGTGTGGTTCACCTCGCCATGACATAGCCCGCCAGCTGCTATCCTGCTTCCCGTGATCCTATGTTTATGTCTGACTGCTGAGCTGCACTCAAAGGCTTTAACTCTGTTGCTGTGCCCTAGACACTAGCATAACAGCTTAAGTTCCATATGATCATATCTGACAATATAATGAAAAATATAGATTGATACTCACCATATAGCGGAGACGTTGAGTCGCAGACAGAAACAACAAAAAGGTTACTAAACACGTAAGCCTTCGGCTAAAAGGCCTTCTTCCGAAATAGACAACATACACTCCTGGAAATGGAAAAAAGAACACATTGACACCGGTGGGTCAGACCCACCATACTTGCTCCGGACACTGCGAGAGGGCTGTACAAGCAATGATCACACGCACGGCACAGCGGACACACCAGGACCCGCGGTGTTGGCCGTCGAATGGCGCTAGCTGCGCAGCATTTGTGCACCGCCGCCGTCAGTGGCAGCCGGTTTGCCGTGGCATACGGAGCTCCATCGCAGTCTTTAACACTGATAGCATGCCGAGACAGCGTGGACGTGAACCGTATGTGCAGCTGACGGACTTTGAGCGAGGGCGTATAGTGGGCATGCGGGAGGCCGGGTGGACGTACCGCCGAATTGCTCAACACGTGGGGCGTGAGGTCTCCACAGTACATCGATGTTGTCGCCAGTGGTCGGCGGAAGGTGCACGTGCCCGTCGACCTGGGACCGGACCGCAGCGACGCACGGATGCACGCCAAGACCGTAGGATCCTACGCAGTACCGTAGGGGACCGCACCGCCACTTCCCAGCAAATTAGGGACACTGTTGCTCCTGGGGTATCGGCGAGGACCATTCGCAACCGTCTCCATGAAGCTGGGCTACGGTCCCGCACACCGTTAGGCCGTCTTCCGCTCACGCCCCAACATCGTGCAGCCCGCCTCCAGTGGTGTCGCGACAGGCGTGAATGGAGGGACGAATGGAGACGTGTCGTCTTCAGCGATGAGAGTCGCTTCTGCCTTGGTGCCAATGATGGTCGTATGCGTGTTTGGCGCCGTGCAGGTGAGCGCCACAATCAGGACTGCATACGACCGAGGCACACAGGGCCAACACCCGGCATCATGGTGTGGGGAGCGATCTCCTACACTGGCCGTACACCACTGGTGATCGTCGAGGGGACACTGAATAGTGCACGGTACATCCAAACCGTCATCGAACCCATCGTTCTACCATTCCTAGACCGGCAAGGGAACTTGCTGTTCCAACAGGACACTGCACGTCCGCATGTATCCCGTGCCACCCAACGTGCTCTAGAAGGTGTAAGTCAACTACCCTGGCCAGCAAGATCTCCGGATCTGTCCCCCATTGAGCATGTTTGGGACTGGATGAAGCGTCGTCTCACGCGGTCTGCACGTCCAGCACGAACGCTGGTCCATCTGAGGCGCCAGGTGGAAATGGCATGGCAAGCCGTTCCACAGGACTACATCCAGCATCTCTACGATCGTCTCCATGGGAGAATAGCAACCTGCATTGCTGCGAAAGGTGGATATACACTGTACTAGTGCCGACATTGTGCATGCTCTGTTGCCTGTGTCTATGTGCCTGTGGTTCTGTCAGTGTGATCATGTGATGTATCTGACCCCAGGAATGTGTCAATAAAGTTTCCCCTTCCTGAGACAATGAATTCACGGTGTTCTTATTTCAATTTCCAGGAGTGTATATACACACATTCACGCAAACACATCTCACGCACGCACGCATGCACACACGTACACGTACACACACAATCACTGTCTCTGACTGCAGGAGCCACATTTACCATGATGAGGTTGACGTGATTTTGTGCTCTCAGCGTTCTCCAGCGGCAGTTGTCGGCTTTATTTGGCTCGCAAACCATACAGTTTGTTCACGAAAATAGGCGCGCGTAGAATTCCTTCGTTAGCTCTATTGAAATGCTCATTTCCTTTCTTGACTGGGCCCTGGCGCTCAGTGCGAGGGGATGCTTTCCTTCGGCAGGTAGATCTGTGCGAGAATTTCAAGAGGTTCAAAAATGGTTCAAATGGCTCTGAGCACTATGGGACTTAACTGTTGTGGTCATCAGTCCCCTAGAACTTAGAACTACTTAAACCTAACTAATCTAAGGACATCACACACATCCACGCCCGAGGCAGGATTCGAACCTGCGACCGTAGCGGTCACTTGGCTCCAGACTGTAGCGCCTAGAACCGCACGGCCACTCCGGCCGGCCGAATTTCAAGAGGTTGAGTACAGAAACTGGAGGTCGGATTTGCGGCGCGAACGAGGGGACGCATTCGTTCGACGGTCGCGAGATGTACACTATGTGATAAAAATTTCCAGACACCTGGCTCAAAATGACTTAGAAGCTCGTGGCGCTCTCCATCGGTAATGCTGGAATTCAATGCGGTGTTGGCCCACCCTCAGCCTTGATGACAGCTTCCACTCGCGCCGGCATACGTTCAGTCAGGTGCTGGAAGATTTCTTGGGGAATGGCAGCCCATTCTTCACAGAGTGCTGCACTGAGGAGAGGTATCGATGTCGGTCGGTGAGGCCTGGCAAGAAGTCGGCGTTCCAAAACATTCCAAAGGTGTTCTATATGATTCAGGTCAGGACTCAGTGCAGGCCAGTCCACTACAGGGATGTTATTGCCGTGTAACCACTCTGCCACAGGCCGTGCATTATGAACAGCTGTTCAATCGTGTTGAAAGATGCAATCGCCATCCCCGAATCGCTCTTCAACAGTTGGAAGCAAGAAGGTGCTTCACATCAATGTAGGCCTGTGCTGTGATAGCGCCACGCAAAATAACAAGGGGTGCAAGCCCCCTCCATATAAAAAAAAAAAAAAAAAAAACACGACCACACCATAACACCACCGCCTCCGAATTTTACTTTTGGCACTACACACGTTGGCAGATGACGTTTTCCATCATTCGCCATACCCACACCCTGCCATCGAATCGCCACATTGTGTACCGTGATTTGTCACTCCACAGAACGTTTTTCCACTGTTCAATCGTCCAATATTTACGCTCCTTACACCAAGCGAGGCGTCGTTAAACATTTACTGGCGTGATGTGTGGCTTTTGAGCAGCTGCTCCACCATGATATCCAAGTTTTCTCACCTCCCACCAAACTGTCACAGTACTTGCAGTGTATTGTGATGCAGTTTGGAATTCCTGTGTGATGGTCTACCACCTAAAATTCAGCCATCTTACCGCAAAAATGATTATTCTCAACAAACCATAAGGACACTGGTACTTTATACTTTCTATTTGGAGCATTAGCAGTAATAGTAGGAACATCAATAAGAATACTTATTCGTGCTGAACTTGGTCAACCAGGATCTCTAATTGGAGATGACCAGATTTATAATGTTATTATTACAGCCCATGCATTTGTAATTATTTTCTTTATAGTAATACCTATTACAATTGGTGGATTTGGTAATTGACTTGTAGATGACTGCCTATTACACATTACGACCCTCTTCAACTGTCGGCGATCTCTGTCTGTCAACAGACGAGGTCGGCTTGTTCGCTTTTGTGCTGTGCGTATCCCTTCACGTTCCCACTTCACTATCACATAGGAAACAGTGGACCTAGGGATGTTTAGGAGTGTGGAAATCTCACGTACAGACGTATGACACAAGTGATACCCAATCACCTGACCACGTTCGAAGTCCGTGAGTTCCGCGGAGCGCCCCATTCTGCTCTCTCACGATGTCTAATGACTACTGAGGTCGCTGATACGGCGTACCTGTCAGTAGGTGGCAGCACAATGGACCCAATATGAAAAACGTATGTTTTGGGGGGTGTCCGAATACTTTTGATCACATAGTGTAGTTTGGAGTGGCGCTGTGGGCCCCCACGGGGCGTGGAGGCCCGCCCTCAATCAGTCTTTTGCTGCTGCCTTGGTCGGCTATGATTGTCTTTCGTTGAGTTCGTTGAGGTGGTCCGTGGAGTTGTGAAGTGGTGGTCGCGTGTCTATTGCTAACATTGTGTACGCGGCCTGATGGGACCAATTCTGGAGATTGGAAACGGTGAGCCTTGCTGCGGTTGGGACAAAACTGGGTGTAACGAATGTTTGTAAAGTTGGTTGGTTGGCGTGGGGAGTAAAGGGGGCAAACTACGGGGTCATCAGTCCCCGTTTGTAAATTGGTGAGTTGGATCACAAGCTGGTTGTGAATGTCTCTCGCAAATCGAGTTTAATGCTTGGAACTGCGTATGGTGGCTAGGAGTGTCACAAGTGTCGTAGACTCAAGCATACGTTTGCCTGTGACTTCGTCATATAGCTTGGTCAGCTGATTTACGTGGGCTAGTTTGTTTGTATTCACAACTGTAAATGCTCCCTTGTCGTGTCGTGCTTGCCTTGTTAGTGCAGACTGGCAGTAACTTGGTTTCATTCTTGTGAGATAACGGAGTTTAACTTTGTGTCAATGCTGATTCGCCAAGCGCCCCTTTAAGCGATATAAGTTTTCAGTGTGGTCAACTACTGCTCCTTAGTAATGTTGTAAACTTAGTCTGTTTTAGTCTTCGACCATAAATATAATAGACTGGCCCTGACGTCATTTTCGTGGCTCCAACATCTCTGGGCTAAAGTCATGTGAGTGTTGGCAAAACATGGTTGTTTCGTGTTGCACTTATGGCTGTACTCAGAGTTTTCTCAGGGTAAATGGCATTACATTTCACGTGTAAGTGTATCTATGATAGTGCAGATGCGTTTACTGAAATCTGTTGAAGTGACTTTTATATGTTTTTTTTTTACACTTGAAATAGAGTATCACGTAAATTAAAGTGTTGAAAGTGATGCCTGTAAAGTCGGACTCATATTACATTTTGGAAAGTATCTGTGATAATTCGGTTACAGAAGTAAGTATAACTGTTTCTCGTTCCTACTCATAGGTTCCCTAAGGATGAAAACCGAAGGCAGCTTTTGATACAGGTCCTGAAACGGAAAAACTTTAAGCCATCTGCACATACGCGCCTTTTTGTATATACAAGTGAGATTATAATAAGGTAAGAGCACCTATAGTCAACACATGAAGAGAATTTTTTTCTACCTTGTAATACTATTAAATAAATGTAGGCTCCAAAATTATTTTCTGAAACTTCAAAGTCTCACCTTTCATCTAAAATATCATTTTTTTTAAAACTGATAGTTTAAATTTTTGTAAAAATAGTAGGAACTGAACCTTTGAAGTGCACCTAAAATTGATACTCTAAAATGGACCGGCTCCTGAAGTCGTCAGTTTTGGCACCTATAGTTGACATAATTCTCATATCACATTTTCTTTTATAAGTGACTAGAGCTCAAAAAATCTTACTGTTTAAAAGAATTTTAACGACATTTTACCTTAATTGATATTTTATAGTAATTTCTTCCCGCTGCCCACCAGAGGGGCGTTCGATATATTTGTTAGATTTTATAAATGGTACTGTGAACAAATCCAGGTCAAATGTAGTTCTGACATAATTTTTCGCAAATAAAAAAGTAATTTTTGTTGGCAGCGTTTGGCAGTCAGTTGAGAAATGTGAATAAAATACGATACAAACATAGGATAGCAGACCGCTGGTTTGAAATCTCGCCACGTTTTGCCAACAGTCACGTGGTTTATGTTGGAGCCACACCAGCCCTATAGCTTCTGCACAGCAAGGCCAGTCTACTAGTATCTGTGGTCGAAGGTTTTAGTGCACAACTCCTCTGCTCCTGTATTGGTCGCGTTCCCTCCACGTTGTTGGACTACCAATTCAAGTTGTTTATGGCGGGAAGGAACCTGCCCAGTGCAGTAACCGTATTTGTAATATTGCTGTCGCAAAGAAGAAGTGCCTCTCTTAATTTGCTTACCACTTGGCAACTGACTGTATTTAATGTGTGGCTAGCAGAATTTTCAAAATTGTTCAAATGGCTCTGAGCACTATGGGACTTAACATCTGAGGTCATCATTCCCCTAGAACTTAGAACTACTTAAACCTGACTAACCTACGGACATCACGCACATCCATGGCCACGGCAGGATACGAACCTGCGACCGTAGTGGTCGCGCGGTTCCAGACTGTAGCGCCTAGAACCGCTCGGCCACTCCGTCCGGTAGCAGAATTTTCTCACATTCTGTGAGAGTGCACGAAACTCATTTAATTATGTTTTAATTTCTGTTAATTATTACTAGGCAGTTACTGAATGCTGGTTTTACGATTTTAGACAGTTGTGCTTCTTGAGAAATGATTGTTTCTGAAATGAAGTGACTAACAGTCTTATATGTGTTGATATTCTTGATGGTATAAGTTTAATCAGTCATTTTCTTAACGTCAGCATTTGTTAGCCTTAAGTTTTGGCACGAATTCAGGGAGTTGCTAGTAGTTCAAGACGCTGATTACCTTAACAGTTGTTAGACATGTAAGGCAAACATCTGCCTTAAAATACCATTATTCTGAATACTTTCTTGGAATTTGTTAAAGCTGTTTGTGATAGAGAGTGTTTAAGTAAATTTTTATCTTCTTTAACGAGATCACTATTTTTATCTCTTTCTTTTTAAGACATCATTGTTTTAAATATATCTGAGATAGTTGAAGCTGAGTGAGATCTGAAAAGAAAAGAAAGAAAAGATTCTCCTTCTTAACATTTCACTGTCATAAATACATGCAATTAGTGAAGGTTGCTATATTATATCAAATTAAGCTTGCCAATTGTTGAATAAATTTTCTGTTAAAATTTTTTTAACTGTGAATGGTGTTACTATTGTGTTACTCTTGGGTTCTTCTTCCATACCACATTCCTTGTGCTGGGCTTCACTTCCTCCGGTAAAACCCATTTCATTGACTATAGGCTAGTCATGTTGTTCTGTCTGTGGTGTACATATACAAAAGTTTCAATATCCCTGAACGCGTGATAAGACAATAATGAAACGTACATGTCGCCTCATGAAGGACATCAGCTTATAAAACTTCAACAAATCGAACAAACTCACTTGTGACAGAGACAGCACTTATATTTACTTATCAAATATTACAGGAATTATTTCTATTAATTTCAAAGAAAACTTCCATAACCTTTTAAAAAACGCTAAGGTGGAGAAATAATTTAGATATGGCGGGACGCGAAGCCTCTTCCTGGCGACTATGGACTACGGATCGTGACTCCTCAGCCAATTACGCTGCGGTGCAATTCGGGTTCTCCTGCTCTCGTATCTGTATTATATACTTCTAAAGGCTTTAACAGCCGAAATATTATTGACATTTAACTATAATGAATCCTAACAAGAACGACACGTTTTAATGAATCTTCAATGGGTCGTTGCCTTAAAACGGTTTACTGTCATAACACGCGAGTTGTAAGGCGAAAAGAACTAAATACGAACATTCGTCAACGGCCAATACGATGTTTCCCGTCATTTTAATACAACAAATAGTACCAATAACGATTCGTTCACGAGACATTGACTGTGTTGTTCCTTAGAAACAGCATATATTCATACGGTGTAACATAAAACACAAAACTCGCCGAATATGAGCTTCTACTGAACACGACAGATACAGTATAACGTCTTACTTTCTGCTTGAGTGGCAAGGAGCGGTCTTGCTTCCTATTGGTTCTACTTTACACTGCACGTTGCAGAAATTATTTTGTGCTACACGTGACGAAATGGCTCATCAACGAGAAATAGCAGGAACTGACGTCACAGAACTCTTAGAGCGCAACGACAACGTTAACTAATTCTTGCCGTGCGCCGTCGTGTTTACCGGGGGAGCGAATAATTTCCTGACGCGGGAACATTCAGGCCGAGCGGAGCTATGAGTGAACGTTACAGCGCAATACGGCTGCGAAGGAACTTTCCGCAGGAATGAAGAAGACTGCAGGCGAGAGAATTAACGTCCAGCCTGCGCGGCGCTATTTGCGCATGGAAGGATAGCGCACTATATCGGACAAGAGCTGCTTCTAAACGCTACCGCTTGTGGCAGCACCTGTCGCGCCGCTGCAGTGTGAACTACGGAAGAAGAACCCGATCTGGTAGTTTCATCCAATGGTCCAAATGGCTCCGAGAACTATGGGACTTAACTTCTGAGGTCATCAGTCCCCTTGAACTTAGAACTACTTAAACCTAACTAACATAAGGACATCACACACACCCATGCCCGAGGCAGGATTCGAACCTGCGACCGTAGCGGTCTCGCGGTTCCAGACTGTAGCGCCTAGAACCGCTCGGCCACATCGGCCGGCGGTAGTTTCATCATTGACACTAAAAGCAGGTATCTTCCACTGCCAAAGTTAATTAGAGAAGAGGCTCAGGTAGAACAGGAAAAGTGCAGCACACTTCAACGTAGATCAGGAAGCCCAGAAATGTGCAAAATGATAGCACGAAGAAAGTGAAAAGTGCTGCTGCTAGGTTCTGTAGTAACCGAGGGCGAGGTTTAGACACTCAGTTGCAGGAAGATGGCTCAAATGGCTCTGAGCACTATGGGACTCAACTGCTGAGGTCATTAGTCCCCTAGAACTTAGAACTAGTGAAACCTAACTAACCTAAGGACATCACAAACTCCCATGCCCGAGGCAGGATTCGAACCTGCGACCGTAGCGGTCTTGCGGTTCCAGACTGCAGCGCCTTTAACCGCACGGCCACTTTGGCCGGCAGTTGCAGGAAGACTTAGCGTAACACGCCATCAGCATTTTCAAACCAAATTCACGGGAAGTGAAATGATAGAGGACTTAAGTGTCTTTATGTAAGGATTTTTTCACGAGAGAACCATGTAGTGATACTGAGTAGATGGGAAACAGTTTGGACACGGACAGGATATACGCCATGTATGGCGACCTGGATAAGATAGCTTTCCTGATTTGTGGCACCAATGTACACGTGATCGAGCTGCTCCGGCGTTACGATCGACCAAGCCTTAATGGAACTGTGAGGCGGATTAATGTGGAGTTAGAGGCGGCACTTCCGGCAGCCAACTTTGCTCTAGTTTCTCTGGTGCTGTCGCGACTCTCAACAGATGGGGTTTCACTAGGCATGGGCGACACCTAAACAGGACTGGGAAGAGATGTTTGGTACAGCTGATTTATGAAAGTACAGGGGGTCAAATATCTGTTGTCACGGGTAGGAAAAGGTCTTTTTCTTTAGAATAAACCCAGACAAGATGTACCCCTACAAAAAGAGTTTCTCCAGCAGTACAAAAAATTCTGAAATAATCAGTCATAGGATAATTCCAACATATCACACTTCGTATCATAAAGAAAAAGAAACTATTGGAAAAAGTAACATGGGACGTTTCATAGACTTAACAATACTTCATCTTCCTTAAATCGCTCCAGGCAAATGCCGGGATGGTTCCTCTGAAAGGGCACGGCCGACTTCCTTCCCCATCCTTCCCTAATCCGATGAGACCGATGACCTCGCTGTCTGGTTTCCTTCCCCAAACCAACCAACCAACAATACTTCATCATAAGATCCAATTAGTAAAAAATCACATACAGCAATTTAAAGTTGAGCTCCAGTATTTGAACTGTATGGTACTTTGTGTCACTGAGCACTGGTGTAAAGACACAGAAATCTAACATGTAGTATTATCATTGTATGAAATTATAGTCTCTTACTCTAGGACTGCTTCAAAGGGTGGAATATCACACAATTCCATCAGGAAAGGATCACGGTTTAAATCACGACATGATCTAAGTACAGTAAGTGATGATAAACACTTGCAACCGCCTAAAAACCATCAAAAGACTGGCCGGCTCACCGGACCTAGACACAAATCCGCCGGGCGGATTCGTGCCGGGGACCAGGCGCTCCTTCCCGCCCGGAAAGCCGTGCGTTAGACCGCACGGCCAACCGGGTAGGCTACATCCTTCTTAATCAGAGCACTTCATTTTTGATCTTCCACTCTTGTTTCCCCTTGGTTCTTGTACATATTGTACTTTATCCGCTTTCCCTATAGCTTACGCCGATTTTTCTCACAATTTCGAACATCGTGCACCATTTTACATGTTATAATGCCTTTTTGTCTAGGTCGAAAAGTCCTACGACGATGTCTTGGTTTTTCTTAAATCTTTCTTCTATTATCAATGGCAACGTCACAACTGCCTATATCGTGGCCAGACCCTCAAATTTTCTTCAAACATTGCCCATTCCTAGTACAGACTGCAAAGGCCGCTGTGGAGCCACAAACAGTGGAAGCTGTTATTAGCCGGAGCGCAGGAGGTCGGGAGGGCAATTCGCGTAAACGAGCCGGTCCGGGTGGGCGTCGTGAGCTGGTGGCTGCGCCGCCAGCAAGTGCTCTGTCTAAGCACAGCAGAGTCCAAAGTATGCGCGGCTTGCGGAGCACGCGTATACCTCCGCATACTATCTTTAGCCCGGACACATTCTGGTGGCAAGCAGCGTTTTTCGGCGTTGTGGCGAGATCTTTTCACGCAATTTCAATGACCAATTACTCCTCCGGATGCGGAAATATTCTGCTGATGTGCATCTGCAGTAGAAATTATCATCGTAATAACATAAGAGAAATAAGAGCTCGTGCGGAAAGATTTAAGCGTTCGTTTTTTCCCGCGTGCTGTCCTACACTGGAACTGTAGACAAATAGCGTGAACGTGTTTCGATGGACCCTCTGCCAGGTACTTACGTACCCATGTAGATGTGATGTAGATGTCCATTTTCATTTTATTCTAAAATATTTACGAGAACCATTTTAAATCTAAAAATTAATACGTAGACAAGAAAAACCATGTAATGTCTCAGGACACTCACAGAGGAAGTCTTGTTAAAAACACAGTAAGTGCCTGGTTATACAGGGTGATTTTTTCCACCGTGTACAAACTCTAGGGGTTGATCGATGAGAGGATACGGAACAAAAATGGTCTTATGAACTCTGTCCGGAAGTGCATGGTTTCCATGCCAGAAATCATTTATTCCATCATACTATGTTACAGAGACTGCAGTCTAATACGCGTTGCACCATGCAGCCACATTTACAGTATGCATGGTTTCCTCCTAGAGGGTGGTACTGGGACAGCAAGGTTGTATCAGACCTATCCTCGCCGACAACAACCGCAGCATTCAATGTTTGCAACAATGTTTCGCCGTTTGTCTGAGACAGGGTCGTTCCAGAGAGAAGGAAATCATGAAGGATGTACCCAAAATGTTCGGACACCAGACTTGGAGGAAAATGTGATTAACACTGTGTGGAAGGCGACCGCCGTGTCAGTACCAGGCAGTTGGCCCGCCAATACAGGGTAAGCCAGACGACCGTGTTGAATATTCCCCATGACAACAGTTACATCCCTTATTACTTACAGTGTGTGCAGGGCTTACCAACGACAGACTTACCACGTCCGGACTAGTTATGTCACAGGTTTTTTCACCAAGCAACCACGATTTCGGGATTTGCGTCATCTATCCTATTCACAGATGAGGCCACCTTTACGTGCAGTGGTATCTTCAACTTTCGTAAGTCACCTGTGGGATAGTACGCAGAACCCCCATGGTATGATGAGAGCAAATCATCATCGGTGCAGCCGGAATGTGTGGGCCGAGACAATTGGAGTCCGTATTTTGAGACCAGTCTTCCTTCCATGTCGGCTAAAATACCGGAACTATCGGCGTGTCTTGCAGGTGACTTTGCTCCCCTACCGAAAGAAGTGCCATTCATGATTCGAAGCGTTATGTATGAGGCTGCTACACGATCGTGCTCCAGCCTTCTTCACCGTTAATGTCCGGACACATCTCAATCACGTCTTCCGTGGTCGATGGCTCGAACGAGGAGGTCCAGTTGCCTGGTCTGCTTGTTCACCGGATCTCAGCCCCGTGCGGTTTCTGGTTATGGAGCCATCTCAAAAGTATCGTGTATGCAGAGCCCATTACAGATGTGGAGACACTGAAGCAGCGTATTCATGCTGCCTTTGATAATGTTCAGATGCAGCCTGGCCTATGTGAACGAGTGAAGCAGAACATGCTACGGCGCGTATACGCATGCGTTGAGGAACACGGAAACCATTTTCGGCACATAGTGTAACTGTGGCTGCATGGCACAGCGCAATCTCTGCAACAATGCATGACTGAATAAATGGTCTCCTGAATGGAAACGACGCATTTTCGGATAAATGTAAATGTCGTGTGACTAGGGCCTCCCGTCGGGTAGACCGTTCGTCGGGTGCAAGTCTTTCGATTTGACGCCACTTCGGCGACTTGCGCGTCGATAGGGATGAAATGATGATGATTAGGACAACACAACACCCAGTCCCTGAGCCAAGAAAATCTCCGACCCAGCCGGGAATCGAACCCGGGCCCTTAGGATTGACATTCCGTCTCGCTGACCACTCAGCTACCGGATAAAAGTTCATTCGACCTTTTTTGTTTCGCATCCTCTCATCGATCAATCCCTAGAGTTTGTACACGGTGCAAAAAAATCACCCTGCGTAAATCAACACTCATATGCAGCAAACGAAATGTCGCATTTTTTGCTAACTATCGCAATTTCATAAAGGTTTGTTTCGTCAGCACATTGGCGGCTTCGAAACTAAACTTTTTTTTAAATATTACGAGGTGTGGGGTATCATTTGCACAACGTAGAGTGCGTTACGCTCTTAGATTCGTCGTTGGTGTGTACTAGAGGCAACAGTGCAACGCCATCAGCCAAACGAAGCTCCTGCTCCGTTACGTCCCAGTTGTTGGCTACGATATGTGGACGACACATTCGTTATCTGGCCTCACGGTGAAACGGAATTGGGAAACTTCCTCCAGCACTCAAATAGCCTGCACAAAAATATAAAATTCACACATGAGACTGAAAACAATGGTTCCTTGCCATTTCTGGATGTGGAAATATACAGAGTTGCCGAAGGTAAACCGGGACACAAAGTGTACCGGAAACCAACGCACACTAATCGGTACCTGCACGCGGACGGCCACCACCACCCAGCTCAAAAGTATTCTGTCCTGCATACGTTAACTACCCGAGCCTACCGGTTAAGCGATGAAAATAAGATCAAAGAAGAATTAAAGGAGCTACAACATACGTTTCGTGCCAACGGCTATGATGACAACATCATAAGCAAGGTAGCTAAAACCAAAGGGAGCAGAACACGAGAAGAAGGCAAAGAAGAGAAGCTTCCACTGGTACACTTACCGTATGTAAAAGGCGTCAGTGAACGGCTAGGCAATGTCCTCCACCGACGAGGTTTCAAACCGATTTTTCGAAGCAATCACAGAATACACGAAATGATAGGTTCCACCAAGAATGTAGACAACATTCTTAACAGTTCAGGTGTTTACGAACTACGGTGTGATTTGGGAGCTGCCTACATAGGAGAAACAGGGAGACCTATTATCTTACGAGTAGCAGAACACGAACGCTATGTACGATTACAACAACATAACAAATCGGCGTTAGCGGAACACCACCGTGACTGTGGACAACCTGTCAGGTTCGAGGAGGCCCGAGTACTGGCGAAAGAATCGTGGTTGCGAGAACGCAAAATACGGGAGGCGATCGAAATTATTAAACAGCCTGACAACATCAACAGAGAAGATGGCTACAAACTCCCGGCGTCCTGGCTGCCGGCCATCCCAGTCCAACGGGCCGCGAGCGGTCGCGGGGCAGAAGCTACACGGATAAGAGCAACTGTCAGTCCACTTCCGCGCACACCAGGAGGAAAATTTGCCGACCAGAAGCCGAACGCTGATTGGCGGACAGTTACCAATCGTTGACGACATGGATATCCACGAATAGCCTCTATCTTTCCATCTTCCCTTACGTCATGACTAGCCAATCATATTAGAGGGCCAATAAACAGTTTTACAACAGTGACGTCAAAAAAATGGTTCAAGTGGCTCTGAGCACTATCGGACTTAACATCTGAGGTCATCAGTCCCCTAGAACTTAGAACTACTTAAACCTAACCAACCTAAGGATATCACACACATCCATGCCCGAGGCAGGATTCGAACCTGCAACCGTAGCAGTCACGCGGTTCCGGACTACAGCGCCCAGAACCGCATGGCCACACCGCGCCGGCACAGTGACGTCAGACATCGATAGTCTGTAATAAATAGAAGCACCTGTCCCCATGCAAAACCAGTCGTGCCCTGAGGAAGGCCGTTGCAAATCGGCCGAAACGTCGGTTTAAGTTTATTATCGTTGTTAGTTTTTAGCAATGTCGCGGCATAGCAATCATTATGAATCACCTCGAAGGGATCGATCTATTGATACGTAATCAGCATGGTTTCAGAAAACATCGTTCTTGTGCAACGCAGCTAGCTCTTGATTCGCACGAAATAATGGCCACTATCGACAGGGGATCTCAAGTTGATACCGTGTTTCTGGATTTCCGGAAAGCTTTTGATACCGTTCCTCACAAGCGACTTCTAACCAAGCTGCGGGCCTATGGGGTATCGTCTCAGTTGTGCGACTGGATTCGTGATTTCCTGTCAGGAAGGTCGCAGTTCGTAGTAATAGACGACAAGTCATCGAGTAAAACTGAAGTGATATCAGGTGTTCCCCAGGGAAGCGTCCTCGGACCTCTGCTGTTCCTGATCTATATATATGACCTGGATGAAAATCTGAGCAGTTCTCTAAGGTTGTTCGGAGATGATGCTGTAATTTACCGTCTAGTAAGGTCATCCGAAGACCAGTATCAGTTGCAAAGCGATTTAGAAAAGATGTGTGGCAGGTGGCAGTTGACGCTAAATAACGAAAAGTGTGAGGTGATCCACATGAGTTCCAAAAGAAATCCGTTGGACTTAGATTACTCGATAAATAGTACAATTCTCAAGGCTGTCAATTCAACTAAGTACCTGGGTGTTAAAATTACGAACAACTTCAGTTGGAAAGACCACATAGATAATATTGTGGGGAAGGCGAGCCAAAGGTTGCGTTTGATTGGCAGGACACTTAGAAGATGCAACAAGTCCACTAAAGAGACATCTTACACTACACTCGTTCCTCCTGTTAGAATATTGCTGCGCGGTGTGGGACCCTTACCAGGTGGGATTGACGGAGAACATCGAAAGGGTGCAAAAAAGGGCAACTCGTTTTGTATTATCACGTAATAGGGGAGAGAGTGTGGCAGATATGATACGCGAGTTGGGATGGAAGTCATTAAAGCAAAGACGTTTCTCGTCGCGGCGAGATCTATTTACGAAATTTCAGTCCCCAACTTTCTCTTCCGAATGTGGAAATATTTTGTTGAGCCCAACCTACATAGGTAGGAATGATCATCAAAATAAAATAAGAGAAATCAGAGCTCGAACAGAAATGTTTAGGTGTTCGTTTTACCCGCGCGCTGTTCGGGAGTGGAATGGTAGAGAGATAGTATGATTGTGTTTCGATGAACCCTCTGCCAAGCACTTAAATGTGAATTGCAGAGTAATCATGTAGATGTAGATAATACCCGGAAGAATTTTAATCACTATGACACCGGCCGCGGAAGCCTACGTTCTTACATTGTATTCCTTCTTCGTTTTCCCCGTTTAAGGGCCGAGTACTTTCTCTACGGCTGTTGAGAACACTTATGGTGGTATGGAACTTCCTCCCCAGAGTCCTCTTTATTTCGTCCGTTAATATACTGAAGAACAAGCGGCAGCTGGAGTACGAGATCGCTGTTAGTCAAGAGCCGCCCTAGCGACACGCTCGGTTTGAGCGGCGTTAGCAGGCCGGAGTGCCGGATAACAAGGCTATCCTATTTCGGAAGTGAAGAACCTGAACTGTGGCGCCGTTCTCCCAGGGAAGCGAGCGGCCGCGGCACACGGAGCGCTGCTGCGGGTCTTCGCGCAGCTCGCAAGACGCCGCCCGAAGCCCCGGGACGGCGCTCACGTGTCCAGCGGCCGCACGCGAGCGGGTGTCTGCGACAGGCCACAGCCGCGGGCCGGTTCCGCGGATACTTCTGGCGGACCCCGCCCGCCGATCACAGGCCCGCCGTCTCCCACCAGCGTGCAGGCGCTGCTCGTCGGAACTGGTCCCTCAGGCTTCCCCAGAGTCCGGGTCCCCTCGCGTGTGGCTAAAATCGGCGGATTTTCGTGATCCATCGGCAGAGCCCCGGGACTGCGGTGCATGCTCGACTGGTCACAGGCGACAGATTTCACTAGTTGCGACCGCGTCTCGTAGAAAGTACGTTGTACGGTGCGGTGTTTACAGAGACTGTTTTAGTGTACACTACTGGCCGTTAAAATTGCTACACCACGAAGATGCCGTGCTACATCCGCGAAATTTAACCGACAGGGAGAAGATGCTGTGATATGGAAATGATTAGCTTTTCAGAGCATTCACACACGGTTGGCGCCGGTGGCGACACCTACAACGTGCTGACATGAGGAAAGTTTCCAACCGATTTCTCATACACAAACAGCGGTTGACCGGCGTTGCCTGGTGAAACGTTGTTTTGATGCCTCGTGTAAGGAGGAGAAATGCGTACCATCGCGTTTCCGACTTAGATAAAGGTCGGATTGTAGCCTATCGCGATTGCGGTTTATCGTATCGCGACATTGCTGCTCGCGTTGGTCGAGATCCAATGACTGTTAGCAGAATATGGAATCGGTGGGATCAGGAGGGTAATACGGAACGCCGTGCTGGATCCCAACGGCCTCGCATCACTAGCAGTCGGGATGACAGGCGTCTTATGCGCATGGCTGTAACGGATCGTGCAACCACGTCTCGATCCCTGAGTCAACAGATGGGGACGTTTGCAAGACAACAACCATCTGCACGAACAGTTCGACGACGTTTGCAGCAGCATGGACTATCAGCTCGGAGACCATGCCTGCGGTTACCCTTGTCGCTGCATCAAAGACACAAGCGCCTGCGATGGTGTACTCAACGACGAAACTGGGTGCACGAATGGCAAAACGTCATTTTTTCGCATGAATCCAGGTTCTGTTTACAGAATCATGATGGTCGCATCCGTGTTTGGCGACATCGCGGAGAACGCACTTTGGAAGCGAGTATTCGTCATCGCCATACTGGCGTATCACCCGGCGTGATGGTATGGCGTGCCATTGGTTACACGTCTCGGTCACCTCTTGTTCGCATTGACCGCACTTTGAACAGTGGACTTTACATTTCAGATGTGTTACGACCCGTGGCTCTACCCTTCATTCGATCCCTGCGAAACCCTACATTTCAGCAGGATAATGCACGACCGCATGTTGCAGATCCTGTACGGGCCTTTCTGGATACAGAAAATGATCGGCTGCTGCCCTGGCCAGCACATTCTCCAAATCTCTCACCAATTGAAAACGTCTGGTCAATGGTGGCCAAGCAACTGGCTCGTCACAATACGTCAGTCACTACTCTTGATGAACTGTGGTATCGTGTTGAAGTTGCATGGCCAGCTGTACCTGTACACGCCATCCAAGCTCTGTTTGACTCAATGCCCAGGCGTGTCAAGGCCGTTATTACGGCCAGAGGTGGCTGTTCTGGGTACCGATTTCTCACGATCTATGCACCCAAATTGCGTGAAAATGTAATCACATGTCAGTTCTAGTATAATATATTTGTCCAATGAATACCCGTTTATCATCTGCATTTCTTCTTGGTGTAGCAATTTTAATGGCCAGTACTGTAGTAATGATCATAAGCCGACTGTTTTTTTTCCCCCTGGACGACCTATTGAGCATTTTGCAGACTGCACATATCTCACTAAAATACTCACCTTCGATTACGTCGTTCCTTAAAACATCAAGGCCAGGCAAGGGACTGAAGAGAATAAAACACCACAACAGATACACATGGTTCTATGATCACAAACTAAAAATCAGCCAGACCTGCACTACATCAAAACCTCCATCCTAATAGTAGGGGCTGGAGTACATACAATTCACATCGTTTTTAAACGATACCACAATCGCCCCAATTTCAACTAAAACAGGGAGCAGGTCCATTTAAACGAATGTGCACGACGATGTTCAACTATTGAGTGTCAGAACACCGCACGTTATTAATTGGATATGTTGTAGCAGTTATTTGTGCAGATGACGCCATTTAAAATTACCCCATTTCCATGCGCCCAGAGAGGGAGGCAAGGCAACTGCTGCAACACTATACTTGTCTCCCTGAAGAGCAGGGTTCAGATACCGCTCCAGCCTGCTAGGAGGGGTTATCCGTGGCTTCGCTGGATCACTTAAGGTGAACACCCTGACGTTTTTTTTTTTTTTTTTTTTTTTTTTTTTTTTTTTTTTTTTTTTTTTTTGGAAGAGCAAAGACGATTGCCGGCTCTATTATTTCCAACAAAAGCTTTTTCCTTCACCACCCAAAATGGAGAATCCATCGTTACTTGAGCCACTGTAGACGGCAAACTACACTGGAGAGTCAAAGAAACCGGAACACCTGCCTTATACCGTGTAGCCCCCCCACCCCACCCACGCGCATACAGTAGAGCCGCGACACCATCTGGCATGGACTCGACTAATGTCTGAAGTAGTGCTGGAGGGAACTGACACCAAGAATCCTGCAAGGCTGTCCATAAATCCGTGCGTGCGAGGGGGTAAAGATCTCTTCTGAACAGCACTTTGCAAGGCAACCCAGATGTACTCAATAAAGTTCATGTCGGGAGAGTTTAATTGCCAGCGGAAGTATTTAAACTCGGAAAAGTGTTCCTGGAGCCACTCTGTAGCACTTCTGGAAGTGTGGGGTGTCGCATTGTCCTGCTGGAATTGTCGAAGTCCATCGGAATGCATAATGGACATGAATAGACGCAGGTAATCAGACAGGATGCTTACGTGTCACCAATCAGAGTCGTGTCTAGACGTATCAGGGGTCCCATATCACTCCAACTGCACACGTCCCATACCATTACAGAGCCTCCACCAGCTTAAACGGTCCCCTGCTGACACGTAGGGTCAATGGAATCATGAGGTTGTCTCCATACCCGTACACGTCCATCCGCTCGATACAATGTGAAGCGAGACTCGTCCGATCAATTAAAATTACCCCATTTCCACATTGCTTTACAGAATTTCTTGATGTGATCGAAAATCGGACATAAAATAAGCGTAAATAATATCAACATCACAACGAACTCTTTTTAGAAAAATGGTTCAAATAGCTCTCAGCGCTATGGGATTTTTAACATCTGAGGTCATCAGTCCCCTAGAACTTAAAACTACTTAAACCTAACTGACCTTACGACATGACACACATCCATGCCCGAGGCAGGATTCGAACCTGCGACCGTAGCGGTCCCGCGGTTCCAGACTAAAGGTCCTAGAACCGCTCGGCCACAGCGACCGACGAACTCTTTTTAGATCGAGAAATACAAACTAAATTGTAAATATGTTTCGCAATAGATAACTGATGAAATTTTATTTCAATAAACGGGACGCATTTACTGACAAAAATGTGCATTTTCTTGAAATTCCGGAGACAGATTTAAAATACCTCCAAGAAGTATAAAGCAAGTACGGGCAATAAGTCCAGACACACGAAGAATTTCTTTCTAAAATTCTGTTTCAAATTTTGTACCTTAGATTTCATTGTACTTTAGTCCAGACATTGAATACTGTCTAGAAATGTTCAAACCATATCTTTGTAAGCCATATTTTTCATATTGGTGTTCATGTAATGTTCATGTGTCAATTTCGACGGGTCCAGCCAGAGTGGCCGAGCGGTTCTAGGCGCTTGAGTCCAGAACCGCGCTGTTGCTACGGTCGCAGGTTCGAATCTTGCCTCGGGCATGGATGTGTGTGATGTCCTTAGGTTAGTTAGGTTTAAATAGTTCTAAGTTCTAGGGGACTGATGACCTCAGAAGTTAAGTCCCATAGCGCTCAGAGCCATTTGAATCATTTTTTTCAATTTCGACAAACAGATTTCGCGGTACAATTATGTAAGTTTTTCGATGTGGCCGTTCGACCACTCCTTCACTATACAGGTAGCTGTCACCTGGAAACCGCAGGGATTTCACGGACGTGGCCCGTCACTGAAGTCCGTGTGTGTGTGCCCACCTAGGGTGGCGGGGTCGGAACCGCAGGTAACGGCCTGCAGGTCGCGTCTCCACTAAGGCACAGTCAGGACCTGCGTGTTTTGCAGAATCCGCCAGAAATATCTGTGGCCTGTCGCTAAAATCCGCTCTTGTGTGGCCAGCTAAAACAAAACAAGTAAGGCTGTGCCGCAGACGCCGCTCCGCTACTGTTCCGCAATCCGGCAACGCTGCGGTACCAGCAATACCTGCTGGCGACCGGAGTATCAGCTCCGTGCTCTATCTATTACCTCTGTAAAACTTAGAAGAAGATATCCTCCGTGTAGCGAAGCAGTTCAATTACTTAATAAAGGTGAGGCCACCGATCCAGATTTTATACCAGTCCGCTTCCTTTCAGAGCATGTTGATACAATAGCTCCATACTTAGTAGTCATAAAACTGCTCGCTCGTTGAAATATCTGTACTTAAGGACTGGAAAGTTTCACAAGTAACACCAGTACTCAAGAAAGGAAATAGGACTAATCCGCTGAAATACAGACCCATCATAATAATATCGATCTGCAGTAGGATTGTGGAACATATACTGTGTTCAGACATTATGAATGATAGCCAATACTAATTCAGAAAATATCATTCATGTCGAACACAACTAGCTCTATATTCTCACGAAGTAACGAGTGCTATTAACAGGGCATGTGAAACTAACTCCATATTTTTGGATTTCTAGAGGGCTTTTGACACCGTTCCTCACAAGCGACTTCTAATGAAATTGCCTGCCTAGGCAGTATCGTGTCAGTCGTGCAACTGGACTAGTGATTTCCTGCCGAAAAGGACACAGTTCGTAGTAACTGACGGAAAGTCATTGAGTAAAACAGAACTGATACCTGGCGTTCCCCAAGAAAGTGTTATGGGCTCTGTGTTGTTCTTGATCAATATAAACGATTTAGGATAGTTGCAGATGATGCTCTCATTTACCCTTTTGTGAAGTCATCAGATGATCAAAAGCAATTGGAAAATGATTTAGACAAGATGTCTGTATGGTGCGAAAAGTGTCAATTGACTCTAAATACTGAAAGTGTGGAGGCATCCACACGAGTACAAAAAGCAATTCGTTAAATCTCTGTCACACGATAAATCACATAAAGGCGCAATACTTAGGCATTATGATTAATATTAACTTAAATTGCAATGATCACGTAGGTAATGTTGAGCGGAAAGCAAACAAAAAAAAGTGCGATTTATTGCCAGAAGACCTGCAAGATGCAACAGGTCTAGTTAAGAGACTGCCTACATTACTCGTGTCCGTCCTCTACTAGAGTACTGCTGTGCAGTATGGGATTCTTACCAGATAGGATTGACAGAGGACATAGAAAAAGTTCGTTTTCTGTTATCGCGAAACAGGGGAGAGAATGCCACGGATACGGTAAGCGAGTTGAGGTGTCAATCATTAAGACAAAGCCGTTTTTCCTGGCGACGAGAACTTCTCACGAAATTTTAATCACCAATATTCTTTTGGCGCCCGCCTGCATAGGGAGAAATGATAATCATAACAAAATAGAAGAAAAATGGCTCTGAGCACTATGGGACTTAACATCTGAGGTCAACAGTCTCCTAGAACTTAGAACTACTTAAACCTAACTAACCTAAGGACATCACACACATCCATGCCCAACGCAGGATTCGAATCTGCGACCGTAGCAGCAGCGCGGTTCCGGACTGAAGCGCCTAGAACCGCTCGGTCACAGCGGCCGGCAGTGGGGACCACAGAAATCCGTCTGAGGTGAAGGTTATTGCAGCAATACAGTGTTCAGGAAACTGTTTATTGCTCATCAGCTAGGTCAGATACAGACACGCGCCCTCTTTCGGTAGCACAGCGTGGCGTCGTCCCACAGTGTCTTCGTATTGGTATAGTAGATGCGGCGGTCGCCCCTGAAGTTTATTGCATGCTGCTGAGAGCTGCACGCAAGCGGGGTGCTGAGTAACGCCGCAGTTGGACAACTGGTGCTAGCATAGCATTATTGCAGGCTGAAGCGACTGTGCCTGATACAGTCGGTGATGTTTCGAAGGATGACACAACGACCCGAACTCTGGATCTCGGCGTATGAGTAGCGGGCTGATGACGAGGACGGCCGTCCAGCGGATGCTGGAGGGTCCAGCACCATGGTGGTCTGTTTACGGTCACATGCTCGAGTATCCCTGGTGTCTCGATCAGAGAATATAAGTTCAAGAGACTGGCCGTCTGGCAGCGAAGGCAAGCACCGGCGGTTGGCGTAATGCTGCGTCGACGGGTGTTTATGAAGGAAGGAAGGAATGTTAGGGTTTAATGTCAAATCAACATCGAGGACATTAGAGACGGAGCACAAGCTCGGACTGTTTCAAAAATGAGGAAGAAGACTGGCAGCGCCCTTTCAAGGGAATCATTCCGGCTCCTGTCTCGAGCAATTTGGGGAAATTAAGGAAAAACAGAGTGTGGATGAGCGGACATGGATATTTATTTATTTACTCGTCATGTTCCGTAGAACCAAATTGAAGAGCAAACCTCCAAGGTCATGGAATGTGTCAGTACATGAAATTACAACATAAACGTAATAACAGATAAAAATAAATGTTCATGAACCTTAAAAAAGTCAGTCCATAAGTTTAAGTAAACGCTATCAGCAATACAATAAAAATCGGCTTAATTTTTCAAGGAACTCCTCGACAGAATAGAAGCAGTGACCGATAAGGAAACTCTTCAGTTTCGATTTGAAAGCGCGTGGATTACTGCTAAGATTTTTGAATTCGAGTGGCAGCTTATTGAAAATGGATGCAGCAGTATACTGCAGACCTTTTTGCACAAGAGTTAAGAAGTCCGATCCAAATGCAGGTTTGATTTCTGCCGAGTATGAACCGAGTGAAAGCTGCTTATTCTTAGGAGTAAACTAATATTGGTAACAAGAAACGACAATAATGAATATACGTATTGAGAGGCCAATATCAAAATACCCAAACTCGTGAACAGAGGTCGACAAGAGGTTCGTGAACTAACACCACTTATTGCCCGAACCGCCCGTTTCTGAGCCAAAAATATCCTTTTAGAATGAGAAGAGTTACCCCAAAATATAATACCATACGACAATAGCGAATGAAAATAAGCGAAGTAGACTAATTTTCGTGTCGAACGATCACTCACTTCTGATACCGTTCTAATAGTAAAAATGGCAGTATTAAGTCTTTGAACAAGTTCCTGGACGTGGGCTTTCCACGACGGCTTACTATCTATCTGAACACCTAGAAATTTGAACTGTTCGGTTTCACTAATAATATGCCCATTCTGTCAAATTAAAACGTCAGGTTTTGTTGAATTGTGTGTTAGAAACTGTAAAAACTGAGTCTTACTGTGATTTAGTGTTCGTTTATTTTCTACTAGCCATGGACTGAGGTCATGTAGTGCACTATTTGAAACCAAGCCAATGTTGCACGGAACATCCTTTACTACGAAGCTAGTGTCATCGGCAAACAGAAATATTTTAGTTACCCGTAATACTAGAGGGCATATCATTTATATAAATAAGGAACAGGAGTGGCCCCAACACTGATCCCTGGGGCACCCCCTCCCCCTTGACAGTAACCCACTCACACCCTACATCACAGCCGTTATCAACATTGTCAATAATGACCTTTTGCTGCCTGTTGCTAAGGTAAGAGGTGAACCAATTGTGAGCTACTCCCCGTATTCCGTAGTGGTCCAACTTCTGGAGCAATATTTTGTGATCAACACAATCAAATGCCTTAGTTAAATCAAAAAATATGCCAAGCGTTCGAAACCTTTTGTTTAACCCATCCAGTACCTCACAGAGGAAAGAGAATATAGCATTTTCAGTTGTTAAACGACTTCTAAAGCAGAACTGTACATTTGATAGCAAATCGTGTGATATAAAATGATTAATTAACCTTACATACATAGCCTTTTCAATAACTTTTGCAAACACTGATGGCATAGAAATAGGTGTAAAATTATCTACATTATCCCTTTCTCCCTTTTTATGAAATGGCTTTACTACTGAGTACGCTCAGGAAACTGACCATTCCTAAAGGAAAAATTACAAATATGGCTAAATACAGGGCTAACATGTGCAGCACAATACTTTAATATTCTGCTAGACACTCCATCACATGAACCGTCGTCCCCCAGAACGCGAGTCCAGTGTGTCTAACTATTGCACCACCTCGCTCGGTGGGTCATTAAGAGTGTCTTCCACACACTGACGTAACGTGTGGGACACTTCCAAGGTGGGCTGTGTAGTCAGCCGCGTGCCTTCGGGACGGTAAATGCAACACCGCGTCCCGAATTTCTTTGGCGTCGCAGTACTCTGTCCGTGCCGCGACACTTCAGTAGAAAAATTCATGAGGTGGATGAAGTTGAAAATTAAAAATAAAACTAAAGTTGAGAGTTTTCCTCAAATCTATGATTGGTTTTTAACACCACATGGTTTTTAACACTACAGAGCTGTACTGCGCACAGACCTATGTAGTGAGGGATACTTGTGACTTCCAACTTTTGAACTGAATTATCCAGGTAATTATAGAAGAATCTACAGTTTAGCATGGAATCACGGCGGAACTTTGGATTTTGACATACAATGTGTCTGAGGAGTAATAACTATTTTAGGAGATGGTGGTAAAGATTCATTCGAATAAAACATTACACAGAACACGTGTCTAATTTTTATCCATTACAAAGATACTGCTGCTGGTATGAAGCCCGCGCAAATGCTCACACAAGGTGTTAAGTAAAGGCAAATGATTAAGTTCAGTTCCCTGAGGCCGTATTCTTTTATGGGAGTGACACTATTCATAATCGGAACGATCAGTTCATCTTTCGTGTTTACTTTTTCTTTGTAGACTTCGCCTTTCAACCATCCCCACAGGCAAAAATCTAAATGGATAAGGTCAGCGGACTTTGATGGCCAATAAACGTGACTACTTCTGCCGGTCGTTCTCCCGGGGGATATCAGATTTAGATGATGTGTCACCTGACGCCTAGAATGGGCAACGATTCCATCATGCTGGAGGAACACATACATTTTTCTAGCCAAATGAACCTCTTCCAATAATGCTGTAATCTCATTTTTCTAGGTATCAAGGCCCTGTGAAACGACGCAGTATGAATTCGCCAACAAATCCCAATCACCTTTGAAAAATTCAGTTATACAGGGTGTTACAAAAAGGTACGGCCAAACTTTCAGGAAACATTCCTCACACACAAAGAAAGAAAATATGTTATGTGGACATGTGTCCGGAAACGCTTACTTTCCATGTCAGAGCTCATTTTATTACTTCTCTTCAAATCACATTAATCATGGAATGGAAACACACACCAACAGAACGTACCAGCGTGACTTCAAACACTTTGTTACAGGAAATGTTCAAAATGTCCTCCGTTAGCGAGGATACATGCATCCACCCTCCGTCGCATGGAATCCCTGATGCGCTGATGCAGCCCTGGAGAATGGCGTATTCTATCACAGCCGTCCACAATACGAGCACGAAGAGTCTCTACATTTGGTACCGGGGTTGCGCAGACAAGAGCTTTCAAATGCCCCCATAAATGAAAGTTTGGCCGTACCTTTTTGTAACACCCTGTATAGACTCAAGGACAACTTCAAACCAAAAATGACAATCGATAGATAAACCCACCGCAATATGAGTGCTCACAAGCGAAATAAAAACTTTTCTCTGTATCCAGCTGCCCGATTAAAAATTTGACACACATTACGAGTGTTGGAAGTTAAATATTGGCAGCTATTTATTCACAACCGATACAAAAACGTTACATGTTTGCACCTGTTACTCTCCTTCAGAGTAGTCACCAGCGTTGTGTAGAACCAGTTGCCAGCGATATGAAAGGCGTAGTATACCGTTAACAGAGTCTGTTCTGTTGAGGGTGCGAATGGAGCGGTCTAAAGTTATGGTGATTCTCGTGTAAGACTGTGATGGTGTTATCCAAACGCATTACGTTCCTCCACGGCAGACGGTCAATGCACAGTATTACTGTTCGTTTTTGGAGCATCACCTGCGACCAGCTTTGCGAAAGAAGTGGCGACACTTTCTGCGCAACCGACCCATCACTTTGCACGAAAATGCGCGGGCGCGTGCATGGCTTTGTGGCTGCTCTGTTCGGTCGATGGGACTGGGAAGCACTGTACCATCCACCATACTCCCCGGACTTGAGTCCTTGTCACTTTGATTTGATTCCGAAGATGAAGGAACCTCTTCATGGAATTCGCTTCAGAATTGTTCCAGAGATTCGACAGGCAGTACACTGCTCCATTCGTACATCAACAGAACAGGCTCTGCTAACGGTATGCAAAGCCTTCCACAGAACGCTGGTGACTACTTTGAAGGACAGTAACAAGTACAAACATGTAACTCTTTTGTATCGGTTGTTAGTAGATAGTTGCCACTATTTAAGTTCCAACCTTCATGTATGGAATGTCTTATTCGTAATGCCACCTCCTAAATTATTTACTATTCCTCCTGAATGAACCTACACATAAATCGTTGCAGGAAGTGCAATACACATAACCGACAAAAGAAGTCTTTCTACCTACTGACGTTTAAACCTCGGATTAGCAGTCTGTCACTCAAAGAGCTACGTTTGGCCACGTAAATGTAGGAGTGGGAAAGTAAACTGAGGTTTACCTTCAAAATCTTGACTGACAGACTGACTGTGGTCTTTAGTGCGAAGATTGGTTTGAAGCAAGTTATAAGGAAGCCGCTTACAGAACTTTAATCTGTGGCGTGCACCTGTATTAGCGGTGATACTAGTCAATGGCGGACTACGCCAGTCGGAGGCCTGGGGCGGCGAAACTAAGTGAGACCCGCTGTCTGCTTAGAGATTATTGTACTTGAGCGTACACTTTGTTTAAGAAATGAATAATACAGAAGTAACAGCTAGTGAAGTATTCGTAATGTACGTACTGTTACGATCTAGTAACTGTACTACACATAAAAATATAGGTAAGAAACATAGACTACGAATCAGTATTTAGCATAGCAACCATCAGGTGTAGAATGCTAAGAAATAAAAATGAACATAATAAGAAAATTGCGCCAACGGCCTTGCCACAGTTGTAACACCGGATCCCGTCAGATCGCCTTAGTTAAATGCTGTCGGGCTTGGCCAGCAGTTGGATGACAGTAGGGATCTGCCGAGCGCTGCTGGCAAGCGGAGTGCACTCAACCCTTGTGAGGCCAATTGAGGAGCTACTTGACTGGAAAGTAGCGGCTCCGGTCACGAAAACTGACAACGGCCAGGGGAGCGGTATGTTGTCCACATGCCCCTCCATATCAGCATCCAGGGACACCTGTAGGCTGAGGATGACACGGCGGTCGGTCGGTACCGTGGGGGCCTTATGAGGCCTGTTCGGACTGAATTTAGAATATGAAACTTACCTTTAATTTCACATGTCTCGGACCAAGCATTTATAGTTATGATATCAGTTTCGGAACCCTAATACGAGACAGTTATTACTGATACTATTAAGGTACATGTTTTCGAGCCATAATGTTACTGAAATTCGCAATAATGTTGTTGAAACCTGTTTCATTTGAAAGTTTTCTTTCATTTAATAAACTGGGCAGATTGGCTTGTCGTTCGTGATTCATCGTAGATAATGATGACGAGGTCCCATACTCCGAGGAGCGTAGGGGACGATGCGGGAGACCCGCACCGCTGAACCAGGCAAGGTCCTAGTCGAGGTGGTTTGCCATTGCGTTCCTCCGACCCTAATGGCGATGAATGATGAGGATGAAGATGACACAACAACACCCAGTCATCTCGAGGCAGGAAAAATCCCTGGTCCCGCCGGGAATCGAACCCGGGACACCGTGCGCGGGAAGCGAGAACGCTACCGCAAGACCACGAGCTGCGGCCAGTTTCATCGTAGAGCGAAGGTAATTATTTATTAGTTTCAGTTTAGAAAACCTTCCCTCGCATTATGCGACTGACACACAAATGGTGAAGAAGTACTTGATTATAAGTGATGTACGGGGTAATGATTCACTGAAGCCCCAGTTAATTATAAACTGGACAGCTTGTGCTGTTCATCTGGCTTCAACATCCACACTCATATCGGTTGCACTGCACGTACATACCTACCATACCGTTTTATTTCTTGTAGCACCTTCTCCTTACCAACTCATCGTCAGTTTCAGCCAGATATAATGCCACAGCGAGACCGTCATCGGAAACTTCAAGCATCATCTTTATTTCAAGAATCTGGAACGTTTCGGTGATTTCCCTTATGACCGTGTATTGTTGTGACAATTCTTGTGTAAATCGCTCTATGCATTCAAACACTGGCCAACTTGAATGATAATACAGCGTCATGCGCTATCTCATCCGGCATTGTTCTATTTACCCCCTCCCCCTTCTTCCTGGGCGGTCAACGTTAATGACCATATAGCGTAATTTTTAGTGGCAAAAGTAACAGCATTGACTAGACCTGTAGTTCGTTCTATCACTAAAAACTCGTTCAGAGTTTATAATTTGGTGAGTCCTTTATCCAATTCATTTTTGGAGGCTGTAGACACTGTTGGACTAAATTTCCTTCCCCCAGTATCGTGTACCTAAAGTTGCTGTAGCTCAAAATCGTAAAACCACATGTAGCTTGAAGGAGTACGCTTGTGGCAGATCTAGCACAAAAGGTATGCCTTTGATAAATGTTGTATACTTTCCAAGTGCCAACTATTGTTTCCACTTTTTCTTCTATGACTTCAACTGAATTTAAAATAGCACCCCAGCATCAGGCAATCGTTTTCATTTTTCCCGATTTTTGTAAATGTAATTACCATCTGTATGTAGGAAACAAGAAGAATCGATGTAACTTTATACAGTTGCAAAACACGTGGCGGTAGAGGGAACACATCAGAGTCCACTAACTGCATGAAGATTTAAGGAATGATTAGTGCAGGAACTGAACAAGGTTTTTGGACTGACTTCTCGAATTTTTCTTACACCTAACATGGACGCGACATTGTCATAACCTTCTTTTCTTTCCTTTCTTTTTCCGGGACGTGCCCATTCAGTCAACTCAATAGTGGAATGTAAGTTACGACGATGCAAACGTAAGGACAAAACAACACCCTGCCCCCCGAGCCGAGAAAAATCTCCGACCCGGCCTGGAATGGAACCCAGACCCTTCCGTTAGCAATCGACCGCGCTGATCGTGCAGCTACCGACGCCGGCACTGTCATAACTTTGAGCCCTGCACAACGCAATATCCAGCCCACCTTTTCCAGCTGCTGCTGAATATCTTTTGAAATATCTTCTGCAGCTTTTCGCGACATAAAAACCGAAAGTAAAAAAGGACTCTCGAATTTTCATAACGTTGTCTTTTGTATGGCTGTATATAATTAATCGATTCTTTTGGTCAGTTCCACTTTCATCGGGAGAGCTGTCAAAATTATTCCGTAATATTTAACCTTTTTTACATCTGCAATAATTTTTTCTTTAACATTTTGACCCAAAATAAAAATATTCACTTAAATATCGCTTTTGACAGATAAGAAAGGATTCTCTTTGGCCCACCAGCGGTCTCTTCAGATTTTGAACAATGCCATTTCAATAACGTATTATATTTCACCACCAACTGCATCAATTCTAAGAAATCATCTCTGTTTTCCTATGAAACGTCTTCACAATGACCGCGGAAAGCAAGTTTTCGCTGGGCTAAAACAAGTGCAATATCTAAAAGGCGATGTAAAATGTTTCTCCACTTCTTGGTCCTATCATTATCAATTTTCGTATTATCTCTGTCAATGGTTTTATGAAATTTCAAGTCCATAGAGAGTGTTCTCCATTTTTCCAAATTTGATAGCTGTTCAGGTGATTTCACCACTGAAAGAAGCGAGAAATATATATTTTTTTTTTTTTCGTAAGTCCTTAGAAGCAAACAACTGCAACAAAAATTTATTTGTTGACGGTGAGTGTAGCATCCATTTTCTGATATACTTAGTCTTATTCAAATGTGAGCAAAGCCACGACTAATTTAAACAACGATATGTTCCTTTAGTGCCGGCCCCTTGTGACCGAGCGGTTCTAGGCGCTTCAGTCCAGAACCGCGCTGCTGCTACGGTCGCAGGTTCGAATCCTGCCTCGGGCATGGATGTGTGTGATGTCCTTAGGATAGTTAGGTTTAGGTTGTTCTAAGTCTATGAGACTGATGACCTCAGATGTTAAGTCTCATAGTGCTTAGAGCCATTTGAACCATTTTGTTCCTTTAACGTGTTGACCTGGTCTTTCTACAGATTCAAAAAGTCCCTCCATGTTTTGATACATTTCAGTGCCCTTTTTTAATAGTCATAATTCTGATTTGCTCTGGGAACAGGTATTGGCCAATGTGCAGTACCACTGAATGAAGTGGAGTCGAAGTTAGATTCATCAGGAACATGTTCGTTCTCACTGATTTTCTAATTATTATCTTTATCACCTCTTTCCGTGCCACTTGCATCAAAATCTTCTTTAAAATCACATACAGTAGGGTTTACACCAGTGTTTGTAGTCTCAACATCAATAATTATCTGTTCGTCGGAGCCAGATTCAATAATTTGATTACTCTTTCCTTCGCCATATTTATTTTCTCTTGAGCGGAAAGGTATCTGAATGAAGATTCAGCGAGTGGTTTAGCCCCTTCAGTCTTTACTTTTGTTAACTATCTTTCCTGAGAGCCACCTAGCTGAATTCGTCCATTAAAAGTAATTTCCTCCTCTCCGTGTATCCTATAGGCTCCTAGAAGAGGGCAGGTACAGTGAATAACCGTAATATTCGGACACTAAGTGATTTTTACTTTTCTGCATCATAACTGTATTCTGCCGGCCGCTGTGGTCTAGCGGTTCTAGGCGCACAGTCCGGAACCGCGCGACTGCTACGGTCGCAGGTTCGAATCCTGCCTCGGGCATGGATGTGTGTGATGTCCTTAGGTTAGTTAGGTTTAAGTAGTTCTAAGTTCTAGGGGACTGATGACCACAGATGTTAAGTCCCATAGTGCTCAGAGCCAGCCATAACTGTATTCTGAATAAAAGAAAAATATAATATATGCACGTATTATATGAAGGTAGAAGTCTAGTACATGACAGTATGAATGATGTTTACACAATGTATACTACTTGTTAAATAATACGATTGAAATAAAGCACTCTTCGATCGTCACGTTACTTTAATAAATGCTTCGAGTCAGAAGGCAAGTGCGTGTTTACAAGCGCGGTCGACTGTCCAGACTGTACGATGCCACGCAAAGCTAACACTAGTTTTGACATACAGCAGCTTGTTATTTTTCACAACGCGAAAGTAAATCACACAGACAAATTACTGCCACGCTCAACATAAGTAAGAGTACTGTGGTAGATATCGTCAGACGATTCAAAAATTAGGACCGTATCGACTCTATACCGCAAAAGGGTCAGCCACCGAAACTGGATGCAAGTGACAAGAGGCAGCTAATACGGAAAATAAAGAAGGATCCTACACTCAGTGCACCCAGATCAGCACGTGAGCTGCTAAGCGATACTGGCAAGAACGTACACCCTCAAACGATTCGCAGAGCATTGAATGGAAGTGGCTGCAATGGAAGAGTGGTCACGAAGAAACCGTATGTGAATGAACAGAATCGAAAGAAGAGATGGTACTTTGCCAGGGAGTTTATTATGAAGGATGAAATATGGTGTAACGACGTCATTTTTGCTAACGAAAGCAAATTCAACGTTTCTTGGTCGGATGGGCGACGAATAGTGTGGCGGAAGAAGAACGAAGAATTTACAGTCACAAATATTAAACCGACTGTAAAGCATGGAGGTGGCAGTGTTCTTGTCTAGGGCTGTATATCGAAATTTGGACCGGGCGAATTGGTGTTCATCGACAGTATTATGGAGAAATATGTCTATTTCAACATATTAACAAACAATTTACAGAAAAGTGCTGAAACCATGGGGATATCAAACACGTTCAAGTTTTACCAGAACAATTAGCCGAAACATGAGGCTCGCATTGTGCAGGAGTATTTGTTTTACAATTTCCCCTAAGTCTTACAACCACCACCTCAATCACCAGATCTCAACCCCATTGAGAATGTGTGGGGAGAACTGGAGTGACGTATTTGAAAAACACCAGTATCGTCCAAGGAAACTCTGAAGTGTTGATTAAAAGAAGAATGGGACAGTCTACATGCCGCAGCTTTTGAAGTGAGAAAACAGAATGGCTACCCGACAAGATGTTGAAACATTCAATGTTCCACAGAATCTTGCCTTGAAATGATAAGTTCTGCAAAGCGTCCGAATAGTAAAGTAACGTGAATATAGGACCAAGTTGTATTTAAATAGTATTTTAAAAGAACTTATGTACGTTATCTTAACAAAGTTCATCCTGTTATTTACAAGACACATCACGGAATATAATACTTAGTTATATGTTTTGTTTGTTTTGTTACGAATAAAGTTATGATGCTACAAGGTTAACATATCATAGCGTCCGAATATTAAAGTGATTCACTGTAGGTATCATCCTGATATTAAATGCGGGGTCATCTTCAAATGAATGTTGTGTATAGCGTTTATATTGCGGCTGGTACAAAATCCATTTTTTTTTTCAGTGGACAAGAAGATCATTTTTACTTTACTATTTGATAAACCATTATCTGTTTGTTAAACATCACGATTCTACAAATCGTGACGCATCTCGAGATTACAACAAAGTGTTATTTGCTGTAAAACAGAGTAAAGAAAGAATCTAATGTTTGCAAAGGATTACATTATGTGAAGTATGAATGCATTTCTTATTCTGATAATACGTATAGAAAATTTCGAGATAATAATAGCCTAGCTAGAAATATAGTTATTTATTTTTTAACTGCTCTGAGATACATGATTATAAATTATGCGGTATTTCTAATCGGGCCTTGCGAAGAATTGAAATGAAATTGAGTTGATACGAAACTTCAGGTATTCTACAGCGCATGTGCGAGCGGACTGTTGGGGCTTTCCCCGTTCTGACGGGTATTCCCCGTGTGATTCAAATGGAAATGGAGGGGAAGTTCTTCATTTGATCTCCTAACAAGTTACAAATTATAACGTGATTTCTCAATAAGGTTTAAACTGATTGCCCTCGTTCCCATTCTTTAATATATATGTTGTTCCTTTTAGGAAAGAAAGCTTCACATAATTTCTCTATTGCTTGGATCAATTAATCGCGTCGAAGCCGCCATAGAGCGAGCAGCCCTTTAATGCACTGATGGCAACTGGATAAAGATCTGCGATACTGGATGTGTACAGCAGAAGAAAACATGACTCTCGTGTTGATACTGATGTCTAAAGTTGGAAACCGCTGCTTATAACTAGATGTCTCTACTCTAGTTCATCTACAGTGTGTTAACTGTAAGACGGCAGAGTTGTGAGGGGAAAATATATATATATGTTTGTCTACTATGCGCTCACAAACCATTCATCCGATTGCAATGAAACTTTGGTGAGTTGTTCTCCGAACGCCCGAAAAGAGTAATGGAAGCAATTTTTTCTGCTCCCTTTCCCTTTTGCAGCATTCAATCACACGCAATATAATTTTGCGAGCATCGCTATGTAATACTGGTTTCCTTCTAACCGTAGCCCTACCGGTAGGGGTTGTTGGCGACTCCCGAGATGGGCCAGCAACTGCCTCTTCATTCATTTTGATAATGTTTAGCACAACTGGACGATAAAAACACGCAGAACAGTACAGCGCAAAACAATAACGAAGCAGACGACAATGGCTACCTTGTACAACATAGTCAGCTACGTAATGTTGGCAGCAGTCGAAACTGCGTGCCTACCGAAGCCTCCCGACGTTTACCGACTTCTACCGATTCAGGACTAGGGAGACGTCTGCCATCTTAAAGTTTACACACTGTAGTTGGATCTTCATATTCGTAAAATGAACTGTATAAGAGTTGTGAATAACCGTCGAAAAATTATTTTTTGGAATATAATACATTAGTTAACAAACTAGTAAATTAATGGTACGCTCTTCACTGTAGTTACGTATTTTTCAACTCAAGATACAGTACATTTGTGTAGGTGTAACCAAACTAGTTTATTGGTAGAATATTGGGGAAATGCAATCAGTCTACAAAGGAGAATGCTTACAGATCACTTGTGCGACCGGTTCAAATGGTTCAAATGGCTCTGAGCACTATGGGACTTAACATCTATGGTCATCAGTCCCCTAGAACTTAGAACTACTTAAACCTAACTAACCTAAGGACAACACACAACACCCAGTCATCACGAGGCAGAGAAAATCCCTGACCCCGCCGGGAATAGAACCCGGGCGTGGGAAGCGAGAACGCTACCGCACGACCACGAGATGCGGACTTTGTGCGACCGGTTGTAGAATATTACTCAAGGGTTTGGGACCCGTACCAAACAAGACTAACAGGGGATATTGAAAGTATACATACAAGGGCAGCACGAATGGTGGTTCAAATGGCTCTGAGCACTATGGGACTCAACTGCTGAGGTCATTAGTCCCCTAGAACTTAGAACTAGTTAAACCTAACTAACCTAAGGACATCACAAACATCCATGCCCGAGGCAGGATTCGAACCTGCGACCGTAGCGGTCTTGCGGTTCCAGACTGCAGCGCCTTTAACCGCACGGCCACTTCGGCCGGCAGCACGAATGGTCACAGGTATTTTTAATCCGTGGGTGAGTGTCACAGAGACACTGAAGGAACTGAACTGGAAGACTCTTGAAGATAGACTATCCCGAGAAAGCCTATTAACAAAGTTTCAAGAACCGGCATTAAATGATTACTCTAGGAACTTAATACAACCCCCTACGTATCGCTCACAAAGGAATCGTGAGGATAAGATTATAATGATAACCGCACGCACTGAGGCACTCAGACAATCATTCTTCCCGCACTCTATATGTGAACGGAACAGGAAGAAACCCCAATGACTTGTACAATGGGACTCACCCTCTGCCATGCACCTCACGGTGATTTGCAGAGTATAGATGTAGATGTAGACGGCATACGTATCAAAGGAGTTTCATGTAGAATAGTTGTCTCTAGTAGACAAGAAGTTCAGTTTACAGTTTTTAAGTTTGACGCAACATCTTACAAAGATTCTAAAAATTCTGACCACAGCTACTGACAACTGCCTTGTACTGATAAGAGCTAAACAGGTATACATGTTTGTAAATACCATACGTATATAGCCTCGAACTCCAAACTGCCTGTTATTTACTGAATCATATTTTGGCTCTTTGATTAAAATTGCTCGGGTGGGGGTTGGGGGGGGGGGGAGGAGGAGGAGGAGGGGACTCAAAACTCGAGGCCCCCAGGACCAGAGACACGTGGGGCCGCCCCTCCCCCTCCCTTCACACTCCCGCAGTCCGCCACTACTGCTGCTACTGGTTTTATGACAACTACGACATTTGTACTGAAGCTTAAGCGATAGTACGCAGCCACCATACTCACAGCAACAATTCAGATCATAAACTAACCTAGGATTAGTAAAAATTTACGGTATAAAAATTCAGCGATGGTACATTACGCCATACTAGTCACTACACATATTTTACACACTGGCGAAAAACGAGTTGCAACATCAAGGAGGAGTTGCGCGATATAAACTAAAGTTGATAGGTATATTTCTTCAGCTTAAAGACTATGTCTATTAAAATTTCGCGCCAGTAGCAAAAGAGTGGCGCTAGCAACGCTAGTATTATGAGAATGAAAATCAGATTTTCTTTAAATACGCGCTGCAATGGTGGTGAGCGTCAGTTATCTTTGAGACTGGACGTAGTGAGTTGATGTTAATCAAGAACGCCTTTAAGCCGACAAAGACGCAGTTATCAACACCTCACTGAGTTTGAACTAGGTACCGTAATAGGGCTACGAGAAGGTAGACGTTCCTTGTGCGATACTGTAGAAAGACTTGGCACCATTGTAGACACTGTACATGACTGCTGGCAGCGGTCGTCACGGGAACGTACGGTCGCAACAAGACTGGACTCCGGACGACCACGTGACACTACCGGGAGGGAAGACCACCACGTTCGATGTATGGTTGTGGTGCATCTGCAGTAGCAATTTGAGCAGCAGTTGACACCAAAGAAAGACAACGAACTGTTACAAACCGGTTACTTAAAGGGCAGCTCCGAGCCAGACGCCCTGTAGCGTGCATTCCACTGACCACAAACCACCATCATTTGCGACTTCAGTGGTGTCAAGCGAGAGCTCATTGGAGGGCAGGGTGAAGGTCTGTAGTGTTTTCTGATGAAAGCTGGTACTGTGTCGGTATCAGCGATGGTCGTGTGTTGATTAGGAGGAGGCCAGTTGAAGGCCTGCAACCAACCTGTCTGCGTCACTGGACCTACACCTAGAGTTACGGTCTGGAGAGCGATTTCGTATGATAGCAGGAGCACTTTCGTGGTTATCCCACGCTCCCTAACTGCTAAGTTGCTCGTTAATCAGGTGATTCGACCAGCTGTACTGCCATTCATGAAAAACATGGGTGTTATCCAGCAGGATAACGCTTGCCCACGTACTGCTGTTGTAACCCAGTATGCTCTACAGAGTGTCGACATTTTGCCTTGGCCTGCTCGGTCACCAGATCTGTCTCCAATCGAGCACACAGGCGGCGTCATCGGACGAAAGATCCAGCGCCATTCAGAAACAGTGTTAACCGTCCCCGTATTGACCGACCATGTGCAACAGGCATGTAACACCTCCATTCCACAAAGAGATATGCGACATCTGAGACTTGAGTTTCTCCTGGCGTATACAACTTTCAAATAACTTTCGGGAATTCAGCCAGGTAACACTTTCAGCGACCGCCGATATTTCGGCGGGAGAACTCCCCGCCATTTTCAAAGCAAACTGCAACGGACAGGCGGCGTACATGCAAATTTAATACCTCGGTTCTCGGACTGATGCAGGAAGGATAACACACACACACTCAACACTAGTGCCACCAAAGATGACCAAAGACAGAGCTATCGATATGGTCATCATTGGTGGCACTAGTGTTCAGTGTGTGTGTTATCTTTCCCGCATCTGTCCGAGAACCGAAGTTTTAAATTTGGATGTACGTCGCCTGTCCTTTGCAGTTTGCCTGTCGCCGAAATATCGGCGGTCGCTGAAAGTGTTACCGGAAATTATTTGAAAGATGCGACATCTATACAACACAATGCATTCACATTCGCATGCTTGCATTCAACATTCTGGCGCTTACACCGGCCATTAATGTACTAGCATTTCACATTTGCGATGGCTCATCTCGTGCTTACATTAACCGTTGATCTTGCGATGTTTATCACTTAAATACTTTACCCAGACAAATGTATTACCGAAATTTCATTACTCTACACTAATTATCTTTTGGTGTTGCGATTTTTTTCCGTCAGTCTATTTGAATGGCATCTACTGTCATCGTGCTTGTGTGTCGAGTAGATGATCTCTGTATGTCAGCTGTGTAGTTTGGCATAAGCTTGTAAATACATATGTCGTAGTTGTCATACATCGAGGATCACTAGCACGTAGAGTCGGGGGTACTTCACAAGTTTAAAATTAATTGCACTTCAAACTGGACGGAAAGCGGTTAATGTGGGCAGTGCATTGCGGAAAACTTTGTTACAAAGAGCTTATGCTAAACTAGACAGCCGACATACAGAGATTATGAGTCGACAAACAAGCACAATGGCAGTGAATGTCATGGAAACAAAACATGCGCCGATACAAAAATGGTACAATATGTCATCGCTGTAATTTTATATAGCAAGATATTAATAATCCTATTTCATTTTATGACCTGAATTGTTGCTGGGTTTAACTTTTAACTACCGTTAACGCACTAAATTCTTATTGCTTTCGTCTATCGGCGAACTTGAAAATGTCCAACACCGAAATTGTACAATAGTACAACAAGCAAAGGAAAATGGCAGATGCAGTTGGTATCAGATCAACTACACAATTATTCACAGCTGCGGACCCAAGTTCAATGAACATTTAATTAATTACTATTAGTAAATATATAACATAGACTTTCCTTTAGAGATACATTAAACTTTTAATATTAATTCTATAAAAACAACCTGAATTCGGGAATCCATTGGAAATATTCGTTCCACACATTAACATATTGTTACTCTGTAACTGTTCGACAACTCTAAGGAGGCACGCCCAAAATATTTGTTTGTGTGTGTCCTTGAAGCCTTACAAATCAATGAGACAGGCAATGACGTTTTTCCCTCTTCTAAATAACGTATCTCGATAAGACAAATTATGAACAGCAATTAGAGACGTAGTCTTGAGCCAGGAGCAGGCCGGACACTGGCTCGGCTGCCACTGCTGAGCAGCGACAGAGACGTCGCACTCAACTCTTATTCGGTCCACATCGGCAGCTGCGGGGTCAGTGCGGCAGGTTACTAACCGACTGGGCCCGGGCTCGATTCCCGGCCGGGAGGGAAACTTCCTACGCTCAGAAACTGGGTGTTGTCCTTACTTTCGTATCGTCATATCTGACACGAAAATCGCCTAGTAGCGTCAATGACAAGTGTCTAACTTCGTACCAGGGTACGTACGACTTGACCCTAAAGAATATTCTGAACTGTCGAAGCACACTGTCGTATCGTCTTTCCACCTGTCAGCTGGCCTTATGGGCATGTTTCTAAAGCCAATAAAAAAATAACATACAAAAATAGTCTTCTTCAGAGTAACTGACTTCATGTCTTCATCTGCCCTATATCACTTGAAACGAAAGTCAGTGTGATTCCTTCAACAAAACCTCAGACGTTTTCTATCTCGAATTAGTGCTCCATTGACTTGGATGTGTATGGGACGTCAACTTGTACCCGTCATTCATTCCAATGTACGTTGCGTGTTTTTTAAGTAAGTACCGTTTTGAAATTAAAAAAAAAAACGTGCTAAGATATCTCAATACTTTTATTTTTACATGAAAGCCTGTACATTAATCTACGCACTGATGCCTTACAGTCTGATTCTTCCTTGTTTACGTTGTGTACTGAGTGTTTAAGATGCCTCCGATTATCGTGAGTCCCGCCGACTGTGAAGTACGGGCTGTTATAAGATTTCTTAGTGCTAAAGGCCTAAAAGCGATCGATATTCATCGTGAGATCTGTGCAGTTTACGGAGAAAACATTATGAGTGATGGAATGGTAAGAAAGTGGGTGAGACCATTTAAAGATGACCGCACAAATGTGCATGATGAATACGGAGTGGGCGTCCTTCGGTCGTTAATGAAAGTTTGGTGCAGGAAGTGGACAATATGGTGAGAGAAAACAGATGCTTTACGATTTCCTACTTGCGGGATGACTTTCCTAATGTTTCTTGTAGTGTTTTGTATGGCATTGTGACCGAGCACTTGAATTACCGAAAATTGTGCGCACGTTGGGTACCGAAAATGTTGACGGATGTGTACAAAACCAAACGTTTAGACAGTGCTTTGACTTTCCTTGAGCGTTACCACAACGACGGTGATGATTTCTTAAGCCAAATTGTTACGGGCGATGAAACATGGGTGGCCTACGTCACACCAGAATCAAAGTAACAGTCCATGGAAGTTGAGCAAGGGCATCGTTTTGCTGCAAGACAATGCCCGTCCGCATGTGGCGAATCAGACCAAAGATTTCATCACATCTTTTCGATGGGAAACTCTAGATCATTCTCCGCACAGCCCCGATCTTGTGCCCAGTGACTACCATCTGTTCCTGCACTTGAAGAAACACCTGGGCGGTCAGCGTCTTCAAGACGATGACGAAGTCAAAACAGTGGTGATGCAGTGGTTAACAAGTCAGGCGGCAGACTTCTATGAGGAGGGTATTCAAAAACTAGTACAACGTTATGACAAGTGCCTCAATATAAACTGAAATTATGTAGAAAAGTAGATTAAGGTGCAGGCTTTAATGTAAAAATAAAATTATTGAGATATCTTAGCACGTCTTTTTTTAATTTCAAAACGGTACTTACTTAAAAAACACGCCTCGTAATACGTATTAGGGCAGATGAACACAACGTACCGTTACGCTATGATCCACTGTGTGGATCTGCAGCAGAACTAGTTATTAAGCTATAACGGCCCACAATTACAGTTCAGGACTTCAGTTTAGTAAGAAGTGTGTAATTTAAACACAACTGACTGCAATACCGTCTCTTAATCTTCCTCCTCCCCTGTACGTGAGGACTGCTCTCCTGCCGTATTACCGTTCATTTATGATACACTCTGTTTCTACAGTTCAGCAAAAAGATGTTCCATCCAGAGACTTCATCATATAAAAAAAGTTAAAATTCGTATGAGATGTATTTTAATCTCTACATAGAATTACCAATTAACTGTAAATGTACAGAGGGGGGAACGCAGGAATTAATGCTGGATGCATAATCGTTATGTCTCTAAGTGCCATGACGAACTGCAAGAGATACAGCATCACTACACACTGATGCAGGCTAAGTAAGGCACAAAATGAATAACCTTGCATTCGCAAATTAAACGTCTTATCATTCAAGATATGGCTCACCCTGCAACACTGACGTTACAACGAAAGACTCTTGACAGCATTACGTGTAATTTCACAGTTCTACCGAAAAATAACAAACTTGCATGTACAGAGTAAAATTGGTTCATTCTTATTTTTAATAGGTTTTTCCATCGGGTTTCTAATTCACAGCCGTATACGCAACACAGTATTTAGACCAGTGATAGTCAACCTGGTCCCTAGCGTCCACTAGTGAGCGTTCCAGCTTTCATGGTGGGCAGTAGGCGGTAGTGGCTTTGCAAACATTTTCACGGGATTTTTATAAAATTTTGACATAAAATATTTGTTAAATAATAATTATTATATACTTTAATGTGTTGTAACTCTTCTGATTTTATAAAGTTACTTCCCTACTTTATAAATCACCACTGCTGTGCAACTGGGTGACAGAAAATTTTGCTACTAGCAGAGATACAAAAGTGTGCGGCAGGTAAAAAAGGTTCGACTATTCCCGATCCAGATCTTTTCTTGTGGAAATGCCTTCAAGATGCTAGACGAGATCGAACTGCGTGACGTTTCAATACTACAGCATATGACAGCCCGCCTGTCACCTGGGGGCTTTAATAGCAGTGACAGCTCGGCCACCTGCGTCACATTCCGCCGCTCCGCCAGAAATACCACAAGGACAGCCGGCTTCGGACGCGAGACGCGAGGCGACTCGACCAAGTGTGGCTTCTGCTTGCCTGTCCCGCGCATTGAAATGAAGGGCTACTGAGGAAGGACTTCGGCACAACTGGCGCACTTTTCTGGAGGAAAAAAACTATATCTTCAACTAACTCCATTTTTTAAAAGAACGGGCATAATGTCTCATTGAGCGCCTAAGATCATGGTCACATCTACATCTACATCTACATCTACATGGATATTCTTCAAATCACATTTAAATGCCTGGCAGAGGGTTCATCGAACCACCTTCATTCACAATTCTCTATTATTCCAATCTCGCATAGCGGGCGGGAAGAATGAACACCTATATCTTTCCGTACGAGCTCTGATTTCCCTTACTTTATCTTGGTGCTCGTTCCTCCCTATGTAGGTCGGTGTCAACAAAATATTTTAGCATTCGGAGGAGGAAGTTGGTGATTGGAATTTCATGAGAAGATTCCGTCGCAACGAAAAACGCCTTTCTTTTAATGATGTCCAGCCTAAATCCTGTATCATTTCTGTGACACTCTCTCCCATATTTCGCGATAATACAAAACGTGCTGCCTCTCTTTGAACTTTTTCGATGTACTCCGTCAGTCCTATCTGTTAGGGATCCCACACCGCGCAGCAGTATTCTAGAAGAGGACGGACAAGCGTAGTGTAGCGTAGGCAGTCTCCTTAGAATGTCTGTTACATTTTCTGTCTTGCCAATAAAACGCAGTCTTTGGTTAGCCTTGCCCACAACATTTTCTATATGTTCCTTCCAATTTAAGTTGTTCGTAATTATAACACACTTTTACTACAATTATTTTCAGTCACTAACTGCATATGCACTTTATTATGATTACTAGTTTCGGCGTTAGACATCTTAAAATCTGGAGGAAACATAAGAGAAAAACTAGTTAATAACTGCATTTTAAAAAAAACATAATAAACCATAATTCACGTTTGTCAGTAACGTATGAGTAATGTAAGCACGATGTGCAAACATACAAATGTTTCCCACTTGTAAACAGCAAATGTATGGTGTCGTAAGTTTGTATACGTCTCAATTAAAAAGTGCTGCATAGTGATGGGATTCGCATCTTTGCATAACCACTAGCGTCTTGCCCCGGCTTCGCACGGGTAGCAAGAAGTATCTACAGCCAACGACTGGTCTGTCTATTAGTGAAATCTCTACAGTAATTCCTGTCATTATCCTTCACATGTAGAAAAACGCGGCATGGAACTTTAGTAATACTTATAGATACATAGAAAAAGAAGGTGGGGTGCTTCATAATGTCTGGTGTGCTGAATAGTACGCTTTTAACATAACCAACTGTTTAAAAAGACACATGAGTTTAAATTCAGAATTGACCTCGTTTACGTTTTACTACTCTAAACACAATAAAAATAAAAGTAAAGTAGTGGCAGATATTTATCTTAACTTTCACTTATTACAATAAAATAATATTTACTAGCTGAAAGAATCTCTACGGTCCAAAATTAATTTAGGCGTATAAAATTTCACAACTTATTTTTACATGTTATTAACTATTTGGTTTTATTTTCTTAGTACATGCTGTAGCGCAAGCGCCGTCCCGTGGTGCTTGGGAAGCATGTTTCCCTCAAACGCCAGCTACGCCGTCCTCTTCATTTCCGTGTAGTCTGCGTGCGACACTGCAGCATCACAGCCCGCTACAGGCTACCAGCGCCTGCCTGTCAGCTGTATTTTCGTACGTTTCGCCTATCATCCCTGTACCCTTTTTTCAGAATCATCTGTCTTCTGACTGGTTTGACGCCGCCCCTCACACGTCAAAGTAAGAGTTATGACTGAACTCGCTCTGCTCACTGAACATTGTTCCAGGACCTTTTCTGCGAAAACAAATTCAAACCCTTTCACGAGGTCAAGTAGATGGCCTTGGGAAGTTTACGCAACGCGTCCCGGCTTTCTTGAATATTTGCGACTAAAAATGTACGAAAGGTAATTTTGATCTAACGGAATTACATTTTCCCGGAAACATACGGGTCTCCAATTTACTTTCGGTAAGGACAGAAGCTAAAGCAATGAACTAAAATGTGTGCCACGGCCGGGACGTGAACTGGGGCCTGATGCTTGCTAGGGAGATGTGCCAACCAGCACACCACCGTAGCAAGTCGGCGAACACAGCTTCACGGACTACCTTAGTCCAATATCCTCCCTAACACAAACTTCAATTCATTCGTTCAGCCCATTTTCCCCTTCTTATACCGTCAGTATGGCAGAGGCTCTCCCACGTTGAAATAGCACCCCAGCTTTGCACGTAATGGGGAAATCATGTCTGCACCTCACGCGTAGATTATCTATTGATATGAAAAAAGTGATAAGTGCCAAAAAAATTCAATGACCCACTGATGGTTGATCTTTGGGACATGTATCCAGACACCTACCGAGCCACGCTACAATGATAACGAAAATCAGTTTTTTTTTCTTTTTGCTGACGATGTAACATCGTAATTCAAGACCACCGAAGATGGACCACTAGAAAGAATTCAAATGGTTCAAATGGCTCTGAGCACTAAGGGACTTAACATCTATGGTCATCAGTCCCCTAGAACTTAGAACTACTTAAACCTAACTAACCTAAGGACATTACACACATCCATGCCCGAGGCAGGATTCGAACCTGCGACCGTAGCAGTCGCGCGGTTCCGGACTGAGCGCCTAGAACCGCTAGACCACCGCGGCCGGCAGGAAAGAATATTAACAGGAAATTTCTCTAAAATTATCAGTAGTTTCCAATGAACAGACCCTCACTTTGGAAAGGAGTATACCAATTAGTACAGTTCAATATATGGCAGAATGTTACTTCAACAATTGTAGTATGTGAGGCAAGGCAACATGCAGAAAAAAAGTGTTTAATACATCTGGGTCGAGAAACTGATTAAAATTTGAATTACAAATAATATATTTAGGACTCCTTGCACGTTAAGATTTGGTAAGTTTTGCTTCAGGTGTCATTGCTGACTTTAATCAAGAAGAAATATTATGCTAGACAAATTCCATGCTTAAATAAAAAGCATTACGACAGGTAAGGCACATTAACAAAGCTACACGATACGTTCACTTGCTTACGAAGTCAGTCGTCAACAGCCAGAGGCAACATAAGAAGTACAGTAGCGTTAATGAACACTAGAAAGAGAAAAGGTTTCCTTTGTTCACGAGTTATTTCTGGCACTTAAAGGAACAAATTTCGCAGCCATGAAAATATTCGCTCACCTCCCCAGTAATATGAAGGTGCTGATGGGCACAAGGAAAAACATTAATGTCAATTTAGGTGACTACCACTCCTATTCCATGGATGGAATTTTCAACAGCTTATGTGTGTGTGTGTGTGTGTGTGTGTGTGTGTGTGTGTGTGTGTGTGTGGTGGTAAGCTTTCAGTATGGCTTCAATCACAAATACGTCTACAGGGTGAACATTAAATGCAGGGACGAGTTCCTGACTGGAAACGGAGGAAAAACGGTCCTATGAACATGTGTCCGGAAACAGATGGTGTGCGTGCAACGACAACAAATCGTCACGGAACACAGTATATAGCTGCATCACATCTCCGTCACAACAGATGTTCAACGTGGCCTTCATGGGATGTAATACACGCGTTGTCATGCAGGTACACATAATCGTACTTTGGCTTACATGTTCGCGGGCCACTTGCCTGGAGCTTGTACTGAGATTCGTCCCAATATCTTGTAGAGCCCGGTCCTCCAAACCTCGTGAACGCACAGTCCGCTGGACGTTCGTCTGTCTGACAGGAGCCATGATCCCACAAACGCCTAAATGGGCTTGAAATGTCGTGTGATGGTTGGTGTCTATGAGGGTACTTGTTTTGGTATAGCCGTGCTGCCTCTCGGCCTTCTAGGCGCTACAGTCCGGAGTTGCGCGACCGCTACGGTCGCAGGTTCGAATCCTGCCTCGGGCATGGATGTGTGTGTTGTCCTTAGGTTAGTTAGGTTTAAGTAGATCTAAGTTCTATGGGACTGATGACCATAGCAGTTAAGTCCCATAGTGCTCAGAGCCATTTGAACCATTTGAACCTCTCGGCCTTCTCCGACACGTATACCGGACCATTCTGCTGTTTACAGTACGCTGCGTGAATCACACAGCCTGCAATACACAAGGAACACACGGCACGCGGTCAAGGGAACTTTCGCTGATCAGCGCAATCTACCGTGGCAACGATGTATTTCCGAACGCATGTTCATAGGACCCTTTGTCCTTAATTTCCAGTCGGAAATCGGTCCCTGCAGTTTGTCGGTTTAATTAATGTTCACCCTATATAGCTCCGTGGCGAGTGCTTCTGCTACCACTGTCGTTTTGCCCCTTTCCTGTTCTTTACGGGAAACGTGAGTGGAAGAGAACAGCGGAGAAGTCTCCGTATGAGCTCCAGTTTTTTCTGACTTTCCTGACGTATTCATTTTGCGAGATGGGCGTGTACGATCTTGGCATGCATGCTGTCGGAATATTAACAGTACTTCCCTACGCGATGCTCTCGCACTTACTGAACACGACGAAATATGTCGCACTATCTTCGGTGTTTTCTTGTTCTATTAATCGTAACAGACTGACGAGCGACACACAAAAACCGGATGCCTTGTTAAGGTGCGTTTACGTGGGCCATATTTTATGCCAATATTTGGCTGCAATAGCGATGCCGTCAACATTGCTGCACTGTGGCTGTAATACACGATATGATCGGGAAATAACTGCTGATGTTTCAAGTAGTTACCAAAATAGTGCCGAAGCGTTGTGTTATCCACCAATATCTATCTGTGTCCTCGTCAATAAATGCCTTCATCTCGCTTTCATCTTTGTTTCCTACGGCTCTAACCGACAGCGCTGCAGCCTAACACATGAACGAAAACTATAGTTTCGATTTTGTTCGAAAGTTTTTGAGTGTAAAAGTAGCCACTTGTTTTGTCCGTTATTGGGAGTTTGCTGTGCACTGCAATTGTGAAGCGGTCATATTAAAGAATTTCATAAATGCGATTCATCTACCTTCAGAGCAACGGGACGTCGAAAGTAATATACACAAAGACTGCACAATGATTCCATTCACCCTAAGGAAAACACATGACAAGCTGTTGCCGAGCTCGGAAACACGCTTGAGGAAGCATAAAAAAAATCCAGTCTTCGAACCTACGCCAAATATGAGACAAAAAGAGTTGCATTGGAGGACTGGAAACGCGGATGTCTCTTCATCCACGTGGTTTGCATTTGATGCCATAAGTTTCATACTACATCGAGACGTGCCTGAGGGAGAAACCGATAGTGTAAACCCAAGTGTTTATCCGTGTGTTGCTGAATAAAAATAAAATATAAATAAATAATTGTACTCTTATTTCACATTTACCTTAATAAAAATCCTTAGCTCTTTCTACCAAAAAGCATTGCATACTTCTGGTACCAAGAGGCTTAGTGATTAACAGTGCGCTTTAAAGATGTACATTAAACTTCTGCACGAACCAGCAGTGGTTAAAACCCGTACGGTGATCGCCAGTTGGGTTGTAAATGATATACACTCTTTTCGTATTTGTATGGGTTTCAGCAGTTAACGAACCACTTGCTTGTACAATATATTCGAATTCGTGTTTCGTCATTCGGGTAAAATTCTAGAAACGTAATGTATCCAGCATGTTCACGATTTTCTAAAGTATTCCGCTTACTTAAAAAATAATCCATCCACGTAGTCCAATTTCTCTTGTTGTTTCTAATTTCATAACTAGTGTGATACAAAAGCAGGACAGCCACATTCACTTCCACCAGCTCGTGTTCGTCCACTTTGTGGCAATAGAGTGGCCACGGGTAAACACATCTGGCCCGGAAATATATTGACACAAACATTGCCGGGTAGCAGTGGTCAGTTATATTGTCTTAAATGTGCCTGCAATATGCGTGGCCGAAAGTTTGCTGGACAACATTGCCGGGATATATTGTCGACAATATGCATTGGCCAGAGTATAGGTACCTTCAGCCATTATTTTTTTGGTGAGTTACGTTTCCTTAGGATGGCGAATATTTTTTCTACAACTAGATATTTTACGTTTGTTGCTATTCCCAGTGATTTCTCGCCAATAGCGTAACCGAACAATAGACTTTCCTCTACTTACACGATCGATGTGTTACAGTTCTCTACGATGGGGATCAATTTCCAGTCCCTGCAGCAAACGTCGAAGCTCTGCTCGTCCTTCCCGTATTTCGCTATTGTTGTTCGTTGTTATCCACCAAACACTTTGCCTAATGTATTTCAATAACTACTTAGTCACACCCTATTGATCAAATTCAAAATGAACGTGTCTAAGAACGCATCGTTTATATAGCAATAAGTGAAATACGTACACAAGGACAAGACACAAACCTTGTAGGACAATTCGCGTTAGAAGCCGGCGTCTCCTGTAATGTAAGTTCATGGGCACATCAAAGTGGCGATTAGTTTTACGGTGCACGTCACGTTTTCATTTCATTCACTACTCGATAACAATGGATCTGAGCACTAATGGACCGCTGCTAATCAACTTAGCACTCTGAGAAAACCGCAATGTATCACCACTTCTGTATGTATAGCAATTACCTTATACCGAATGCATCACTTGGGTTATCGGGAAACTTCGTGACATGCATCACGATTACTTTTAGCGTCGAATCGGCTACTAACATAAAATTCTAACAACTTGTTTTAACGAATAGGCAAGTACGAAATGAACTCATGCGAATCACACAAACAGGTCCAATATTTTCTTCTTCATAATGAAAAACATTACCTCGAACTCGAAACAGACGCGGTTAAACACAAAAATGATATACCCTTAAATGTTACCCCGCCATTCGAATATGATCGAAAAACAAACAACAAAAACTGTCCAACGTTTTTTCCATTGTTTTTCAAAAAATATGCAACCAAAATCTTAATGAGAGTCTTTTAATGACCAAGGGCGATAAGTGGTAAATATATTTTTATTGAACTGTCCTGAAAAAAAAACAGGGTTATAAGGCCCTCCCTCATATATCTAAATAGACATTCGTGATATTTTACCATTACATTCATACGTTTTATTAGAGACAATACCTTTATTACTTAGAAATGGTTATCACAAAAAAGGAGATTAGGGTTTAACCTACAATCGACGGTAAGTCATTAGAGGCGAAGAATAACCTCGGCTTGGGGTAAGAAATCGGTCATGTCCTTTTCAGAGGATCTCAGCAATTGACTAAGACGGTGTAGGTAAACCAGGGAGAACCCGTACCTCGATGGCTGAACAGGGATTTGAACCGCTGTCCTGCCGAATGCGAGTCCACTGTACTAACCAATGTGGCATCTTGCTTCGTGTAGTTGTGTCAAAAATAGTAAACAGACTAATAGCTATAGGAGAAAAAGGACCGTAATTCGTATTTCTTAGTGAAGAGTAGATTAAGAGAGAGAATCTACAGGAGAGTAGATTTGGATTTGGGCTGTGGCAGCACTGTATGTGAGCCGAAAGATTGGAGAGGGAGAGCCAGTTCCTTCTAAGACAATTCACCTGTAGTGCTGTTCTAGAAAATTGTTGACTTCGTACGTCTACAGTTTCCTCTATGCGAAGTGTCCAGCACAGCCAACTAAGATTTTCTGAAAGTCCATCAGTAACTGTAGTAGTTATTCCATCCGTGACTGTGGATCTGTGTCACACGTTACAATGCGATTTATGTTCTCCTAATGCTTCATCTACACTGAATTTTCAAAATATAGGATACTGCTGATATCTTGTCTCCTATTCGTCCAGCAATTTCCACGTCGCAACTGTACGAATCTTACAGTATACAACAAAGGGGCTGCAAAGTTCAAGAAGTTCATACGAGCGGAAAAAACGCATATTCCTCAGAATTGCTTCCCAAAACAGAATTAGGTAATCGAGATACAATTAATTGTGAACAAATATCATGTGTTGGACACTTGCATGGAACGTCGAAGCTTCGTATTGTCGAAGTATACGTAACAAAGGAAACTGGATTTCCATGAAAGCCGTCACAAAAAAGAAAAAAAATTGTTGCTCTTCAATAAAATGTCGATGTTAGTTTGATTTCATAAAACACTGCGATTATGGGCACGAGAGAGTTGTCAGTTGTACAATTATCTACTTGGAGTACGCTTCACAAAATATAGTGTTGTACGTTATTAAACTTCACTGCATTTTTCATCGACTCACTCATCGGGGCACACGTAAAATTTTTATGAAGCTGACTAAGAAAACATCCAGTCTATCTGAAAAGAGGAGCGGTTAGGGCCTTCAATACCCAGAGAGTTAAACAGTCACTGATAAATATACGAAGCAACTTCTTAATTTCTTCCACCGAGTTAGAAAACAGAGAAAAAACAAGTCAAGATTCCTTATAGGCAGTGAGCGTAATTTTTCAACTATTTCATTGCATCAGTACAGATTTAGATGATCCCTTGCAATGGTTCACACCTCCTAAAACAAAAAAAAACTGTTTTGCGGATCATCATGGGGTGGCATTCCCATGTCAAACCTCGCACCCCTTTTATTTCGTGGTAGTTCAGAATGTCTAAATGAGGTTTTCAGCAAATGATAGCAGACAGAGAGTAATGTTATTTTATTGTGGGGGTAATGCTCTGTACTCTTAATGACTGAGATATTTAAGCAAGTATTTTTTAATGGAACGACATAATTTTTAACGGCGTTCTAAAACTCTTGAAAAGACGAGTTCATTGATATAACGTTTTTTAACAACGTTGTTGAAGCTTTTCGCAAAAGCAGTCGAGAAATGTGCCAAACTTGAAGGGCAAAGCGGTCGGAATCTGAATACCGAAGCCGATCTCTCATGCCAGCCTATGTCGTACGTGCTGCAAGACAAGTCTACCCTACTACGATAAAACGCATTTTCTTGGCCCTACTTTATGAAATACAGATATCGGGCCAGCTACGATTTCTGCAAATGGAACTATGTGCTAACTTCTAGCGTATCGTAAGGGGCATAGGAAAACTATTTCAAATGGGTGCACACACTCGTTTTTAAGTGAAGAGTCCGCAGTTCGTGGTCTAGTAGTAAGCTTACTTGCCCCTACAATGCCGGGTCCCGAGTTCGGTTCCCGGTCGTGTCGGAGATTTCCTTCACTCAGGGACTGTGTTGTCTTGTCCTAATTATTTCATCTCATCTTCATCTACGCGCAAGCCGCCGAA